>NW_027362768.1:52467300-53667300 GCF_046119375.1 Phyllobates terribilis | reverse complement strand
CATTTCTTGTGATGGATACGGAGAAGGTGCTGGAGTTTTTTTAAACTACTTCCTACTGCTTCTCATCCCTGGACTTGTTACCAAGGATTTCCGTGCACCAGTGGACCCTTATGGCATATGCATGGTAGGCTGAAATTTCCCTTTTTTTTTCCTTATATACCCAAGTCTATGAGAGGCAGAACAAGGCCAGAACGAGGCTCTCATAGACTTACATTGAACGCTTGTAATAGTGAGGAAGGGTGTAACCTTCGCATGGGACTGAAGTAGTTAGAATTACATATCCCCATAGTTAGGCACTCTCTGAACTGCTATTAGGTCTAGTTACGGGGTTAATTTCAGTGGCGCAGTCAGTGGAGTAAGGGGGAAACTTAGTGACAGGGATAGACATTGGGCATGTCTAGAGGTTAGATATAATTCCTTGTGGGGCTGCAGTACTTTTTATAAGCCACAAGATGCCACTGCTGGGCACAGTTGTCAGTGAGAGGCAAGGCAGTTGCTAAGCAGATGGCTTAGTGGGTG
Organism: Phyllobates terribilis; assembly: GCF_046119375.1. NCBI lineage: Eukaryota > Metazoa > Chordata > Amphibia > Anura > Dendrobatidae > Phyllobates > Phyllobates terribilis. The sequence continues at coordinate 53,666,781 of NW_027362768.1, read as the reverse complement.
GAGCCTCTGGGTGTGCTAAAAATAGCTGCATCAATTATTTTTGAGTCAGTTGAAGCCCTGTCAGGGACGTGACAGGAACTCTTAAGTTCGGACATCCAGGGAAATTGGCTGCTAGGGTAGACAGGGGCTCTCTACCCTCAGACAGTGAATCCGCAGTGTGAATATCTCCTCATGCAGGAGTCCCATTAGCCGGCCGGAGAAACTCAACGGAGGTATTGACCTGGGGCATTTCTAGTCTGCAGGTAGCAGAGGAAAATAGGACTCCAGGATAAGCCGTGAGGGAGATAAAGGATCTGGGCACACTGTCGCTGGTGAGGAACCGTCTCTTAGGCTAAGGAATGAAACAGAGAGATGCTTCACCTATAGAGGGCACCAGGGCTGAAGATGATTTTAGCACCTGTATGGGAGACAAGAACCTGTTGGGCCTTATCCAATTTACCAGACTGTAAATATTGTAATTACTCCTTTCCCCCCCCCAAGTAAAACACCAGTTATGGTTAATAACTTTGTGTCTTCTGAAATTATTACTGCCCTGGTCCCAGAAGAGAAATGTCTGGAGACAACCGCGACCGTATGGTGTGAAGTAAGTGAAGAATGTCACATGCATAGCCACACATCAGAGGGAGGACACGAATTGTCGGTAAGGTGCCAAAGCGAGCAGGGGCCACAACTTGCCCACGACTACCTCGCTGGGGCACCTTACACGCTTGTGACAGTTACCTCTGAGTTCCGGTCAGTCAGAAGTCGCAGTCACAAATTAGTGGACAGGAGCGGCACAGCGAACAGCTGAAGACGGCGGCTGGTACATATAAGACTAGGTGCAGGGAACTTAGATTAGTAGCACCACTCCAGCACTGAAAGAAAAAAAATACTGGAGTGGTGCTTTTAACTAACCTGAAAGGTAAACATCGTGAATGTAAAAAAAAATTTTTGGTCTTCAAAAAGGTGCAAAACAAATACAGTAAGGAGTGATCAAAATGTCATATCTATTCCAAATGGTATGAAAATAAAAGTAATCTTGCCCCACAACAAAAAATATGGAATGACAGTTCCATTGACAGATAAAAACATTAAGGGTCTCTGGAAATGGTGACACAATAAACAAAAAAATGTATATAAACATATTTTACAAATTTCCAATTTTTCATTTCACAGCAAAAATATTTAAAAAACTGTACAAGTTTGGTATCGCCATAATTGTACTGATGAGGAGTCTATACTATATATAAGGGGTGTGGGTGCCATCATACTATAAGGGGTTATCAGGGTCATCTTGCTATATATAAGGGGGAGTGGGTGCCATAATACAGTGCATAGGGCGCTGTGGGGACCATCATGCAGTGCGTAGGGAGCTGTGGGGACCATCATGCAGTGAGTAGGGAGCTGTGGGGACCATCATGCAGTGAGTAGGGAGCTGTGGGGACCATCATGCAGTGAGTAGGGAGCTGTGGGGACCATCATGCAGTGAGTAGGGAGCTGTGGGGACCATCATGCAGTGAGTAGGGAGCTGTGGGGACCATCATGCAGTGAGTAGGGAGCTGTGGGGACCATCATGCAGTGAGTAGGGAGCTGTGGGGACCATCATGCAGTGAGTAGGGAGCTGTGGGGACCATCATGCAGTGAGTAGGGAGCTGTGGGGACCATCATGCAGTGAGTAGGGAGCTGTGGGGACCATCATGCAGTGCGTAGGGAGCTGTGGGGACCATCATGCAGTGCACAGAGGGCTGTGGGGGCACTTAGGACATAATTTCTTTTAAATGGGTGCATCATTAGTTTAGCTTTTATTGGGTCTTTGAGGGGGCATTATTGCTTAAGGCTAAGTTCACACAATGTGCTTTTGATGCGTTTTCGCTGCGTTTTTTTTCCGCCACGGAAACGGTTGCAATAGATCTGCCAGCTGTAGCAATGGTAATCTGGATGTGCTGTGCACATGATGCGGAAATTTCCGCTCCGGATTAGCATTGCGGTAAAAACAGCAGTATGACCATTTTTTGCGTGACCCAGCCTAAAAATTTGCGCCCATTGACTTACATTGAACCGCAGGTATAATATCTATACTGCGGATTTGCTGCGGTTCAATTACAGCCAATGGCAAAAATTGGCGGCGGAAATGTTGTGCGGGTGGTACCCGGGTCGAGAGAGGAGGACTACAACTCCTCTCATCCGACCGCCGCTCCCGCTGATAACACCGAGAGCGACGTGGATGGGAGGAGAAGTAGTCTGCTCTGCCCAGCCCACATTAGAAGTAAAAAAAAAGGTAAAAAAAAGTAAAAAGAAAAAAAAAAGAAAAAAAACCTTATACTCACCTGTCCAGCGGCCCCCGGTGTCCTCCTGGTCCCCGGCGGCAATCCTCTCCTCCCGGCGGTACACTGCGGGAGCGCGCGCTCCCGCAGCGTACAGAGCTGCTAGGACCTGCGCTGACGTCACTGATCAGCTGATGGTCGCCTAACCCTGGGAACATACGCAAGAATGTTCCCAGGGTGGTAAGCTCAACGGGGATGATCAGCTGAGCTTAAGATAATCAACTCCAGTGGCCTCCTGCAGCATGTATATTGATAGGGGTGATTTTACACCCCTGTCAGTACACAGTGCTGTCTTCTACAGCAGTGATGGCTGATGTCACTGCTGTAGAAGTGACCCGGATAGTCGTTGACGGCGGACAGGTGAGGGATATGGTTGTTTGTTATTTTACGTTTTTTTCAGAAGATCGACGGCTTCGTAGACGGAGTGTAATAAAAAAAAAAATTGTAGAACCGTGTGTTTATTTGATTAAAATACTTTATTCTGGGAGTCTTTTATTGAAAAAGCGGCGACCATTTTACTACTCGGCTAGTAATGGGGGCGTCTTATAGATGCCCTTCATTACTAACCTGAGCTTCCCGTCAGTCGCCAATACAACGCTGACGTGAACCCCAACCCCACTCGCCATCGCTACAGGGCAGTAGGAAGAGAGGAGGCTAAGTGCCAGATTTGGCGCATTTTATGGATGTGCCATTTCTGGGGCTGCTGAGGGATGATATTAATAGCTGCTGAAGGGGCTAGTATCTAGGACCCCTTCCCTGGCTATTAATATCAGCCAGCAGCTGTCTAGTTTAACCTTTGCTGGTCAGATTTTATAGGGGGACCCTATGTCAATTTTTTTCTGGGGTCACCCTGTAATCTAGCCAGTAAAGGCTAAACAAACTGCTGTGGGCTGATATTAATAGCCAGGGAACATAGTTGGCTAATGGCCCCTTCCCCGGCTAGTAATATCAGCCTCCAGTGGTCGGCTTTCCCTCTGCTGGTTATAAAAATGACGCGGGAGCCCACGTAAATTTTTTTATTTTATTTTATTTATTTATTTTTTTACACATTTTAGGCTCTGTGCCCACGATCCCGATGTAGCAGCGCTTTGGACGCATATTTTTGCTGCGGCCAAAACATTGCATTCTATTGAACGCAGGTAAATCCACATGTGCTCACATCAGGGTTGTGGAGTCGGTAAGCCAAACCTCCGACTCCTCAATTTCCATGACTACGACTCCGATTCCCTCATACATGGCTCATGTTTAAGTGATAAATTTACTGTAGCACAGATTCATCTCAGCTAAAAGTCTAGACCCTTAGATCAGGAATAGGACATTTCATAACTTTACCAAATTCTTATGAAAAAATATTCCCCACAAACTGAATTGAACTACTGTACCCAATTTATTATATATTTTAGGAGTCGGAGTTGGTCCATTTTATACTGACTCCAACTCCACCAAAATGGGCTCCGACTCCAGAGCCCTGGTTCACTGAACCATGTAGATATACCGCATTCTATACATTCTAATGGTCAAATTTCTGATGCGGAGACTAGCGACTCCGTAAGAGAATTTGACATGCTGCGGTCCTGAAAGACGCGCTGCATGTCAGTGTCCATGGGTGATCCGCAGCCTCTGATGCACGCATAGTGGACAGTGCTGTGGAGTCGGTAAGCCAAACCTTCGACTCCAACTCAATTTCCATGACACTGACTCAGACTTCAACTCCACGACTCTGACTCCCTCATACAAGGCTCATGCTTAAGTGATAAATTTACTGTAGCACAGATTCATCTCAGCTAAAAGTCTAGACCCTTATATCAGAATAGAACAGACATTTATAGGACATTTCATAACTTCCCCAAATTCTTATGGAAACATTTCCAGCACATCCTGCATTGAACTACAGTACCCAATTTATTATATATTTTAGGAGTTGGTCTATTTTATACCAACTCCAACTCCTCCAAAATGGACACCTACTCCAACTCCACAGCCCTGATTTAGTGGACATGGGATTTCTAGAGATCCCATCCACTATACCGTAACATCTGGACACTGCGGGTGTGACACTGTATAAAAACGCAGCATCAAACCTGCAGCGGCTCCTGACCGTGGCCACGTACCAAAACTCACCCGCAGCATGTCAATTTCTGTAGCGGACAAGCTAGTCTCCACTGCAGATTTTGACCGATTGAAGTGTCATTATATGCGGTGGATTCACATGTACTCACAACAAAAGTGCAGCATTAGAACACCACGTTTTGGACACAACAAAAATGCACTTCATCCAAAGTGCTACAGAGTGCTGATCGGGGGGATGTAGCGGTTAATGAACCAGCTGTGAGATGTTATCTAATGGCCAGGGACCATGTTTGCAAAAGGCGCCTTCCCAGGCTAAAAATACCAGCTCACAGCAGCTGCATAATTACATGAATAGAAATGCTAATGAAGATTGGGTGAATGTGACTAGCTGACACCCAGCTCTTTTGTTTGGTGATGACAAGGTGTCAATCAGACCTTTTCATGACCAAAACTAAGTAAAGTAAAGTAAAGAGTTAAATAAACACACAGACAGAGAGCAAATACTTTATTTGAAATATAACATACACATTCTTTAATCATTCAAATTAACCAATATACTCACCCCAGATCTGACAGTAATCCAAGGGTTTAAGCAATGTCCCACCATATAACTTTATTTAGCTCCAAAAAGCATTCATTGATGTACAAAAACGCATCAAGAACGCCCAGCGTTTTTCCTGCCAAGGAGATGCAGGAACGATCAGGAAATTTCTGCTTCAAATCCTGATCATGCGCACATACCCTAAAGGGGGTTCTCAAGGGTATTTGTTGCTTGGAGGGGACACTTTGGATGTTATAACTTTCAAAAGAGCATATCTGCCATTATTACTTCCTAGGTAGCACAGTGGGGTCTTTACTACTTTCTATGGGATGCTATTACTTTTATAGGCCCCCTCTATCTGGCACACAGTCTTTACAGCATTAATTGTTGGAGGGGTAATCATAGTAATGACATAATTTTTGACGTATCGGGTCCCTGTTCCACGTCGGAAGAGCCGGCAGCATGGGGAGGTTGTGCAGGTCGGTAATAGATGGGGACGGTGCTGGAAATGGGAGAAGTCAGATGGTCTTTATACAGTGTGTTTTTTATGTAGAGGCACTGGTCATATTATAATATTATGTACTTGCTGTGTAGTGGTGTAGTCGGGATGGTAGTGGACATTGTGTAGCAGTATTATTTTTAAAACCAAGCACACCATTGTTTTTCTTATGAAATTCTCAATAAGTTTGATGTGTCACATGACCCTCTTCCAATTGAAAAAAATAAAGTTGGATCCAAAATGGCCGACTTTAAAATGGCCGCCACGGTCACCACCCATCTGGAAAAGTTTTCCCCCTTCCATATACTTATGTGCCACAAACAGGAAGTTGATATCACCAACCATTCACATTTAATTTAGGTGTATCCATATAAATGGCCCACCCTGTATATATAGCCTCCAGTAATACATGTATACTCCGAACACAGTATACATACATTATGAAGCCTGTATACAGTGAAGGAAATAATTATTTGATCCCTTGCTGTTTTTGTAAGTTTGGCCACTGACAAAGACATGAAGAGTCTGTAATTTTAAGGATAGGTTAATTTTAACATTGAGAGATACGTAGAATATCCCCCCCCCCCCCAAAAAAAAAAATCACATTGCAGATAAATGTATTTGCATTTTGCAGTGAGAAATAAGCATTTGATCCCCTACAAACCATTATGAGTTCTGGCTCCTACAGACCAGTTAGACGCTCCTAATCAACTCCTTACCTACATTAAAGAAAGCTAAGGCTATGTGCCCACGATGCAGAAATGCTCAGGATTTTTTCCTGAGCGTTTCTTCATCTCCCTGGCAGAAAAAAAACGCAGGCGGATTGTACATGCGTTTTCCTGCCAGGGACAAGCGGAAGTGAAGCGTTCTTCACATGTATTTCCACATGAGGGTTGTCAAGCGCTTTCCAGGCGATTTTAGCATCACTTGGAAAGTGCTTGACAACTTGGTCACACTATATAAATCCATGCAAAAGGCATGGATTTATATAGTGTGACCGAGAGAATGTCAAAAAATAAATGTATACTTACCCTCCGATGGCCCGTGCTGTCTTGCTTCACCGTCCCTGCTGCAGGCAGTGGTAGAGTGAAGGACCGGCCGACGTCAGCGTCACGTGACCCGTCACATGACTCTGACGTCAGTGCAGGTCCTTCATTCCATTGCGAAGTGCCGGGAAGCAAGGAGGAGCGCAGCGCGGGCCGCCGGAAGGTAAGTATATATTTATTTTTTCTTTTCAGCTTTTTTAATGGTACCTGGGTGCGGATGAGACTCTCCTCTCCTTTACACCCGGGTACCATCCGCACATTAGAACGCGCCAATTACGCAAGTACAGATGCAGTCTTGAGGAATTGGAGAGGTCTAATGCAAGTCAATGGCGGCGAAAACGCAACACTTCTGCAAAATAATTGGTAGTGCTGCGTTTTTTTCCGCAATGATGATCCGCAGCGGAAATTTCCGCAGCATGTGCAGCACATGCGGATTATCATTGGGAAACACGGCAGGCCTTCTACCAAGCGTTTTTTAAGCGTTTCTGTAGCGTTTTTGCTGCTGCAGAAATGCTTAAAAAACGCATCGTGGGCACACAGCCTTAGGCTATGTGCCCACGATGCAGAAATGCTCCGGATTTTTCTTGAGCGTTTCTGCATCTCCCTGGCAGAAAAAATGTATGCGGATTTTACATGTGTTTTTCCTGCCAGGGACATGCGGATGTGAAGCGTTCTTCACATGCATTTCCGCATGCGGGTTGACAAGCGCTTTCCAAGCGATTTTAGCATCACTTGGAAAGTGCTTGACAACTTGGTCACACTATATAAATCCATGCGACTGGCATGGATTTATGTAGTGTGACCGAAAGAATGGTAAAAAATAAATATATACTTACCTTCTGATGGCCCCCGATGTCTTTATCCGATGCGTCCTGGCTTGCCGGCAGCTCGCGGTAGACTAAAGGACCTGCCGACGTCAGCGGTCGTGTGACCCGTCACATGACTAAATGATGTCACGGCAGGTCCTTTTCAGACCATCGCGAGCTGCCAGCAAGCTAAGAAGCATCGCTAAGGACACCGGGGGCCATCAGAAGGTAAGTATAATGTATATTTTTTATTTTATTGTTTATTTAACAGGTACTATGGTACCCGGGTGCGGAGGAGAGTCTCCTCTTCTCCAAACCCGGGTACCATCCGCACATTGAAACACATGGAATCCGCATCTTCAGATGCAGTGATGCAGATTACATGCGTTCCAATGCAAGTTAATGGTGGCGAAAACTCCGCGCTTCCGCAAAATAATTGGTAGTGCTGTAGACTTCTCCGCAATGATAATCCGCAGCATGTGCGTAGCACATGCAGATTATCATTGGGGAACATGGCAGACCTTCTACCAACCGTTTTTTATGCGTTTCTGCAGAGGAATTGCCGCTGTGGAAACGCTTAAAAAACGCATAGTTGGCACACAGCCTAAATAGACACCTGTATAAAAGACTCCTGTCCACAGACTCAATTAATCAGTCAGACTCTAACCTCTACAATATGGGCAAGACGAAAGAGCTTTCTAAGGATGTCAGGGACAAGATCATAGACCTGCACAAAGCTGGAATGGGCTACAAAACCTTAAGTAAAGACGCTGGGTGAGAAGGAGACAACTGTTGGTGGAATAGTAAGAAAATGGAAGAAATGCAAAATGACTGTCAATCGACAGCGATTTGGGGCACCATGCAAAATCTCACCTCGTGGGGTATCCTTGATCATGAGGAAGGTGAGAGATCAGCCTAAAACTACACAGGGGGAACTTGTTAATGATCTCAAGGCAGCTGGGACCACAGTCACCAAGAAAACCATTGCTAACACATTACACCTTAAAGGTTTAAAACAGGGCTGTGGAGTCGGCGTCTGTATAAAATAGACCGAATTCATAATAATTTGGGAAAGTTATGAAAGGTCTGTCCTATTCCTGATCTAAGGGTCTAGACTTTTAGCTGAGATGAATCTGTGCTACAGTAAATTTATCACTTAAACATGAGTCATGTATGAGGGAGTCGGAGTCGTGAGGCATGGAAATTGAGGCGTTGGAGGTTTGGCTTACCGACTCCACAGCCCTAGTTTAAAATCCTGCAGTGCCCGCAAGGTCCCCCTGCTCAAGAAGGCACATGTGCAGGCCTGTCTGAAGTTTGCCAATGAATCCCTGGATGATTCTGTGAGTTATTGGGAGAAGGTGCTGTGGTCAGATGAGACAAAAATTCAGCTCTTTGGCATTAACTCAACTCGCTGTGTTTGGAGGAAGAGAAATGCTGCCTATGATCTAAAGAACACAGTCCCCCATAGTCAAGCATGGAGGCGGAAACATTATGTTTTGGGGGTGTTTCTCTGCTAAGGGCACAGGACTACTTCACAGCATCAATGGGAGAATGGATGGAGCCATGTAAAGTAAAATCCTGAGTGACAACTTCCTTCCGTCCGCCAGGACATTAAAAATGGGTCGTGGCTGGGTCTTCCAGCAAGACAATGACCCAAAACATACAGCCAAGGCAACAAAGGAATGGCTCAAAAAGAAGCACATTAAAGGTCATGGAGTGGCCTAGCCAGTCTCCAGACCTTAATCCCATAGAAAACTTATGAAGGGAGTTGACGCTCCGAGTTGCCAAGCGACAGCCTCAAAATCTAAATGATTTAGAGATGATCTGCAAAGAGGAGTGGACCAAAATTCCTCCTGACATGTGCACAACCCTCATCATTAACTAAAAAAAAAAGTCTGACTGCTGTGCTTCCCAACAAGGGTTTTGCCACCAAGTATTAAAGAAGTTGTCCACTACTTTTACATTGATGTCCTATCCGTAGGATAGGGCATTAATGTATGATTGGCCAGGGTCCCAAACGCGGCACCCTTGCCGATCAGCTGTCGGCGGCGGCTGCGAGTGCTCACCTGCGGGGCTCCGCAGTCAAGTGGTAGTGGCTGCCGCGGTGTACTGCACGTCCGCCTCCTATTCAATTGGATAGGGCATCAATGTAAAAGTAGTGGACAACCCCTTTAAGTAAGTGTTGTTTGCCAGAGGGCTCAAATACTTATTTCTCACTGCAAAATGCAAATAAATGTATTTAATTTATACAATGTGATTTTTTTTTTGGATATTCTGTCTCTCAATGTTAAAATTAACCTACCCTTAAAATTACAGACTGTTCATGTCTTTGTCAGTGGGCAAACTTACAAAAACAGCAAAGGATCAAATACTTATTTCCTTCACTGTGTATGTACAGTACAGACCAAAAGTTTGGACACACCTTCTCATTTAAAGATTGTTCTGTATTTTCATGACTTTGAAAATTGTACATTCACACTGAAGGCATCAAAACTATGAATTAACACATGTGGAATTATATACTTAACAAAAAAGTGTGAAACAGCTGAAAATATGTCTTATATTCTAGGTTCTTCAAAGTAGCCACCTTTTGCTTTGATGACTGCTTTGCACACTCTTGGCATTCTCTTGATGAGCTTCAAGAGGTACTCACCGGAAATGGTCTTCCAACAATCTTGAAGGACTTCCCAGAGATGCTTAGCACTTGTTGGCCCTTTTGCCTTCACTCTGCGGTCCAGCTCACCCCAAACCATCTCGATTGGGTTCAGGTCTGGTGACTGTGGAGGCCAGGTCATCTGGCGTAGCACCCCATCACTCTCCTTCTTGGTCAAATAGCCCTTACACAGCCTGGAGGTGTGTTTGGGGTCATTGTCCTGTTGAAAAATAAATGATGGTCCAACTAAACACAAACCGGATGGAATAGCATGCCGCTGCAAGATGCTGTGGTAGCCATGCTGGTTCAGCATGCCTTCAATTTTGAATAAACCCCCAACAGTGTCACCAGCAAAGCACCCCCACACCATCACACCTCCTCCTCCATGCTTCACGGTGGGAACCAGGCATGTAGAGTCCATCCGTTCACCTTTTCTGCGTCGCACAAAGACACGGTGGTTGGAACTAAAGATCTCAAATTTGGACTCATCAGAGCAAAGCACAGATTTCCACTGGTCTAATGTCCATTCCTTGTGTTCTTTAGCCCAAACAAGTCTCTTCTGCTTGTTGCCTGTCCTTAGCAGTGGTTTCCTAGCAGCTATTTTACCATGAAGGCCTGCTGCACAAAGTCTCCTCTTAACAGTTGTTGAAGAGATGTGTCTGCTGCTAGAACTCTGTGTGGCATTGACCTGGTCTCTAATCTGAGCTGCTATTAACCTGCGATTTCTGAGGCTGGTGACTCAGATAAACTTATCCTCAGAAGCAGAGGTGACTCTTGGTCTTCCTTTCCTGGGACGGTCCTCATGTGAGCCAGTTTCTTTGTAGCGCTTGATGGTTTTTGCAACTGCACTTGGGGACAATTTCAAAGTTTTCCCAATTTTTCAGACTGACTGACCTTCATTTCTTAAAGTAATGATGGCCACATGTTTTTTTTACTTAGCTGCTTTTTTCTTGCCATAATACAAATTCTAACAGTCTATTCAGTAGGACTATCAGCTGTGTATCCACCAGACTTCTGCACAACACAACTGATGGTCCCAACCCCATTTATAAGGCAAGAAATCCCACTTATTAAACCTGACAGGGCACACCTGTGAAGTGAAAACCATTTCCGGTGACTACCTTTTGAAGCTCATCAAGAGAATGCCAAGAGAGTGCAAAGCAGTCATCAAAGCAAAAGGTGGCTACTTTGAAGAACCTAGAATATAAGACATATTTTCAGTTGTTTCACACTTTTTTGTTAAGTATATAATTCCACATGTGTTAATTCATAGTTTTGATGCCTTCAGTGTGAATGTACAATTTTCAAAGTCATGAAAATACAGAAAAATCTTTAAATGAGAAGGTGTGTCCAAACTTTTGGTCTGTATGTATATATAGCCTGCAGTAATACATGTATACTCCGCACACAGTCACACAGTGTACACTATGAAGTCTTCATATACATAGCCTGCAGTAATACATGTATACTCCGCACACATAGCCACCGTTACATCTGTACCCTGTACCTGTAATCACACGCTGCACTCACCTCCCTGCGACAGTCACCCGTTTCCTTCCCTATGGTGAGCGGTTGTTGTCGCCTCTTCCGTCCTTCCCTTTCCGCCTCCTCCTCCGTCCTCCCTCCCATCACTGTGTGCAGCATCTTCCCGAGCTCCATTGCGGATGCTGCTGGGCCCGCGCCATATTGTGTCGGTGCAGTGCTAGCCGCAGCTCTCCGCTTGTCCTCCGCCTGTCTGCAGACCGCGTCCCGCCGAGCGCAGTGTGAGTACGGGCTCCTTCCTCATGTGCCTCCATGTTGCCGGGGACGTTGTGCTGGCTGTGATCAGCCGCCGCTGTGTGCTGTGCAGGGGATGCCATTGTCTGCGGAGACGGGCGCTGTGCCCACCGCTGTCTGCACAGGGTAAGAACCGCTGCTGATGCCGGCTGCATGCACAGCTGGGGGGTCGGTGCAGTGTGTCCGACCTATTTATCTCCCGGTATCAGTCCAGCCTGGCAGCTGATTGCCACCCGTCAGTAGTGGCCTGGGAGCAGCCGCTTATATGGGCCTCCTCCAGAGGCTGTAATCCTCTCTCCTGACAGCATGCTGAGACTTGCAGTTCCCAAACAGCCAGGCACCACAGAGCAGCCCCTGTCCATGCCTGTGTGCGCCTACAGTCACAGCGTAGACAATGACCTGAGCCCTGTGTGGGGTAACGGATGGCGGTGGTGACCCCACTACATGTTGTGTAGCCCGGCTGGGGGGCAGCCCACAGTGATGGTATGTGCACCTGGCATCTGCGCCTGGAGAAGCGCTGACTCAAAACTGTGACTGTGAAGACCTGAAGTGTTCCGTTGGCGTAACGCTACTCAGACAAAACAGGGTGCTGGTAAAACAGCGTGGTAATACTTGATTGAACCACAAAGCGGACAATAAAAACATAGAACAGTCCCAGCAAAGACCCAAGATGGTACAACATTACACAGTCTCACCCTTCCTTTTCCGTCTGCCTGAGATAGAACAGCTGCAGCTTTGGAGACTTCCATGGCCGACTACCTCAACCTGAGGGCCCCCAGTTGTGGCGGGCCCCCACAGAGAGAAGGTAGCTGCAAGCTTAGGAAGCTGATAGTCCATCGAGGTACAAGGCCAGGAGACCCGAGGGTCCCAACCTGGCCTCTCCAAGAGTTTCCATGGGGCCAGATGACTGGTGGGTCCCAATCTGGCTTCTCCGAATGTCTCTGGGGATTGCAGGCGACCCGTGGGTCCCTCCTGGCAACCCCAAACAACATATCCATGGGGCCAGGCGACTTCTTCGTCCTCTCCTGGTCTCCCCAAAATGTATCCCTGTCTCTCTGATGGTCAAATGGAGCAAATTCGTATCTTTCTAGTCAGGGCCGATACCCTTTGACTAGAATCATGTAGAATACAAATCTGTGTCTCTTTGGGTGCCATGCTGTCCATCTACTTTCCTTATGGATGTCTCTGATTTTCCTTGTAAAGTGTTTCTGAAGCTCCTTGATTCTCTGTCCCTAGTCTGACTGCTACAAAAACACATGCCCCTTCTGCTTCTCTGGGCTCAGCCCCCTCAATGGCAGAATTGCTCTCACCCTCTTCCCCCAAAGCTAAGTGTGCATTAGTGGAGGTATCTCTCTCAGGTGGACTGCATCACCTGGGTCTACATGTGAGACTTCCTGTGGTGAAGGCTCCGCCGGATCTTCTTTCAACTCTTACACAATGGGCCTAGATGATTTTTTTGAACAATGGTTAGTGTCCTGAGATACTAATGAGATTAGTGGAATGCTGGACTCTTTATAAGTTAAATTAGTGTATATAAACTGGATGAGCAAGCAGAACATTAGTAAAACACGCCAGCAATCTCTAATAAAACACAAAAAGGTATTTCTCTTGGATTAACAAATCTAATCGTCTGGCTAACTAAGATTTTGAGTTGTATCGTCACAGTGACCATCTACAGTTCTGTGCCACTCGCTGTTCACATGGCCAGGCTTTTCATCCTTTCCGGTTTCTAAAAATGTAATGATTTTAAAATAAGTGAGCAACTGTTCTTCAGGCGTCTGGGGACGCTCCACACTTTACAATAGAAGACAATGGATGCCACAAAGCACCCAGAAGACGCCCCCATGGCTTTCTGAGGGAATTTGGTAGCTGTTTCCTCATTGTATAGCATTACAAAAAGTCATAAAATGCCAGTAAGAAACACAACAAAACCCCCCGACGATCAATAACGTCATAAGTGTCCAGGAAACAATCAGAAAAGAGTCTGCAGGGAAACCTGAGGTGTCACCCGCCTGATAGACGTGTGCACGTATCCTCAGTGCTGGCGCTCTGAGACTGGGCAGGATCGCTGCTGTACTGATGGGGGGGGTGATTTAGGTTGTCTTCACACTGCAGCCTTACAGCATTTGGGGTCCTGGGGGACGACATCTGCAAGGAGTTTGTATGTTCTCCCCGTGTTTGCATGGGTTTCCTCCCACACTCCAAAGACAGATTGATAGGGAATTTAGGTTGTGAGCCCCAGTGATGGTGATGTGTGTAAAGTGCTGTGGAATATCATAGCGCTATATAAGTGAATTAATCTACAAGCATTGTTCTGTTGGGTACAAATGGCCATACACTTTAGGCAGCTTTTCCTCTCCACCCCTACAAACATGCACACACAAAGCAGGTGAGCGTGCATGTGGTGTTAGTGGGAGGAGGACAGTAAACCATTGTCGGATACAATTGGTAGGGTTTATTTCCTGTGAGAACAACAGTCTTGAGTATGTTGGCATCCTACAAGCTGAGCCTTCATCTGCCGCCCCCCGGATCAGGACACCATTTTTAAGAAATGGACGGCTGTTACCACTGACATTGTCGGCTTTGACCAATATTCATCTAATATTTTTTGGGGGCTTTTTTTTTCCTTTGGGGCTAAGAATTTACCAGCGGGGAGTAGGTAACTACTTGTTCTACCCTGTAAAGATCTCTCCTGGCTCAGGCAGCGATTCTGATGCTTACTTTGACCCTATGTCAACAGAGCAGCTCTTCCTCATCTTCTGTCACTGAGGCGTCACTGCTGACGTTATGCTGATTGACAGCCTGCTACATGTGGTCAGAGAGCAGGGAGACAGCTGTCAATCAGCATAATGTCAGCAGTGATGTCCCGTCGACAGAGCAGGAGAGAAGGAGCCGCTCTGTAGATTACGTCTTGGGAAGCAGCAGCATGGCTGCCAGGAGCTGTCCGTGACTGCTAAGTGGGAAAAGATCAGCAAACGCAAGTGGTTAGCAACTACCTGCCGATAAGTGCTCAGCCCAATGGGAATTAAGCAAAGTCCCGAATAATCCCTTTAACCCTACCGTCACTTATTGTAGGTGCTTCACACTAACACTATTCTGGTGTCATTCTTCCTTTCAGTAACCATGTCTCAGGCTGTCCAAACCAATGGGGCTCAACCATTGAGCAAAACATGGGAGCTGAGCCTTTACGAGCTGCAGCGGACACCACAGGTAGTCGTCTGACATGCACCAGGAGTGTGCCCTTATTGCTCCTATTCTGCAGTTTAATCAGTCACTTATCTTTTAACAGGAAGCAATTACAGATGGCTTAGAAATTGTAGTGTCCCCGAGAAGCCTGCACAGTGAGCTGATGTGTCCCATCTGCCTGGACATGCTGAAGAACACGATGACAACCAAGGAGTGTCTGCACCGCTTCTGTGCCGACTGTATCATCACCGCTCTCAGGAGTGGGTACGTAACGCCAGGGGCGGCGCTGCGCCAGAACATATGCGGTGCCACACAGTCTTCATTTTTATTTTCTACCATTTGTTTGGATTTATGTTACAATAATTGAAGATGATCTTTGACTCCTTGATGATGAGGCCAGAAAGGCCCTCAATATTCTGCCAAATGTCTTTTTCTTTCGCTTCTCTTCAAAGTTTTTTTTTTTTTTCATTGATGTGGCTGAATGAGGTTCTGTTGTATGAGCGCTGTATGGATACATAAAAGTTATATTTTGTATGGATACATAAAAATTATTTTATATGTATTTTTTTAGTTTTTGCATTGTAAATATAGAAAAAAAAATGTGTTTTTTTTTTGTTTTGTTTATACTTTCAACTATTCACCTTGTACACTAACATAACTTCTTGAATTTATTCTCCAGATTTAGTCATGTGAATACCCATTGTATAGGGTTTTTTGTTACATGTATGAAATGTGTGTGTGTATATATGTGTGTGTGTGTGTGTGTGTGTGTGTATATATATATATATATATATATATATATATATATATATATATATATATTATAATCTCTCTTACTACATAAAAAGCTTAATGTTTAGGTGAGTCTGAGAAAAAAATTAGCTGAAGTTGTACCGTATATACTCAGAATAAGCCGACTTTTTCAGCACATTTTTTGTGCTGAAAAAACCCCCCTCGGCTTATACTCTGGTGGTTGGGGGGGGTGGTGGCGGCGGCAGAGAAGCGGTGCACAGGCATTAGCTGCTGCTGCAGCTACCACGTGTGCCCGCCACTAAAGGTTAGTGAATATTCACTCTTCTCCACGCCCATGGGAGTGGAGAAGAGTGAATATGCATTTTCTTTAATAGCGGGCACAGAGGAGTGCTGAACTGCGGCTGCGATTGACAGTACCAGCTATTAAAGAAAATACATATTCACTCCTCTCCACGCACATAGTCCCAGTGTGGAGAGGAGTGAATATCCTAGGACCTCACCTCAGCGTCTGAGGGCGCATGGCAGTGATGTCATGGGCTGCTCAGATGCTGACATGAGCTGCTGGCATACAGGATGCAGAGGTGAGGAAGGAAGGTGAGTATAAGTGTTTATTTTTTTTTTTTCATGTGTGCAGTGATGGGGGGCCATGTATACCAGGATTGGGGATGAGAGGGGGCCATTCATACAAGGATGGAGGCCATTCTTACCTAGATGGGGGAGCATGCTTACCAGGATTGGAGGATGAGGGGTACCATGCATACCAGGATTGGAGGATGAGGGGTACCATGCATACCAGGATTGGAGGATGAGGGGTACCATACATACCAGGATTGGAGGATGAGGGGTACCATGCATACCAGGATTGGAGGATGAGGGGTACCATACATACCAGGATTGGAGGATGAGGGGTACCATACATACCAGGATTGGAGGATGAGGGGTACCATACATACCAGGATTGGAGGATGAGGGGTACCATACATACCAGGATTGGAGGATGAGGGGTACCATACATACCAGGATTGGAGGATGAGGGGTACCATACATACCAGGATTGGAGGATGAGGGGTACCATACATACCAGGATTGGAGGATGAGGGGTACCATACATACCAGGATTGGAGGATGAGGGGTACCATACATACCAGTATAGGAGGATGAGGGGTACCATACATACAAGGATGGGGGCCATTCTTACCTGGATGGGGGAGCATGCTTACCAGGATTGGGGATGAGGGGTGCCATGCATACCAGGATTGAGGATGAGGGGCCATGCATACCAGGATTGGGGATGAGGGGTGCCATACATACATACAGTACAGACAAAAAGTTTGGACACACCTTCTCATTTAAAGATTTTTCTGTATTTTCAGGACTATGAAAATTGTACATTCACACTGAAGGCATCAAACTATGAATTAACACATGTGGATTATATACTTAACAAAAAAGTGTGAAACAACTGAAAATATGTCTTATATTCTAGGTTCTTCAAAGTAGCCACCTTTTGCTTTGATGACTGCTTTGCACACTCTTGGCATTCTCTTGATGAGCTTCAAGAGGTAGTCACCGGAAATGGTTTTCACTTCACAGGTGTGCCCTGTCAGGTTTAATAAGTGGGATTTCTTGCCTTATAAATGGGGTTGGGACCATCAGTTGTGTTCAGAAGTCTGGTGGATACACAGCTGATAGTCCTACTGAATAGACTGTTAGCTGCTTTTTTCTTGCCATCATTCAAATTCTAAGTAAAGAAAAACGAGTGGCCATCATTACTTTAAGAAATGAAGGTCAGTCAGTCCGAAAAATTGGTAAAACTTTGAAACTGTCCCCAAGTGCAGTTGCAAAAACCATCAAGCGCTACAAAGAAACTGGCTCACATGAGGACCGCCCCAGGAAAGGAAGACCAAGAGTCACCTCTGCTTCTGAGGATAAGTTTATCCGAGTCACCAGCCTCAGAAATCGCAGGTTAATAGCAGCTCAGATTAGAGACCAGGTCAATGCCACACAGAGTTCTAGCTGCAGACCCATCTCTACAACAACTGTTAAGAGGAGACTTTGTGCAGCAGGCCTTCATGGTAAAATAGCTGCTAGGAAACCACTGCTAAGGACAGGCAACAAGCAGAAGAGACTTGTTTGGTCTAAAGAACACAAGGAATGGACATTAGACCAGTGGAAATCTGTGCTTTAGTCTGATGAGTCCAAATTTGAGATCTTTGGTTCCAACTACCGTGTCTTTGTGCGATGCAGGAAAGGTGAACGGATGGACTCTACATGCCTGGTTCCCACCGTGAAGCATGGAGGAGGAGGTTTGATGGTGTGGGGGTGCTTTGCTGGTGACACTGTTGGGGATTTATTCAAAATTGAAGGCATACTGAACCAGCATGGCTACCACAGCATCTTGCAGCGGCATGCTATTCCATCCGGTTTGCGTTTAGTTGGACCATCATTTATTTTTCAACAAGGCAATGACCCCAAACACACCTCCAGGCTGTGTAAGGGCTATTTGACCAAGAAGGAGAGTGATGGGGTGCTACGCCAGATGACCTGGCCTCCAGAGTCACCAGACCTGAACCCAATCGAGATGGTTTGGGGTGAGCTGGACCGCAGAGTGAAAGCAAAAGGGCCAACAAGTGCTAAGCATCTCTGGGAACTCCTTCAAGATTGTTGGAAGACCATTTCCGGTGACTACCTCTTGAAGCGCATTAAGAGAATGCCAAGAGTGTGCAAAGCAGTCATCAAAGCAAAAGGTCGCTACTTTGAAGAACCTAAAATATAAGACATATTTTCAGCTGTTTCACACTTTTTTGTTAAGTATATAATTTCACATGTGTTAATTCATAGTTTTGACTCCTCCAGTGTGAATGTACAATTTTCAAAGTTATGAAAATACAGAAAAATCTTTAAATGAGAAGGTGTGTCCAAACTTTTGGTCTGTACAGTACATACAAGGATTGAGGATGAGGGGGCCATGCATACATCTACTTCAGTAGGCCAGAAGAGCAACATACAGAGATTTCCACGCTATCTGCCCTGGGCAATTCACTTTTTGAATTGGCGAACGTCTCTGTAATCTTCTAAATTTTATTTTTGTTTTCTGTAATGCCATTTACTAATTTATTAATTATGACACCTTTGTTGTTTATCATGTAAAAAGGCTGAAAGTAAATAGACATGGGTAATTTGAGTTTGTTTTTATTATGTAGAGCACATTTTTCTAGCTTCCCAAATATATATATATATATATATATATATATATATATATATATATATATATATATATATATATAATATTATATTATATTATATTGCCAGCTCTGGTAAAAATTAAGAGACCACTGAACAGTTTTCTATTGGAAAGCATGGAAAGACTGGTGGAAAGCATGCCAAGACGAATGAAAGCTGTGATTAAAAATCATGGTTAGTCCACCAAATATTGCCTAATATTGATTTCACAGTTAAAACATGAGTAATTTGAGGTCTGAAAGCACTTTCTTTTTTAGTATTTTGACGCTTTATCATTTGTTGCAAATAAATACAAAATTTTTAGCTTTGAATTTCGGAGACATGTTGTCAGTAGTTTTTAGACTAAAACAACAATGTACATTTTACTCAAAAATATACCTATAAAGAGAAAAATCAGAGAAACTGAAA
Organism: Phyllobates terribilis; assembly: GCF_046119375.1. Classification (NCBI taxonomy): domain Eukaryota; kingdom Metazoa; phylum Chordata; class Amphibia; order Anura; family Dendrobatidae; genus Phyllobates; species Phyllobates terribilis. The sequence goes on along the minus strand of NW_027362768.1, from coordinate 53,647,497 downwards.
ATTTTGCAATGGTCTCTTCATTTTTGCCAGAGCTGTTTGTTTATAATTTTTTTTAGTTTTTTTATTTCAACAAAGATCTGTGAGGAACATTTTATCATTTTAATTCCACTGTAGTTACTCCATCCATAGAAGCCCCAAGTACAGGGGAAAAAAAAGCCCACTGGGGAGACAGAAGTCATTGACAGAGCTGACCTGGCTCTGCTAGGACCCAGCACTTCTGAAATGCTGGCAGACACACAGCGATCATGTGATCGCATGGTCATATAGAAGCATAGGTAGTGCCAATGCTTCTACACACTACATAACTCACACTGACCGCCGTGTGGCCAGCAACATAACAGGTAGAAGTAGTGACCAGTTCTGTCTTGTCCCCAGCTATGTCTAACAGCCAGGCACCTGACCTGCTCTAGGAGGTTTAATCACTTCACGAAATTTGACGTATCTATACGTCATGGTCGGATAGGGGTTCCCTACTGATGACGTATAGGTACGTCATGATGTTCGTGCATGGCACAGGAGGTATGCCCGGGTGATCGCCGCTGAGACTCATCTCTCACAGCCTGGAGCGGTGCTCTCGCTGTCTCTGGCTGTTTAACCCCCCCAAATGCCACAATCGATATCGATCACAACATTTAGAAGGCAGGGAGGGGGTTCCCTCTCCTGTCTGATCGGCGCCCCCGTCCCCCACCCCGTGACGTTGTCATGGCAACCCGGGGTCGTCATGACGACCTCTGGGTTTGCCAGCTGCGGCAAGCCTGTTAGACCATGCTGGGTGTATGGTCTAAGAGGCTTGTCAGTGTAACACTGATAGGTATAAAACATTGCAATGCATTATACCAGCGATCAGAGTGATAAAAGTTAAAATACCATAAAACCATTTCATTTTCATTTTTCATTTGAGAACCCCCAGTGCATGCTGGGATACTCAGCGAGTCGTCATCATCAGGGGGCAGAGGTTGCAGTCTCTGCCCCCTCCCTAAAGCGAAGTGTCAACGGTGACCTCCATATTAGGGGCTGCGATAGTCCCTGTTCTACTGAGCATGTGTCGGTTGTCAATTCCAAGGTATGCTCAGCAGGATCTCGTCACTATGCACCGTGACTTCACTAACTCTTCGCGAACTACGAACAGTGCACACGGTCAGCTTTTATGTAAGGAGATAACCCAGCATGCAGAGGCCAGTACTGGCTTCACAAGTGACATTAGGGACTTTGTTAGAAAAGAGATTAGATTATGACATTAAATAGACAGACATTTAGGATTAAAATAAATGTTAGCTTCAGAGCACCCATTTTAAAGTGCACCTGTCAGCAGGATTGTGCTCAGTAAACTACATACACTGTCAGGTGGGCGCCATTACACTGATTAATATGATACCTTGGTTGATGAAATCCGTCCTGTGGTTCTTGTGTAAGCTTTACTTTCAGTTTGGAGTTAATGATATGCTTGTGCTCTGGGGCGGCCTGTGGGGGGCGCTCTATCTGGTTCTCTGCTTACATATTCATCTGTATGCTCTTATGACAGCTCTCTAATCATTAAGTGACCTGCCCCCTATTTTACATAATGCATCTATTAGTGCGGAGCTAGGTAAAATAGGAGGCAGGTCAGTGAAGGCACAGTGTGCTGTCTTAAGAGCATACAGATGAATATGTAAGCAGAGAACCAGATAGAGCCCCCCCTCACAGGCCACCTCGAAGCACGAGCATATCATTGTCTCCAAACTGAAAGTAAAGATTACACAAGAACCATAGGATTCTTGTGTAATCACAAGGACACAAGATTGACAGCAGCATTTAACATGATAACAGCCGTGGGTGGAGATGTTAGAAGCAGATGACGGCTGAATAACTCAGCCATCATCAGCCGGGAAAGATGCGGGCTCTGCATGTGAGCCCGTAGCAAAGACAGGGACTCAACATATGATGTTAGTTTACATCATATGTCGTGAAGGGGTTAAGTAGGCTGGTGTACTTACTATGAAAAACCATGTTAGAATGGCTGTATAATTCTGATATTAAAGAAGAACTCCCTTTTTATTTCCTAAACCTGTGTAAATGTATATGTAGAGTGGTGTAAATGCAGTGCTATACTTACTGTGCACCGTCTTCTCCAGTTTTCAGCACCGCTTCAGTCCTCTTCTTTGTCATCTGACTTCTATTCCAACTCACTGACTCACACTGGGGTTTATGTGTGAGATGGAAGTCAATATTACAATGTATGGAGCCTTGTTCCTGCGCTCCATAGGATTATATTGTAAAAACGACTTCTGGCTCACGCACAGATCCCAGTGTGATGTGGAGAATCAGAACTTCAGTCACGTGACTCGGAAGAGGACTGTAGAGGTGCAGGACACCAGAGAAGCTGGCGGCCGATGAGTATATTACCACACTTAAACTACACTACATATACATTTACTCAGGTGTAGGCAATACAAAGTTTTGTGGGAGTGCTTCTTTAGAATGAGCATTTTGTGAGTCCAGCAATTGATTGATATAGCTGGTGTCCAAGTGTATTCAGTCTCTGCCAACCCAGCTTGACTGGCAGCGACAGCTCATACTGAGCAGTGTGGGATCTCAGCAGCATAAGGGATACTGAGGTTCTGTCAATCAAGCTAGCTAAGTGGACTTCCAACTTCTACTAAGAAGTTGCCTGAAATATCTCCCATCACATAACTCAAGCTGCAACGCGTCCTTGGCATGTATTGGAACAAGTAGTCTGAAGAAAGCCTGATATAGATACATGTCTTTGCGTGATTTTAGAACAATGTCCTATCATGCTCAGTAGTGGCATCATGAATGAGCATAACTGATCTGCTCTTTCAGCCTGAACACAGAACAGGACCGACGCAGGAGACCCGTTCTGGTGAGTCAAACTGACAGCTTTACAGTAGGGCACAGAGGCTGACTGAGCAGAATGAGTTGACAACTGAGCATGGAGCCAAACTGAAGCAGGGGAAAAAGTCCATTCTACTTTAGCCCTGCTCTGTGTCCAGCTGTAAACCTGTTGGGCTGAGGGAGAAGATCAGTTTTGCTCATTCCTAATGCTGCTCTTCAACATGACAGAAGCTTGTATTAAGGGTGTATTCATACTGAGTGTTTTTTTTGCAGCGTATTTGGGGCAGAAACACTTCAAAAAACATGAAGAGTTCAAAACCACAAGTTTTGATTGGAATTTGGAGAGTTTCTGCTCTGAAAACCCAGAAAAACATCAGTGTAAGCACACACTTACATCGCTCACAATATTTGTCTTGGTAGTGTTCCTTCAGGCAAACCCGTCCTAATGCGTGCCTAAGATGGATTGCCACCAGAAATATGTGACTGGCATTTTGCACAGCTTGTCGGCGAATCCCCTTAAGCTAAAACTTTCAAAAAAGGATTATTTTCGTTCTTTCATTTCTTTTAAAGACAAACACCAGCCTCTTCAGGTCCAAGAGATCTATTTAGTATTTTATATAGTTTTTGTTTTCAAACCTAAGGATGTATCCCATTTAAGTGTTATTTACGTGGTTTACTAGTTCACTTATTTTTTACACTGCCATAATATTTTTTCAAACAGAAATAAGGAATGTCCGACGTGTCGTAAAAAGCTGGTATCCAAAAGATCACTACGACCAGACCCAAACTTTGATGCCCTGATAAGTAAAATCTATCCGAGTCGAGATGAATATGAAGCTCATCAGGAAAGAGTTCTGGCCAGGATCAGCAAACATAACAATCAGCAAGCGCTAAGCCATAGTATTGAGGAGGGCCTAAAAATCCAAGCCATGAACAGGTAATGTGATTGATACTGTATGCTGTAATGTGCAGTATGAATGAGGTTCTATTAATCCAGGTATGTGGCCCTCATTCTTTTTTTTTTTTTCCTTTCACAACTTGGTAACAATTACTGATGCGCGAGCGTGCTCGGCACTGCTTGATACTCGACCCTGCGTTGGGGTGCTCTATCGAGTATTGAGCAGTGCCGAGTATTGCGTGGTGCTGGAGTGGGGTCCCTGTAATAAGACCATTTGATTCTGAATCGGCTGAGCTGCACTGAAGCCAGGAATTCTCCTGCTGGGAGAGCAGGGACTCCTCAGACTCTTTGTGAGTTGAAGAGCTCCGGGGGCATGGTCTCTCTCTTCCTGTAAGAAGCTCACTTGAATCATCTGAGCCGCGCGCTGCACTGAAGCCAGGTATATCCATCTGTCTCTCCATATCTATCTCCATATCGTGGGTGGATATGGATGTGGAGATGGATGGATATACCTGGCTTCAGTGTGATGTGGGGCTCAGATGTTTCAAGTGAGCTTCTTACAGGAAGAGAGAGACCATGCCCCCGGAAGCTCTTCAACTCACAAAGAGTCTGAGGAGTCCCTGCTCTCCCAGTAGGGGAATTCCCAGCTTCATTGCAGTGTGGCTCAGCTAATTCTGCATTAAATGAGCTCCCTCTTTACTAATAGAGAACTCTCTCTCATCGTCCACCTACCTGGCCGTCGAGTGCAGGTCTCCCGGAAGAATGCTCAAGTCCTTCATTGACTTACATTATACTCGGTACTCGAGTTAAGCAGGTCCGAGCGTGCGACCTGCTCGATTTAAGTACCAAACACTCGAGCAGTTTACTGCTAACTCATCACTAGTAACAATCCAAAACTGAAGTGATTGTAAGCACATTTTTAGCATTAGTGTTAGCAGGAGCTCCGTATTCCAATGCATGTTGGTGGAGTTGTATATTCTGGGCACTACAGCTCATATAAAACTACAACATTAGATTGTCAGTTGTCGTAGCCTGGTGCCTGATGCACAGAACATGGTCCTCCAGACTCAATACAGTATGTGCAAACATGGAGCATTTTTTTTCCTGTATCGACCCATAACAAAGCAGGTACTAAAAAAAAAGTTGTATTTTCAGAGAAAATGTTAAAGGCGTTTTCCTGGATGAAATTCCTGATGATCTATCCCCAGGATAGGTTATCAGTTTGAGAATGGTCAGGTCCAACACCCCCACCTGTCAGCTGATATTTGCTCCAGCAATATACAGAGCTGGGTTCCACTCCTTACATTGCTTACACCTGTCTGCTGCCAGTGAAAATATCAGCTGATTGGTGGGGTTGCTGGGTGCCAGACAACACTGATCTCATTGATGTACACTCCTATACTACAGAAAGGTATACAATAGTTTAATACCAGACAACCCCTTTGAATACTAAGCGACTTGATTTACTTAAATCCAGTTCTTCTCAGGAAATAACGTTCTGTTAATGTTCACATTCATGTAATATTCTTCTGCGTCGGTCACATCACTTACTGCCAATATGTTCAAACAACACAGTTCATGGAATCCAAACCGTGATGCTGGTTACCGGGAAATGCTGGATTTGGTTGGTCTCTACTATTCCTGGTTGCTGGATTGTTTCTGTGCACCCGTAAGGTCACCAGATCCACAGGAGTGAGAGGAGATGAGGGTGAAGGAGTCATTTGTTTGTGTTTTTAGCTTAATTTTTGGGCTGCTCAAAGAAGACATGGATAGTCCACGTGATCACTGCAGCACCACTGCACATTGCCCTATTACTGGAGATGTATTGTGTAGTAACCGCACAGGCGGCAGCTGGTATGTACAGTAAGTATATAGCAAACAATTCTGTCCTCTTGTGCTTAGACCAGTCGTGTATTCTTACATCTCTGTATTCAGCATCGTTGTGATGGAGTTATGCAACACTAAATGGTATTTGGGCATTCTGATGATCATATAAATAAGGGTCAATGCTAGCAGTATTACATCTATAATGGTGCCGTCTTAAGGGGCCTCGGTGAGTTCCCATATTTACCCCAGAAGCAATGCTTCTACAGAAAAATATTTCTGTAAAATGGGATGGCATGGAGCTTCTTACAGGGCCATTGAGGTACAGTCCGGATCTAAGGCATGCCAAGGGTGCCCTATTAAGGATCTGTACAACAATGACCCAGAATATGGCTGTGGACCTGTGGTCTCAGCAGAATAAATGTTTTTTCAGAGACATTTACCCATTGATATAAATTCTATCCCATTATGAGTTGAATGCATGGGTAATTATTAGAGGTATCTTCTGTTTTGTGCTGTGTACAGGGAAAGGAGAACATTCTAAGCTGCTTACCAGTTTCTTCTTCTGGAAAATAATCCAACCGCAGGAGAAGAACATTATGGTAAGCCAATTTAGAATTTTCTCTTTTTTTAGCATCAAAACATTTGTTTAGGTGAAGAAAACATTCATTTAATGTCGCATTTGTCAAATATATGAGTATCTGAACAAGACATCTCACGAATGTCTGTGCAAAGTATAGCCAAGATGCTGGAGTTGGATTAACACCTTGTATGCTATGCACCATGAGAGCATTCTTCAATACATCAAAGTTTAACATGTTAGTACATTTTCACAAGCGACTACTGGGGAATACTTACATTGTAAGAATTGTTAAGTATCAGTTTCAGTCCTACACTATGGCTGCACCAGGTTTGTCCTTCTATCTTTGGGACCCTTTCATGCAAGGCTACAGAACGCAGTGGCTCAGGTGCAATTACCGTATATTCCGGCGTATAAGACGACTTTTGAAGACTGAAAAATCTTCTGTCTAGTCTGGGGTCGTCTTATACGCCGGTAATGTTTTTGAACTTTCAGAAATTGACATGCGGGGATACTCTGGGGGTGTTAATAAGCTGCCATGGCCGTATCCCTGCCATGTGGGAGTTAATATAAGGTGGAGGGAGTTAAAATACGGCGGCGGTAGGTCCAGACAGTCAGCGCTTCTGTGCTGAAACTGACACATCGCTGCGCTGTGTCTTCTCAGGCCTGGGACACAGCGCAGCGTATTCCCAGCAGCGGAGACAGACAGAACCTAGCGAACTTTTCTGACACATCGCAGTGTCTTCCCAGCTCCGGACACAGCGCAGGGCTTCTGTGCCGACAGCTTTCACTTGTCACAGAAGCGCTGCGCTGTGTCCGGAGCTGGGAAGTTCGCATCGCTTCTGTGACAAGTAGTGTTGAGCATTCCGATACCGTGAATATCGGCCGATACCCGATATTACAGTATCGGAATTCCGATACTTAATTCCGATACTTTTACAATATCGAATACCGGAATCGGAAGTTCCCATAATGCCTGCGCTCTGCAGTGTCTCTGAAGGATGACAAGCTGGATGGCAGAGCTCAGCTGAGATCCAGCCTGTCATCAGAATGCCATCCCAGCGTGGGAGAATTCTCCTGATTGTTTAAAAGCCGGCGGGCGGTAAAAAGCCGCCGGCTTTTAAACAATCACACAGCCCCATACTGCTTCCCCGCAGCCTCCCACCCCGATCCTCCGCTCCCCTCGCCACCTCCCATCCCGATCGTAAGTTAGGACCGGGCGGGGAGTGCAGCACAAAGGAGCGGGGAGCGAAGGACCCGGGCGGGGAAGCCGGCAGTGAAAAGACTTCACCGCCGGCTTTCCCGTTCTGTGCTGCGCTTTCCCGCCGGTTATTTCAAATGAACAGCTGAGGTATCAGGTGATGCCGATCAGCTGTTCATTTGAAGTCGCCGCGGTGCCCTCAGAGGGTTCATGTGAGTTCATGCTTGACTGCATTGCATGAACTCACATGAACTTTCCCACGGTCTCACAGGTCAGCCTCACCTCCCAGACCCGTCATGATTGGTGTGTGCGGGTGTCTGTGCGTGTGTCTGCGAGTGTGTGTGCGGTGTCTGTGAGAATGTGCGGGTGTGCGCGGTGTCTGTGCGATGTGTCTGTGCGATGTCTGCGAGTGTGTGCGGGTGTGCGCGGTGTCTGTGCGATGTCTGGGGGTGTGTGCGGTGTCTGTGCGATGTGTGCGGTGTCTGTGCGATGTCTGGGGGTGTGTGCGGTGTCTGTGCGATGTGTGCGGTGTGTGCGCGGTGTCTGTGCGATGTGTGCGGGTGTGTGCGTGCAGGCAGACATAGGCCGATGTGACACTACTACTCCCATCGGCCTATGTCTGTCCCCCGTCCACTCCTGCCAGCAGGATCAGCTCGATGGGAGCAGTAGTTCCCATCAGCCTGATCCTGCTATATAAATTGCCCTACTGTGTCCCCAATAAATGTTAAATACATGTCATTGGTGGCCAGTGGTTGCCTACAATAAATTAGTTTATACATTACCTGTCCCCGCCGATCGCCACCTAAAATAAAGTAAAAAATAAAAAACTACACCTATACTCACCTAGACACCTAATTCCCCGAAGCCATCGATCTCCTGTAATAAAATATAAAATAATAAACCACAACCTTATCCTTACCCCTCCGTAGTAGTCCACGAGTGTCCCACGAAGATCTCCAGTTCAGAGCATCCACATAGAATGTGGCCGCTCTGAACCGCTGCCGCCGCTAGAATGACGGGGCCGTAAAGCAGCCCCGTCATTGCATAAGCGGGTTCGCCGGAGTTCAGGCAGCGCTGCTCCGGTTAGCTTCTTTACGGCCCTGCTGTATCGTGAGAAATTCCCACGGTACAGCAGTGCCGTAAAGGAGGTCTCCGGAGCTGCGCTGACTGAATGCACTCCGGTGACCTCAGTCAGTGGCTCCCGCTGCCGGGAGCGGACGTGTTCCCGGCAGCGTGAGCTTACAGCAGCCATGCACAGCTGTCACCATCTCCAGATGTGACAGCTGTGCATGGGAGATCAGCGCAGGAACGTGGACAGGTAACTATTTTTTTTTTAGTAAACTAAGAATTAAATAAAATGGTGTGGTTTATTTCAAATAAATTATTTTTTTCTTGGTGTAGTGTGTGTTTTTTCTTTTTAACACTTTGTAGGTTAGTAATGGGGGTGTCTTATAGACGCTCATCATTACTATCCTGGGCTTCATGGCAGCTGGCGCTGACATGAACCCCAGCCCTATTACCCCCTGCCACCGCACCAGGGCAGCGTGGAAGAGCGAGGCTAAGTGCCAGAATTGGCGCATCCTATGGATGCGCCATTTCTGGGGCGGCTGACGGCTGGTGTTTCTAGCCTGGGAGGGGGCCAATATTCATGGCACCCTTCCTGGGCTATTAATATCAGCCCCCAGCTGTCTGCCTAGCCTTTGCTAGCTATTAAAATAGGGGGGACCCCACGTCATTTTTTTTGGGGGGGGTCCCCCATTTTAATAGCTAGTAAAGGCTAGGTATTCAGCTGGGGGCTGATATTAGTAGCCTGGGAAGCTCCGTAGGTATTACCCCCTTCCCAGGCTTCAAACATCTGCCCCAGCTGTCTGCTTAACCTCCGCTAGAGACTAAAATTAAGGGGAACCCCACGCCAATTTTTTTTAAAATAAATCCTTTATTTTAACACTAAATGACAAGTACAGTAATCAACACTATCACTGTACTTCATATATATGTGACTGACATGTTTCTATCTATCTAATCTATGTATGATTCTCTATTCCTTCTATTCTAAATTGTCGGGTACAGATGCTGAATTGCCGGCCGGCTTTTTTAAAGAGACGGTGCATGAAAACACTATTATTTTTTTAAATAAATCCTTTACACTAAATGACAAGTACAGTAAGCAACAATGTCACTGTACTTCATATATATGTGACTGACATATTTCTATCTAATCTATGTGTGAAGCTCTATTCTTTCTGTTGTAAATTGTCGGGTACCGGTGTATGCCGCTGATGAAAATGGATGATAGTAATGTTGTTGTTGTATGCCTTATGTTTATGAGTGACAGTTTTCCTGCTATATACCTGCATGTCATAAGAATTTAAATTAAAAAAGGACCATGTTAAATTCAAATCTGTTTTTTTTTTTAATTTTTACCGGTGTTTGGTATGCGTTGGAAAAGGGGTAGTCTAAGGCTGAGTTCACACGATGCGTTTTTCATGCGTTTCCGCGGCGTTTTTGCAGTTGCGTAAACGCCACGGAAACGCATGAAAAACGCATGGTAGAAGGGCAGCAATGTTTCCTAATGGAAATCCGCATGTGCTGTGCCCATGATGCGGATTTTTCCGCAGCGTAAACGTTGCGGTCAAAAATCCGCAGCATGTCAATTAATTTTGCGGAAACGCTGCTCTTTTGCCGCCATTGACTTGCATTAGACCGCATGGAATCCGCATCACTGTATATGTTGATGCGCTTTTCATGCGGTCTAATGTGCGGATGGTACCCGGGTGTGGATGAGAGGACTCTCATCCAGACCCAGGTACCATTAAAAAAAAAAGAATAAAATAAAAAATATATATATTCTCACCTTCTGACGGCCCGCGCTGCGTCCTGCCGGCTTCCCGCGCACTTCGCGGTTGAATGAAGGACCTTCGCTGACGTCAGAGTCATGTGACGGGTCACGTGACGCTGACGTCGGAAGGTCCTACAGTCTTCACTGCCGGCAGCCGGGACCGATGAAGCAGGACACCGGGGGCCATCAGAGGGTAACGTATAGATTTATTTTTTATTTTTTGACATCACACACTATATAAATCCATGCCGGTTGCATGGATTTATATAGTGTGAAGTTGACAAGCACTTTCCAAGTGATGCTAAAATCGCTTGGGAAGCGCTTGTCAACCCGCATGCGGAAATGAAAGTGAAGACCGCTTCATTTCCGCATGTCCCTGGCAGGAAACCGCATGTACAATCCGCATGCGTTTTTTCCTGCCAGAGAGATGCAGAAACGCTCAGGAAAAAATCCTGAGCATTTCTGCATCGTGTGCACATACCCTTATACGGTGAATATATCCTAAACTCTATATTTTAACAGGAAAGTAGGGGGGTCGTCTTATACACCAGGTCGTCTTATACGCCGGAATATACGGTACTTATCTCAGAAGTGGGGTATGCACACTTGTAAGGCTGTATGTGATAACTCATCCTAAAATACGCATGAGTAAAAATGATATCCTACATTACAAATCCCGTTCTTCTAGCAATACCTCGGCCCTAGGTAACTATTACATTAGAAGGAAAGGGCTGTGGAAACTCTTCCAGTTTTTGTTGTGGAAACTCATCCAGAAAACTGGATGCATAGTCACAAGCACTTGTGTGGAATTTGTTAATTGCAGGACATTACTGAGTAGTATCCTTTTTTTTCAGGTTACAAAGAGGTAAAAAGCAGCAGGTGGAGAATGGCAGTGGGGCAGAAGACAACGCAGACAGTTCTCACTGCAGTAATGCTTCTGTACATAGCAATCAGGAAGCGGGGCCGAGCAACAAGAGGACCAAAACATCCGATGATTCAGGGTTAGAGCTGGACACCAACACTGAAGCCGTTACTCTGGATCCTGCACTGGATGGATCAAGTGAGATAGAGTTGGTGTTTAGACCCCACCCCACACTAATGGAGAAAGATGATAATGCCCAGACTCGGTAATAACTATAATAATGTAGTAATGTGAGAATATAATACCACGTTGTCGAGACTAAAAGCTGTGCCCACATGTTTTAGCCCGTGAGTGTTAGTATTGCCTCAGTGTCAGCTGCAAACTCGTGCGCTCCTTCGCCCCTGCATGTGGCCGCCCTGCATGGGATCCTTGTGTATATATACATTGAAGCCCATTGGAAGCACTATTAATAATGATAATGTTTATTATTATTATTATGCTATTACCCTCTTACTGCACAAATATGATGGAAGTCATGCAACTGGTGCAAGATTATACAGTTAATATAAATCCCAAAGTTTATAGTGATGTACATTACATTTTCATATAAATTCTATATTTTTTATGTATGTTAATTGTTTTGATTAGTATTCCTGTTATGCCAGTTTTGAGCCACAGTCATGTTTCATCTTCTGACATTGTACCTGCTGCTGTATCTACATTACCTTATTATAGGACAGGAAAGGAGGAGCATATAAGCACTTAGCGCTAAGGGACATCCATGTACCTCAGTCAGCACTGTGGTGCTCTATGTTAAGGTCCTTCATGGATTATATTCATTGTGGCTTGCAATTGTAGTATTTGTCCTGCTGTATGTGACAAATTTGGAAGTACTCAGATCGTCTCGGTCGGCATGTACTTACTGACCTTAGACATACTAAGTACGTCTTGACTAAAATGCTGCACTGCGACCATTGTCACGGTGATCGCATTTATCTGCCGGAGCCATCTTGGAGCAGGGCACATGGCGTCATCATACAGGGGGGTGTCGCCGCCCCCCGCAACTACAATCACTGGGATTGATTGGCTGTTCAGAATTGAACAGCCAGTCATAGCGTTTTCAGTGTTTCAGGCAGTCAGATTGCCTGAAACACTGATGTCCAGCCTAGGATCGGTGCTGTAAGAGCAACGCCAGCCCTCACCTGAGCCTGCTCTGATTGGTGCGATCGATGGTGACTTCAATCGCACCAATCAGAGCACCCCAAGGCAATCTAACCTCAGGGTGACCACCCTGTACTTCCTCATTCTAGCTGCAAATTTGTACAGGGCGGTCACTCTGTCCCTCTGTGCAACGTGCTGGGCCTTGTGGTGCCATCAGAATTGCTGCTGCTGCATTTGAATCGCTGTTCCTGCTGAAAGAAAGAAGAGTTCCTGACCCTTGCTTGAGCTCTCCTCATCCACCTCAATCCCCCCCCTCCCTTTTCTCCCTGACAGTGAGGGAGAGGATCCCACCTTCCTTTTATTTTCCTGAGTCATCCTCTTCCTCAAGTGATATCGAACCACCACATAGACGCCTCAGGACAGAAAAACCAGCGCCCACCGTTACTGACCCCGTATGGCCCTCGCGCCCCCCCCCCCCCGAAGACTGAGCGCCCCAGATTCCTGATTTTGTGGCGCAATCAGGAATCCAATGTGAGTCCACCGGCCTCACAGAAATATACTTTTTCAAAGTCTTTTTCTCTGAGAATTTTGCAAACCTCATTGTGGCCGAGACAAATTTTATATGCCCAGCAATTTTTGTCACAAAACCGCACTTCATTATTCTCTAACTGGACCCCTATAGACTCAGTAGACATGATGACGTTTTGGGGCCTGGTTCTTCACATGGGGATACTGATGAAGCCAGAAATTTGGCAATATTGGAGTGTTGACGTTTTGTATAACACTCCAGTTCTGCATGGCTATTCCCCGGAAACGTTTTGAGACCATCCACAAATTCTTGCATTATAATAATAATGCACGGTGTCCTCCCCGAAATGACCCCAACTTTGACTGACTTTTCAAAGTTCGGCCGGTCATTGAGCACTTCAGCAAAAAGTTTGTTGAGGTGTATGTGCCCCAAAGGGACATCTGCGTGGATGAGTCCCTAATCCATTTCAAGGGGAGGCTCAAATTCCAGCAGTACCTGCCCAGTAAGAGTACCAGTTACGGAATTAAGCTGTACAAACTGTGTGAGAGTACATCAGGGTACACCCACAGGTTTAGAGTTTATGAAGGGAAGGACACCTGTATTGAACCCCCTGAATGCCTCCCTGTCCTGGGAGTGAGTGGGAAAATTGTATGGGATTTGGTGCATCCACTGCTGGATCAAGGTTATCACCTCTATGTGGATAACTTTTATACCAGCATCCCACTCTTCAAGTCCCTCTCTGCATGAGGCCTCCCTAAGATGCTAATTGGGCAGCTGCTCAGAAAGGGCGAGAGCAGAGCCCAATGTAGCGACAACCTGCTGTTGGTCAAGTACAAGGACAAAAGGGATGGCCTTTTCTTGACCACTATACATGGTGATGGCAGCACCCCACTGTATGAGGTTCCTCTACACAGGTCGTCAAACCAGACTGTGTAGTGGAGTACAACAAGAATATGGGGCGAGTTGATCTCTGTGATCAAGTTCTCCAGCCGTACAGTGCCATGAGAAAAGCCAAGGTATGGTACAAGAAGCTGGCCGTGCACATCGTACAGATGGCAATGCACAATGCTTATGTGCTATCACGATGTGCAGGCCAGACAGCTATGCCGTACCTTCAGTTCCAGGAGGTAGTGATCAAGGCCCTGATATTTGGCAGTCAGGAAGGAGCAGGCCCCAGTACTTCTGAAACTGAAGGTGCTCGTTTCTTATCAGGCCAACATTTAGTCGGTGAGGTCCCTCAAATTGCAAAGAGAGGAAGGTCGCAAAAAAGGGTGAAGATTCTGTTACAAAAGGGGGAAAGTCGAGGACACAATTTGGCAATGCGACACCTGCCCTGACAAACCTGGCCTGTGTATAAAAGAATGCTTCAGACTGTACCACACCTCCATTGACTACTAAATTAATTTCTGACTTACACAACTCGCGTATGACAACCTGACGTACGCTACACAATTTACATATGCTACCATATTATAAAATTCACATACCAGGACACACTAGATCAATACCAATATAGGGTCACTTGTGGGGGGTTTCTGCTGTTTAGGCACATCAGGGGCTCTGCAAACGCGACATGACGCCCGCAGACTATTCCATCAAAGTCTGCATTCCAAACAATAGTTTTCTCCCACATATGGGGTATCAGGTTACTCAGGAGAAATTGCACAACAACTTTTTGGATCCAATTTCTCCTGTTACACTTGTGAAAATAAAAAAATGTGGGTCTAAAGTAAAATTTTTGTGAAAAAAAGTTAAATATAAATTTTTTTTCTTTTCACGTTCCATTAATTCCTGTGACGCACTTAAAGGGTTAATAAACTTCTTGAATGTGGTTTTGAGCACCTTGAGGGGTGCAGTTTTTAGAATGTCACTTTTTAGGTCATATAGACCCCTCAAAGCCACTTTAAATGTGATGTGGTCCCTAAAAAAAAAAAAGTATATGGTTTGTAAATATTGTTGGAAAAATGAGAAATCGCTGGTCAACTTTTAACTCTTCTAACTCCCTAAGAAAAAAACTTTGTTTCAAAAATTGTGCTGATATAAAGTGGACGTGGGAAATGTTATTTACTTACTATTTTGTGTGACATGACACTGATTGAGGGGCATAAAAATTCAAAGTTTGAAAATTGCTGCATTTTCACCATTTTCGCCAAATTTCTGATTTTTTTTTTCCCAAAACGCTAGTTATATCGAAGAAATGTTACCACTATCTTGAAGTACAATATGTCGCGAAAAAACATTCTCAGATCAGTGGGATCCGTTGAAGTGTTCCAGAGTTATTACCACATAACCTGACACTGGTCAGAATTGTAAAAGTTGGCCTGGTCAGGAAGGTGAAAACAGCCGTAGGGGTGAAGGGGTTAAAGCATATCTAATAGAAATTATTTTTAACGGGTATACAATTTTTCTGTGAGTCTACTAGAGCCTGTATACCTTACATTGTCATATACTGTGAATTGCTGTTAACTATTTAAATGCCACTGTCGATCTCGGATATCAGCATTTAAATGGAGCCTGATGAAGGGCACTGCTATCTTGGTAGTTCTGTGAAGCTCAGCTACAGACTGCGACTTTCACTATATACTGTAGTACAGTGCTATTTCAGTATCTGGTACAAGCAATCAGACAATGGCAGGTTCAAGTCCTCTGAGGGGACTAAAAAGTAAGTAAAAATTTAGGGAAAAAAAAAGTTTTTAAAATTATTTACTTAAAAAAATTTATATAAAAATTAAAACCGCCCCATTTTTCCTCCATATAAAAACAAAGAAATAAAAAAAGAACTGAAGTAAACATATTTGGTGTTGCTGTGTCTGTAAAAGTCTGGGATATTAAAATATAAAAGTAATGCAAACGGTTCACTCTTCAAAGAGAAAAACAATCAAAAGGCAAGAACTTGAGCTTTGTTGGTCATCAGACCTCCCTAAAAAAATACAGTAAAAAGTGATCAAAACGTCATCTGTATCTTAAACAAGATTTTTTTTCATAAACTTATGAAAAATTTTCCGCTACATAAATAAAGAAAAATCTATATGCTTGTTTGGTATCACAGTAATCGTACTGATCTGGAGAATCAGGTTTCAAAGTAATTTTTACTGCACAATAAACAAAGGAAAAATAAAACCTAATAAACGATGCCGGAATTGCATTTTATTCACCGTTTCACCCCACTTGGAATTATTTTCCTGTTTTTTTGGGACACAATTCCGCTCACTATATAATGTCATTCAAAACTACAACTCCTCCTGCAAAGAAAATCTGATCTGGGTATGGGGGACAGAAAAATAAAAAAAAGTTATTGTTCTTAGAAGAAGGGGATGAGAATATGCAAATTTTTTACAAAATGAAAATTTTGCTTCAGAGGCAAGGGGTTCATGGGGTTTTGTGGGAACAGATTTAATATGACTATAACTCCCTGGTCACTTGATGCTGATGAGACATACTGTATCTTGTACTCGGCTCCTCCTGCTATAAGAGGTTGTGTGCAGATAGGGCAGCAGGTTCTGTGTGGTGGATTGGCTGTAGACCTGCATGCATTTATTAATTTGGTGCCTTATGTATAAAAATAATTATTAGTATTGTGTTTTTACATTATAAGGTACATAAAAACATCTGGAAATGCCACAGTCGATCATTTATCCAAGTACTTGGCAGTAAGGTTGGCTCTTGAAGAATTGCGAAGTAAAGGAGAGACAAACCAAATGAGTCTGAATGCGGCCAGTGAAAAACAGTACACCATATACATTGCTACAGCCAATGGGCAATTTACAGTGAGTATTACATATCCAAAGCAAGCAACTAACAAAACTTAGAATTTGACTCCTCTTTTTTGTGAAGAGTGGACAGTTCCACCAGTGTATTTACAAGTGGTGGAAGGAGTGCTATTCGATGGGCCAGTGCAATTGCTATAAAAAAATGTTATGTAGAAATTTTCTTTCTTTTTTTTTTTTTTGTCATTGCATTCAGAGAGTGCATTGTAAAAGTAGGACCTTGCAGTGTGGTGTTTCTGGATATTAGTGGGCAGTGCTGGGCATACAGCTCCTGGGCTCTGTACACTCCAGCGATCAGTGTTCTCTCAGGTTTGGTTAGGAGATCCCATGTGCATTGTAAATGAAGGACCTTTCAGTGTGGTGTTTCTGGATATCAGTGGGCAGTGCTGGGCATACAGCTCCTGGGCTCTGTACACACCAGCGATCAGCGTTCTCTCAGGTTTGGTTAGGAGATCCCATGTGCATTGTAAATGAAGGACCTTGCAGTGTGGTGTTTCTGGATATCAGTGGGCAATGCTGGGCATACAGCTCCTGGGCTCTGTACACACCAGCGATCAGCGTTCTCTCAGGTTTGGTCAGGAGATCCCATGTGCATTGTAAATGAAGGACCTTGCAGTGTGGTGTTTCTGGATATCAGTGGGCAATGCTGGGCATACAGCTCCTGGGCTCTGTACACTCCAGCGATCAGTGTTCTCTCAGGTTTGGTTAGGAGATCCCATGTGCATTGTAAATGAAGGACCTTTCAGTGTGGTGTTTCTGGATATCAGTGGGCAATGCTGGGCATACAGCTCCTGGGCTCTGTACACACCAGCGATCAGTGTTCTCTCAGGTTTGGTCAGGAGATCCCATGTGCATTTAAATGAAGGACCTTTCAGTGTGGTGTTTCTGGATATCAGTGGCAATGCTGGGCATACAGCTCCTGGGCTCTGTACACTCCAGCGATCAGTGTTCTCTCAGGTTTGGTTAGGAGATCCCATGTGCATTGTAAATGAAGGACCTTTCAGTGTGGTGTTTCTGGATATCAGTGGGCAATGCTGGGCATACAGCTCCTGGGCTCTGTACACTCCAGCGATCAGTGTTCTCTCAGGTTTGGTCAGGAGATCCCATGTGCATTTAAATGAAGGACCTTTCAGTGTGGTGTTTCTGGATATCAGTGGGCAGTGCTGGGCATACAGCTCCTGGGCTCTGTACACACCAGCGATCAGCGTTCTCTCAGGTTTGGTTAGGAGATCCCATGTGCATTGTAAATGAAGGACCTTGCAGTGTGGTGTTTCTGGATATCAGTGGGCAATGCTGGGCATACAGCTCCTGGGCTCTGTACACTCCAGCGATCAGTGTTCTCTCAGGTTTGGTTAGGAGATCCCATGTGCATTGTAAATGAAGGACCTTGCAGTGTGGTGTTTCTGGATATCAGTGGGCAGTGCTGGGCATACAGCTCCTGGGCTCTGTACACTCCAGTGATCAGTGTTCTCTCAGGTTTGGTTAGGAGATCCCATGTGCATTGTAAATGAAGGACCTTTCAGTGTGGTGTTTCTGGATATCAGTGGGCAATGCTGGGCACACAGCTCCTGGGCTCTGTACACACCAGCAATCAGCGTTCTCTCAGGTTTGGTTAGGAGATCCCATGTGCATTGTAAATGTAGGACCTTGCAGTGTGGTGTTTCTGGATATCAGTGGGCAATGCTGGGCATACAGCTCCTGGGCTCTG
This sequence comes from Phyllobates terribilis, assembly GCF_046119375.1. Classification (NCBI taxonomy): domain Eukaryota; kingdom Metazoa; phylum Chordata; class Amphibia; order Anura; family Dendrobatidae; genus Phyllobates; species Phyllobates terribilis. The sequence continues at coordinate 53,629,296 of NW_027362768.1, read as the reverse complement.
TACACACCAGCGATCAGTGTTCTCTCAGGTTTGGTCAGGAGATCCCATGTGCATTGTAAATGAAGGACCTTGCAGTGTGGTGTTTCTGGATATCAGTGGGCAGTGCTGGGCATACAGCTCCTGGGCTCTGTACACTCCAGCGATCAGTGTTCTCTCAGGTTTGGTTAGGAGATCCCATGTGCATTGTAAATGTAGGACCTTGCAGTGTGGTGTTTCTGGATATCAGTGGGCAGTGCTGGGCATACAGCTCCTGGGCTCTGTACACTCCAGCGATCAGTGTTCTCTCAGGTTTGGTTAGGAGATCCCATGTGCATTGTAAATGTAGGACCTTGCAGTGTGGTGTTTCTGGATATCAGTGGGCAATGCTGGGCATACAGCTCCTGGGCTCTGTACACTCCAGCGATCAGTGTTCTCTCAGGTTTGGTTAGGAGATCCCATGTGCATTGTAAATGAAGGACCTTGCAGTGTGGTGTTTCTGGATATCAGTGGGCAATGCTGGGCATACAGCTCCTGGGCTCTGTACACACCAGCGATCAGCATTCTCTCAGGTTTGGTCAGGAGATCCCATGTGCATTGTAAATGAAGGACCTTGCAGTGTGGTGTTTCTGGATATCAGTGGCAATGCTGGGCATACAGCTCCTGGGCTCTGTACACTCCAGCGATCAGTGTTCTCTCAGGTTTGGTTAGGAGATCCCATGTGCATTGTAAATGAAGGACCTTTCAGTGTGGTGTTTCTGGATATCAGTGGGCAGTGCTGGGCATACAGCTCCTGGGCTCTGTACACACCAGCGATCAGCGTTCTCTCAGGTTTGGTTAGGAGATCCCATGTGCATTGTAAATGAAGGACCTTGCAGTGTGGTGTTTCTGGATATCAGTGGGCAATGCTGGGCATACAGCTCCTGGGCTCTGTACACTCCAGCGATCAGTGTTCTCTCAGGTTTGGTCAGGAGATCCCATGTGCATTGTAAATGTAGGACCTTGCAGTGTGGTGTTTCTGGATATCAGTGGGCAATGCTGGGCACACAGCTCCTGGGCTCTGTACACACCAGCAATCAGCGTTCTCTCAGGTTTGGTTAGGAGATCCCATGTGCATTGTAAATGTAGGACCTTGCAGTGTGGTGTTTCTGGATATCAGTGGGCAATGCTGGGCATACAGCTCCTGAGCTCTGTACACACCAGCGATCAGCGTTCTCTCAGGTTTGGTCAGGAGATCCCATGTGCATTGTAAGTGTAGGACCTTGCAGTGTGGTGTTTCTGGATATCAGTGGGCAGTGCTGGGCATACAGCTCCTGGGCTCTGTACACTCCAGCGATCAGTGTTCTCTCAGGTTTGGTCAGGAGATCCCATGTGCATTGTAAATGTAGGACCTTGCAGTGTGGTGTTTCTGGATATCATTGACAATGCTGGGCATACAGCTCCTGGGCTCTGTACACACCAGCGATCAGTGTTCTCTCAGGTTTGGTTAGGAGATCCCATGTGCATTGTAAATGTAGGACCTTGCAGTGTGGTGTTTCTGGATATCAGTGGGCAGTGCTGGGCATACAGCTCCTGGGCTCTGTACACACCAGCGATCAGTGTTCTCTCAGGTTTGGTTAGGAGATCCCATGTGCATTGTAAATGTAGGACCTTGCAGTGTGGTGTTTCTGGATATCAGTGGGCAGTGCTGGGCATACAGCTCCTGGGCTCTGTACACTCCAGCGATCAGTGTTCTCTCAGGTTTGGTCAGGAGATCCCATGTGCATTGTAAATGAAGGACCTTGCAGTGTGGTGTTTCTGGATATCAGTGGCAATGCTGGGCATACAGCTCCTGGGCTCTGTACACACCAGCGATCAGCGTTCTCTCAGGTTTGGTCAGGAGATCCCATGTGCATTGTAAATGTAGGACCTTGCAGTGTGGTGTTTCTGGATATCAGTGGCAATGCTGGGCATACAGCTCCTGGGCTCTGTACACACCGGCGATCAGCGTTCTCTCAGGTTTGGTCAGGAGATCCCATGTGCATTGTAAATGTAGGACCTTGCAGTGTGGTGTTTCTGGATATCAGTGGGCAGTGCTGGGCATACAGCTCCTGGGCTCTGTACACACCAGCGATCAGTGTTCTCTCCGGTTTGGTCAGGAGATCCCATGTGCATTGTAAATGTAGGACCTTGCAGTGTGGTGTTTCTGGATATCAGTGGGCAGTGCTGGGCATACAGCTCCTGGGCTCTGTACACTCCAGCGATCAGTGTTCTCTCCGGTTTGGTCAGGAGATCCCATGTGCATTGTAAATGTAGGACCTTGCAGTGTGGTGTTTCTGGATATCAGTGGGCAATGCTGGGCATACAGCTCCTGGGCTCTGTACACTCCAGCGATCAGCGTTCTCTCAGGTTTGGTTAGGAGATCCCATGTGCATTGTAAATGAAGGACCTTGCAGTGTGGTGTTTCTGGATATCAGTGGCAATGCTGGGCATACAGCTCCTGAGCTCTGTACACACCAGCGATCAGCGTTCTCTCAGGTTTGGTCAGGAGATCCCATGTGCATTGTAAATGTAGGACCTTGCAGTGTGGTGTTTTTGGATATCAGTGGGCAGTGCTGGGCATACAGCTCCTGGGCTCTGTACACACCAGCGATCAGTGTTCTCTCCGGTTTGGTCAGGAGATCCCATGTGCATTGTAAATTTAGGACCTTGCAGTGTGGTGTTTCTGGATATCAGTGGGCAGTGCTGGGCATACAGCTCCTGGGCTCTGTACACACCAGCGATCAGTGTTCTCTCAGGTTTGGTCAGGAGATCCCATGTGCATTGTAAATGAAGGACCTTTCAGTGTGGTGTTTCTGGATATCAGTGGGCAGTGCTGGGCATACAGCTCCTGGGCTCTGTACACACCAGCGATCAGCGTTCTCTCAGGTTTGGTCAGGAGATCCCATGTGCATTGTAAATGTAGGACCTTGCAGTGTGGTGTTTCTGGATATCAGTGGCAATGCTGGGCATACAGCTCCTGGGCTCTGTACACACCGGCAATCATAAAGCACCATATTACAGGGCAGTGGGAGCTGAGCAGACTGATATATAGTTTTGAGAATAGAGTCAGTATAACCGGTGTTTTTTCCATTCATCCTCTGCTCTTTCAGGAATGTTCGATCCAGTGGGCGGTCCGATCAGTGCCGGCCAGCTATGTCTGCATGCACATTTATGCAAGTAAAGCTGTCAATCACTGGATTCCACAAAGCTAATTAAAAAAAAATAATTTCCAGCATTTCCAATTTTTTTTTTTTAAATTTGAGGTGAATTTTTTTTGCCCTGAACGGATTTGCTTCATCTCATGTTTACTCCACTCTCATTTTTGTGAACAAGTGATTTAGGCCTCTTTTCTTCTAGGTGCTAAATGGTTCATTCTCCTTGGAACTAGTCAGTGAAAAGTACTGGAAGGTGAATAAACCAATGGAACTTTACTACGCACCAACTAAGGAGCACAAGTAGTGGTGAGCCCGGGGAGAAGGGCTCTTCCTTACCTGGCAATAATGCCAAGGAGACTTTGCACTTGTGAAGCCGGTGACACCTCTGACGTGACGGACGCTTGTCAGCGTATTTACAAAGACCATTTTCTAACTCTGCTTTTGGAGACTGCCTCTTGGAGCAAAGAGACTTCTTTGACACAAGGACGACGGCTTTATCTACGGATGCTTCTCGTTATTTGTATTTATTTATTTAGTAAAATGTTGGTAACTGGTAAGTACGCATTGTATGGACCCAAATGTAGTGGTGGCAAAATGCAGGCTATGTATCGAACCTACGTTTTGGAGCACAACGAATGTGGTAAGTGGGCACATATGCTACATCGTTTCCATTTTACATAATGCTACATGTCCAGAAACTTAATTTTCTAAATAGCATATGTACCCCCTCCATTTACATCTGTCACATTGAAACTATTGGACAAGGCTTGTATTACATCTTAATGGTTAACAGAGGGAAACTCTGCGCCATGTGTATTTTAGGCATGTGAGGGTTTGACATTATAATTGTGAAGGGTTGAGTCCTCGGATTATGATGTATATATCCTTTGTAAATAAAACACTGAGCTGGCATGACTTATTTCTGCACGTTGACCATTTTTTAACATATTTTGTACTTTTTAACTTTATAATGATGGCAGAGCATAAGTCAACAATTGCGTGTTTTGACCATCACATTGATGTTCTGCTGTGATTTTTTTTTTTTTTAGGTAACAATTCAGCAGTTTCAAAATTTGTACCATCGCTAGGGTCAGTGGATTATGATCAAAACATTGGCATGCTGTACGTATTGCCTATTCATCAATAGGCATCTCTGTAGAACTTCACAAATGGTTAGAAAAACATATGCACAAAATGAAAAAGCCACCAGTAACCAGGTCCAGATGCGGCAGACTTGCAGTGCTGATTCTGCCCCACAAATCTGTAGCAATTTAAACTATGAGTGAATGAAGTTTTACATTTTCTGGACAGAGCATGCTCCATATTATCGAAATGCCTGTGGCTGGACTAAGCATAAAGCAATGTTCACACACCGCTTTTTGATGTGGATTTTTCAGTTTCAAAAATAAAATCCCGTATATTTTGATGCACATTTTTTCTTGTTCATTCAGCAGTAAAATTTGGAGCGTTTTGGAAATGCCTCAAACTGACGTTGCAATATTTTTTAACCCACGGTGAGAGAAAAACTCGTAGGAAAATGAAGCTCTGTTATGTGCATTAAAGGAACATTTTTCAATTGAAAACAAGAAGAATTTTATTGAATGTCCGTAAGAATGTGCAGGTTTGTTTTTTATTTAGATTTCGGAGCAGGATCTGCTCCAAAATCAATATCAAAAGACTGAGCATATCCTGAAAGGGAATGACCGCTTTTTACAGTTCTTTTCTGTTAGAGGAAACCCACATAATAAACTGATCCCAGGTTGTCCCTATAATAGCTCTGTCCACGACCGTTCACATGTTAAATGTCGCTGTCAATCTCTAAGAGAGGCATTTAACACGTGCCAGCAGAAGGCGCATCGTTCTTCTCACCCATTGACGGCACGCCCCTGATGTGATATCGGGGCAATGATGGGTTGCCATGACAGACGTGAGTCTGCTGAAGACCACCGTGCTTGTCATGATGATTCTCATGTGAAAGTCCGCTTGTAGCTGGTGTTCATATGAGATTGTGATTTTCGCTATGCATAGCAGTACATCATGTATACAACCCCTGGCAAAAATTATGGAATCACCGGGCTCGGAGGATGTTCATTCAGTTGTTTAGTGTTGAAAAAAAGCAGATCACAGACATGGCACAAAACTAAAGTCATTTCAAATGGCAACTTTAGGGCTTTAAGAATCACTAAAAGAAATCAAGATTAAAAATGTGGTACTCCAGTAAGGGTCATTTTTTTCCCAGACCAAGCCGAGGGAAAAAATTATGGAATCACTCAATTCTGAGGAAAAAATTATGGAATCATAAACAACAAGCACACAAAAGAACACTCCAATACATCACTAGTATTTTGTTGCTCCACCTCTGGCTTTAATAACAGCTTGCAGTCTCTGAGGCATGGACTTAATGAGTGACAAACAGTACTCTTCATCAATCTGGCTCCAACTTTCTCTGATTGCTGTTGCCAGATCAGCTTTGCAGGTTGGCGCCTTGTTATGGACCATTTTCTTCAACTTCCACCAAAGATTTTCAATTGGATTGAGATCCGGACTATTTGCAGGCCATGACATTGACCTTATGTGTCTTCTTTCAAGGAATGTTTTCACAGTTTTTGCTCTATGGCAGGATGCATTATCATCTTGAAAAATTATGTAATCATCCCCAAACATTCTTTCAATTGATGGGATAAGAAAACTGTCCAAAATATCAATGTAAACTTGGGCATTTATTGAAGATGTAATGACAGCCATCTCCCCAGTGCCTTTACCTGACATGCAGCCCCAGATCATCAATGACTGTGGAAATTTGCATGTTCTCTTCATGCAGTCATCTTTATAAATCTTATTGGAACGGCACCAAACAAAAGTTCCAGCATCATCACCTTGCCCAATGCAGATTCGCGATTCATCACTGAATATGACTTTTATCCAATCATCCACAGTCCACAATTGCTTTTCCTTAGCCCATTGTAACCTTGTTTTTTTCTGTTTAGGTGTTAATGATGGCTTTTGTTTAGCTTTTCTGTATGTAAATTCCATTTACTTTAGGCGGTTTCTTACAGTTCGGTCATAGACATTGACTCCAGTTTCCTCCCATTTGTCCCTCATTTGTTTTGTTGTGCATTTCCTGTTTTGGAGACATTGCTTTAAGTTTCCGGTCTTGACGCTTTGATGTCTTCCTTGGTCTACCAGTATGTTTGCCTTTAACAACCTTCCCATGTTGTTTGTATTTGGTCCAGATTTTAGACACAGCTGACTGTGAACCACCAACATCTTTTACAACATTGAGTGATGATTTACTTTCTTTTAGGCTGGGTGCCCACGTAGCGTTTTTCAAGCGTTTATGCTGCAGAATTTCCGCAGCGGAAACGCTTGTGAAACGCTAGGTAATCCGCACCCCATGGTCCCCAAGGGGATTCCGCATGTTCTATGCACATGCTGCAGATTTTTCTGCAGCGTTTATGCTGCGTACAAAAATCCGCAGCATGTCATTTAATTTTGCGGAAGCGCAGCGGAACTCCCGCCATTGACTTGCATTGAAACGCATAGAAACCGCGACTGTACATTTGTACAAGCGGCTTCTATGCGTCTCTATGTGCGGATGGTACCCAGTTCTGGAGGAGAGGAGACTCTCATCCAGACCTGGGTACCATTGTACCTGTAAAAAAAGAATAAAATAACAAATAAAGTTTATACTCACCTTTCCGAAGGCTTTTCTCTGAATGCCGGCATCGCTTGAGGACCTGCGGTGACGTCACAGTCATGTGACCGCAGGCCCTTCACCGCTCTGTCTCGCGATATGCCGGCAGCCTGGAACCAGACAGGAACGAGCGCTGCTGCACACACCGGGGCCTCGGGGGTGAGTATAGCTTTCTTTGTTTTAATTTTTACGGTTCACACTGTATAAATCCATGCCGTTTGCATGGATTTATAGTGTGACCTAGTTGTCAAGCACTTTCCAAGTGATGCTATCGCCTGGAAAGCGCTTGTCAATCTGCATGCGGAAACGCATGTGAATCCGCATGTATTCTGCAGGAAAAACGCATGCACAATCTGCATGCGTTTTTTCTGCCAGGGAGATGCAGAAATGCTGCAGCAATTTTCTGCTTCATTTCTGCATCGTGGGCACATAGCCTTAAGAGTTTGATAATCCTCTCCTTTCTTTCAATTGACATCTCTCGTGTTGGAGCCATGATTCATGTCAGTCCACTTGGTGCAACAGCTCTCCAAGGTGTGATCACTCCTTTTTAGATGCAGATCTAATTTGATGCAGGTGTTAGTTTTGGAAATTAAAATTTACAGGGTGATTCCATAATTTTTTCCTCAGAATTGAGTGATTCCATAATTTTTTTTTCCTCTGCTTGGTCTGAAAAACATTACCCTTACTGAGTACCACATTTTTAATCTTGATTTATTTTAGTGTTTCTTAAAGCCCTAAAGTTGCCATTTGAAATGACTTTAGTTTTGTGCCATGTCTGTGATCTGCTTTTTTTTCAACAACATTAAACAACTGAATGAACATCCTGCGAACCCGGTGATTCCATAATTTTTGCCAGGGGTTGTAGTATAAGTAATTGGATGATCGCAGCTTCAAGTCCTCTAGGGGAACTAACAAATACAATTAAAAGTGAAAAAAAAGTTTTTAAAAATATGAAAAAACAAAACACAAGTTCAAATCACCCCTCTTTGGCTCCATTAAAAATAAAATAAGAAAAATACATATTTGGTATCACTGCTCTCATAAAAGTTTGATCTATTAAAATATAAAATAAATTTAATCCGATCAATAAACGACGTAACCAGAAAAACAGAGCACAAGATATACTTTTTTTTGGCCTCTGCAACATTGCAATAAAATTCAATAAGAGGCAAACAAACCATCGTATCTACCGGAACATGGTATTGAGAAAAATGTCCGCTCAGGAGGCAAAAAATAAGTCCTCTCACAGCACCATACGCTTCTGGTCTTTGAAATGGCGACACAAGCAAAATGTATTTTTTTTTTTTTTTTTACAAATTTCAGATTTTTTTTTTTCACCACTTAAATAAAAAAACAATACATGTTTTGTTATCTGCATAATTGTACTGACTTGGAGAATCATATTGCCAGTTAATTTTTAACAGATAGTAAGCATGGTAAATAAAGAACCCAAAAAACAATTGTGGAATTGCCATTTTTTGCAATTTCAACTCATTTGAATTTTCTCCCACTTTCCAGTGTATCACGTAATAAAATGATTGGTCTCATTTGAAAGTACAACTTGTCCTGCAAAACACAAGCCCTCATATGGCTATGTGGATGGAAAAATAGTCGTTTTGGCTCTTGGAAGAAGGGGAGGCAAAAAACTGAAAACAACCCGGTCATGAAGGGGTTACAAGTGTCTACTACTGGACAACCCCTTTTAATGGTTTCAGGGTGCTGTATAAATTAAAAAAGTCTACACTTGGCTCTTGGGTTAGCTCTATATAAACTAAATTAAACCTTTTAAAATCATATTTCTTAAGGTATAAGTTTAAAAACATGCCACACAATTGTGCAAAAAAACAAAACAACCCGACCCACAGATTAAACGTTGTACACTAATTACCAGTCAAACAGAAAAAAAAAACCAGCCAATAACCTAGGTTATAATCATGGTTCAGCCTCCCATCTACTGTTAGTAGTCATAATGTCCGAGGTCAGCCTATACTCTCCTAGGTATACCTAAATAAGTAGTATGTTGGTTAGATGATTTTCAGTATGACAAATATCTATAACCCTCCACTCAGAGGAAGATGCCTAGTACCCAATTTCAACTATAACCATCCATTCAGATGAAAAATGCTTAATGCCCGACGCATTTCTCCACCATCTGTCGTAGCGGCTCTTCAGGGGCAACACACGTTAACAAGCCTATATATGGTTATGTATAACACATTACAGATACAAGTTTCTGTTTACTCCACTGAGAAATCAACATATAAATCTTCCAGTGTCTCTCTTGCAGCTTTTATTTAGAGGTTCATCTAGTGTTCCCCATGACCTAGGGAGACAGAAGAGGAGCAGTAATAGTGGTTCACCTAATATTCCCCATAACAAAAAAAGAACACTAAATAAATTAGCCCGTACCTCTGCGGCCATATGTTATATAAAAATGAGACATACCTATAGAGGTTGCTATTCCATCATCATTTATAAACACTCATCAGATCAGAGCCAAATACTCCTTTTGATGATATAGACCTGAGTCTGTCCCACTCCGTCCAGGACCCCTCAGGATTCATTTCTCTCCTACACAAATAAACATAATGTTTTATGGGTTCCACTATCAAGCCCCTGGGACACAAAAGGGAAAAAAAAAAAAAAAAGAGAGAGAAAAAGTCCCTCCCATTTACCAGACTAGGCATATTACCGTACAGCAAAAGTAGGCTCCTCACCTCCTTTATATTTTATTCCATGGTATTTTTACACAAGAACTAACAACCAAGATTTCATCTTAGTTATGATTTCATTTATAACTCAGACAGCGCTCCTTTCCTATAAAAACATATAGTGATGAAAGGTTCTTATAAACAAAAATTTCCCCAGCATAAAACTAATTTTGAACCCTCAGAGCGGGTGTATCAGAAAAACTGACCCCCTCCCTTGTATCCAATTCAAGGAAACCCAAGAAAACAGGCTTACCAGTAAAATTCTTTATAAATGATATTTCCACACTGAAGGTTTCAGATCCCTGCCACAAAACACAGAAGGAGAGGGGAACCAAGTCAAATAAATGAAAGTACACCCCTATTTAAAGTTTTCTTCCCACAGGACATACCTTATCCTGGAGACAGTGTTCCTGGTTCCTATCTGCAGCTCTAGTGAGAACTGACCATGGGCATGTTTTATAGCCCTCATGGACCAATCATCCAAATCAGCTGGTCAAATTACCTTTGCAATAGGACCATTACACTTCCCCTCCTTAACCATTTTCATGCCAGCGTCGTGCGCATAAAGGGCCATAATCCCGATGCTCAGTACTATCGCGGCAATGCACGCAACCAAACCGCGCTAAGTGAACACCACACCACAGGCACAGCGATACGTGCCATCAACCTGCGCCAAACAAACGCCACACCTCAGACACATCTGGTGTACGCCGATCAGATGACCGCCACACCAGAGCACATCATCCAACTGCGCACGCCCCAGTCAGGAGCACCTCAAGCAGAAACGCAGGGTGCGCCACAATAACGCGCATGCGCAGGGGGCCGCGCACTCCACGCATGAAACGCACAACCAGACGCCCTATACCTGCGTTAGTGCGCATCACATAGTTGCGCCTGCACAGAGAACCATGGAGCGCATGAACCTTCCCACTACTATCCAATGTCCTATTAAAGGGAACACTTAGTACACGGAGAAAAAAAAAAGGGGGGGGGGATTCAGGATATTAAATTCAACTCCAACAGTTTATAATCCTTAAAGAGATAAATACCCAAGAGGGTAAAGTTCACATGATCAATAGCCACACCGCACTTATATAGAACTCATAATCAAGAGAGACCGATGACATGTACTCACAGTGAATTCTGTAAATAGAAAAGTTGTTTTTTATTGCTTAAAAACAAATTATGGAAAACCTGAGAGATCTCCCAAGTTAAAAAATTATATACACCAAGACCCCTTATGGGTCGATAGGTATACATGATGGCTTCAAACCCTAGCGGTCCAGGGCAAATATTCCCAAACCAGTGGGACATAGAAAAAAGAGAGAGGGGGAGTCTCAAATTGCTACCCTAAGGAAGTACATAACCCCGTGGTCATAGAAGCCCTTGAGAGACCAAGCCTAATATTAAATAGAACAAACGTAAACCTAATTCGAAGTCGAACAGGAGTTGCCTCGGTGCATAGGACGGAAAAAAGAAAAATGAATGATACAAAGGAGAGACCCTCATTAAGGCCTAGGGGCGTCACCATTTTCAGACGATGTATCCATCTCGCCTAGTTCTGCAATAGAAGACGATCCCAATCGCCCCCTCTTGGTGACAGAGTAACGGCTTCAACCCCACAAAGGAGACTACACCTAGATCTCCCCCATGTTCAAACCTAACATGGTTTGAAATGGGGGTATCTCTGCCATTCCGTATATCCCCAGTGGGCTCCCCAATTCTTTTTTTAAACTCTCTCTTAGTTTTACCCACATACTCTAATTCACATCTATATTTAAACAGATAAATCACCCCCATCATCCTACAGCTTACAAAATGGCTCTGAAAAAAATCTCCTGTTCAGGTTTTTACTCACAAAATCCTTACCGACCCTCACACATTTACAATTCACTCACTTACCACACCTATAGGTACCACTTAGCCTATTTTATAACCATGTTTTAGCGGGGGGTTTCCCTCCTATAGAAAGAATGAAACAATTGATCTTTAATACTTCTCCCCCTTCTATACGTTATGGCCGGTTTCTCGGGTAGAAGCTCTGAAAGACTGGGGTCCGCTTTCAGAATACGCCAATGTTTAGAAATAATCTCTCTCACTTCCCTGGCCCTATTGTCGAATCTGCCAATTATCCTCATCGTGGAATCCTCTGCCTCAAGCGCTGGTTTAACTTGCAATAAATATATCCCTAGCATGCTGGTAGGCCTGGCTAAGGACTTTCTCGGGTTAGCCGCTATCCAGAAATCTTCCCCTCAAATCCCTTGCCTGTTGCTAGAATATTGTGTCTGTCGTACAATTCCTTCTTACACGAAAGTATTGACCCTTCGGTATCCCTTTCCTCTGTGCTGCTGGGTGATGGCTATTCCAGTTGAGCAGGCTATTGCTGGATGTACATTTTCGGTACGTCTTAGTTGTAATAGATCTGTCAGCCTGGATATTAATTGTCAGGTCCAGAAAATTAATCTCTTTTCCTCCAAACTCCGACGTAAACCTAAGGCCGATCTCATTGTTGTTAAATTCATTTACAAACCGATTAAATGTCTCTACACCCCCTTCCCATAACAACAAAATGTCATCTATGTAGTACACCCAGAATATTATCTGGGGGCACCACCATGATGTAACGATGTCACCTCCAAAGACCATCACATCCTCCCACCAGCCCAGGAACAGGTTGGCATAAGTTGGGGCCAGGGAGCTACCCATGGCCGTGCCCCTGAGCTGGTGGAAGAAACTGCCCCCAAAGGTGAAAAAATTGTGCGTCAAAACGTGTTCCAATAGTCTAAGGACAAAATCATTGTGACCACCATATTGTACTCCTCTGGAGTCCAAATAGAATTTAATTGCTTTAAGGCCATGTTCATGTGGAATGCAGGTGTAAAGTGCCTCCACGTCAATGGAGGCCAGATGGATACCCTCTTCCACAGCTACATCCTCCAAACGTGACAAAAGATCCAAAGTGTCCCTCAAATATGAAGGAAGAGCCGTTACAAAACCTCTCAGTACACGATCAATATATATACTAGAATTCTGTGTCAATGAATCAATACCAGCAACAATTGGACGACCTCTTAAGGGGTTGAGGCCCTAATGGACTTTGGGAAGAGAATAAAATGTTGCAACCACAGGATGTCTCTTGCTCATAAAATCCTTCTCGTTCTTACTTATCAAGTTTTTTTCAAAAGCATCCTCCAGTATAACCTCAAGTTCCCCCCGAAACATGCCCGTAGGGTTTCTTTGTAAAACACTGTAGGTCTTTCTATAATCAAGTAAATCAAGACACATCCCTTTATAGTTATCGTGGTTCAAAATAACTAACTAAATTACCACCTTTATCAGATGGTTTCAGAATTATGTCTTCCCTCCGTGCCAAGGGCTTCTCTCTCACTCTCTTCCAAATTAGGGAAATAGTCACTCTTTTGTAATCTACGATTATCAAGGTCCCCACTCACCAACTTTAAAAAGATATCTATACTTGTGGTATCCTGTACAGGTGGAACCTTCGTACTGCGCGGCCTAAGATCTGTAAATGGTCCTTCCCCTGGTATCCTCTCATAAGACCCTTTAGAGTTTCAAAACAGGCGTAGTCCTCTTCATTAATTCCGAGCGCTAAGCATTCTTTCTTATGTTCTCTAAAGAACTTGCGCCAGCACAATTTGCGCATAAATAGATTGATATCTTTGATCCAATCAAATGGTTCGAAATTTGAAGTTGGAACATACGACAAACCTTTCTTTAAGGCCTCAATTTTAGTTTCTGACAGGACTATAGATGTTAAATTAATAATTTATGTCATCCCCCCGATTCTTATTAATAATAGGACCTCCCAGGGCTCTTGGGGCTACTTGTAGCGAGGAGTTCCAATCCGATCTCTCAGCTCATAGCCTTTCTGTTGATCTTTCAGCCCCGTCTCTAAAAAAGAGGTTGGCACAAAAGATGTAGGCAACGGCAGACCACCACCTGACTGGGGGGGGATATTGTCTTGAGGGTCTGGGTTCTGATCCCCATCCTCCCCTTCCCCTTCCTCGTCGCAATCTTGGCCGTCTCAGATCTCCTCACAACCCTCCTCTATTATTTGCTCTTTTGATACATTCAAGACGTTCACTTAGACCTACTTGCAACACCTGTGATGTCTCACCATCCTATGTCTCAGCCTCGGATGATGAAATATCTGTGCCATTTCCAACCAATGTGCCTCGTTGATCATCCACTGAAGAGGGATACTCTCTCTTTTCTTTTGATTCAACAAAGTCTCTATTGAATTGTTTCTGCTTCCTATCCTTAATATTACTCTGAAATTTTTCAATCGTGTATTGGAGGGTAGACTCTTTCCTCCCAAAATCGGGATCAGATTTATACCTGACCACCTGCTCTGTTACCTCATTCAGACTTCTGGAGGTTTCTTCATAAATTAGTTTTTCTTCTTTTAACAGTATTTCCATAAACCTTACTGAACTATCCACCAATCTTTCCCCCATGCCTCAAGCAGCCCCTATGACCTTGCCCTTAAAGAGGAAACAAAGTTAATCCTTAAACCGTTAGGAACAACTCTGTGTTTGATGTAACTCTCAAGGGATTTGACTTCCCACCACGACCTAAGATTATTCTTAAAACTAGACGTAAGTTCTTGAAATGCCGATTTGATGGTGACTGGCAACTGACCTCCAGCCACCCCTGTTGTTGGTTCACAAAAAACCTCCCTTGGGCTAACTCTGCTCCTCCATGTCTTAGTTCTGTGTTCCCACCAGTTTCCTGACATAAACATTGTCACGTTAATGCTGCCGCCCCCATGTCTTCTGTGTCATCTGTTTTATATGGCTACTCATAGACTTTAATGGCCGAATATGATCCGCATAACTGATGAGAATAGGACATTCTCTGGGTCACATGGACCGGAGACACGGATGTGTTTGCGGAGCAATAAAACTATGGGTCAGTGTGCTGTCTGAGAAAAATATGGATAGCGCTATTACTTGTTACACGGATGTCTGAATGTAGTCTTATGATGACTGACAGTGGTCACTTTTAGGATTGAATCACAGCCCTTCACAAACTGAAACGGCAGGAATCAAGAGCAGTGTCTCTCCCTGGTTCCCTTCTCTCATGTCAGCAGTGGCCAGAGAGGGATGAAAGTACACAAATTGACTGTGCAGGAACCCAGCGTACACACAGTGTCTGAGGGAGCGCTAGAGGAATTGCTCTATTAATAAAACGTGAGAATATCATAGAAGATGCATAGACGGCTCGTTTCGCACCACTTTTCAAACACATTTGCTATCCATCAGGGGCAGGAACTGGTGTGTGAACCTGTCTATGGAACCTTCTTCAAACACTTTCTGACTTGAGCCGTAATAATGCATCCCTGTGCCCTGGGCTTTATGAACCAGGCCAGACAGAGTCCAGAGTAAGACCGGTTTCACACGTCCTGATATTTTCGGTATCGGAAAAATCAGTACCAGAGATATCCGTATCCATGTGCACCTGTGAGGATCAGGGACACGCGTACCGGCGCCTGGGAATCAGCGGTACAGCTAGCGCTGTTCCCAAGTGCTGGGTGATGAAAGCTGCCCTCATCATTGTCCCCTGCTTGCCCTGTGATCAGCGCGAGCAAGGGACAGCGATGAGAGTAGTATTCTGTTCCCGCTGTGACTTGGTGTAAAAATAAGAATAAAATAAAAAAATCCTTATACTGTCCGAAGATGTCCCCCGCTGTAACCCACCTTGACTGCTCACGCCCGGGAGAATGACTCGCTCCATTGAACGCTCAGCAAACGGTGTCCTGCCATTCACTGAGCTCAGCGCAGCTCTGGGGCTTCCTCGCTGGACATTCTCCACTGTGTGCGCTTGGCAACAGTTCTAACTGTACTCTGATTCCCAGGCGCCGGTGACACACGGATGTCATTGCGTTTGTGGCCCGTGCATCGCGAAAAAAACTGACATGTCGACATTTCTACACGGTCTGTGCAATCACACTGACATGTGCACTGACCTATTCATTTGAATGGGTCTGCGTGTGCATGTGTCTCCAGTACGCGTGGAAACTGACTTGTGAAAGAGACCTAACTCTGCTTCCTCATTATAGTGAATGGATCCCTCGGGGGTTTCATCTGAATTACGTCACTCGGAGATTTAAATGGAAACTTTGATATCAGTGCTCAGCATAGCGCACAAGATAAATGGGAACATTTTACATAACATTTTGTATCACAAAAACAGCTTTAACTCAATCCACAAAAAAAGCAAGTCCCCACTCAGGTCCATCATCTGTTAACAGAAATATAGGGGGCTTCCACGTTACTAGCAGCACAAAGGCTCTGGAAAAGTGAAATGGCATTTGCCCCCCAAAAGAAATTCAGCAAATTCTGTGCTCCCAAATACAAATGCC
This sequence comes from Phyllobates terribilis, assembly GCF_046119375.1. NCBI lineage: Eukaryota > Metazoa > Chordata > Amphibia > Anura > Dendrobatidae > Phyllobates > Phyllobates terribilis. The sequence continues at coordinate 53,613,354 of NW_027362768.1, read as the reverse complement.
CACCTCCCTTTTGAGCCCCACAGTGTGCCTAAACCGCAGTTAGCGTCCACATTTTTGTGCAATGAGAGCCCGCCTAATTTACTGGTGCATGTCTCCAGAAGCATGAGCTGGGCACAACGTACACTACAATGCACTGGTCACAACAACGTACTGGTCACTACAACGGGAGTTTGCAATTTTCACTCTGCAGCATCCACTGCTGTTTGTTTCTGGAAAACACCCATGTAGGTAAAATCCTCACCACACCTGTAGATAAATTCCCAAAGGGGTATAATTTCCAAAATGGGGTCACTTGAGGGGGAATTCTGCTCCTCTAGCATTTAGGAGCTTTGTATATGGAGTCTGCATACTATTCTAGGAAAATCTGCTCTCCAGGAGGCAAATGGCGCTCCGTCCCTCCCAAGTCTCGCCGTGTGGCTAAGCAGTACTGTACAGCCACATATGGGGTATTGGTACATTCAGCTAAAATTGTGTGACAAATTTTGGTGCCATTTTTACCCATTTCCCAATGTGAAAATGTAAAATCTGGGGCTAAAACAAAACTTTGAAGGTAAAAATTTAATTATTCTTTCTTCACCGCCCAACGGTGTAAAATTCACATGTGGTGAATGTAAAAGGCACATGTGGTGTCAACATGCTCACTGCACCCCTATATGAATTTATTGAGAGGTGTAGTTTAAAAAATGGGGTCTCTTATGGGGGGTTCTGCTATTCTGGCACCTTAGGGGCTCTGCCAATGTGACATGGCACTATCAAACCAGTCCAACAAAATCTGAACTCCAATATGGCACTTCTTCCCTTCTGAGCTTTGCACTGTGCCTCAAAAGTAGTTTTTGACCACATATGGGGTATCTGCGTGCTCAGGAGAAATTGCACAAAACATTTTGGGGTCTACTTCCTGTACTCATCACACATCTAAATAAATGCATCTAGTCTCCATAAAGGGGGCACTTGTTGGGCATTTCCACTGTTTAAGCACATCAGGGGCTCTGCAAACGCGACGACGCCCGCAGACCATTCCATTAAAGTCTTCATTCCAAAACGTCACTCCTTCCCTTCCGAACCCTGCCGTGTGCCAAAACAATGGTTTTCCCCCACATATGGGGTATAAGCGTACTCAGGAGAAATTGCACAACAACTTTTGGGGTCCAATTTCTCCTATTACCCTTGTGAAAATAAAAACAATTGGCTAAAAGATCATTTTTGTAAAAAAAAAAAGTGATTTTTTTTTTTTATTTTTTTATTTTCACGGATCTACGTTATAAACTTTTGTGTAACACTTGGAGGTTCAAAGTGCTCACCACACATCTAGATAAGTTCCATGAGGGGTCTAGTTTCCAAAATGGGGTCACTTGTGGGGGATTTCCACTGTTTAGGCACATCAGGGGTTCCCCAAATGCGACATAGCGTCCGCTAATTATTCACCCAAATTTTACATTCAAAAAGTCAGATGGCACTCCTTCCCTTCCGAGCCATGCCGTGCGCCCATGAAGTGGTTTTCCCCCACATATAGGATTACGGCGTGCTCAACAAGTTTTGGGGTCCATTTTTTTCCTGTTACCCTTGTAAGGGTAAAACGATAAAAAAAAAAAAATTGGGTCTAAAGTAACACTTTTGTGAAAAAAAGTTAAATGTTCATTGTTTTTTTTTCCACATTCCAAAAATTGCTATGAAGTACCTGAAGGGTTAATAAGCTTCTTGAATGTGGTTTTGAGCACCTTGAGAGGTGCAGTTTTTATAGTTATGTCACTTTTAGGTATTTTCTGTCATAAAGTCCCCTCAAACTCACTTCAAATGTGATGTGGTCCCTAAAAGAAAATGGTTTTGTAAATTTTGTTGGAAAAATGAGAAATTGCTGGTCAACTTTCAACACTTAGAACTTCCTATCAAAAAAATGTCCGATTCCAAAATTGTGCTGATGTAAAGTAGACATGTGGGAAATCTTATTTAACTATTTCGTGTGACATACCTCTCTGATTTAAGGGCATGAAAATTCAAAGTTTAAAAATTGTGACACCAGACAGATCAAATACATTTTACCACCATCATAAAGTACAATATGTCATGAAAAAACATTCTCAGAATCAGTGGGATCCGTTGAAGCGTTGAGTTATTAACCTCATAAAGTGACACTGGTCAGAATTGTAAAAATTGGCCTGGTTATTAATGTGCAAACAGACTTCGGGGGTGAAGGGGTTAATTGGATCCAGGACATGATAGCGCCTCTTCAGATTTTGTCTTCCCACTCTTATAGAAACAATGCTCTCCTTATAGTGGATGAGAGTCAGATATGAAGATGTTAAGCCTGAGGTGTAGACTACTGATCAAAGTGCTGGGGAGTAGCCGTGTTTCCGATAATTGAGGAATGACTGTAACCGCTACATGCACCGCCCCCATGACTGGAAGAAAAAAGCTCCATGGGGGAAAACTTAATTTTCCCCGCACGTATGATAGCACACCTGAGAGAGGGATCCGCCCACCAAGGACAGGAAACCTTTTAAAATAAAAGGGCGGTACCTCTCCCCCGCTTCAGTTGGTTTCCTGTCCTGTGTGGGGATCCTTGTATAGAAGACTGCCAAAGAAAAGAAGTGCTCACCCAGGCCTGTCCCGGCGCTGGAAGAATGGGCTGCGGGCCTGTGGTGCCGGCCTTCAGGTGTCTGGAAGCGCCGTTCACTGGTTCCCTGGGGACTTGCTGCACATGCGGGCGTGGGCGGTGGAGAGGTCCTGGGCTTCAACCAGACAGCTGCACCACCCTCCCCCTGCTGCACACCCTAAGCCTGCTCCGGATGTGACTGGAGAGCTCGGCGATGGCGTGTGCCTGGGTGACGTCGACAGTGGCGCTGGAAACAGTGGCCGCAGCGGGGGAGGGGCAAGAGGACCTGAAGGTGGCGCTGACACCACCCACCCCCTTGTTTAAGGGATCAGCAGGGTCCGGAAGCTGCTCATGTGGTCTGATCACTATGGAGGATCAAGACAAAGCAGCAGCAGCCACCGCCATCATCATCTGCTCGCCATCCGAAAGGAAGCCGCTCGAGTGGCAGGAGCAGCAGTCGTCCCAGCTAAAGGAGCTGAGTTTCTCAAAACTCCTCGGTATCCAGAAGGGATGCGTCACGTATCCCGCAGCAGCCTCCGAATCTGGTATCCTCAGTGAACAGTGGGGGTGAGTGATCTTTGTGAAAGTCACCATATTTTTGCTAATGGGCCTCTTATGTGCTTAAATCACTAGGAAGGACCCAGGGAAGCGGGTCAAGGAATGTGTGTTATGCATAAACCCACTAGCAGTGGACTGGCAGAAAGAGCTCTGCTCAGACTGCATTCACAGGACTATCGGTGAGGGTATCCCTGACTTTGCAGCTAGCCTCAGGTCCATCATCAGATCTGAAGTACAGGGTTCCCTGAAAACACTATTGAAGAAAAGGAGAAAAATCCTATCGGAATTTTTTTCTGATCCTGACTCCTTTTCGTTGTCGGAAGGGCAGTGTTATAGCGATACCTCAACCTCATCCTCCTCGGACAGTGACAAGAGGGGGCGGAACGTACTTCCCAGTTGAGGATACTGACAAGTTGGTAAAAGCCATCAGATCTACAGTGGGCTTGAAGGAGAACAAAACATCTAAGTCCCTTGAGGACATAATGTTTGAAGGGTTAGAGGAAAAGAAAAAACGCACCTTTTCTTTCTCAGGAACTTGCTCTGCCCATTTCCTTATGGTTTGGTTGCAACAGCTGGAGGATCAGCTGAAGGATAAAAAAAACCTCAAGGGACAAGATTCTGTCAAATCTACCCCTGTTGCATGGTTCTGCTGCCTTTCTAGCAGACACATCCACCGATTCTCTGAAACTAGCAGCCATATCGGCTGGATTATCAAACGCGGCAAGACTGGCCTTATGGCTTAAGAGATGTCCGGGGGACCTACAGTCAAAAAATAGATTGTGTTCCATACCCTTTGACTGCCAATTTCTTTTTGGAAAGAAGTTAGATGATGTCCTTGAAAAGGCGTCTGATAAAAAAGGGAGTTTTCCTGGGGTCTCAGGGGGACTCAAGGAAAACCTATTTTCCATTTTCTTACTATTGCACCAACAGTTGTCTCCTCACCCAGCATCTTACTTGTGGTTTTGTAGCCCATTCCAGCTTTATGCAGGTCTATGATCTTGACATCCTTAGAAAGCGTTTTGGTCTTGCCCATGTTGTAGAGGTTAGAGTCTGATTGAGTCTGTGGACAGGAGTCTTTAATACAGGTGACTATGTAAGACAGCTGTCTTTAATTCAGGTAACGAGTTGATTAGGAGTGTATAACTGGTCTGTAGGAGCCAGAACTCATAATGGTTTGTAGGGGATCAAATACTTATTTCTCACTGCAAAATGCAAATAAATGTATCTACTTTATACAATGGGATTTTATTGATTTTTTTTTTTGATATTCTATCTCTCAATGTTAAAATTAACCTACCCTTAAAATTATAGACTGTTCATGTCTTTGTCAGTGGGCAAACTTACAAAAACAGCAAGGGACCAAATACTTATTTCCCCTACTGTATGTAGATGGTAAAGAATTGGCTAAATGATAGGAAACAAAGAGTCGTCATAAATGGTACATTCTCTAAATGGGATATAGTCAGCAGTGGAGTGCCGCAGGAATCTGTGCTAGGATCAATTCTTTTTAACCTCTTTATTAATGACCTGGGGATGGGATTGAGAGTAAAGTGTCAGTTTTTGCTGACGATATCAAACTATGTAGGATATTAAAGTCTGATCTTGACATTATGATATTGCAGATGACTGAATGGGCAAACACTTTGCAGATGAGGTTTAATGTAGATACATGAAGAGTAATGCACCTAGGACTGGTAATCCTATTGCTACATATACATTAAATGGGAGTATACTGGGGACTACAGAACAGGTGAAGGACTTGAGTATTCTGGTTACAAGTAAACTGAGCAGCAGTACTCAATGTCAAGCAGCAGCCGCAAAAAGCAAACAAGATTTTAGGATGTATAAAAAGAAATAAAATCCCGCAATCCCAACATATTGTTACCCCTTTATAAATCACTGGTGAGGCCACATCTAGAATATGGGATTCAGTTTTGGGCTCCACATTTTAAAAAGGATATTCAGAAGTTAGAGTCCGTTCAAATGTTTTTGATTATTACAAGGGATAGAAGGCCTCTCATATGATGAGAGGTTGAAAAATTTAAGCTTGTTTAGCTTAGAAAAACGAAGCCTCAGAGGGGATCTCATTTACATATATACATATATGTGTGGTTAGTACAAAGGACTAGCACATGACTTATTCCTTCTAAAGATCATACTAAGGACCAGGGGGCAATCATTAAGGGTGGAAGAAAGGCGATTCCAGCACCTAAACAGGAAAGGGTCTTTACAGTCAGAGCAGTCGGACTATGGAATGCCCTACTGCAAGAGGTAGTGATTGCAGATGCTATAACAGCTTTCAAAAAAGGGCTGGATGATTTCCTCGATACACATAGCATTGTGGATCACAGTTAAATAAGACAAAATGTTACTCCTATAGTAGTACACTTAATATGGTAATAATAATTACATAACTGGTATCATAATTTGGTTTGATCCAGGGTTCTTGGACTGATCGCCTTTTCTCGGGGTCAAGAAGGAATTTTTACCCGTGATGCAAATTGTCTAAATGTGTCCTGGGGTTTGTGCCTTCTTCTGGCTCAACAGATTTAGGCATAGGGATTTTAGTAATACCATTATTAGAATCATAAGAGCAATACAAAATATAAAACAAATGAAAAAAATTATAAACGGGTTCATTTTTAATTGTAATAGTGCAGCAATAATAAAAATGGTAATACATTTGTGAGGCGTTAGTGTAGGGAGTACAATTGGGGGAGAAAAGTTGAACTTGATGAGTCTAGTTCTTTATTCAACCTACATTACTACAGATCGACCAGAAGATGAAACCAACTTCACCTGCCAGAAGTGTAGACTACTGGCTCTTTTAGAAGAAAAGGTGCGGGGACTGGAAGAAAGAATTGCGACATTAAAACTCAAAGAAAATGAAGACTTCCTGGACAGAACAGAAGCGTCACTACTGGTCACGGAAAGTGAAGGAAGCATCAGAGAGCCTCCAGAGGCAGACAAGTGGAGGCAAGTGACCAAAAGAAGCAAGAAGACCATGGAGACACCACCAACCACACAACTGAGAAACAGATTCCAAGGACTTGTGGAGGACAAAGATGGCACACCTAAGGATGAGGCACTACCAGCAAGCAAAGAAGAAAAGAGCACCCAGAAACACCCAGAAGCGACAAGAAAAAGGACAGCCAAGAAGGGAAGAAGAGTAGTGGTGGTGGGAGACTCACTACTGAGAGGAACAGAAGCAACTATCTGCAGACCGGACATAACCGCAATAGAAGTATGCTACCTCCCAGGTGCGAAGATCAAGGATATTACCGATAGGATACCGAAGCTCATCAGTTCCAAGGATGTCCACCCATTTCTTCTGATACATGTTGGCACCAATGACACGGCAAGGAAGGACCTACCGACAATCTGCAAGGACTTTGAAGCATTGGGGAAGAAAGTAAAAGAACTGGATGCGCAGGTAATTTTTTCTTCTATCTTTCCAGTAGACGAGCATGGCGTCAGGAGATGGAACAGGATCCTTGATGTGAACAACTGGCTGAGACGATGGTGCAGACAACAAGGATTTGGATTCCTGGACCACGGTGTGAATTACCTCTATGACGGACTCCTTGCCAGAGACTGACTACACCTCAACAAACCCGGGAAACACACATTCGCCAGGAGACTCGCAACACTCATCAGGAGGGCGTTAAACTAGAGGAAGAGGGGATGGGAAGAAAAACGCCGGACACGAACATGAAACCAGAGAACATACTAATGAAAGATATGAAGTGCGACAAAGAAGGTCCAAGACAAGATACTTGGAAGGGAGGTAAGAAAATTTCTAATACAATCCACAGGGAGAAGATTGGAACAAAACAAAATTGTGTAAACTGCGTGCTAGCAAATGCCAGAAGCCTGACAAACAAGATGGATGAACTGGAAGCAGAAATATCTACAGGTAACTATGACATAGTGGGAATAACCAAGACATGGTTAGATGAAAGCTATGACTGGGCAGTTAACTTACAGGGTTACAGTCTGTTTAGAAGGGATCGAAGAAATCGGAAAGGGGGTGGAGTCTGTCTATATGTAAAGACGTGTCTAAAGCCTACAATACGGGAGGATGTATCTGAGGGAAATGAGGAGGTCGAGTCCTTATGGGTGGAGATACATGGGGCAAAAAACAATAATAAAATTATCATAGGAGTCTGTTATAAAAAAACAAATATAGCAGAAGCCACGGAAAGTCTTTTAATGAGACAAATAGACGAAGTAGCAAAAAATAACGAGGTGATTATTATGGGGGACTTCAACTACCCCGATATAGACTGGGAAACCGAAAGCTGTAGATCTCAGAAAGGAAACAGTTTTCTGTCAATTATCAAAGACAATTATTTGTCACAACTTGTGCAGGAACCAACTAGAGGGACGGCCCTTTTAGACTTAATATTAACTAACAGGCCAGACAGAATAACTGGGGTGCAGGTCGGGGGGCACCTGGGAAATAGTGACCACAACATTATACAATTCCACATGTGCTTCAGTAGGGTGCCCAGCAAGGGAGTCACAAAAATGCTGAACTTCAGGAGGGCAAAGTTTGATCAGCTAAGAGATGCCCTTCACCTTATAGACTGTGATAGTATCTTCAGTAATAGGAGCACGGATAGAAAATGGGAAATTTTCAAAACAGTCCTACATAGCCACTGTAGAAGGTACATACCTTATGGGAATAAAAGGGCTAGGAATAGGAGGAAGCCAATGTGGCTAAATAAGGAAGTCAAGAGGGCAATGAAAAACAAAAAAGGGCTTTCGGTAAATTTAAACAAGAAGGCAGCGAGGAAGCGCTAATATCTTATAGGGAAAAAAGCTAAATCTGTAAGAAACAAATAAGAATAGCAAAAGAGGCGACAGAGAGACTAATTGCCAAGGAAAGTAAAACGAATCCCAAACTGTTCTTTAACTATATAAACAGTAAAAGGATTAAAACTGATGGAGTTGGCCCATTGAAAAATAACATGGGTAAAATCATAGAGGGCGATGAGGGTAAAGCAAACCTACTCAATAGCTTCTTCTCCACTGTTTTCACAAAAGAAAACAATTTATCGGAGGAAATGCAAAGTGATAAAGTAAACCTTCCGCTAAATATCACCCACCTAACCCAGGAGGAAGTTCAGAAACGCCTAAATAATATCAAAATAGACAAGTCACCAGGCCCAGATGGCATACACCCCCGGGTACTAAAAGAATTAAGTAATGTGATAGACCGCTGTCTCTTATATTCAAGCACTCTTTATGGACAGGGACTGTCCCACTAGACTGGCGCCCAGCAAACGTGGTACCAATATTCAAAAAGGAGTCTAAAAGTGACCCTGGGAACTATAGACCAGTAAGCTTAACGTCTGTTGTGGGTAAATTGTTTGAAGGATTTCTTAGAGTTTCTATTGTAGAATATCTTAATGATAATAACTGTCTAACTCCATATCAACATGGATTCATGAGGGATCGCTCCTGCCAAACAAACCTGATTTCCTTCTACGAGGAGGTGAGCTCACAGCTGGACCGGGGAGAGTCAGTGGATGTTGTATACCTTGACTTCTCCAAAGCGTTTGATACCGTGCCACACAAAATTGGTATATAAAATGAGAATGCTTGGTCTGGGGGATAATGTGTGCAAGTGGGTAAATAGCTGGCTGAGTGATAGAAAGCAGAGGGTGGTTATCAATGAAGTAAGCTCAGGGTGTGTCCGGGTTACTAGCGGGGTGCCTCAAGGGTCTGTCTTGGGCCCTATATTATTTAATATATTTGTTAATGATCTAGTGGAAGGGTTGCATAGTAAAATAGCAATATTTGCAGATGATACTAAACTTTGTAAAATAGTTAATACAGATGAGGATAGGGCACAGCTACCGGAGGATTTAGATAAATTGGGGAGTTGAGCCAAAAAATGGCAAATGGAGTTCAATGACGATAAATGTAAGGTCATGCACATGGGAAAGAAAAACAGCAGTCACCCATACATATTAAATGGGAAACTGTTGGGGAAATCTGACATGGAGAAGGACCTGGGCGTCTTGGTTAACAGCAAATTAAATTGGAGTGCCCAGTGTTAGGCAGCAGCTGCGAAGGCAAATAGAGTCATGGCATGCATCAGAAGAGGAATAGGGGCATATGATGAGAACATATTAAAAAAAATTTTAGGCCTCTGATTTGTTTCCGCCATTATAAGGCCGTTTTTCGACCATAATCACCTAGGCTTAATTTATCTTACGTTATGTACATGGTCCTTTATGGACTCATAACTTCTCATTCTATTACGTTGTTTAAATATATATTTATATTTTTATCTTTTTTATCATTAGTTTATATATATTATCACATTTATTTAATTATTACACTCTTACACTCTTATATTTTTTAATACATTGTATTGTTTCATATTTAGTTCACTTTATTATCACAAAGTTCTTCCTTCATCTTTATTACAGTATTCACTTCATTGCCTTAGGGCTCTCCATCTCTTACTTAGTTTTTCCACACATTCACATTATTATTATTTTATACTCACCTACATCTAGCGTACTAGCAATGCACTTCTCATTATATTTTTCACTTGTTCTCTTTTTCATTCACGTAGCACTTCTCACCGGCTGATTATGTGTCCCAGTGGTGTAATACACATCTTCTCCGCTCCTCTCGTATGCCGTGTAGTATGACATTTCCGGTCTGCGTTCCACGCTGGAACGCATAGCCCTTCCGCCCATCTTGTATGACGCATACCACGTCACTTCCGGTTTGCGTTCCACACTGACACGCACGCCGACACTCGGCTTTCCCAGCTGATCCGCGCTCCTGTGAGTCGCGGCTCAGTCAGGGGAAGTGGTGTATGGCGCACAGGACATGGCGCCATGTCATTAATCACTTATATACACAACACACTTGATATCCTTTAAATCTTACCTTCCCATTGGCTGGACTCCCAATTAATACTCTCTACTTCCGTCTCTCATTATATCCTCGTCAAAGCTCCTGGCGAAACGCGCGTCGGATCCTGGTCACACGGGTTAGTACTAGCTCAGTCACTTCATACATGCTTTATTGCTGTACACCACATTCACCTATCTATACTGCATTATTATACATCTATCCTTATAGTATTATATGATTAGCACTATGCACTTTATTGTTGTTCTTATTTATATACCTGCAGTATATTTATATAGATGTTGACTTAACCTTTGGTAGAAGGGTTCTACAAGCGGTGGTCCCCCACTAAGGTGTTTCAATTCTCCAAAAATCTCTCAGGTGTGCTGTCATGGGTGAAGGGAAAAAACCAAGGTTACTTACCGTTAGTCTGTTTTTCCTGAACCCACAACAGCACCTGTATATCCCCCCCCTTTTTCTCACCATATGGGTTTGCACTATAGTTTGGGTGCTTGTGTGAGGTGGTGTTGGTTATGTGTATGATTTTTTTACGGAGGTCCTCTCGTGCTCTGTAACCAACTGAAGCGGGGGAGAGGTACCGCCCTTTTATTTCAGAAGGTTTCCTGTCCTTGGTGGGCAGATCCCTTTCTCAGGTCTGCTGTTATGGGTTCTGGAAAAACCGGCTACCGGTAAGTAACCTTGGTATTTTCTTCCTGGAGCCGCTGTTCTATTAAGGCACACTAACCTAATTTTAATGCTATTTTCCTGTAGCTTAACCCTATATCTGCAAGTAAATTTTCACTATAAGGAGACTCACTAGAAGATAAGTGATGGGCTAGAGAGAGTGCAGAGTCTGTAACTAACTAGAGTATTACAGATTATTTGACATTTAAAAAAAACTGTTAAGTTATAGTTAATTGGTCCTCAGTAAATTTCTCAAATAGAGGTTTTATAAAACAGGGATTGAAAATCTTGTGAGATTTTGCTCCATAATTTCAAGGTTACCTGTTCATACAAACATGCCAGGGAGGGGGCACTAATGTATCTGTCATGTACTCAGAGATCATGGGAACAAATACAGCTTACAAGTCCCACTATGTTTTCCCTTTGATATATATATAGTAGCAGCCCATACAAAAACCAGTAATGGCTTTACAATTAGAGCTTCTGCTTAATGGCTAAATATTGCAACTGTAGGCCTGTCCAGATGTAGCTGATTGCTAGCAATGGCTTTGGGACAACTGTCATGGGTGTGTCAGATATGACAGACAGTCGCCCTGCAGTTGGTTGCTGGATCTCTTCGTTTGGCATTAGAGACACCTTCTTTCGCTTTAGGACCCAGTTGCTACCTCCTTCCTGCTAATTGACACCCTGGCCTGGATGTTTAAATAGTTTCACTTTGCAGCAGGAAGGGGCCGGTGATATTCACATGTTTCATTGTGAATGCTTGGAGCTCTCAGACTGCTACGTTCCTCTATGGTGCTAGGAGGACGCTTGGAGTTATCTCTCTGAAGTCGGCTAATGCTAAGCTACTTTCCCCCATGTTTGTCTCCCTTGTTGTCTTTACTCGTTAGTGGGGATCGACTAATGTTCACCCCCCCTTCCCTATCCAGGGCCAAGCACTAGGGAAATATACAGACTTTAGGTTTGCGTGCTGCGATTGGTGAGGAACTAATATAGGGACGTTAGTGGAGACAGGGTGATATCAGATCAGCCTAGGAGGTCTCCACTCCCCTCTTTCCCTAGAGTCTGGGCTCCCTTTCCCCCCTTCCCTTTTGTGTTGCACTTAGTCTTTCACACACCTTGCGTGACAACACCAGACTGACTTAATAGCAGTAAGATGGTATCTACAATGTTTAGATCCTTCACCGTTCATGTTGAAGAATCATAAGTGTATTACTGCAGATTAGTGATGAGTGAGGATGCCTCATTAACTCTTTCGGCGAGCACGCTTGGGTGATCAACGAGTATTTTGGCATGCTCGGGGGTTTCATTCATTGTCGCCGCGCCTGCAAGTGTCACGGCTGTTTGCCAGCTGTGACACATGCAGAGATAGCCTGGCGAATAGTCGGGGCAACAATGGCGGGGCGACAATGAATGAAACCTCGAGCATGCCAAAATACTCCTCGAGCACCTGAGCGTGCTCTCTGAAAGAGTTAATGAGGCATATTCGCTCATCACTACTGCAGATGCCTCTTAGGCTATGTGCATTTTTGGTGTGTTTTCGCTGAGTTTTTTCCATGCAGAAATGGGCCAAAAAACGCTAGGGAATCCTTGTACCAGCTAATGCAATGACAATCCTGAGGTGCTGTGCACATGATCAGGAATCTTCCTGTCAGGATTGTCATTGCGTTTAAATCTGCAGCATGTCAATTCTTTGTGTATTTCTGTAGCGTTTTCATCGATTGATTTCAATTGAGTCAGTCAAATCCGCAGCAAAAATGAAGGTATAAAAATATTTTCGGATTTTCTGCGGATTCTTGCTGCGTATTTGACTCAATTCAAGTCAAAGAGTCAAAAACACACAAAGAATTGCCTACGGGAGACTACTCCTCCCATCATCCTACTGCCGTTCTCGCTAATAACAGCGAGAGCAGGCTCAGCTGAGGGGACTACTTCTCCCCTCAGCTGGCGTCTGTGCGCAGTGTAAAAAAAAAAGTGAAGGCCCTTTTGCCTTCACTTTGCGGTCCAGCGCACCCCAAACCATCTCGATTGGGTTCAGGTCTGGTGACTGTGGAGGCCAGGTCATCTGGCGTAGCACCCCATCACTCTCCTTCTTGGTCAAATAGCCCTTACACAGCCTGGAGGTGTGTTTGGGGTCATTGTCCTGTTGAAAAATAAATGATGGTCGAACTAAATGCAAGCCGGATGGAATAGCATGCCGCTGCAAGATGCTGTGGTAATCATGCTGGTTCAGTATGCCTTCAATTTTGAATAAATCCCCAACAGTGTCACCAGCAAAGCACCCCCACACCATCACACCTCTTCCTCCATGCTTCACGGTGGGAACCAGGCATGTCTAGTCCATCCGTTCACCTTTTCTGCGTTGCACAAAGACACGGTGGTTGGAACCAAAGATCTCAAATTTGGACTCATCAGACCAAAGCACAGATTTCCACTGGTCTAATGTCCATTCCTTGTGTTCTTTAGCCCAAACAAGTATCTTCTGCTTGTTTCCTGTCCTTAGCAGTGGTTTCCTAGCAGCTATTTTACCATGAAGGCCTGCTGCACAAAGTCTCCTCTTAACAGTTGTTGAAGAGATGTGTCTGCTGCTAGAGCTCTGTGTGGCATTGACCTGGTCTCTAATCTGAGCTGCTGTTAACCTGCGATTTCTGAGGCTGGTGACTCGGATAAACTTATCCTCAGAAGCAGAAGTGACTCTTGGTCTTCCTTTCCTGGGGCGGTCCTCATGTGAGCCAGTTTCTTTGTGGCTCTTGATGGTTTTTGCAACTGCACTTGGGGACACTTTCAAAGTTTGCCCAATTTTTCGCACTGATTGACCTTCATTTCTTAAAGTAATGATGACCATTCGTTTTTCTTTACTTAGCTGCTTTTTTCTTGCCATAATACAAATTCTAAGTAAAGAAAAACGAGTGGCCATCATTACTTTAAAAAATTAAGGTCAGTCAGTCTGAAAAATTTGGAAAACTTTGAAAGTGTCCCCAAGTGCAGTTGCAAAAACCATCAAGAGCCACAAAGAAACTGGCTCACATGAGGACCGCCCCAGGAAAGGAAGACCAAGAGTCACCTCTGCTTCTGAGGATAAGTTTATCCGAGTCACCAGCCTCAGAAATCGCAGGTTAACAGCAGCTCAGATTAGAGACCAGGTCAATGCCACACAGAGTTCTAGCAGCAGACACATCTCTTCAACAACTGTTATGAGGAGACTTTGTGCAGCAGGCCTTCATGGTAAAATAGCTGTTAGGAAACCACTGCTAAGAACAGGCAACAAGCAGAAGAGACTTGTTTAGGCTAAAGAACACAAGGAATGGACATTAGACCAGTGGAAATCTGTGCTTTGGTCTGATGAGTCCAAATTTGAGATCTTTGGTTCCAACCACCGTGTCTTTGTGCGATGCAGAAAAGGTGAACGGATGGACTCTACATGCCTGATTCCCACCGTGAAGCATGGAGGAGGAGGTGTGATGGTGTAGGGGTGCTTTGCTGGTGACACTGTCGGGGATTTATTCAAAATTGAAGGCATACTGAACCAGCATGGCTACCACAGCATCTTGCAGCGGCATGCTATTCCATCCGGTTTGCGTTTAGTTGGACCATCATTTATCTTTCAACAGGACAATGACCCCAAACACACCTCCAGGCTGTGTAAGGGCTATGTGATCAAGAAGGAGAGGTGATGGGGTGCTACGCCAGATGACCTGGCCTCCACAGTCACCAGACCTGAACCCAATCGAGATGGTTTGGGGTGAGCAGGACCGCAGAGTGAAAGCAAAAGAGCCAACAAGTGCTAAGCATCTCTGGGAACTCCTTCAAGATTGTTGGAAGACCATTTCCGGTGACTACCTCTTGATGCTCATCAAGAGAATACCAAGAATGTGCAAAGCAGTCATCAAAGCAAAAGGTGGCTACTTTGAAGAACCTAGAATATAAGACATATTTTCAGTTGTTTCACACTTTTTTGTAAAGTATATAATTCCACATGTGTTAATTCATAGTTTTGATGCCTTCAGTGTGAATGTACAATTTTCATAGTCATGAAAATACAGAAAAATCTTTAAATGAGAAGGTGTGTCCAAACTTTTGGTCTGTACTGTATGTATGTATGTGTATATATATATATGTATGTAATATATATATATATATATATATACATATATACATACATACATATATATACATACAGTACAGACCAAAAGTTTGGACACACCTTCTCATTTAAAGATTTTTCTGTATTTTCATGACTATGAAAATTGTACATTCTCACTGAATGCATCAAAACTATGAATTAACTCATGTGGAATTATATACTTTACAAAAAAAGTGTGAAACAACTGAAAATATGTCTTATATTCTAGGTTCTTCAAAGTAGCCACCTTTTGCTTTGATGACTGCTTTGCACACTCTTGGCATTCTCTTGATGAGCTTCAAGAGGTAGTCACCGGAAATGGTTTTCACTTTACAGGTGTGCCCTGTCAGGTTTAATAAGTGGGATTTCTTGCCTTATAAATGGGGTTGGGACCATCAGTTGTGTTGTGCAGAAGTCTGCTAGATACACAGCTGATAGTACTACTGAACAGACTGTTAGCTGCTTTTTCTTGCCATAATACAAATTCTAAGTAAAGAAAAACGAGTGGCCATCATTACTTTAAGAAATGAAGGTCAGTCAGTCCGAAAAATTGGGCAAACTTTGAAAGTGTCCCCAAGTGCGGTTGCAAAAACCATCAAGTGCTGCAAAGAAACTGGCTCACATGAGGACCGCACCAGGAAAGGAAGACCGAGAGTCACCTCTGCTTCTGAGGATAAGTTTATCCGAGTCACCAGCCTCAGAAATCGCAGGTTAACAGCAGCTCAGATTAGAGACCAGGTCAATGCCACACAGAGTTCTAGCAGCAGACACATCTCTACAACAACTGTTAAGAGGAGACTTTGTGCAGCAGGCCTTCATGGTAAAATAACTGCTAGGAAACCACTGCTAAGGACGAGCAACAAGCAGAAGAGACTTGTTTGGGCTGAAAAACACAAGGAATGGACATTAGACCAGTGGAAATCTGTGCTTTGGTCTGATGAGTCCAAATTTGAGATCTTTGGTTCCAACCCCCGTGTCTTTGTGCGATGCAGAAAAGGTGAACAGATGAACTCTACATGCCTGGTTCCCACCGTGAAGCATGGAGGAGGAGGTGTGATGGTGTGGGGGTGCTTTGCTGGTGACACTGTTGGGGATTTATTCAAAATTGAAGGCATACTGAACCAGCATGGCTACCACAGCATCTTGCAGCGGCATGCTATTCCATCTAGTTTGCGTTTAGTTGGACCGTCATTTCTTTTTCAACAGGACAATGACCCCAAACACATCTCCAGGCTGTGTAAGGGCTATTTGACCAAGAGGGAGAGTGATGGGGTGCTACGCCAGATGACCTGTCCTCCACAGTCACCAGACCTGAACCCAATTGAGATGGTTTGGGGTGAGCTGGACCGCAGAGTGAAGGCAAAAGGGCCAACAAGCGCTAAGCATCTCTGGGAACTCCTTCAAGATTGTTGGAAGACCATTTCCGGTGACTACCTCTTGAAGCTCATCAAGAGAATGCCAAGAGTGTGCAAAGCAGTCATCAAAGCAAAAGGAGGCTACTTTGAAGAACCTAGAATATAAGACATATTTTCAGTTGTTTCACACTTTTTTGTTAAGTATATAATTCCACATGTGTTAATTCATAGTTTTGATGCCTTCAGTGTGAATGTACAATTTTCATAGTCAAGAAAATACAGAAAAATCTTTAAATGAGTAGGTGTGTCCAAACTTTTGGTCTGTACTGTACACACATATATATATATGTGTGTGTGTATGTGTGTGTGTGTGTGTGTATGTGTGTGTATGTGTGTGTGTATACACCTTAACATTGAAATTGCAAAACTGAGAAGGAAAAGTCATGGAATTATGGAAATCACAGGATGGATAGACCTGTTAATGATCCGCAAATGATGAAAAATGTAAACTAAATTTTCTAAACATCTCGACTTATTCAGTATTGAGTTTGAGCATCACAAGTGCAAAAATCCCCACGCTTGCATGTCTTGGCTACTAACAGTGGATTTATTGATGATTGAGGAGTGTTCTGCCACGCTGAAAGCTCTTGGGTAAATCATCAAAATTCGCTCTTGGCAGCTCCATTTGCAACTATCAACCAATTATGTCCCAGATGTGCTCAACAGGAAGCAAATCTGAAGACACTACAGCCATGGTGGCATGTGTGGGTCATGTACGTTGCTCACAATAACATAAGAAATGTTGTCTGGTGTGGTTTTGAATAAAGGGCTCCTGGGACATCTGAGAAATAACCTTACCATGATTGATCCATTGTGTAAACAAAATATCAGAAGGCATTTGCACAACATTGGGCTACTCACCAAATGTCCAGCTACGGGTGTTTAATAGACCTCATGCCACTACTCTCATATAGCAGTGGAGGCTTGACTGGAGGTCTATCCTCTTCAGTTTCAGTAATGAGTCACACTTTTGTCTTGGATGCAAAGATTACCAGAGGACCACTTGGGCAACGCCATGAAGAGGCATTCATGAGGGAAAGTTACACGGGTCCTTCTGCTGTGATAATGGTGTGGGATGGCAGTAGCAGTACATACTGTAGCTAGACACCTTGATATTACATTTCAGTTACCTTAACATCTTGGCGTTACATTGATTTCATCCAGAAGTATGGCCATTTCTCTAAAGTATCCAAGGGGCAGTTTTTCATTCTTCAACACAATACAAAGCTGCATGTTGCTTCTGCTACCACGGCCAACCTACCATGCAGCATATCTGGAATTCTCTTTTCTATAGAACAAAGGAAGCAGACAAAAACGGCACATACACAAGTGTTTTACCCATTCACCCCAAATCCTGTTTTCACCTGCCTAACCATGTCAAGCTTTTTCAATTTTGACCAGTGTCACATTATGAGGTAATAACTCTGGAATGCTTCAAAGGATCCCACTGATTCTCAAAATACAATGGAGGGCACCATCCAATCTATTTGGGATCAAAATGCAGCATACCATATACATGTAGAAAGTAGCCAAGAGAAAAGAGGTATGCTAATGTGCAGTGATCACCCAATATAGACAATAATCCAATAATATACAAAACATATATATATAAATTTTATTAATGTCAATACATACAACGTCACAGACACAGCAAATTCATTAAAACACAAGTAAAAATACAGTGGAATTAACCACTTATAGAAAGCCCATCTACTTCAGAAACCATCCCAAGGCATAGTCACAATAAATCAGGTACATGATAGATATAATAGACTAAATAAAGGCTATCCCTGGTGATCAATATTGCACAGTAAATAAATGGTTGATAGCCACCAACAGTACCAGAAATACTCTGTAGCAAAAGTAGCCTGTACAAAGTATATATATAGAGAATAGGGTATTATATTGTTATGACCGGACAATGCACTATTATATTACTAAGGAATCCCAAATCAACCCAAGTAGAAACATAGCATTTGTCCGGTTGATCTAAAAAGAAAGAAAAAAGTAATACCAAAAACAATGACCCCATTCAAGCTACTAATGCCCCTGCTAAAGATAGTAATCTAACAAAGCAATACGACCAGTATTTCCTGAGTACGGGAAGGCATAACACCGGGATGGTGTAGATGGGCAATCAATACCCAACGTGTGTCGCCACACACGGCGGCTTCATAAGGGGCTTATAAGACACATACTGCGGTGCTGTTATATATAGCTGAGGTACACAGCCTAATTACTAATTACTGGTAAAACAGCTGATTGAGACCGCCCGAGACTGCGTGCGGCTGGAGCGGAAGCGCAGCCTCTAATGCGGAAATGCTCAATATAGCACATGCTCAGATGGCAGCTCCCAGTGTGATGGAGAGGACGCTTTCCTCACCATGGAAACCGCGATGCTTAAGGCGATATGCCTGTATTGAGTGTGCAGACTGAGAATAATACCCAGGTACCATATTATACACATAACTATACACAGCACCAGCCATACCAGACAGATCATTACCGATGCACCTACAGATGTATTAGATTAGTTTACTATCCAGCTTAATACATTTTAAAGTAGAACCAAGTCAGCAGACAAGTAGTCATAGCAACAAACGTGATGTTCTATGGTGTGTTATAAACAAACTACACAGCACCAGCCCTAACAGAAAGGTCTTTACTAGTGATGAGCGAGTATGCTCGCCACTGCTCGATACTCGCCCGAGCATCTCAGTACTCGAGATGCTCGGAGCTCGCCGAGTACTTGCGCGATGCTCGGGCGGGAGCTCGGGTCCCCGTCCTGCATGTCTGGCGCTATTTAGAGCACCAATCATGCAGGGATTGTCTGCCACTCACTGTAATGCCACAGCCATGGTGGTTGTGGCATTACAGTGATTTGCCAAATCGATGGGAACAGTGCTCACAGTGAAACATGAAGAGCCGGCAATTCATCAGCAGCATACACCGGTACCCAACAATTTAGAACCGAAAGAATAGAGTATCACACATAGATTAGATAGAAACATGTCAGTCACCTATATAATAACTACAGTGATAGTGTTGGTTACTGTTCTTGTCATTTAGTGTTAAAATAAAGGATTTATTAAAAAAAAAATTGGCGTGGGGTTCCCCGTAATTTTAGTCTCTAGCGGAAGTTAAGCAGACGGCTGGGGCAGATGTTTGAAGCCTGGGAAGGAGGTAATACCCACGGAGCTTCCCAGGCTACTAATATCAGCCCCCAGCTGAATACCTAGCCTTTACTAGCTATTAAAATGGGGGACTCAAAAAAAAAAAATGACGTGGGATCCCCACTATTTTAATAGCTAGCAAAGGCTAGGCAGACAGCTGGGGGCTGATATTAATAGCCCAGGAAGGGTGCCACGAATAGTGGCCCCCTCCCAAGCTAGAAACTCCAGCCGTCAGCCGCCCCAGAAATGGCGCATCCTCGGAGAAGGTAGGATATGCGCCAAAATGCTGACCACCTCAGGCCTAGCCGCTACTACATACATGCGCTTGCATTCCAATAAAACAAAGCAGATGCTAACTTCTATCATCATCATCATGTTCCTCACCTTGGCACTCTCAACTCCCCTGATGGAGAAGCCAGGGCCCACCGGAGGAGTCTGGTTCTCTGGTGGGCTCGTCCAATGCTGCCCTAAAGCAGGCCAGGCTAAGAAAAGTGTGTGGGAAGGTGACAGGAGAAATAGGGGTTATAATGCCCCTCGGAAGAGACGTGGAGGTCACAGTAGCTTAACAAGACGGTTTTAATGCCCCTTGGAAAAGTGGTGGAGGTCGCAGTAGCTTAACAAGACGGTTTTAATGCCCCTTGGAAAAGTGGTGGAGGTAGCAGTAGCTTAACAAGATGGTTTTAATGCCCCTTGGAAAAGTAGTGGATGTCACAGTAACTTAACAAGACGGTTTTAATGCTCCTCGGAAGAGACGTGGAGGTCCCAGTAGCTTAACAAGTGTTATGCCAAGTTTTTAGCAATAAGGTTCAGACACGGCTTTAAAGAAGGCAACTCTTTGCGATATAATGCAATTTTATTTATAATAGTTGATTTAAAAGGTAAAATACATAATTAAAGGAATAGTATGATATGATGATATTGCATACACTTTTGTATATGTTATAATACAAAGGTTAAGTGTAATGCACACGCCCGGGCTGAGCGGCGTGTGCGAGTGATTCCACTGGACCGTGCCGGAGAGTGATTGCCTGGAGGGGCGTAACTAGGTATTCACCCAATCCAACCAGGGTCGCACGACGGCATACGACGCCAGTGCACCAAGGAGGAACCGAGCAGAGGGACCAGGTGCTACTCCAGGACAGACCCCGGACACGGCTGTTGACCTACACAGGAACAGACTGGTTAGGCTGGCGCACTGACTGGTGGGTATAGGCAGGCACGACTGGTATGCAGGCAGGCGGGTATGCAGGCAGGGGGGTACAGGCAAGCACAGCTAGAGTGCAGACAGGGAGGCACTAGCAGGTAGGGACACTGGCGGGATAGGACCCAGTACACACTGGGACTCTGGAACAGAACCACAGATGTGGCGGACAAACACAGCAGAGTGAGGCCGCCCAGACAGGTGAGCGAGAACAGGGCAGGACAAGACCGCCTGGAGCGGTAAGCAAAGGGTCAGAGCTGAGCGAGACTGCCGGAGCAGTGAGCAAGAGTAAAGCAGGACGAGACCGCCTGGAGCGGTGAGCAACAGTGGAGCAAGACTGCCGGAGCAGTGAGCAAAAGGGTCAGAGCGGAGCAAGGCTGCCGGAGCGGTGAGCAAAGGAGTCAGAGCAGGCTAGAACCGCCAGAGCGGTGAGCAAAGGAGTCAGAGCAGGCTAGAACCGCCAGAGCGGTGAGCAAAGGAGTCAGAGCAGGCTAGAACCGCCAGAGCGGTGAGCAAAGGAGTCAGAGCAGGCTAGAACCGCCAGAGCGGTGAGCAAAGGAGTCAGAGCAGGCTAGAACCGCCGGAGCGGTGAGCAAAGGAGTCAGAGCAGGCTAGAACCGCCGGAGCGGTGAGCAAAGGAGTCAGAGCAGGCTAGAACCGCCGGAGCGGTGAGCAAAGGAGTCAGAGCAGGCTAGAACCGCCGGAGCGGTGAGCAAAGGAGTCAGAGCAGGCTAGAACCGCCGGAGCGGTGAGCAAAGGAGTCAGAGCAGGCTAGAACCGCCGGAGCGGTGAGCAAAGGAGTCAGAGCAGGCTAGAACCGCCGGAGCGGTGAGCAAAGGAGTCAGAGCAGGCTAGAACCGCCGGAGCGGTGAGCAAAGGAGTCAGAGCAGGCTAGAACCGCCGGAGCGGTGAGCAAAGGAGTCAGAGCAGGCTAGAACCGCCGGAGCGGTGAGCAAAGGAGTCAGAGCAGGCTAGAACCGCCGGAGCGGTGAGCAAAGGAGTCAGAGCAGGCTAGAACCGCCAGAGCGGTGAGCAAAGGAGTCAGAGCAGGCTAGAACCGCCAGAGCGGTGAGCAAAGGAGTCAGAGCAGGCTAGAACCGCCGGAGCGGTGAGCAAAGGAGTCAGAGCAGGCTAGAACCGCCGGAGCGGTGAGCAAAGGAGTCAGAGCAGGCTAGAACCGCCGGAGCGGTGAGCAAAGGAGTCAGAGCAGGCTAGAACCGCCGGAGCGGTGAGCAAAGGAGTCAGAGCAGGCAAGGCTGAGCAGGGGGGACAGGGCTCTGTTCACACGGAAGAGACAGGAAGGGAAAGGCAGAGCCAGATACCCACAGGGTACTTGCAGTGAAGTAGCGAGTGGACCACAAACTCACAAACGGGAGTACAGAGACAACAAGCAGGAGTTAGGTACGAGTTCAGACTCTGCAGAAAAAGGAAGGGAACGGACATAGAGGCAAAACAGGTAAAGGATAGGAGAGAGTTCAGACTGGAACTGAGTGTACGGAGGAGACCGACACTGCAGCGGAATACAGGAACGGGTCTGGGAATACGGCCCCCAGAGAGGCAGGACAAACAGGCAAGGAGTGTGTTCAGACAGGACAGACAAGATACAGGAGCGGGTCTAGGTAATCGGCCCCTAGAAGGCGGGAGGAACAGGCTAGGAGTGTGTTCAGACAGGACAGACAAGATACAGGAGCGGGTCTAGGTAATCGGCCCCTAGAAGGCAGGAGGAACAGGCTAGGAGCGTGTTCAGACAGGCCTGGAAATACAGCCTCCAGGATAGGCAGACAAGAGAACACAGAACGGGACCTGGCACCTTCAGAGTGCAAGCACACACTGAATGAAACACTATGCTCAGGCAGGGATTGATTGGAGCAGCTGAGCTATATACCAGGTGACAGACAGCAATAGGCTGAGGACGCACAAGGGGTGTGACCCACAGCAGGTACAAAAAGCAGGAAGTGATCGGGCGCCGCCCTTAAGCAGCAGAAACAGACACAAACAGACAGCATGGAGGGAAGCCAGAGAGACATTCTGGACAGGAGATCAAGTGCGCGCTCTTGCACAGTTGGAGATGGACCACTATGCAAGGACGCCGCCAGATATGTTACATTAAGTACATATATATATATATATATATATACTCACTTCGTCACCAAGGAGCTTTTAAACATCATCCGTCTGGAACATCAGAGAACCAATGTCACCAAGACAGAGAGACCCCTGGAAGTCTTCACAACACTGCATGGGCAGGTACATACAACACTACACATCAGTGCAGGTATAACTTATGGCTTCTGTCTGTATCATGATTCCAGTGACTTTTATAAGGCTTAGACAATGGAAGCATAAAACTGGTTAATGTTTATAAGTATGAGTCGTCGATAATACAGAATTGGCCAGGTTCTGTAATCTCGAGAAGTTTACCTATAAACATTGTTTTAGACAATAGATCTGTGTATTTCTTATGGAACATAATGGTAAGTGTACACACATTATCTGAATCAGTATTTTGGTTACAATAACACTATTTGTCAAAGCAAATATAACACTGGTCACTTGTGTACAAATCAGGATAATGAATCTTTGAAACACACAACTTCATAGACCATAGAACAATTAACATTGTCTTACTGCATTGACACCTAGCAAACACTTTGTGGATAGCATGCATCAAGGACAGTTCATGTGAAATAACTACTTTATCAGTATCAGAGTATATCAATGATATTACACTGCAGTATATTGCAATATATTCCACACTTGGTCTAATGACCACACTTTATCAAAGCATATAAACAATATGTTACAATATGTAGGCTATAAGATATCCATACTTTTATTAGCACTACAATCCACACTTGGATATCTTATAGCCACACATTATTTAGACAAAGCACCCCATCCAAAGTGGATGGTTTTAGTGGATGATTGACATAAAAATAATAATGGAAGTGCACACTGTGTACAACAACACAAAGCAATGCATGAACAAATTATAGCAAAAAATAAATCAGCTGGCCTAATACTCAAAGTCTTCATGGTAATCATCTCTTCTGCCAAAAAGCTTTCCCCAATGCAGTTCACACAGGCACAACATGGATTGCACGTGAAGTTCTGGGTCACAACTTCTTCTGTATCGTCATCTTGAGTAGCTACCCCTATAAGCTTTGTCCATAACTGTAAAAGGGGTCGGTACTGCCACTAAGTCTCAAATATATTGATAGCAGTGGTAACCTTTGTCACGCAAAAATGGCTAGTGTTCATCATTTGAGCTAAGTAAATCCATAGATTCTGTTTGGTTTTCCATGACGCCACATTTTCCATGGTTGGCCTCTCGATTTTCGGTCTGAAGATCGCTTGGGTCATCATTTCCAGATTTTGATCTAAAGGGAAAACACATATTATTCTCTGCACAAAATCCCGGTCAGTTGGGACGTGTTCCCCTTTCTTTTGCCCGGGTTTCATAACTATCAACACATTGTCTGCTCCTTGAACAATTACCTCAGCAGGTTCTGGAGGACCTTTGTCACCCAGTTGTTTCACCCAGATTTTTGCACCATCATTGATAGGATGTGAGGATCCAAATCCTTCACCTCCTCTGACCTTCACAACTGCAGGGGTCCTTACTCTGACCACCTTCGTTTTAGAAATAGACAGTACCAGTAACTGTGTTATCTTATCTCTCTTCTGTATTATTGAAGTGACCGCGGGCAAGGCCGCGCATTGGTATCTATGATCTGGCCCAGCAAGATCCCCACACACAGACTCTCTTGAGAACCGTATCTTTACTCGTATACATTTTTAACACCGCAAAGAAAAAAAACAATACATGACAACCGTAAATATGCACAGTAATAACGTGTACTGATAAGCTGACCCTCACTGTCCCTACTCACACGTTACCAGTCCTTTACTCCAGAAGGATGTGTCCCCCGTCGCAGGCCTGTCTGTCTTTGCAGGAAGGCGTCCCAGACGGAAAAAAAACAGGAACAGTGGAATTCGCGGAAAGAAAGGAAGGGATACTTCGGCCTCTCGCCAGAGGTCCCGCTTACAGTCTCTCTGATCCGGATAGAAGCTCTGGTGGGTCCCCTTATGTAGTCCACACTCCAGTAGCAGGGAGTGTAACAGCTGAATCCTTCAGCAGTGCAGGAGCTGGGGAAGGCTCCGAGGATATGGTGTCAGATGGAAGAAATCACGTTGAGAGTCTCTCCTGCGCCACACACGAGGGCCTGCACACCGTCCTGGCTCTTTTCACAGACCACAGCAGACTCTTCGCGCGCTTTTTCCTGCTTCCCACTTTGGTCACGTGACTCTCTAGGCCGGGACACAGAAGGCTCAGTCTTTTTCTCTGTCATCACACCCTGCGCAGGTGCAACCTCTGGCCACAAGGTGGCAACATCATCCTGTGTAATCACTTCCGTAACAGGCTCTATATCAATTATCACAGAACAGACAGAGCCGGCCAGCTCACTACACGCCCCCCCACTCAAAGGTTGGCAGTCCCTGCCAATGACCGGCTCCAGGGCGGCGATGGCTGTGGATGTGACAGGGGGCGGCTGGGAAGAGGGCCACACATATTGGTCTCTGTAGGACTGTCCTGGAGGTACCCCTGCAGTGGTCCTCGTTGTCCGCCTAACGGGTTGGATTCCCTCTCTCCTATCAGTCACCCCACTCTCTTTCCCAGTCGACATGTCAGTAGAGGAGGTAATCGGTTCAAGTGCGTCAGTCGGACGGACAGGGGTAGGTATGCATTCAGTCTCTACATCCCCGGGGTCAGTGTCTCCGACAGTATTAGTGATATCCATCTCTCTAGGTATCACAGTAGGGGAGTCAGGCTGGGAACGGCAGGGGCGCAACATATTACGGTGCAAAGTTCGGATGCTGCCGCTGTCTTCGCCCTGCACTCGATAGACAGGGCCACTGGGGTACGGCTGTCCAATTACTCGATAGACTTCGGTCTCCCACTTGGGCCGGAGTTTCCCTTGTGGCTTCTTTATTCGGACTGGGACCAGTTGACCTACATTCAGTGGGTCTTCTTGTACCGGAAGTGAGTCAGCGTGCACTTGATCCTGAATTTGTCGGCCTACTAGCCGGTAGACAGTCTCCATTCTCTGGCGGTGTGTTTGTAGCCAGGAAGGATAGGTACCACAGGTATCTTCTTCGGAGCTAGACAGTTGCAACTCATGGATGTCTTTGCCTGGACGGCCAAAGAGAAGGGTGTATGGGGTGTATCCGGTGACGGAATGGACCTGATTATTATAGGCCCACAGCAGTTCCGGGAGGAATCGAGGCCAGTCGGGCTTTTTGTCTTCAGCCAAAGTCCGGATCAGTTGTAAGAGGGTCCGGTTAAAGCGTTCACACGCGCCATTCCCTTGTGGATGGTAAGGGGTGGTCCTGGACTTCTTGATTCCATACATCCGTTGGAGTTCTTCAATGACTCGCCCTTCGAAACAAGCCCCCTGATCAGAGTGTAGCCGCTCCGGACACCCGTAGACCCGAACGAATTACTGACAGATAGCCTGTGCAGCTGATTCAGCAGTCTGATCCTTGGTAGCAACAGCGACAGCGAATTTCGTGAAGTGGTCCACCATCACCAGACAGTACTGGTAGCCACTATTCGCCGTTCCGATCCACAGATAGTCCACCATCAACAGCTCAAGGGGCCTCGACGTCTTAATAGTCTGGACGGGGGCACACTGCTCCGCGGACTTGTGGAATTCACAGGTACGGCATGCTTGACAGACGTTTTCAACCAACTTACGGAGCCCCGGACAAAAAATTAACTGCTGGGTCCACCGGAGGGTCTTGTCTATGCCGAAGTGGCCGTTCCTCCTGTGAGCTTCGCCCACCATCTCATGGGCCAACTGCACCGGGACGACAATCTGCAAACACTCCTCCAGCATATGGGATAAAAGGGCCCTGCGACACAGGACTCCATCTTTCACGATCAGCCGATCCCACTGGGCAAGCAGAGCCAAGGCTCCGGTCGATAGTTGGGCTCGCACTTCGGAGGGCGGTTTCTCTTGTTTATTCACATACTGTTTCAGTAAGACGTGCTCGGGATCTCGATCTTGAAGCTTGGCCCATTCTTGCTGGGACAGGGGAGATCCCACTACGGCTTCAATCCCTCCTACCGCATACTGGCGGCTATCTTCTATTTGCTTTGCGAGCCGGGCAAAGTCAGGCATCTCATCTTCCTCCAACTCTTCATCCCGGTCCCCCACTGGCGGGGATGATGTCACTCTAGACAGGCTGTCAGCATTCTGATTCTCGTTCCCCGCTCTGTATCTAATTTTGTACTGGAATCTAGAGAGTCTGGCCATCCAGCGCTGTTCCATTGCCCCTAGTTTGGCATTCTCTAGGTGGGCAAGAGGATTGTTGTCCGTCATGACCAGCACCTCCACTCCTGTCAGATAGCCGGCAAATTTCTCCGTCATAGCCCAAGTCAGAGCCAAGAGTTCCAAGCGGAAGGAGCTGTAGTTGACGGGATTCTTTTCGGTGTCACGGAGAGACCTACTGGCATAGGCTATCACGCGTTCTTTATTATCTTGAACTTGAGAGAGGACCGCCCCTAGACCTTGAAGGCTGGCGTCGGTGTGCAACTGAAACGGTAATGTGTAGTCTGCATATGCCAGAACAGGGGGTGATGTTAGAGCAGCCTTAAGTGCCTGAAAGGATTTTTCTCGGTCAGGCCCCCAACTGATGCGTCGTCCTCTGGGGCTGTTCGCGGTCCCTCGGAGAACCTCATTCAGTGGTTCAGCAACCCGAGCAAAGTCCTTGACAAACCGACGGTAGTAGCCTGCTAGCCCCAGAAAAGCCTGGACTTCTTTGACGGTAGTTGGCTGCAGCCACTCTTGAACGGCTGCTATCTTCTCCGGAGAGGGCTGGACGCCTTCGGCCGAGATCCGGTGACCCAAGTAGTCGATTTCCTGCTGGAACAGACGGCACTTGCTGGGCTTCAACTTCAAGCCGTGTCGCCTCAAGCGCTGGAACACTTGGCCAAGCTTGTGAAGATGATCTTCAAAGGTGGCGGAGTATACCACGATGTCGTCAAGGTATATCAGCATAAACTCAAAGTTGAAGTCCTCCAGACAGCGTTCCATTAGTCTCTGAAAGGTCCCTGGTGCGTTATTCAAGCCGAACGGCATCCGGTCGAACTCATACAGGCCCATGGGAAGGATGAAGGCGGTCTTTTCCCTGTCCTTCTCACTCATTGGAACCTGCCAATATCCACTGGCCAGGTCTAGGGACGAAAAATATTTGGCCTTCTTCAGGGCGGTCAGTGACTCTTCGATCCGAGGAAGTGGATATGAGTCCCGGATAGTGCAAGCGTTCAGCCTACGGTAGTCCACGCAAAACCTTAGGGAACCATCTTTCTTTTTGACTATCACCACGGGTGCAGCCCACGGGCTCTGGCTTTCACCACTCCGGCGTGTAGCATAGATTCTAACAGGCTTTTCACCTCCTGGTATTGCTGAGGTGGTATCTGCCGGTACCTCTCGCGGATAGGGGGGGTATCGCCCGTGGGTATCTCGTGCTGGATACTGGTGGTACACCCAAAGTCTGTGTCATGCTTTGCAAAGGAGTCTTGGTGTTCCCGCAGAAGTTCCTCCACTTGAGACACTTCTTGTTTGGTGTACTGAGACGTGTCTAGCTGCACTTTTTCCCGTAGTTTTCGCCCAATGTCTTCATCGTCTACTTGAGCGTTTATGGCTGAGACGGTTACCGTCCAGTCGCCTTCTGTAGACAGGGTGAATTCTAGGGGCCCAATGGGATTCACTTCCGTGGGTAGAGCATATACCCAGGCAAGTTGAGTGCCGGCTTCAAGAGCTAGGCCTACGTCTGCGGTGTTGTTTAGCCTGACAGGGACTCTCCTGTTCCTCACGACGGCTAGAGTGCGAGCAACTAGTGGGTTTAGCTTACCCCCACTTGGGGTCCTCGGTTCGATCAACACTGCAACCCCCTCAAGTTGTCTTTGGGTGTTAAGGGGTAAGGAAATGACTGTCTCTTTTTCAGCGGGCAAAGTAATCCGGGTACGACGTGGCACCGTAATGGCGGCTAGGGGTAGTTGTTCCTCTGCCATCTGTTGAAGTCCAACGGTCCGGATTACACGCTGGAACGCCAGACGAGTCGGCTTATGTTTGGTGACTTTCTGCCAGTATTTGGGTCCTTTTCTTGTCAACATCATAAGATCCAGGTCTTTCAAGATGTTCATTCCAACTATCACTGGGGTCTCGGAGCCAAAACCTTCCTTGATGATGACAATCCCTCGTTTCCCTAAGTCCTGTCCGCAGGCCTTTGTGTCCATCCAAGCAACTCCGGTCACTGGAATGGGTAGATTATTAGCCGCAATAATCTTAATGGCGGTGTCTGGGTCACGAGCAGTTCTTGGTTTGAGGTAATTTTCGTAAAACTGTTCAGAGATCGTGGTCACTTGTGACCCGGTGTCCATCAGTCCCTGTACGGCAATTCCTTCCCGGACAACTTCAAGTGTCGGGCTATTCGAGGCAAGAGCACTCCGCCATCGGCTCTGTTTTTCCACACCCCTCTCCTTGGCCTCCCCTGCTGCGCGAGCCTCAGCTGCAGGGGTGTCTAGTTTAACGGCGGCCATTGTGGTGAGGCCCGGCGTGGTAGCTCTGCTTGTGGATATGGCTGGGGTTCCATTCGCTGGTCTGATCGAAATTCCCTTCGCTGGGGTGACTGAGGGTTTGTTCGTTGGTGCGACGGAGGTTGTTGCGGAGGGAAGTGTTGAGGACAATGATTTGCCCTATGGCGAGGATCACCGAATGACCAACACTGTCTCACGGGACGACTAGGTTGTCTTCGCTGGTCTCCCTGTCGGTCTAATGTTAACTGTAATATCTGTCTCTGTAAGTCTGCTACCATCTGTTTCAGGTCTTCCGTGTCACTGTTCGGATTTTTAATGTCAGATATGGATCTGCACGCAGCACCTTGAATCCCCACATCCATGACGGGTCCCCTTGAACGTTCTATGGCTTCCTGTTTGACTTCAGCAAAAGTAAGAGCCGGCATCATCCGGATCAAGTCCTGTAACATGCGGTTAAGATACTGGTCTCTCAGTCCTATTACAAATTGGTCTCTCAGTACCAGGTCACGAGGAGCCATACCAGCTAGTTGCTCCCCTTTTCCACAGGTTTGTTCAAGGAGTACCTGAAGGGCGTTCGCATATTGGGGAGTATCCTCCCATTCAAGCTGCGTCCGTCTAAAGAACATGTCGCAGTGTTCCCTGGTATGTGGTCGGCCCATAGGTGTTCACCAGCACCCGCACCAAATCATCTACTGTACGCTGGCCCCTGACCGTCTCCAGTCTGACTGTCGTCCATGCCTCCCCCTCTAGCGTCAGTACCGCCATTTCTGCCAATATTATACATTTCCCCCAGTATCCGGACTTGTTCCGCCCACTCTGGTACAGGGTAGTTTCGTCCGCCAAATTTCCTGACCTGATTCACAATAGACACCGGCGGGGCTTTCTGACTGTACACATGGCCTGGGTGGGAATCCTGTTGGTCACAGATCCTGCCGACTACGCCAGATAAAGTGACCGTGGGCAAGGCCGCGCATTGGTATCTATGATCTGGCCCAGCAAGATCCCCACACACAGACTTTATCTTGATAACCGTATCTTTACTCGTATACATTTTTAACACAGCAAAGAAAAAAAACAATAAATGACAACCGTAAATATGCACAGTAATAACGTGTACTGATGAGCTGACCCTCACTGTCCCTACTCACACGTTACCAGTCCTTTACTCCAGAAGGATGTGTCCCCCGTCGCAGGCCTGTCTGTCTTTGCAGGAAGGCGTCCCAGACGGAAAAAAAACAGGAACAGCAGAATTCGCGGAAAGAAAGGAAGGGATACTTCGGCCTCTCGCCAGAGGTCCCGCTTACAGTCTCTCTGATCCGGATAGAAGCTCTGGTGGGTCCCCTTATGTAGTCCACACTCCAGTAGCAGGGAGTGTAACAGCTGAATCCTTCAGCAGTGCAGGAGCTGGGGAAGGCTCCGAGGATAAGGTGTCAAATAAAAGAAATCACGTTGAGAGTCTCTCCTGCGCCACACACGAGGGCCTGCACACCATCCTGGCTCTTTTCACAGACCACAGCAGACTCTTCGCGCGCTTTTTCCTGCTTCCCACTTTGGTCACGTGACTCTCTAGGGCGGGACACAGGAGGCTCAGTCTTTTTCTCTGTCATCACACCCTGCGCAGGTGCAACCTCTGGCCACAAGGTGGCAACATCATCCTGTGTAATCACTTCCGTAACAGGCTCTATATCAATTATCACAGAACAGCCAGAGCCGGCCAGCTCACTACATTATCATGACCTTTTCTTCATAATTCATTAAAAGTACCTTAATTTCTTCCTGATAATCCTGGTCTATCACTCCTCCCATTACCTGAATACCCTTTAAGGCCAAGCCTGACCTTGAGGTTATAAGACTAAGACCAAAACGCTCAGGTTGCATTTGCAAGCCTATAGCAGTCCTGATTTTCTTTACAGCTTCTTTGAAGTGACTTTCATTGTCACTTTGAATCTGTATTGGGATACAGTACAATACCATTGTTTCCAAAGTTTTAATAGTATTGTTAGCATTGGCCATTTTACAGGTACAAATCAACGTAAACCCAGAATGTGCATCCACAGCCATGCATACGCATCCTCCATCATGTAGAGGAGGGCCAATGTAGTCCATTTGCCAAATTTGCCCAGGAAGTTTTCCTCCACCTTTCTGGCCTCTCACCACATGAGGGATTGGTCTCTATTTTGAATGTTGACACTTCATGACAGTTTCCTTTATCAAATCTAACCTCATGGGCACCCCTCTGGTCTGTGCCCATTGAGTCAGTCCGAGCAGCTCCTCAGTGGAGGCAGTCTTTTTATTGGATTCAGTGACTGATATTTTGGACTGTTCGTCTGCTACTGAGTTGAAGAGTCTTTCCAAGGTATCTGAAGTACAAATAGCATCAACATGAAACACAGTCACTTTAATCATTTGCACAATTGCCCAGATATCTTGCCACAACTCTTCTCCCCATGCTTCTTTGCTATGTATACGTGTAGTCTGATAGACCACTGCGTTCCACACATGGTTGTTGCCTTGGTAACTAGCTGACCCTTCTGTAAACCACACTTGTTTCCTCTGCTCAGGAATCAATTGTTCAAAGGGTATCTCCTGCTCCTGAAGGTCCCACAGGGACTTTGCTTAACTTCTCATGCAATGTGGAGATTCCACTAACTCCTGGTTTTGCTCTGTCCTGAATTGCCTCAATTTGCTTTCCTCCTAATTCTGTAGTTATAACCTTGCATTCACTGAAATGTTTTGGAGTTCCCTTAATCAAACTGGCCTCCGCCCCTGTATCTACCAACATATGTGGGGCGTGGCCAGCATGTCAGTCACTTTTATCTGTCTCCCTCCATCGATCCTCCATTTCAGATGAAGACATCTTATTAGGAGAAAATGATGCCCCCTTCTGTTGGGCTTTGATTTCCTGTATCAAGGATTTAACTTCATCATAAAGATCCTCAAACCCCGGTGCTGTGGGCTTTGCTGGTGACGAGGAGGGAGTGGGCCCTCTCTCTCCCCATGTCCTGCCCGGCCCCTGCTGTGGGGATTCAGAATCTTTTACTGTAACCTTTCTATTATGTGAAACCCCTGACTTTTTATTAAGTCCTCTCTTTAGATACAATTTCCACATCTCGTCAGCACCAATCCCGTCTATTTTATCCCTGTGGACACCATCCTTTATCAGGGCCATAAACATATCTTTCCGGGTAATGCGGGATCTAGGATTGTAGTCACTTTTGACATTGTCACGCTGCTCTTCAGAGGGAAAATTACCCTTTTGTTTGGGACCCCAATCTCCCAGATCCCCTAACTGTCTAATTGCCTCCAATGTATTGGCGATCGTTTTCCCAGTCTGATTTATCATTAGTGTCATCATGATATACTTATAGGCTGGAGGGGCATTTCTAATGATAAGATTTCTAATAGATACACTTACAATAACTTGCATGTAATCGTCATATGTATTTGCAGAAATAGCATTTTTCATGACCTCCTCCTTCAATCTCTGAGCACAATCTTTCAATGTAAACCATGGTTTTTCATTTGGTGGCCAATCTGCCTCTGATGGGTATTTATGCTGCAATGCCATGGCCACAACATCAAGCATACTACACACCACATGTGGCTGCTGAAATGTCAAGGTACGGAAGGCCTCCTTCACTACAGGTTCATGACTGAGTTGGACAAATTTTGAGCCATCCACTGCATCCACCTGCACTCCATGAGCCCCCATCTCCCATAATCTGACAGCCCAAGCTACCAAAGATTCATTTGGCTTTTGAGAAAAACGATCATGAAGGTCATTAAGCTCCTGCTGACTGTAATCCTCTACTGCATTCTTATTCTGTTTACCTGCAGCAGTCTCTACCATCCGTCTCCGATATATAGGATGAACTTTCACTGGGTTAAGAGGAGGATCAATTTCTCTCTTTCCATTGAAATATTCATCCTCAGTCTCTGGATCGGTGATGTTTTCGGAGTCAGTTGAATCCCATACATCCCCATCCCACTGATCAGGGCTCCACTCTATCCCTGCTTTGGTTATGGCCAAAGCTACTTTCTTTTTATTAACCTTCCCTCGCCTCCTTTTGTATTTATACTGCGCTACACATACAGCAGCCTTTTCTGCAACATGCTGATATCCATCACATC
This sequence comes from Phyllobates terribilis, assembly GCF_046119375.1. Classification (NCBI taxonomy): domain Eukaryota; kingdom Metazoa; phylum Chordata; class Amphibia; order Anura; family Dendrobatidae; genus Phyllobates; species Phyllobates terribilis. Next base: position 53,579,992 of record NW_027362768.1, on the reverse strand, counting down.
TGTCCATTAATAACTTATTCTGACACTGTGCTATAACCAATGCATTCTGGGCCTCACACAACTGTCTTTCCAATTCCTGAACTTTTGTTAACATACGTATTATTTCCTCCTGCTGTTTTCTATATGCATACAGCAGGATCCATCCACGCCTGCCAACAGCGCCCAACTCTTTACCTTTTTCTACTTTCACTTTCTGCAAGCATGAAACCACATCATCAGGTTCAGCATCATTCAAACATTTGTCCCATGCTTCACTCAAACCAGCACTGTGGGACCATTTGGTTGCCAAAATATAATAGGGAGTCTGTTCCCAACCTGGAATCTCAACAGACTCACTTACACCTACCTTTCTCTTAAAGAAAGGCATGTTTTACGCAATATAACAATATCACTCTATCACACCTTATCACACAGAGTCCTTATCAATTGAAGATGATTGTAATTTAAAAAAAAAAGAACTTCTAAGCCTTCTGCGTATCCTGCCGACTACGCCAAATGTTATGCCAAGTTTTTAGCAATAAGGTTCGGATACGGCTTTAAAAAAGGCAACCCTTTGCGATATAATGCAATTTTATTTATAATAGTTGATTTAAAAGGTAAAATACATAATTAAAGGAATAGTATGATATGATGATATTGCATACACTTTTGTATATGTTATAATTAGAGATGAGCGGTGTTCGACTAGAACTGTTCGCCAATCTCAAATTCGAGCTGTTTTGGGCGGTGTTCGAGTTGTTCGACGAACCCGAACGATTTGCAAAAAATTCGGCTGTTCGAGGTTATGTTCGATAACTGTTCGTACACCAAAAGCGTGTCCTGCATGGATTGTCTGCCACTCACTGTAATGCCACAGCCATGGTGGTTGTGGCATTACAGTGATTGCCCAAATCGATGGGAACAGTGCCAACAGTGAAACATGAAAAGCCGGCAATTCAGCAGCGGCATACACCTGTACCCGACAATTTAGAACCGAAAGAATAGAGCTTCACACATAGATTAGATAGATAGAAACATGTCAGCCACATATATACGAAGTACAGTGAAAGTGCTGCTTACTGTACTTGTCATTTAGTGTAAAGGATTTATCAAAAAAAATAATAGTGTTTTCATGCACCGTCTCTTTAAAAAAGCCGGCCGGCAATTCAGCAGCGGTACCCGACAATTTATAACAGACAGAATAGAGCTTCACACATAGATTAGATAGATAGAAACATGTCAGTCACATATATATGAAGTACAGTGATAGTGTTGGTTACTGTACTTGTCATTTAGTATTAAAATAAAGGATTTATTATTAAAAAAATTGGCGTGGGTTCCCCTTAATTTTAGGCTCTAGCGGAGGTTAAGCAGACGGCTGGGGCAGATGTTTGAAGCCTGGGAAGGGGGTAATACCCACGGAGCTTCCCAGGCTACTAATATCAGCCCCCAGCTGAATACATAGCCTTTACTAGCTATTAAAATGGGGGACCCCCCCAAAAAAATGACGTGGGGTCCCCCCTAATTTAATAGCTAGCAAAGGCTAGGCAGACAGCTGGGGGCTGATATTAATAGCCCAGGAAGGGAGCCATGAATATTGGCCCCCTCCCAGGCTAGAAACACCAGCCGTCAGCCGCCCCAGAAATGGCGCATTCATAGGATGCGCCAATTCTGGCACTTAGCCTCGCTCTTCCACGCTGCCCTGGTGCGGTGGCAGGGGGTAATAGGGTTGGGGTTGATGTCAGCTTATAATGCCAGCTGACATCAAGCCCAGGTTAGTAATGGAGAGGCGTCTATAAGACACCCCCATTACTAACCCCATAGTCAAAGTTAAAAAAAACACAAACACCCAGAATAAAGTCCTTTAATTGAAATAAAGACACAGTCCTTTATTGTTCTAAATTAAACCATACTTACCGTCACGCCCATTCCAGCTGAAGCCAACGATCTCCTGCAATAAAAGAAAAATAATAAAGCAACCTCATCCTTACCTTTCCATGGTTCCCACGACAGCTTCAGCTCTGCTACATCGAGATGACAGGCTGGACCGCAGCAGAACGCTGCCATCCAGCCTCTCATCCCGCAGACACTGAGAAGCGCAGGCTTGCTTGCGCTGCTCAGCGTCTCTCTGTGACGACATCCAGATGAGCCGAGTTCATGTCCAATGAACTCGGCTCACCTCATGCACGTCACTGACAGCGTGGGAAAATTCTCAAGCTGAAGCGCTGAGTGCAGGAGAATTTTCCCACGCTGTCAGTGACGTGCATAAGGTGAGCTCATGTCCAATGAACTCAGCTCACCTCCTGCACGTCACTGACAGCGTGGGAGAATTCTCCTGCACTCAGCGCTTCAGTGTGAGAATTCTCCCACGCTGAAGCGCTGAGTGCAGGAGAATTTTCCCACGCTGTCAGTGACGTGCATGAGGTGAGCCGAGTTCATTGGACATTAACTCGGCTCATCTGGATGCCCTCACAGAGAGACACTGTGGAGCGCAAGCAAGCCTGCGCTTCTCAGTGTCTGCGGGATGACAGACTGGATGGCAGCGTTCTGCTGCGGTCCAGCCTGTCATCTCGATGTAGCAGAGCTGAAGCTGTCATGGGAACCATGGAAAGGTAAGGATGATGTTGCTTTATTATTTTTCTTTTATTTCAGGAGATCGTTGGCTTCAGCTGGAATGGGCGTGATGGTAAGTATGGTTTAATTTAGAACAATAAAGAATTGTGTGTTTATTTCAATTAAAGGACTTTTTTCTGGGTGTTGTGTTTTTTTTAAATTCTTTACTAGAAATTCATGGTGGTCATGTCTAATATTGGCGTGACCCCATGAATTTCGGGCTTAGGGCCAGCTGATAATGCCAAGCTGGCCCTAACCCCTTTATTACCCAGTGAGCCACCGCATCAGGGCCCTGGATGAGTTGGGTACAGCGCCAGAAGATGGCGCTTCTATGAACGCGCCATTTTCCGGGGTGGCTGCGGACTGCAATTTGCAGCGGGGGTGGCCCAGAAAGCTTGGGCCTCCCTGCGCTGCGGATTCCAGCCCCCAGCTGCCTAGTTGTACCTGGCTGGACACAAAAACAGGGCGAAGCCCCACGTCAATTTTCTTTAAATTATTTCATGAAATAATTAAGAAAAAAGGGCTTCCCTATATTGCTGTGTCCGGCCAGGTACAAATAGGCAGCTGGTGGTTGGGGGCAGCCCGTTCCTGCCTGCTGTACCTGGCTGGACACAAATATAGTGCGAAGCCCCACGTCAATTTTTTTTAAATTATTTCATGAATTTCCTGAAATAATTTAAAAAAATTGAAGTGGGGCTTCGCACTATATTTGTGTCCAGCCAGGTACAGCAGGCAGGAACGGGCTGCCCCCATCCACCAGCTGCCTATTTGTACCTGGCCGGACACAACAATATAGGGAAGCCCTTTTTTTCTTAATTATTTCATGAATTTCATGAAATAATTAAAAAAAATTGAAGTGGGGCTTCGCACAATATTTGTGTCCAGCCAGGTACAGCAGGCAGGAACGGGCTGCCCCCAACCACCAGCTGCCTATTAGTACCTGGCCGGACACAACAATATAGGGAAGCCCTTTTTTTCTTAATTATTTCATGAATTTCATGAAATAATTAAAAAAAAAGTACGTGGGGCTTCGCCCTATTTTTGTGTCCAGCCAGGTACAACTAGGCAGCTGGGGGCTGGAATCTGCAGCGCAGGGAGGCCCAAGCTTTCTGGGCCCCCCCCCGCTACAAATTGCAGTCCGCAGCCACCCCGGAAAATGGCGCGTTCATAGAAGCGCCATCTTCTGGCGCTGTACCCAACTCATCCAGGGCCCTGGTGCGGTGGCTCACTGGGTAATAAAGGGGTTAGGGCCAGCTTGGTATTATCAGCTGGCCCCAAGCCCAAAATTCATGGGGTCACGCCAGTATTAGACATGACCGCCATGAATTTCTAGTAAAGTATTTAAAAAAAACACAACACCCAGAATAAAGTCCTTTAATTGAAATAAAGACACAATTCTTTATTGTTCTAAATTAAACCATACTTACCATCACACCCATTCCAGCTGAAGCCAACGATCTCCTGCAATAAAAGAAAAATAATAAACCAACCTCATCCTTACCTTTCCATGGTTCCCACGACAGCTTCAGCTCTGCTACATCGAGATGACTGGCTGAACCGCAGCAGAACGCTGCCATCCAGTCTGTCATCCCGCAGACACTGAGAAGCGCAGGCATGCTTGCGCTCCTCACTGTCTCGCTGTGACGGCATCCAGATGAGCCGAGGTCATGTCCAATGAACTCGGCTCACCTCATGCACGTCACTGACAGCGGGGGAAAATTCTCACGCTGAAGTGCTGAGTGCAGGAGAATTCTCCCACGCTGTCAGTGATGTGCATGAGGTGAGCTCATGTCCAATGAACTCAGCTCACCTCCTGCACGTCACTGACAGCGTGGGAAAATTCTCCTGCAATCAGCGCTTCAGCGTGAGAATTTTCCCACGCTGTCAGTGACGTGAATGAGGTGAGCCGAGTTCATTGGACATGAACTCGGCTCATCTGGATGTCGTCACAGAGAGACGCTGAGCAGCGCAAGCAAGCCTGCGCTTCTCAGTGTCTGCGGGATGACAGGCTGGATGGCAGCGTTCTGCTGCGGTCCAGCCTGTCATCTCGATGTAGCAGAGCTGAAGCTGTCGTGGGAACCATGGAAAGGTAAGGATGAGGTTGCTTTATTATTTTTCTTTTATTGCAGGAGATCGTTGGCTTCAGCTGGAATGGGCGTGACGGTAAGTATGGTTTAATTTAGAACAATAAAGGACTGTGTCTTTATTTCAATTAAAGGACTTTATTCTGGGTGTTTGTGTTTTTTTTAACTTTGACTATGGGGTTAGTAATGGGGGTGTCTTATAGACGCCTCTCCATTACTAACCTGGGCTTGATGTCAGCTGGCATTATAAGCTGACATCAACCCCAACCCTATTACCCCCTGCCACCGCACCAGGGCAGCGTGGAAGAGCGAGGCTAAGTGCCAGAATTGGCGCATCCTATGAATGCGCCATTTCTGGGGCGGCTGACGGCTGGTGTTTCTAGCCTGGGAGGGGGCCAATATTCATGGCTCCCTTCCTGGGCTATTAATATCAGCCCCCAGCTGTCTGCCTAGCCTTTGCTAGCTATTAAATTAGGGGGGACCCCACGTCATTTTTTTTGGGGGGTCCCCCATTTTAATAGCTAGTAAAGGCTATGTATTCAGCTGGGGGCTGATATTAGTAGCCTGGGAAGCTCCGTGGGTATTACCCCCTTCCCAGGCTTCAAACATCTGCCCCAGCCGTCTGCTTAACCTCCGCTAGAGCCTAAAATTAAGGGGAACCCCACGCCAATTTTTTTAATAATAAATCCTTTATTTTAATACTAAATGACAAGTACAGTAACCAACACTATCACTGTACTTCATATATATGTGACTGACATGTTTCTATCTATCTAATCTATGTGTGATGCTCTATCTTTCTGTTCTAAATTGTCGGGTACCGCTGCTGAATTGCCGGCCGGCTTTTTTAAAGAGACAGTGCATGAAAACACTATTATTTTTTTAAATAAATCCTTTACACTAAATGACAAGTACAGTAAGCAACACTATCACTGTACTTATTATATATGTGACTGACATGTTTCTATCTATCTAATCTATGTGTGAAGCTCTATTCTTTCTGTTCTAAATTGTCGGGTACAGATGCTGAATTGCCGCCGGCTTTTTTAAAGAGACGGTGCATGAAAACACTAATATTTTTTTTAATAAATCCTTTACACTAAATGACAAGTGCAGTAACCAACACTGTCACTGTGCTTCTTATATGTGTGACTGACATGTTTCTATCTATCTAATCTATGTGTGATGCTCTATTCCTTCTTGTCTAAATTGTCGGGTACCGGTGTATGCCGCTGCTGAATTTGCCGGCCGGCTTTTTTAAAGAGAGTGTCTTCTGAGCAGTTTGTCAGCTTTTGGACACCTTTGCAGGTGTTTTCTATGTGTTTCTATGTGTTTTTGTTTGCCTGCCATTGGTTTTAACGGTGTTCGACGGTGTTCTAAGGTGTTCGACGAACAGTTCGACGAACAGTTCCTCGAACATCCCGGTGTTCGACGAACCGAACCGAACCCGAACACTAGGGGGGTGGCTCAACACTAGTTATAATACAAAGGTTAAGTACATATATATACTCACTTCGTCACCAAGGAGCTTTTAAACATCATCCGTCTGGAACATCAGAGAAGCAATTTCACCAAGACAGAGAGACCCCTGGAAGTCTTCACAACACTGCATGGGCAGGTACATACAACACTACACATCAGTGCAGGTATAACTTATGGCTTCTGTCTGTATCATGATTCCAGTGACTTTTATAAGGCTTAGACAATGGAAGCATAAAACTGGTTAATGTTTATAAGTATGAGTCGTCGATAATACAGAATTGGCCAGGTTCTGTAATCTCGAGAAGTTTACCTATAAACATTGTTTTAGACAATAGATCTGTGTATTTCTTATGGAACATAATGGTAAGTGTACACACATTATCTGAATCAGTATTTTGGTTACAATAACACTATTTGTCAAAGCAAATATAACACTGGTCACTTGTGTACAAATCAGGATAATGAATCTTTGAAACACACAACTTCATAGACCATAGAACAATTAACATTGTCTTACTGCATTGACACCTAGCAAACACTTTGTGGATAGCATGCATCAAGGACAGTTCATGTGAAATAACTACTTTATCAGTATCAGAGTATATCAATGATATTACACTGCAGTATATTGCAATTTATTCCACACTTGGTCTAATGACCACACTTTATCAAAGCATATAAACAATATGTTACAATATGTAGGCTATAAGATATCCATATTTTTGTTAGCACTACAACAAGACGGTTTGAATGTCCCTCGAAAAAGTGGTGGAGGTCGCAGTTAGAGATGAGCGGTGTTCGACTAGAACTGTTCGCCAATCTCAAATTCGAGCTGTTTTGGGCGGTGTTCGAGTTGTTCGACGAACCCGAACGATTTGCAAAAAATTCGGCTGTTCGAGGTTATGTTCGATAACTGTTCGTGCACCAAAAGCGTGTCCTGCATGTCTGGCGCTATTTAGAGCACCAATCATGCAGGGATTGTCTGCCACTCACTGTAATGCCACAGCCATGGTGGTTGTGGCATTACAGTGATTGCCCAAATCGATGGGAACAGTGCCAACAGTGAAACATGAAAAGCCGGCAATTCAGCAGCGGCATACACCGGTACCCGACAATTTAGAACCGAAAGAATAGAGCTTCACACATAGATTAGATAGATATAAACATGTCAGCCACATATATATGAAGTACAGTGAAAGTGCTGCTTACTGTACTTGTCATTTAGCGTAAAGGATTTATCAAAAAAAATAATAGTGTTTTCATGCACCGTCTCTTTAAAAAAGCCGGCCGGCAATTCAGCAGCGGTACCCGACAATGTAGAATAGAAGGAATAGAGAATCACACATAGATTAGATAGATAGAAACATGTCAGTCACATATATAAGAAGTGCAGTGACAGTGTTGATTACTGTACTTGTCATTTAGTGTAAAGGATTTATTTAAAAAAATAATAGTGTTTTCATGCACTGTCTCTTTAAAAAAGCCGGCCGGCAATTCAGCAGCGGTACCCAACAATTTATAACAGACAGAATAGAGCATCATACATAGATTAGATAGATAGAAACATGTCAGCCACATATATACGAAGTACAGTGACAGTGTTGCTTACTGTACTTGTCATTTAGCGTAAAGGATTTATCAAAAAAAATAATAGTGTTTTCATGCACCGTCTCTTTAAAAAAGCCGGCCGGCAATTCAGCAGCGGTACCCGACAATTTATAACAGACAGAATAGAGCTTCACACATAGATTAGATAGATAGAAACATGTCAGTCACATATATATGAAGTACAGTGATAGTGTTGGTTACTGTACTTGTCATTTAGTATTAAAATAAAGGATTTATTATTAAAAAAATTGGCGTGGGGTTCCCCTTAATTTTAGGCTCTAGCGGAGGTTAAGCAGACGGCTGGGGCAGATGTTTGAAGCCTGGGAAGGGGGTAATACCCACGGAGCTTCCCAGGCTACTAATATCAGCCCCCAGCTGAATACATAGCCTTTACTAGCTATTAAAATGGGGGACCCCCCAAAAAAAATGACGTGGGGTCCCCCCTAATTTAATAGCTAGCAAAGGCTAGGCAGACAGCTGGGGGCTGATATTAATAGCCCAGGAAGGGAGCCATGAATATTGGCCCCCTCCCAGGCTAGAAACACCAGCCGTCAGCCGCCCCAGAAATGGCGAATTCATAGGATGCGCCAATTCTGGCACTTAGCCTCGCTCTTCCACGCTGCCCTGGTGCGGTGGCAGGGGGTAATAGGGTTGGGGTTGATGTCAGCTTATAATGCCAGCTGACATCAAGCCCAGGTTAGTAATGGAGAGGCGTCTATAAGACACCCCCATTACTAACCCCATAGTCAAAGTTAAAAAAAACACAAACACACAGAATAAAGTCCTTTAATTGAAATAAAGACACAATCCTTTATTGTTCTAAATTAAACCATACTTACCGTCACGCCCATTCCAGCTGAAGCCAACGATCTCCTGCAATAAAAGAAAAATAATAAAGCAACCTCATCCTTACCTTTCCATGGTTCCCACGACAGCTTCAGCTCTGCTACATCGAGATGACAGGCTGGACCGCAGCAGAACGCTGCCATCCAGCCTCTCATCCCGCAGACACTGAGAAGCGCAGGCTTGCTTGCGCTGCTCAGCGTCTCTCTGTGACGACATCCAGATGAGCCGAGTTCATGTCCAATGAACTCGGCTCACCTCATGCACGTCACTGACAGCGTGGGAAAATTCTCAAGCTGAAGCGGTGAGTGCAGGAGAATTCTCCCACGCTGTCAGTGACGTGCATAAGGTGAGCTCATGTCCAATGAACTCAGCTCACCTCCTGCACGTCACTGACAGCGTGGGAGAATTCTCCTGCACTCAGCACTTCAGCGTGAGAATTCTCCCGCTGAAGCGCTGAGTGCAGGAGAATTTTCCCACGCTGTCAGTGACGTGCATAAGGTGAGCTCATGTCCAATGAACTCAGCTCACCTCCTGCACGTCACTGACAACGTGGGAGAATTCTCCTGCACTCAGCGCTTCAGTGTGAGAATTCTCCCACGCTGAAGCGCTGAGTGCAGGAGAATTTTCCCACGCTGTCAGTGACGTGCATGAGGTGAGCCGAGTTCATTGGACATTAACTCGGCTCATCTGGATGCCCTCACAGAGAGACACTGTGGAGCGCAAGCAAGCCTGCGCTTCTCAGTGTCTGCGGGATGACAGGCTGGATGGCAGCGTTCTGCTGCGGTCCAGCCTGTCATCTCGATGTAGCAGAGCTGAAGCTGTCATGGGAACCATGGAAAGGTAAGGATGATGTTGCTTTATTATTTTTCTTTTATTTCAGGAGATCGTTGGCTTCAGCTGGAATGGGCGTGATGGTAAGTATGGTTTAATTTAGAACAATAAAGAATTGTGTGTTTATTTCAATTAAAGGACTTTTTTCTGGGTGTTGTGTTTTTTTTAAATACTTTACTAGAAATTCATGGTGGTCATGTCTAATATTGGCGTGACCCCATGAATTTCGGGCTTAGGGCCAGCTGATAATGCCAAGCTGGCCCTAACCCCTTTATTACCCAGTGAGCCACCGCATCAGGGCCCTGGATGAGTTGGGTACAGCGCCAGAAGATGGCGCTTCTATGAACGCGCCATTTTCCGGGGTGGCTGCGGACTGCAATTTGCAGCGGGGGTGGCCCAGAAAGCTTGGGCCTCCCTGCGCTGCGGATTCCAGCCCCCAGCTGCCTAGTTGTACCTGGCTGGACACAAAAACAGGGCGAAGCCCCACGTCAATTTTCTTTAAATTATTTCATGAAATAATTAAGAAAAAAAGGGCTTACCTATATTGTTGTGTCCGGCCAGGTACAAATAGGCAGCTGGTGGTTGGGGGCAGCCCGTTCCTGCCTGCTGTACCTGGCTGGACACAAATATAGTGCGAAGCCCCACGTCAATTTTTTTTAAATTATTTCATGAATTTCCTGAAATAATTTAAAAAAATTGAAGTGGGGCTTCGCACTATATTTGTGTCCAGCCAGGTACAGCAGGCAGGAACGGGCTGCCCCCATCCACCAGCTGCCTATTTGTACCTGGCCGGACACAACAATATAGGGAAGCCCTTTTTTTCTTAATTATTTCATGAATTTCATGAAATAATTAAAAAAAATTGAAGTGGGGCTTCGCACTATATTTGTGTCCAGCCAGGTACAGCAGGCAGGAACGGGCTGCCCCCATCCACCAGCTGCCTATTTGTACCTGGCCGGACACAACAATATAGGGAAGCCCTTTTTTTCTTAATTATTTCATGAATTTCATGAAATAATTAAAAAAAATTGAAGTGGGGCTTCGCACTATATTTGTGTCCAGCCAGGTACAGCAGGCAGGAACGGGCTGCCCCCAACCACCAGCTGCCTATTTGTACCTGGCCAGACACAACAATATAGGGAAGGCCTTTTTTTCTTAATTATTTCATGAATTTCATGAAATAATTAAAAAAAAAGTACGTGGGGCTTCGCCCTATTTTTGTGTCCAGCCAGGTACAACTAGGCAGCTGGGGGCTGGAATCTGCAGCGCAGGGAGGCCCAAGCTTTCTGGGCCCCCCCCTGCTACAAATTGCAGTCCGCAGCCACCCCGGAAAATGGCGCGTTCATAGAAGCGCCATCTTCTGGCGCTGTACCCAACTCATCCAGGGCCCTGGTGCGGTGGCTCACTGGGTAATAAAGGGGTTAGGGCCAGCTTGGTATTATCAGCTGGCCCCAAGCCCAAAATTCATGGGGTCACGCCAGTATTAGACATGACCACCATGAATTTCTAGTAAAGTATTTAAAAAAAACACAACACCCAGAATAAAGTCCTTTAATTGAAATAAAGACACAATTCTTTATTGTTCTAAATTAAACCATACTTACCATCACACCCATTCCAGCTGAAGCCAACGATCTCCTGCAATAAAAGAAAAATAATAAACCAACCTCATCCTTACCTTTCCATGGTTCCCACGACAGCTTCAGCTCTGCTACATCGAGATGACTGGCTGGACCGCAGCAGAACGCTGCCATCCAGTCTGTCATCCCGCAGACACTGAGAAGCGCAGGCATGCTTGCGCTCCTCACTGTCTCGCTGTGACGGCATCCAGATGAGCCGAGGTCATGTCCAATGAACTCGGCTCACCTCATGCACGTCACTGACAGCATGGGAAAATTCTCACGCTGAAGTGCTGAGTGCAGGAGAATTCTCCCACGCTGTCAGTGATGTGCATGAGGTGAGCTCATGTCCAATGAACTCAGCTCACCTCCTGCACGTCACTGACAGCGTGGGAAAATTCTCCTGCAATCAGCGCTTCAGCGTGAGAATTTTCCCACGCTGTCAGTGACGTGCATGAGGTGAGCCGAGTTCATTGAACATGAACTCGGCTCATCTGGATGTCGTCACAGAGAGACGCTGAGCAGCGCAAGCAAGCCTGCGCTTCTCAGTGTCTGCGGGATGACAGGCTGGATGGCAGCGTTCTGCTGCGGTCCAGCCTGTCATCTCGATGTAGCAGAGCTGAAGCTGTCGTGGGAACCATGGAAAGGTAAGGATGAGGTTGCTTTATTATTTTTCTTTTATTGCAGGAGATCGTTGGCTTCAGCTGGAATGGGCGTGATGGTAAGTATGGTTTAATTTAGAACAATAAAGGATTGTGTCTTTATTTCAATTAAAGGACTTTATTCTGGGTGTTTGTGTTTTTTTTAACTTTGACTATGGGGTTAGTAATGGGGGTGTCTTATAGACGCCTCTCTATTACTAACCTGGGCTTGATGTCAGCTGGCATTATAAGCTGACATCAACCCCAACCCTATTACCCCCTGCCACCGCACCAGGGCAGCGTGGAAGAGCGAGGCTAAGTGCCAGAATTGGCGCATCCTATGAATGCGCCATTTCTGGGGCGGCTGACGGCTGGTGTTTCTAGCCTGGGAGGGGGCCAATATTCATGGCTCCCTTCCTGGGCTATTAATATCAGCCCCCAGCTGTCTGCCTAGCCTTTGCTAGCTATTAAATTAGGGGGGACCCCACGTCATTTTTTTTGGGGGGTCCCCCATTTTAATAGCTAGTAAAGGCTATGTATTCAGCTGGGGGCTGATATTAGTAGCCTGGGAAGCTCCGTGGGTATTACCCCCTTCCCAGGCTTCAAACATCTGCCCCAGCCGTCTGCTTAACCTCCGCTAGAGCCTAAAATTATGGGGAACCCCACGCCAATTTTTTTAATAATAAATCCTTTATTTTAATACTAAATGACAAGTACAGTAACCAACACTATCACTGTACTTCATATATATGTGACTGACATGTTTCTATCTATCTAATCTATGTGTGATGCTCTATCTTTCTGTTCTAAATTGTCGGGTACCGCTGCTGAATTGCCGGCCGGCTTTTTTAAAGAGACAGTGCATGAAAACACTATTATTTTTTTAAATAAATCCTTTACACTAAATGACAAGTACAGTAAGCAACACTATCACTGTACTTATTATATATGTGACTGACATGTTTCTATCTATCTAATCTATGTGTGAAGCTCTATTCTTTCTGTTCTAAATTGTCGGGTACAGATGCTGAATTGCCGGCCGGCTTTTTTAAAGAGACGGTGCATGAAAACACTAATATTTTTTTTAATAAATCCTTTACACTAAATGACAAGTGCAGTAACCAACACTGTCACTGTGCTTCTTATATGTGTGACTGACATGTTTCTATCTATCTAATCTATGTGTGATGCTCTATTCCTTCTTGTCTAAATTGTCGGGTACCGGTGTATGCCGCTGCTGAATTTGCCGGCCGGCTTTTTTAAAGAGAGTGTCTTCTGAGCAGTTTGTCAGCTTTTGGACACCTTTGCAGGTGTTTTCTATGTGTTTCTATGTGTTTTTGTTTGCCTGCCATTGGTTTTAACGGTGTTCGACGGTGTTCTAAGGTGTTCGACGAACAGTTCGACGAACAGTTCCTCGAACATCCCGGTGTTCGACGAACCGAACCGAACCCGAACACTACGGGGGTGGCTCAACACTAGTCGCAGTAGCTTAACAAGACTGTTTTAATGCCCCTTGGAAAAGTGGTGGAGGTCACAGTAGCTTAACAAGACGGTTTTAATGCCCCTTGGAAAAGTGGTGGAGGTCACAGTAGCTTAACAATATGGTTTTAATGCCCCTCAGAAGAGACGTGGAGGTCACAATAGATTAAAAAGACGGTTTTAATGCCCCTTACAAGAGCCATACAGTACAACATCTTAAAAATATTATTCCCATTATTGGGGAGTGGGTCTCCCACAGTCTTTGCTTATGCCTTCCAAGCAAAAGCTGCCAAAAATTAGGACGGAGGAACTTTCAATAATGGCAACACGGACCATGGTCACCCTGGTGGTATAGTTGTGGTGGAGGCTGAGGATAAGGAGAAGAACATAAAACAGCCGAAATGAGGAAGCGTATACCCATGTGTGGTTGTGAAGCGGTGCATGGGAATACACCTCCCGAAATAACACAGCGGATTTGACTTTATGTTACTCTGCTGTCATTTGGTGGTGATGAGAAGTCTGGCCCAATCAGCCCTTGTTCATTTTGATAAGGGTCAGCTTGTCAGCATTGTCAGTTGACAGGCGAGTGCGCTTATCAGTTATAATTCCCCCAGCGGCACTAAAAACACGCTCCGATAACACGCAAGCGACAGGGCAGGCCAGGACCTCCAAGGCATACAGAGCGAGTTCATTCCAAGTGTCCAGCTTGGACACCCAATAATTTAAAGGCACAGAGGAATCACGGAGGATGCTGGTACGGTCGGCAAGGTACTACCTCACCATCTTTTGAAACTTCCCACTCCTTGTGAGAGTACCCCGTGCCTCAGGGGCTGTAAGCTGGGCGGGTCTCAGAAAACTGTCCAAGAATGTTGACCGTGTTCCCCTGCCTCTGCTGGATTGGAGTTGCAACTCTCTCGCCTGTATGCCTTGGTTGGTCAACGAACTGTGACCTCTGCCGCTAGCGTGTACAGATGGGAATTTTTTTAACAGTTCTGCAGCAAGGGTCTTCTGGTACTGCCCCATTTTTGTAGACCTCTCCACCTCAGGAATAAGAGAGTGAAAGTTCTCCTTGTAGCGGGGGTCTAAAAGTGTCACCAACCAGTAATGACTGTCACCCAACATTTTGACAATGCGAGGGTCACGGTTAAGGCAGCATAACATAAAGTGCCAGACTGGTAACGGGCAAGACTTCCGTGTCCTCACCAATATGATTACTGACCATTCTCTCCTCCTCCTCCTCCTCCCCCCTGTCCTCAGGCCACCCACGCTGAGCCGACGGTATGACAGTTGTACAGGTACAACCGTCTACAGCGCATGATACAAGCTCCTGTTCTTCCTCCTCCTCCTCCTCTCCCTCATTGTCCCCCAATGCACGTTGGGATGAGATGAGACTGGGCTGTGTGTAATTGACCGCTATGGCTTCTTGATCCATCTCATCATACTCTGGCTGCAATGCCTCCTCTTTAATTCTCTGCAGAGAGCGTTGCAAAAGACAGACAAGTGGAATGCTGACGCTAATGATGGCATCATCGCCACTCACCATCTTGATGGACTCCTCAAAGTTTGGCAAGATGGTACATATGTCAGACATCCAGGTCCACTCCTGAGGTCTTATGTGTGGAGTCTGACTTGAATATCGACGGCCTTGTTGCAGCTGATACTCCACAACTGCTCTCTTCGCCTCACAAATCCTTTGCAACATGTGGAGGGTAGAGTTCCAACGTGTGGGGACATCAGACACCAGTCGGTGTGACGGAAGCTGCAAATGCTGCTGCAACACAGCAAGGGCGGCGGAAGCTGTAGCCGACTTGCGAAAATGAGCTGACAGGCGGCGTACTTTGACGAGCAGATCTGGCAACTCGGGGTACGATTTAAGAAACCGCTGAACCACGAGGTTAAGCACATGAGCCAGGCATGGTACGTGTGTGATCTCACCTCGCCTCAGAGCCGCCACACGACCATGCCTGGATGTAGGTTCAGCGGTCTCAGCCACAGATCTGCCTGCTCTTTCACAGCTGTCCACAACTTACAAGCAGTGTGAGGTTTATCACCTAAGCTTATGAGTTTCAGCACAGCCTGTTGCCGCTTGGCGGAGGCAGTACTGCAGTGCTTCCAGCTTGTAACTGATGTGGTGATATCTGAGATGGAGGCTGAACATGAGGAGGAGGAGGAGGATGATGCGCAGGAGCTGTACACTGTGAGGGCAACTCTGACTGACATAGGGCCCGCAATCCTCAGTGTGGGGAGGATGTATTCCGTCCCAAGGTCTGACGGGGTCCCGGCTTCCACTATGTTTACCCAGTGTGCCCTCAGGGAGATGTACCGTCCCTGGCCACAAGCACTTGTCCACATGTCCGTTGTCAGGTTGACTCTCCCACTAACTGCGTTGTTGAGGGCACGGCAGATGTTTTGGGACACGTGCTTGTGTAGTGCGGGGATGGCACACCGGGCAAAATAGTGTCGGCTTGGGACCGAGGACCGAGGGGCGGCCAGCGCTATAAGGTTGCGGAAGGATTCCGTCTCCACAAGCCTAAAAGGCAGCATTTACAACGCAAGCAGTCGTGAAATGTGCGAATTTAGGACTGTGGCCTGTAAGGCGTTATCTGCAAATTTCCGCTTTCGTTCAAAGGTCTGGGATATGGACAATTGAACGCTGCGATGGGACGTGGACGTTGATGCTGTTTCTTGAGAAACTGCCATAACAAGTGAAGACTGAGAGCAGGGGGCATCTTTGCATGCAGTATGGACAGGGGATTACCTTGCACACACAACAGGGGGTTCTATTGCACGCACAACAGCGGAAGAAGCAGTGGTGACACCCACTGACACTGGTCGTGGACCCTTGGGTACGCCCCACAAAGTCGGGTGCTTTGCTGCCATGTGCCTGATCATGCTGGTGGTGGTCAGGCTGGTAGTTTTGTCACCCCTGCTGATGCTGGCATGGCAGGTGGTACAAATGGCCTTTTTCGGGTTATCAGCAGAGTCTTTAAAACAATTCCAGACTCTGGAAGACCTACAGATTGTACTGGCAACGTCCCTCGTGTTGGTGTTATGGGGAACTATTGCCTGCCTTCTGTGTGCGGCCACCACACTGCTTCTTCCTGCCTGTTGGGGTACTCTGCCTCCCTCACCTTGTGTGCTGCTGGCCTCTCTCTGCATGTCCTCCTGTCACGTTGGGTCAGTTACTAGATCATCCACCACCTCCTCCTCTTCCACTTGCGCACCACGATCCTCCTCCTCACTTCCTGGCAATTGTGTCTCGTCATCATCCACCTCTTGTGACAAATTGCCAGTGTCGACTTCCTGTGGCCGTGGCTGTTCAAATATTTGGGCATCGCTACATGGGATCTCCTCTTCCACCACTTCAAGCGGAGCAGGCGAGGGGCACAAATCTGGAAATGGACCAGTGAACAGCTCTTCAGAGTGTCCAAGTGTGGGCTCAGTTGCTATTTGACCACACTCGGCATGGTGGGAGGAAGGAGCATCAGGGTGAGGAGGAGTATGTGGTCGAGACTCATGGCTACTAAGATTTGACCGTGTGGAAGACAGACCAGAGGTGGTGGTGCCCAGGTAACTGAAAGTATTATCTGCTATCCAATTAATAACTTGTTCACACTGATCAGTTCGCAATACTGGTGTTGTTCTGTGCTTCCCTAGTAATTCGGTCAAGAAGTAGAAGCGAGAAGATGTGGCTGTTGGTTGTGCCACATTTTCACCTTGGCCACGGCCCCATGCTCTGCACGCACCATCACCAGAACGTCCAGTTCCATGTCCCTTGCCACGCGCCTTGCCCATTGCAAAGGAAGTAAAATACCTTACACTCGCACTATCAATGGAAAAAAGGTAATAAAAAGTAGATTAGAACCGTGGAAGAGGAAAACCACAGTTCTATTTCTCTCCTACACCCGACTCTTTTAAACAATCTGAACAATCAGGGAGAAACTATTGCTGTTTTTCTTTACCGAAAAAATAACAAAAGCTGGATAATAGAGATTTTTTACCGTGGAACGACAAAACCACACTTCTGTTTCTCTGGCCTACACCAGACTATTTTCAACAGATATATTTGTGTCTGAAAAATCAGGGAGACACTATTCGTTTTTTTTTACGGCAAAAAATGCGAAAAGCAGGATAATAAAGATTTTTTACCGTGGAACAGCAAAACCACAGTTATAATTTACTGGTGTATACCAGACTTTTTTAAATATATATATTTGCGGCTGAACAGTGAGTGACACACTCAAACTGTGTTTTTTTTTAGATACAAATGGCCCAAAAGTGGATAATACAGAGGTTTAAGTAATGAGAAAGCAAGCAAAGATGTCTCCAGCAGGACCAGGGTTGTATATATCTTGTTAAAACTTCACTTTTAATTTCAAATTGTAAAAGCCAAGGATGAGTTACAAAATGAGCAATATAGCGGCTCTTAGGCACAGCACATTCTAACGCGTTTCTGCTAAACCTTATTCATGGAATAATGTGAGAACTAAGCCTACAAGCTGAAGTTAAATAAAACACACTTCTTGGTGATTGCTTCAGGTGTTGGACCACAGCCCAGAGGAGAATTAACCCATTATTGGCAGCTAAAATTAACTACAGCAAAAAAGCACAAAAACTACATAAAATTGGACATGAGATAGAATGGAATACAAAATTAGTGGAAATACAAAATGAGTGAGAGATACATGCAGAAACAAAAACAAAAAGATCTTTTATGCCGTGGAGTAAAACACATAATAATGATCATAATAATCACGAAGCATCCCTTATGTCTGGTGAGCATGACTGTTTAAACACCATTAGAGTATAAATATAGTTAGTACATGTAGTCCTATAAAATATATATATATATATATATATATATATATATATATAAACAATTTTTTTTGAGGAAAAAAAAAAAAGAAATATAAAAAACATTTTTTGAGATTTTTTTTTTTTTTTTATGGAAAAAGGATGCAAAAGTCATAAATATAAGCATTGAGCAATAAAGCAGTTAGACAGTGGATTCTATTATGACCACAAAGGAAATATATTATCAAAGTACTGTCGAACATAAATACATGAGACTAAGTGTATTGTAAAATGAGATCCTGTCTCACATTCAGACCTTGCGGAAATCTAGTACACAAGAGAAAAATCCAGAATGATTCTCGGTTCAGGATTTTTCTCCTGTGGTCACCACCTCTCTCCGGCTTAAAAACTTTTTCTATTGCTTTAAATCTGAAGTTATTTAGATCTCCATGGTGGACATTTGCAAAGTGTTTTGAAACTGCCGATTTGTTTAGGCTGTTAGGATTACATGCATCCGACATATGACGATGGATGCGTATTTTTAAAGGTCCTGTGGTACAGCCTACATACTGTAGCTTACAAGCAATACATTCTGCCAGGTATATAACCCCTTCTGAATTGCAGTTTAAGAAGGTGCAGATTTTGTATATTTTTTTTGGTGATTTCAGACTGAAAGGAAAGACTTTTGTGTGCGTATTTGCAAGAAATGCACCTACTATAGCCACAACTATAAAGCCCTTTTAAAGTGAGCCAGGTTTCTGATGAAAAATTAGAATTTTTTGTACAAAAAAGGCTCGGAGAAACCAGTGAACCTATAGTGGGAGCTTTTTTAGCTATATATTTTATGGAGCAATTGTCCATGATTTTCACTAGAGTAGGGTCCTGATTACAGAGGTTTGAACCGTGGAACTGCAAAACCACACTTCTGTTTCTCTGGCCTACACCAGACTATTTTCAACAGATATATTTGTGTCTGAAAAAACAGGGAGACACTATTTTTTTTTTTTTTTTTGG
Organism: Phyllobates terribilis; assembly: GCF_046119375.1. Lineage (NCBI taxonomy): Eukaryota > Metazoa > Chordata > Amphibia > Anura > Dendrobatidae > Phyllobates > Phyllobates terribilis. The sequence continues at coordinate 53,561,002 of NW_027362768.1, read as the reverse complement.
GGGGGGGGGACACCAAAAGGTTAATAAGACGGGTATTTGTACAGTGTGAAGGAGGAAAAAAAAAGAGGATTTAGATGAAAAAAAAAGGATTTTTCCTGGCCCCCGAGACCAGGAGCTAAGTCCAGCAATTTCAGCAACAGGAGCACACAGGACTGTAATGCAGCGTTTGCTGATATAACCACTGCGTCTCCTATACAGCCTGCCTGCCTGCCTGCCTGATATCTGGGATGGATATTAGTCCTGAAAAGGACTGTTTGTTTGATCTGGCAGCCTTTACAGACCCTACACTAACTATTTCGCAGTATATATCTCTCCCTAAATCAGCAGCGCTTTCCCTACACTGTCTGATCCCAGCCGTCTGTGTCCAAGATGGCGGCGCCCGGTTTTAAATACTCGAGGTGACGCTGTGCGGCCAGCCAATCAATGTAATGCCCACAACCAACATGGCTGCGGCATTACAGTGACTGGCTGGCAATCCCTGCATGTTCATTGGCTCTGTAAAGAGCGCCAAACATGCAGGGCGGAGACCCGAGCTCCCGCCCGAGTAACCCGGAAATGCTCGGTGCTCGCTGAACATCCCCAGTAGCGTGATGCTCAGGCGAGTACTGAGCAGTGTCGAGCATGTTCGCTCAACACTAGTCTTTACCAATGCACCAAAGGATGCATTAGATTAACTTACTATCAGGATTAAAACCAAAAACGGCAGAATAGTAGTTATGACAACCATTGTGATGTACATAAGGGAGAGGATTACCCCAGGAAAATACACATTTGGTATTACACTGGGCTAAGTTTTACCCAATGAGAGTTATAAACATGTGGTTGGGGGCAACCCCTACAGATGTATTATACTAAATATGTAAGGGCACCAAAAAGTGAAAAAGCAATGAAAAATAGTCTGCTGCTGACATTTATATAGGTGTAATACAATACGTCAAGTCAAGCAAGGAAACCTCCTACTCGCTGTTTCACCCTCTTTTTCCCCTGTTATGTATGTACATATTCAGACACATAAGCTTGTCCACACATCTACAGTACAGACCAAAAGTTTGGACACACCTTCTCATTTAAAGATTTTTCTGTATTTTCATGAGTATGAAAATTGTACATTCACACTGAAGGCATCAAAACTATGAATTAACACATGTGGAATTATATACTTAACAAAAAAGTGTGAAACAACTGAAAATATGTCTTATATTCTAGGTTCTTCAAAGTAGCCACCTTTTGCTTTGATGACTGCTTTGCACACTCTTTGCAGTATCTTGATGAGCTTCAAGAGGTAGTCACCGGAAATGGTTTTCACTTCACAGGTGTGCCCTGTCAGGTTTAATAAGTGGGATTTCTTGCCTTATAAATGGGGTTGGGACCATCAGTTGTGTTGTGCAGAATTCTGGTGGATACACAGCTGATAGTCCTACTGAATAGACTGTTAGAATTTGTATTATGGCAAGAAAAAAGCAGCTAAGTAAAGAAAAACGAGTGGCCATCATTACTTTAAGAAATGAAAGTCAGTCAGTGCGAAAAATTGGGCAAACTTTGAAAGTGTCCCCAAGTGCAGTTGCAAAAACCATCAAGCGTTACAAAGAAACTGGCTCACATGAGGACCGCCCTGGAAAGGAAGACCAAGAGTCACCTCTGCTTCTGAGGATAAGTTTATCCGAGTCACCAGCCTCAGAAATCAAAGGTTAACAGCAGCTCAGATTAGAGACCAGGTCAATGCCACACAGAGTTCTAGCAGCAAACACATCTCTACAACAACTGTTAAGAGGAGACTTTGTGCAGCAGGCCTTCATGGTAAAATAGCTGCTAGGAAACCACTGCTAAGAACAGGCAACAAGCAGAAGAGATTTATTTGGGCTAAAGAACACAAGGAATGGACATTAGACCAGTGGAAATCTGTGCCTTGGTCTGATGAGTCCAAATTTGAGATCTTTGGTTCCAACCACCGTGTCTTTGTGCAACGCAGAAAAGGTGAACGGATGGACTCTACATGCCTGGTTCCCACCGTGAAGCATGGAGGAGGAGGTTTGATGGTGTGGGGGTGCTTTGCTGGTGACACTGTTGGGGATTTATTAAAAATTGAAGGCATACTGAACCAGCGTGGCTACCACCGCATGTTGCAGCGGCATGCTATTCCATCCGCTTTACCTTTCGTTGGACCATCATTTATTTTTCAACAGGACCATGACCCCAAACACACCTCCAGGCTGTGTAAGGGCTATTTGACCAAGCAGGAGAGTGATGGGGTGCTACGCCAGATGACCTGGCCTCCACAGTCACCAGACCTGAACCCAATCGAGATGGTTTGGGGTGAGCAGGACCGCAGAGTGAAGGCAAAAGGGCCAACAAGTGCTAAGCATCTCTGGGAACTCCTTCAAGATTGTTGGAAGACCATTTCCTGTGACTACCTCTTGAAGCTCATCAAGAGAATGCCAAGAGTGTGCAAAGCAGTCATCAAAGCAAAAGGTGGCTACTTTGAAGAACCTAGAATATGACATATTTTCAGTTGTTTCACACTTTTTTGTTAAGTATATAATTCCACATGTGTTAATTCATAGTTTTGATGCCTTCAGTGTGAATGTACAATTTTCATACTCATGAAAATACAGAAAAATCTTTAAATGAGAAGGTGTGTCCAAACTTTTGGTCTGTACTGTATATTAACATACATCCGTGCATGCAACAATGTTTAAAGGACTCCAATGAGGCAGATCATACATACGGCAAAACTTTTTATGCGAAGACCCCCAGTGCATTATGCATTGAAGAAATATCCCAATGAGAAAACGTCTTCAAAGGGGAACACATAAAAAACCAACCCCATATATAATCCCGTCCAGTCACGTCAATTCCAAACCTATATTTAAGAGTCGACTCAAACGATATTGCAAGAATAATGATCCAGGTTGCTATTTATTTACTTATTATACATATATTTAAACAGGTATCCATACAGACCCATGTACCCCTGAGTATGAGGACCTGCACACACTAATAAGTTTGGACATATTCCAGAACAAGGTGAATGGGCAGAAGGAGCCAAGCGAGAATATATACATTCCTCCAACCATAGTGGGGGTTAAAGAAACATCACCGATGCCATTTACATATATCAAAGGAGAACACTCCATTATGTAGTAATATTGGTCACCCGAGATAAGCTCAACTTTCAGTTAGTACCAAGACAAAGAATGCCCTACAATAGTTCCCCTATTAGATAGTGATTAGATGCCCCAAAGGGGTCCCTCAAGTGGACATATAGATCAAGCTCTATACTCAAATTGTTGAGTATACAGTCCACAAAAAGATGAGTGTCTCGTAAGAGTCCCAATGTCCGTTCACTCCACATTCCAAAGGTGTTCCTCCTGGACGAGGCCACGGCCAACAGTTTCTCCACTAGACGGTCGAATCCAGAAATCCTCTCAGTGCTCTTCACTTACGCACCCATGAAATTACAGCATCGTATACGCAGCCAAACCCCATCGATGTGATGAACAGAAAAACAGCCTCCCAGGCTTCCAAATGGAAGTTCGGGAGCCTCCAAGTGAACACCACTACAAAGAGGAGAGTTAAATGGGGGAGTATTAACAAAGTGAACTCACAACTGTTTATAGATTCCTGTGAACAATAACTCTCCATTGAGGGCCTGAGGAGCAAGGCTATGTAGGTTATAGATCCATTTCGATTCACATGTCAGAAGTGCCTTAGTGAGGTCATCTCACCTAATGTTTGTTCGTATATGTTCCAATCCCATTACCTGTAGTCCGGCCAGTCTGCTATTGTGGACCTCCAAGAAATGCGCAGCCACCGATATAATAGACTTGTCCTTATCCCGATCCCTCTTTGCTGTTGAGATGTTCGAGAGGTGTTGTTGGATCCTTTTCCTCAATTCCTGTGTTGTCTGTCCAACATAAACCTTTGGGCAGCCACAGATCAAGACATAAACCAAGTTGCGTGATCTGAATGAACTTTTGAGAGAGCAAGCCCCTGAATGTACAGGTATGTTTCCCCAATCAAGCTTTGTGCGTTCGACTAGGTTCCCCCCCTGTCCTTATGCCCGACAGTTCAAATATTTGTTAAATTGGTCATAGAGGAATTTCGTGATATTCCGGTCAACCGCAAATTTGACAATATGACCTCTGGTCAACGCAGGGCTCTGCGTGAACTCCAGGCCATAGATGATGTGGTCATTAAGCCGGCAGACAAGGGGGGGGAACATAGTCCTATGGCCGAAGACTATGTATGAGAGGGAGGCCTTTAGGCATCTTAGAGACAAAACAACCTATCACAGGTTGGAACAGAGTCCATTGACAACTTATTTGGCAGAATTGAAGGATATATTGTTTCGGGCCTTTGACAAAGGAATTATCCCAAAAAAGGTCTTTGAGGGCCTCATCACTAAGTTTCCTAATATTCCTACCATCTATTTTCTACCCAAAGTCCATAAGAACCCAGTGGAGCCGCCAGGACGCCCGATCGTGTCTGGCATTGGGGGGCTCTGCGAACCAATATGTAAATTTATAGATTTTTATTTAAAACCATTGGTTGAAACCTAGCCCTCCTATGCACGGGAGATGACGGACATCCTGGCCCGCATCAATGGGATGAGCCTAGAGGGTGGCATGATGCTAGACACTGCTGACATTGAGTCACTTTATACTAGTATACGGCACCAGGATGGCCTTGAGGCGTGTAGATTCTATCTACAAAATAGTAACTGGGATGACCAGACTTGTGACCTAATCCTGGAGTTGTTGGCCTATATTTTGACACACAATTTTATTGTGTTTAAAGATACATTTTACTTGCAGCGGTGCGGCACTGCAATGGGGGCGGCCTGTGCTCCTTCCTATGCCAATCTCTTCCTGGGTTTCTGGGAGAGGGATGGTTTTGGCGGGGGGGGCACGGGCCGCCGACCATGTGCAATGCTGGGTATGATACATCGACGATGTACTAATCATCTGGCAAGGTACTGAGGCCCAATTCCAGGAGTTTATGACACAACTCAACGTAAATAGATTTAACATTAAATTAACCTACTCCAGTAGTAAGACACAAGTGGATTTCCTAGACATTAGGATATATGTGGACTCTCTTCTCCTGCTGTAGACTGATGTACATCGTAAGTCCACTTCTGTAAATTCGCAGCTGCACTCTAATTTGGGTCACCTGTATTCCACCATTCAGGGCATCCCCGTGGGCAATTTACAAGAATTAGACGTATCTGCTTCGAGGCCCAGTCTGACGATATGCGGGAAAGATTTAGGGCCCGTGGATACAGTAACAGTTGTATCAAGAATGGGTACATAAAGGCAAAAAGAAGGGGAAGGGATAGTCTATTACGCCCCTCTCCCAAAAACCAGGGAACACAGGAAACGGTACGGTTTATTTAGACATATAATGGGGAGTGGGATACTATGAGGGAATGTCTGAGGAAACATTGGAATATCTTAAAAACTGAGCCCGCTTTGTCCCAATTTATTCCACACCACCCACTAACGATGCCAAGAAGAAGCCCCAATTTAAAGGATCTGTTGACACAAAGCCACTATATTCCCACTAAATTGATTCCTATTGGAACCCGCGGACCCCCACCTGGATGTTTCCAATGCGGTGATTGTGTCGCATGTAAAAATATACTTAGAACGACGAGTTTCTTTTCGGTGGATGGCAACAAGCCATACAGAATTAAGCAACATATTACGTGTTCTACCTCACAGGTAATATATTATGCTATATGCAGCTGTCCCAAGATTTACGTCGGGCTAACATCACACCAACTCAGAATACGCACACGGGAACATGTGCGGGATATAATCTTGGCCGAAACTGTAATAGACCCTTCTCAATTGAAAACGATACCACGTCACTATAAAAAATTCCATCAGTGTAACCCCAAATGTTTTAAGGTTCGTGGTATAGAACATATACAATGTGGTATTAAAGGGGGTAATATAAAATGCCTTTTGGCACAAAAGGAATGCCGTTGGATCATACTTTTGGGAACCATGATGCCGCAAGGCCTGTATGAGTCTTTGGGTTTTGCTGATATTTGTGACCATTGTGTCTCTGTCCTCCCCCTCCTTCCATCCCCACGGATCTTTTAATCTATATATTAATTCCTTTCTGTCGTTTTTATTTGTTTTTAATCATAGGTCCTATTGCATCTTGGTTAATTACTATTTTTTTCCACTTTCTTAAGATAATGTCGCATTGTGACCGAAGTCAATATTTATATTCTGTAAGGACCAAGTTTCCATATGATCATGTTACTCTCCATTGTATCCCCTCGCCTCATGTTGTTGGGATAATCCTGCTGTTCGGGGTGAATCTAAATTGTTCCAACTCCAATATCTAGGAACTGAAATACATGTGAATTGGACCTTAAGCTATTCACTCTTTTTATTGTTTCCGTGTGTAAATGACCTGTGTACTTTTGTATGAATTAGTCATAACGGGTTAATCATGTTAAATGTACTTTTAATACTGTATCCCCAGATTGTCATTTTTCTGCACTTTGGCACTTTATATCTAAATTTTTGATTCTGGTTTTTAGGGTGCTCTCAATATAGCCTTTTGGCCCTATGGGAGCTCCTTATAAGCGGTTTAGACAGTTGAAATCTGATATATTATGTGGTTGTCATACATGCCCCTTTTGTTATGATCTGCAACAAGTACTAAGGAAAGATAGGGGAAAGCTGTCCCTACAGTAAGACTAAGCTGAATCCATACGATGTAGCGGGCTGCCTGTTCCTTGTGAACAGACCCGCCTTAGTCCTCGGCTAGTCTGAACGAAGACCTTTAGAAATAAGGGAGGGGTCCCTAAAAGTACTAAGGACTGGGGCAAAAATGGGACACCTCCTAAACAGAAGTTGTTGCAGAACACAAAAAACAAACTGACAAAAAGTACTAGAGGTCCAAGAGGACCAAGCGAACTGACAGAGATAGGCACCGAAGCACCAGGCTAGCAAAACAGTCAAACAACACTGAAGTCCAGCACAGCCAGAAGGGCGGAGCTGGAATATAAAGGCAGATGGTCACGTGACCACAAACCACAAGATAGAAAAACAAACTGGAGGCTTCTAACAGTACCCCCTCTTTTATGAGGATCCTCCGGATCCTCCAGGCCCAGGCCTATCCGGAAACCTCCTGTGGAAAGCTTTAACAAGCCTAGAAGCAGAGACATCATCCGTCCTTACCCAGGAGTTGTCTTCGGGACCGAAACCCTTCAAGGAGACAAGATACTGTAATCTCCCTCTATGCCATCTAGAATTCAAGATACGCGAAATTTCAAATTCACCGTCTTCCACCACAGGAGGAACTGTGACAGTGGCCTCCGTATAAGATACGTCAGCCTTTTTCAACAAGGAAACATGAAACACAGGATTAATCTTCCAGGAAGTAGGGACATCCAACCTAACAGCAGACGGGTTAACAACCTGAAGCACTTTAAATGGACCCACAAACTTAGGACCCAGTTTTTTAGAGGGAATCCTCAACCGCAGGTTCTTCGAGGACAACCAAACCATGTCACCCACAGTAAACAAAACCTCCTTACATTTCCTGTCAAAATACTTCTTGGACTTCTTGTTAGCCTCTTGCAGGTTACAACGTACATTAGTCCAAACTCTCTCCAAATCACCGGAAAAATTCTCCTCCTCCGGCACCGCCGACCCCAATTTGGAGAACGAACAAAAAGACGGATGTCTCCCAGTACAACAAAAAAAAGGAGAACACCCAGCAGAGGAGGATGTATGATTGTTAAGAGCAAATTCTGCGAGAGGCAGAAACTCAGACCACACCTCTTGATTGTCAGCCACAAAACAACACAAAAACTGTTCAACATCCTGGTTCTTTCTTTCAGTCTGTCCATTAGACTCAGGATGATAACCAGATGAAAATGACAAATGGACTCCCAACCTGTCACAAAAAGCACGCCAAAAGCGAGCCACAAACTGAGGTCCTCTATCAGAAACAATATCCGTGGGAACGCCATGGAGCTTGACAATCTCCTTAACAAACGCCTTAGCGAGTGTTTTGGCGCAGGGCAACTTAATGAATGGAACCAAATCACACATCTTACTAAAACGGTCCACGACCACCCAGATTACAGTAAAACCCTCGGACACAGGAAGATCAGTAATAAAATCCATTGTTAGATGCGTCCAAGGTGCACTAGGAACCTCCAGAGGGCAAAGCAACCCCGCAGCAGGAGTATTTGAAGCCTTTGACCTAGCACACACAGAACACTGACGCACCCACTTGATGACTTCCTTCTGCCATCCAGGCCACCAAAAACTGCAACTGATAAGTCTCTTAGTCTCCGATATTCCGGGATGACCTGCCAACCGAGACTCATGACACTCCACAAACAAATCTCTCCTAAAGGCTCTAGGCACGAACAACCTCCCATGGGGAGTGTTAAATGGAGCATCATCTTGAGCTTTCAGAATCCCATTCTCCAAAATGGAGTCCAATGCCGCCACCACAACTCCTTTCCGTAAAACGCTCTCCTCCTCCTTCGCCCCGACCGTAGGAGAGAAGCTGCGAGATCAAGCATCGGCTTTAACATTCTTAGTATCAGGAATATAGGTAACAGAAAAATGAAACCGAGAGAAAAAAAGTGCCCACCTAGCTTGACGGGCATTCAAGCGCTTGGCAGCATCCAGATAGATCAAATTCTTATGATCTGTGAAAACCTGAATAGGAAATCTAGCGCCTTCCAAAAAATGACGCCAATGTTCAAACGCAAATTTAATAGCCAGCAACTCCCGATTTCCAACTTCATAATTCAGTTCGGTTTCCGAAATTTTTTTCGAAAAGAAGGCACAAGGATGTACTCTACCCTTATTCTCCTGAGACAAAACTGCTCCGACCCCCACCGATGAAGCATCGACCTCGACCAAAAAAGGCTTGGTCTCATCAGGCTGCATAAGGATAGGGTCAGAACTGAACCTCTCTTTGAGATACTCAAACGCTTCAGTGGCTTCAGTAGTCTACTGGGCTGTATTCGCACCTTTCCTGGTGAGATCGGTTAGTGATTTAACAATTACAGAAAAATTCTTAATGAATTTCCTGTAATAATTGGCAAAACCCAAAAATCTCTGTATAGATTTCAAACCAACAGGCCTAGGCCATTCCTGCACAGCCTGAACCTTCACAGGGTCCATCTCAAAGCCCTCGCTGGAGACAATGTAGCCCAAAAAACTGATTTTCTGCACAGCGAACTCACATTTCTCCAGCTTAGCAAAGAGTGAATTATCATTCAATAACTGCAAAACTTCACGTACACTCTGCCAATGGGACTCTAGATCTGGTGAGTAAATCAAAATGTCACCCGAATACACAATCACATTCTTACCAATCAAAGGTCTCAGGATGTCATTAATCAGGTTCTGAAAAAAATGCAGGTGCATTGGTAAGAACAAAAGGCATCACCAGATTCTCAAAATGACCTACCGGAGTGTTAAAAGCAGTTTTCCATTCATCAACCTCCTTCACTCGTAACAAATTGTATGTCCCCCGCAGATCAATTTTGGAGAACCACATGGCCCCCACTTACTGGTTAAACAGGTCAGGAATTAACGGCAATGGGTAGGAATTACGTACGGTAATCTTATTTATTTCACGAAAATCCAGACATGGACGTAAACCGCCGTCCGTTTTTTTAACAAAGAAAAATCCAACTGCCACAGGCAACTTAGAAGGTCTAATGTGACCAGCAGCCAAGCTAATCTGTAGCCTTTCTTTCAGGGATAGTCAGATTAAACAAGCGACTCTTGGGTAGAGTAGCTCCAGGAACTAACTCAATGGCGCAATCATAATCCCTATGAGGAGGTAAAACTTGCGACTCCTCCTCCGAAAAAACCCTCTAAAAATCTTGAATAGGTTCCGGTAATTCCCCTTTTTCCACAGCCGCAATGCGACCATTACAACATTTATCATAGCAGGATTGTGCAGTTTTAACCAAGGCAAACCTAAAACAACTGGAGAGGGCAAATTGTCCAAAACAACCAAGTCCAAAATTTCTTGAATAACTCCATTGATAGTGAGGGGAAATGCAGCAGTCTTGTGAGTAATACATTTCAAAGAGTTATCAATTGCAATCACAGAAATACGTGATGATAAAGGTTTGGCTTTCAATTTAAGGTTTTCCAAAAACCCTTTATCAATCACATTAAGTGTTGAACCACAATCCACAAATACCTGAAATTCAATCAAATCTCCCTGCAGAGTAGTACTCCCAGAAAGAAATACTCCTGCAGAGCGTAAACAAGCTATACGGGCGTAACTGACCTTTTTTTTTTTCTTTACTTAGATAACGCTCACAATACTTAATCAAATGGTCAGCTTTACCACAATAAAGACACAAACCCTCGATAAACCTTCGGTCTCTTTCCTGAGAGCGGAGTGACATCGCCCCAACCTCCATCAGTTCTCCGCCGTCAGAGCGGATTTTCTGGGGACTAGGACCTGATGTTACAGGAGTTTTTACTTCATTGAGCCTGCACCTCAGTCTCCTGTAAATACGAACAGCTAACTGCATAGCTTCCTGCAGAGTCTCAGGTGCAGGGAATGCAATTATCAAATCCTTAACCCTTTCACTCAGACCAGCAAGAAATAAACATCTCAGCGCCGAATCATTCCACTTAACTTCTGAAGCCCACCTTCTAAAGTGTGTGCAATAAATTTCAACATCTTCTGACCCCTGATTCAAACATCTGAGTTCTGATTCAGCAGATGAGATTCAATCAGGATCGTCATATAATAGCCCCATAGCAGAAAAAAATTCTTCAACAGACCTTAAACATGGATCATTAGGCTGGAGAGAAAAGGCCCACCCCTGTGGTTCATTGCGCAAAAGTGACATAATAAAACCAATGCGCTGTGATTCATTCCCAGAGGATCTTGGTCTCAAACGAAAATATAACAAACAAGCATTTTTAAAGGAAAAAAAATCTTGCTGCTTACCATAAAAAACATCAGGCAGTCCTACCTTGGGTTCGACAAAATGCGCTCCAGGACAACTACTCACGTGTTGCTGAAGCTCGGCCACCACCAGAGACAATCCCTGCAGGCGTTGAGCCAGATCTTGGATGGAAACCATACTGATCCCCGAATTTCTTTCCTTTTAGTTTTTTTGGGCTGGACTTACTGTTATGATCTGCAACAAGTACTAAGGAAAGATAGGGGAAAGCTGTCCCTACAGTAAGACTAAGCTGAATCCATACGATGTAGCGGGCTGCCTGTTCCTTGTGAACAGACCCGCCTTAGTCCTCGGCTAGTCTGAACGAAGACCTTTAGAAATAAGGGAGGGGTCCCTAATAGTACTAAGGACTGGGACAGAAATGGGACACCTCCTAAACAGAAGTTGTTGCAGAACACAAAAGACAAACTGACAAAAAGTACTAGAGGTCCAAGAGGACCAAGCAAACTGACAGAGATAGGCACCGAAGCACCCGGCTAGCAAAGCAGTCAAACAACACTGAAGTCCAGCACAGCCAGAAGGGCGGAGCTGGAATATAAAGGCAGATGGTCACGTGACCGCAAAACACAAGATAGAAAAAACTAACAGGAGGGTTCTAACACCTTTTGGGTTGATTGTGCACATTGTCACTTTGCTGCACGGCTGCACTTTTTATTGGGGCAATCATGACAAGCCCTGTTTGTGATTCTCCCTTGGTAGAGTTATCAGCAGGCGATACATATATATATTTGAGAACGATCCTGACTGTGGGTATTGCGCATGCGCCCTCCCGGCCGCATGTTGCGGCATCCCACTCCCTGTCTGCCCCTTACCCTCACAGTCCGTGGTTCTGGCCTGGCACCGACCGGACCACGTGATGGCCTTGGTGAGTGACGGGTGGTGGGACGGCCGCATTTGCGGGTGATGCGGGCGCATGAGCCATATGCCTTGTTACTATTGGACCAATCCGATCACGTGGTCAGAAGGTCCTTGCAGATAAAGCATGACACAGGATGAACACCTAACCATGCCCCTGAGGAAGCTTTATGGCGAAAGCGCGCGTTTGGGCTGGAGACCTGCTACAGCACTACACCATGGGTATGAACTGCCTCTTCACTTCACTTGACCCTTATTATTAAAGGAGCGATTTCTTACTCTGTGTGCTCCTCTGATATTTATGGATCTGTGTGGATGCCTGATAGTTATATCCATGGAGATTTGATTTATAAGGGGACTATAGGACCTGTGATGGACATAAATCTCATGGCTGACACTGCGCAATAATTATGGTTTAACCATGCCACTACTTGTCATTTAATGAACCATCCTTGGTCTACCTTCTTTGGGGCATTTTTTACATGGTATGTGCATCTTTTTGCCCCATTGTCACTGTTCCCCTATGATCAAGCTGACCATAGCTATATTTTGGTGCTTAGTGGGTGGGTGCTCCAGCCTTGCACTGAGTTTCTTTATGACTTCACCTCATATTTTGTGATTAATATCATGTATGCAATATTTTAATAATTGATTCAATAAAAATTGTGTTTTTTATATCAGCTTTAACTCAGTGTTCTCCTCTCTTTTGAAGTTTATTATGAGTTGTACAGCTAAAATATAGGGCACTTGCCCTTTTTTGAATATAAAACTAGGAATGTATTTCTGGAACATATATGTGTATATATACTGAAATTAAAATAAGCCTTAGGTCAAACCTGGTAGGGAGCAGTTGAAAGTGTAATGCTATCCCATGCCACTATGTGCTGGCAAATATTACAGCCACCACAGGGGTATGTTCCAAAGATCCTACTGCCTCTTTCAAGCCTCACAGAGGGGCGCGTATAGTGACTCCGGCAGAGGCTATCCTTAAGATATTTTGCTCTCCGGGCAACCAAACTGGGGGTTGCTGAAATGTGTCTAGTCAGTTTCGGCTTACTAAGTAATATTCCCCAATTTTTTGTAAGAATATCCCGGATGTCACACCACTGGTTATTAAATGTTGTAATCAGACTTAGTGGCCTGGTGGACTTGCGTACCTGTGTTCGTAGTAGATCATCCCGATTCCTGCCTCTTGCTTCCTGAAATGCACCAGAGATCACCCGTCATGGATAGCCCCTCTTGATGAACCAATCGTTGGGTCAAGTCCTCGGATTGTCGCTGGAACTCCTCAAGCATGGTGCAGTTTCTCCTGAGCCAGAGAAACTGCCCTTTCGGGATACCATTTCGCAAGTGTCTCAGATGGAAACTCGTATAATGCAGCAAGTTGTTTGTAGCTGTTGCTTTCCGTAAAAGAGTGGTACATATTTGACTACCCACTTTGGACAATTTGAGATCAAGATAATCGATTTCAAAACTTGAAAAGTTGGACGCTAACCTAATGTTCAAGACATTTTTGTTAAGGTCAGCAATAAAGACCTCACAGTCCTCCTAGGTACCAGTCCATAACAAAAGCACGTCATCTATAAACCTGAGCCAAGTAAATACATTGTTACGGAAGGCCTCATGTCCATAGACTATAGTCTCCTCCCTCCACCCTAGATATAGATTCGCATACGAGGGCTCACAACATGCGCCCATCGCAGTCCCCGCTATCTGAAGATAGAATTTTCTGTCAAAGACAAAATAATTTTTGTCCAAGACAAAATGCAATAATTCCAAGATAAATGAGTCCTGTTTACGATCTCCCATAGAGTGATGGTTCAAAAAGTAAGAAACTGCTTGTATACCCAAATTATGAGATATACTCGTGTACAAAGACTCTACATCGAGTGATACAAGAACAGTATTTTCAGGTATAGTCAATCCCTTAAGATGTTGAATGAGATGTGAAGAGTCCCTCACAAATGACTTCAAAGACTGGGCCAGCGGCCTACCTGGTGGCTCCACCAGTGACTTGTGCACCTTGGGCAGCAGATAAAACGTCGGCACAATCGGATGAAGAGTGGTGAGGAAGTCTATTTCTTTTTTGTTCAGAATGTTGTTGTATCCAGCCCTCCGAATCAATGTATCTAATTTATCCTTGAAAAAGGAAGTAAGGTCAGATGGTAACGCATGATAACAGGAAATATTCGATAACTGGCGGTTAGCTTCCTTAATATACAGTACACAAAACAATATTGCCGCCTTTATCCGCCTCTCGGATAATAAACTCCTGATTAGTTGTTAACTTGATGAATGCATCCCTTTCCTCACGACTCAAGTTGTTATATTTGTGTGAGTCGGGTTTTAAATTGTTAATATCCCTGCACATGTTATCAAAGAAAATTTGTACCGCTGGGAAAATAGAAAACAATGATGTAGCCTGAGAAAGGAGTTTACCTGCAAATCTATTACGAAGCCGAGGATCCTCATTTTCCTACAAAAGATCTAAGAGGTCCTGAAAAGTCTGTTTCTCATCGTGTGGTAGACCATCAATAAGGGAGGGCTGATGATATAAAAGTTTAAAGGTAAGTTGTCGACAAAAAAGATATACATCCTTAACCACATCAAACTTATTTAGAGTATTCATTGGTGAGAAAGAAAGTCCTCGTGTCAGGACAGAAATCTCAACATCAGACAATACATATGTAGGCAAATTAATGATTTGTAAATCACTTGTTTTGCCCACACTTGGACTACTCGCATTTATATCTGATGTCTCCTGTTGTTCCGGGTTTCCCGTTTGTAAAACGGGGACCAGACCCTGTATCCTCTGTTCCTTTTCCCTTTTGTGACTGGTATTGCCTCTTGTCCTCAGATGGCCCCTTTGATGTTGCTTGGGTCTGAGGATAAAAAATCACTCTAGGACAACTCATGTCGTGTATTTGAGTCCACAGGAGGTCTTGTCTCAACTGTGCCGCGGTGTCTGTTTCCCTTGTGACCCCACTTAACGGTCCTCCCACTGTCAAAATCCATCTTGTCTCTCTGAAATTTATGTTTCTTCCTATTGATCCCACTGATTCTGAGATTTTTTTTGTCATATTGTACTTCATGATAGTGGTAACATTTCTTCTATATGACTTGCATTTATTTGTGAAAAAATCAGAAATTTGGTGTAAAATGATGAAAATGTAGTAGTTTTCAAACTTAATTTTTATGCCCTTAAACCAGAGATTTATTTTACACCAAATAGTTGCTAAAGTATATTTCCCTCATGTCTACTTTACATCAGCACAATTTGTAAAACATACAATATTTTTGTTAGGAAGTTAGAAGGGTTAAAAGTTGACCAGCCATTTCTCATTTTTGCAACACAATTTACAAAAACATTTTTTAGGGTCCACATCACATTTGAAGTGATTTGAAGGGGTCTATATGAAAATACCCAAAAATAACACGACTATAATAACTGCACCCTTCAAGGTCCTGAAAACCACAAGAAGTTTATTAACTATTCAGGTGCTACACAGGAATTAATGGAATGTGGAAGGAGAAAATTACCTTTTTTTTCACAAAAACTTTACTTTAGACCCATTTTTTTTAATCTTCACAAGTGTAACAGGAGAAAGTGCACTGTAAAATTGGTTGTGCAGTTTCTCCATAGTACGTCGGTACCCAACATGTGGAGTAAAACTACTGTTTAAGCGGACGGCAGGGCTCGGAAGAAGCACCATTTGACTTTTTGAATGCAAAATTTGCTGGAATCATTAGCGGACACCATGTCGCATTTGGGGAGCCCCTCATATGCCTAAGCAGTGGAAATCCCCAACAAATGACCCTATTTTCGAAACTAGACCCATCAATTAACTTAGCTAGATGTCTGGTGAGCACCTTGGACCCCCAGGTGCTTCACAGAAGTTTCTAACATTCAGCAGTGAAAATAAATCACATTTTTTCCAACAAAAATGTTCTTTTAGCCCTAATTTGTTTTTTTATTTTTCCAAGGGTAACAGTAGAAAATGCACCGCACAATTGGTTGTACAGTTTCTCCTGAGTATGTCCCATATGTGGGGGAAAACTACTGTTTTGGCGCACGGCAGGGCTCAGAATGGAAGGCGTGACGTTTTGGAACGCAGATTTTGATGGAATGGTCTGCGGGTGTCATGTTGCTTTTTGAGAACCCCTGATGTACCTAAACAGTGGAAACCCCCACAATTGACCCCATTTTGGAAACTAGACCCTTCAAGCAATTTATCTAGATGTGTGATGAGCACCTTGAACCCACAGGTGCTTCACTGAATTTTACAACGTTGATCTGAGAAAATCAAAAAAATATATTTTTCCCACAAAAATTTGTGTTAGCCCCAATTTTTCGTTTTCACAAGGATAGCAGGATAAAATGGACTCAAAAATTTGTTGTGCAATTTCTCCTTAGTATACCGGTACCCCATATGTGGTTGAAAACTACTTTTGAGGCACAGTGCAAAGCTCAGAATGGAAGAAGCGCCATATTGGAGTTCAGATTTTGTTGAACTGGTTTGAGGGTGCCATGTCACCTTTGCAGAGCCCCTGAGGTGCTAGAACAGCAGACCCCCCCCATAATAGACCCCATTTTACAAACTACACCTATCAATGTATTCATCTAGGGGTACAGTGATCATATTGACATCATAGGTGGGTCACAGAATTTTATACCATTTGACAGTGAAGAAAAAATAATTACATTTTTACCACCAAAATCTTGTTTTCGCCCCAGATTATACATTTTCACACTAGGAAATGGGTAAAAATGGCACCAAAATGTGTCCCACAATTTCTGCTGAATGTAGAAATACCCCATATGTGGCTGTACAGTACTGCTTAGCCATACGGCGAGACTCGGAAAGGACTGAGCGCCATTTGCCTCCTGTTGCACAGATTTTCCTAGAATAGTATGCAGACTTTATAGACAGAGCCCCAAGGGCTAGAAGAGCAGAATTCCCCCTCTAGTGACCCCATTTTGGAAATTATACCCCTTTGAGAATTTATTTACACGTGTAGTGACGATTTTGTCTCCATGGGTATTTTCCAGAAGCAAGCAGCAGTGGATGTTGCTGAATGAAAATTGCAAACTGCCATTGTAGTGTCCAGTACATTGTAGTCACAGGTACGATGTAGTACCCGTACATTGTGCCCAGCTCGTGCTTGTGGATACACGCACCCGTAAATTGAGCTGGCTCTCATCGCTACAGAAATGCCAAACATGTGGACGCCAACTGTGATTTAGGCACACACTGGAGCTCAGAAGGGAAGGGGGCATTTGGATTTGGGAGTGCAGAATTTGCTGAATTTCTTTTGTAGGGGTGAGGAGCCATAGCTCTTTTCCAGAGCCTTTGCACTACCAGTAATGTGGAAGCCTCCTATATTTCTGTTAACAGATTACGGACCTGAGTGGGGACTTTCTTTTTTTGTGGATTGAGTTGAAGCTTTTATTTGGAACATTTTACATAACATTTGGGATCACATTTATTCGACGCTCTACGATGACTACTTACATCGGGGTTTCCATCAAATCTCCTAGTGACATGATTTCAATGAAACCCCCGAGGGATCCATTCACTATAATGAAGAGTTACTCTGGACTCCGTTTGGCCTCTGTTCAGCGGTGTCCTTCTTTTCAGAAGCGCACAAAACTGTGGCAGACCGCGGTGTAAGCCCTCAGTGCAGGATAAATGTGCTTTTACCAGTTATAAACTACTCACACAAGATGACACAGGGAGACCTGAGCAGCACAGAAAAGACTGTGAAGACACCGGAGCGTAATTATATGACCGGGTGCAGGGGACATACATTTTAGTGCCAAGACAAATGCCACTGCAGCGCTGAAAGAAGAAAAAACGCTGGAGTGGTGCTTTTAAGGAAATATATACATGGAACCTATACATAGGGTTCAGAACAAAGAAGAACAATATCCTAAAAAGAAAATTGAACCAAAAGAGCCAAGATATAAAGGTAAAGCTTTATTGTAAATTACAAGATACAAAATATTAAAAGATAAAAGTTAAGACGGGGAAAACTAGTAGATGGCACCACAACACATACAGTAAGTATCACAAGAGGTAAGTATGAGACCAAGGCCACAACCCCACTGTTAGTATTTGGTCAGTATTTGATCAGTATTTTTTCTCCGGAGTAGGACACAAAACCAGGAGTGGGTGATAAATCCAGAATTGGTGCACTTGTTTCTATCACCCACTCCTGGTTTTGCCCCCACTCCTGAGAAAAATTACTGACCGAATACTAAAGCAATAATCCTTAAATGGACAATAATGCATAACAAATGGTACCAAAGTCTACACACAGTAATAGATTGCAACAATATGCTATATGCAGTCATATAGTACGAGGGTCAGTCAATAAGTAATGCCTCCTATTTTTTTTCTCCTTAAATAAGGTAGTTATGTTAAATATTCGAATTTGGCACAATTCCTCAAACCTTCTTCTCCAATCCACAGCAATTGCAACTTCCTGCACCAACAGGTGGCAGGACTGTATCCGTTTGCAAAATGGCTGACATCGATGTTCGTATTAGACGTTCTGTGATTGAATTCTTGCATGCAGAAGGTGAAACGCCCATTCGAATTCATGAGAGACTGAAAAATGTGTACGGTGATGCAACAGTGGATGTCAGTACTGTTTGACGATGGGTTCGTCGCTGTAACACAGCTGAAGGGCCATCACCGTTGGCTGACAAAATGCGGAGTGGCAGGCCAGTAACTGCAGTGACTCCAAGCAACATTCAGCGAGGCGATGACATCATTCGTGGTGACCGCCGGGTGACTGCAGATGAATTGTGTGGCATTACCTGCCTCAGTAAAGGCAGTATGATGTGTGCCTTTCCTGTGTTGTCATAATTGCTAGTGTCCTTTGATTGGTGCACCTACCCTATATAATGGTTGCTCTTTCATTTGCTCTCTAATCTACCTGAGGAAGATAGCGTCTGCTATTGAAACGCGTCGTGGCGCTAGAGAGCGTACTAAACAATAAAAGGTTTGTGTGTTATAACCTAATCCCCTGTCTAGTTGTTCTAGCGCTTCACTAACACCGCACAATTCCTTCTTTCTTGATTGCTAATCTCCCCTGTGGAGAGCGGTGGAAGCTGCTCTGTTTACAACTAGCCTACTACAGGACCTGCCGTGATGTCATTGTGGAATGCCCACTTCGGTCACACGGTCCTGGTCATGTGACCGCTGAAGCAGACAGAAGCTCCCTACAGCAGTTCCTGCTAAGTTGTGGTCATCTTACAGACTCCCACCTGGAAGCGTTTTCCCTTGTTGTGCGGGGCTCCTTTGCACAACAGGACCAGGTGAGTGGTCACAACATCCTACCCCTTCATTTCCCCTCCCAAACCTCAGGCTCTTCACCATTGGCGCTCCAACTGTTTTTGTTTTCCATGTCATGGCGCTCTCTGAGTGAGTGATTTTTTTCCTACCTGGATGCCGCTCTTTGGTTTGGATCCATCTTAAAGCTTATAAGACTGGTTTGTTGGAAACTTTACCCCTGGAACTCTATCCCCGGACCTTGCAACATTGTTACGGAGGTTTGATTGTTCAGTGACATTATCTGGACATATTTCTGGTCATCACTTTGGACATATGTATCGTAGGATTTTGTCCAATTTTCAATTTTTGAACTAACTTGTATGTTTCAGGTGTTACTACGATTATCGTTTCTGTCTGCAATTTAATATTGGGGGTGTTCTCTAATTGGTTCTTTGTTGCTGCTTATTGCTGTTTATGCTGTGGGTTTTGTTTACATTACTCATATTACTTACTTTGCCCACATTTTGATTGCTGTTCCATTGAACCTTTTCAATTGAGGTTTATATATATATATATATATATATATATATATTATTTTTTTTTATATATATTTTTTTTATTTTTTATTTTTTTATTTATTTTTTTTATTTTTATTCTATTTTATTTACTTTTTATATTTTTTTTATTATTTTTTATATATATATATATATATATATATATATATATATATATATATATATATATTTTTTTTTAATTTATTTACATTTCCCCACATCCTAGTTGAGTGATATGGATTTTTATGTGACCAATCGGGAATCACATAGGGAATTCCTAATATGCGAAGCTTTGGATAATCCTGGTTGTGTACCCAAGTCCTCACACAAATTAATTGATCTTCACCATTTAAGCGAAGTGGATAAGAAACACCTGATGGAATTGTTCCATGAATATGAGAATAAGTGCAAAGTAGAGATAACGAATCACCTTGATGCAATATTTTTGAAACGTTATTTATCCGAAGGCATAGCACCTAAGGGTTTGCGCTTATCTCAGAAGTCCTCTTTCCCGCAGGACCCTATCTTTACTAAACTCTGGGATGAATTTTCCTTAAAATGCTCATTAGGGATGATACAATTATTAATTCAGAAGAGGGTTTCCTTAGCAGAAAAAGCCTTGAGTGATATGGTCTCTTTAAGAACTAGTATTGACTATTATTCCTTTTCTTTGGAGTACAAGGATTTGGATTCCAAATTGAGAATAAGACTAAGTAAATTAGAGGACGATATAATTAGCAAAAAGGTGGCAAAACTTTTACGAGATAGGGGCTTCACTGATTTAGATGAATTTATGGAGGTCTCCCCACAGCCGATACTGGAAGGCCCACAGGTCCCAATCCAAATCTCACAGATGTCAGTGGGGGTTGAATCGCATATAGATCAATTGCCCAGTAGTAATTCCTTAAGTGTACTAAAAATGGACAAACAGAGGAATTTCTACGAATTACATAAAAAAACTTTGAAGAAGGGTTCCTTGTTTCGTAAACAAACGGTGGATGATACCATGCTAGGGACTCAAAAGGCATTATCACTTGTAACGAACAGATCACATGACACTATAATTAATTTGGACACCTCTGCACTCCATACACGGCTATTGGCTCCGGTAATATTGCCTGATCCACCAGTCCCCATTGAGACAGAATCTACTGTGCCATGTATTCCCCCCACTTTTGATTTTGGTTTAGACCTTTCACAACCACTAGTCTCCACACAAGGTAATACGGATTCCCTTAATTTATCCCTATTAACTACACACGAAGTTACTTATTCCCAAAAAACCCAAACACAGTCCCTTTCTCCACTTGATGAAACGATGTACCAAATTCTACCTGAACCTTTGCCAGAACCTCCTGCTATACCAGTGAAGTGACCGCGGGCAAGGCCGCGCATTGGTATCTATGTTCTGGCCCAGCAAGATCCCCACACACAGACTCTATCTTGATAACCGTATCTTTACTCATATACATTTTTAACACAGCAAAGAAAAAAAAACAATAAATGACAACCGTAAATATGCACAGTAATAACGTGTACTGATAAGCTGACCCTCACTGTCCCTACTCACACGTTACCAGTCCTTTACTCCAGAAGGATGTGTCCCCCGTCGCAGGCCTGTCTGTCTTTGCAGGAGGGCGTCCCAGCCGAAAAAAAAAACAGGAACAGCAGAATTCACGGAAAGAAAGGAAGGGGTACTTCGGCCTCTCGCCAGAGGTCCCGCTTACAGTCTCTCTGATCCGGATAGAAGCTCTGGTGGGTCCCCTTATGTAGTCCACACTCCAGTAGCAGGGAGTGTAACAGCTGAATCCTTCAGCAGTGCAGGAGCTGGGGAAGGCTCCGAGGATATGGTGTCAGATAGAAGAAATCACGTTGAGAGTCTCTCCTGCGCCACACACGAGGGCCTGCACACCGTCCTGGCTCTTTTCACAGACCACAGCAGACTCTTCGCGCGCTTATTCCTGCTTCCTACTTTGGTCACGTGACTCTCTAGGGCGGGACACAGGAGGCTCAGTCTTTTTCTCTGTCATCACACCCTGCGCAGGTGCAACCTCTGGCCACAAGGTGGCAACATCATCCTGTGTAATCACTTCCGTAACAGGCTCTATATCAATTATCACAGAACAGCCAGAGCCGGCCAGCTCACTACACGCCCCCCCACTCAAAGGTTGGCAGTCCCTGCCAACAACCGGCTCCAGGGCGGCGATGGCTGTGGATGTGACAGGGGGCGGCTGGGAAGAGGGCCACACATATTGGTCTCTGTAGAACTGTCCTGGAGGTACCCCTGCAGTGGTCCTCGTTGTCCGCCTAACGGGTTGGATCCCCTCTCTCCTACCAGTCACCCCACTCTCTTTCCCAGTTGACATATCAGCAGAGGAGGTAATCGGTTCAAGTGCATCAGTCGGACGGACAGGGGTAGGCATGCATTCAGTCTCTACATCCCCGGGGTCAGTGTCTCCGACAGTATTAGTGATATCCATCTCTCTAGGTATCACAGGGGAGTCAGGCTGGGAACGGCAGGGGCGCAACATATTACGGTGCAAAGTTCGGATGCTGCCGCTGTCTTCGCCCTGCACTCGATAGACGGGGCCACCGGGGTACGGCTGTCCAATTACTCGATAGACTTCGGTCTCCCACTTGGGCCGGAGTTTCCCTTGCGGCTTCTTTATTCGGACTAGGACCAGTTGACCTACATTCAGTGGGTCTTCTTGTACCGGAAGTGGGTCAGTGTGCACTTGATCCTGAATTTGTCGGCCTACTAGCCGGTAGACAGTCTCCATTCTCTGGCGGTGTATTTGTAGCCAGGAAGGATAGGTACCACAGGTATCTTCTTCGGAGCTAGACAGTTGCAACACATGGATGTCTTTGCCTGGACGGCCAAAGAGAAGGGTGTATGGGGTGTATCCAGTGATGGAATGGACCTGATTATTATAGGCCCACAGCAGTTCCGCGAGGAATCGAGGCCAGTCGGGCTTTTTGTCTTCAGCCAAAGTCCGGATCAGTTGTAAGAGGGTCCGGTTAAAGCGTTCACACGCGCCATTCCCTTGTGGATGGTAAGGGGTGGTCCTGGACTTCTTGATTCCATACATCCGTTGGAGTTCTTCAATGACTCGCCCTTCGAAACAAGCCCCCTGATCAGAGTGTAGCCGCTCCGGACACCCGTAGACCCGAACGAATTGCTGACAGATAGCCTGTGCAGCTGATTCAGCAGTCTGATCCTTGGTAGCAACAGCGACAGCGAATTTCGTGAAGTGGTCCACCATCACCAGACAGTACTGGTAGCCACTATTCGCCGTTCCGATCAACAGATAGTCCACCATCAACAGCTCGAGGGGCCTCGACGTCTTAATAGTTTGGACGGGGGCACGCTGCTCCGCGGACTTGTGGAATTCACAGGTACGGCATGCTTGACAGACGTTTTCAACCAACTTACGGAGCCCCGGACAAAAAATGAACTGCTGGGTCCACCGGAGGGTCTTGTCTATGCCGAAGTGGCCGTTCCTCCTGTGAGCTTCGCCCACCATCTCATGGGCCAACTGCACCGGGACGACAATCTGCAAACACTCCTCCAGCATATGGGATGAAAGGGCCCTGCGACACAGGACTCCATCTTTCACGATCAGCCGATCCCACTGGGCAAGCAGAGCCAAGGCTCCGGTCGATAGTCGGGCTCTCACTTCGGAGGGCGGTTTCTCTTGTTTATTCACATACTGTTTCAGTAAGACGTGCTCGGGATCTCGATCTTGAAGCTTGGCCCATTCTTGCTGGGACAGGGGAGATCCCACTACGGCTTCAATCCCTCCTACCGCATACTGGCGGCTATCTTCTATTTGCTTTGCGAGCCTGGCAAAGTCAGGCATCTCATCTTCCTCCAACTCTTCATCCCAGTCCCCCACTGGCGGGGATGATGTCACTCTAGACAGGCTGTCAGCATTCTGATTCTCGTTCCCCGCTCTGTATTTAATTTTGTACTGGAATCTAGAGAGCCTGGCCATCCAGCGCTGTTCCATTGCCCCTAGTTTGGCATTCTCTAGGTGGGCAAGAGGATTGTTGTCCGTCATGACCAGCACCTCCGCTCCTGTCAGATAGCCGGCAAATTTCTCCATCATAGCCCAAGTCAGAGCCAAGAGTTCCAAGTGGAAGGAGCTGTAGTTGACGGGATTCTTTTCGGTGTCACGGAGAGACCTACTGGCATAGGCTATCACGCGTTCTTTATTATCTTGAACTTGAGAGAGGACCGCCCCTAGACCTTGAAGGCTGGCGTCGGTGTGCAACTGAAACGGTAATGTGTAGTCTGCATATGCCAGATCAGGGAGTGATGTTAGAGCAGCCTTAAGTGCCTGAAAGGATTTTTCTCGGTCAGGCCCCCAACTGATGCGTCGTCCTCTGGGGCTGTTCGCGGTCCCTCGGAGAACCTCATGCAGTGGTTCAGCAAGCCGAGCAAAGTCCTTGACAAACCGACGGTAGTAGCCTGCTAGCCCCAGAAAGGCCCGGACTTCTTTGACGGTAGTTGGCTGCGGCCACTCTTGAACGGCTGCTATCTTCTCCGGAGAGGGCTGGACGCCTTCGGCCGAGATCCGGTGACCCAAGTAGTTGATTTCCTGCTGGAACAGACGGCACTTGCTGGGCTTCAACTTCAAGTCGTGTCGCCTCAAGCGCTGGAACACTTGGCCAAGCTTGTGAAGATGATCTTCAAAGGTGGCGGAGTATACCACGATGTCGTCAAGGTATATCAGCGTAAACTCAAAGTTGAAGTCCCCCAGACAGCGTTCCATTAGTCTCTGAAAGGTCCCCGGTGCGTTATTCAAGCCGAACGGCATCCGGTCGAACTCATACAGGCCCATGGGAAGGATGAAGGCGGTCTTTTCCCTGTCCTTCTCACTCATTGGAACCTGCCAATATCCACTGGCCAGGTCTAGGGACGAAAAATATTTGGCCTTCTTCAGGGCTGTCAGTGACTCTTCGATCCGAGGAAGTGGATATGAGTCCCGGATAGTGCAAGCGTTCAGCCTACGGTAGTCCACGCAAAACCTTAGGAAACCATCTTTCTTTTTGACTATCACCACGGGTGCAGCCCACGGGCTCTGGCTTTCACGTACCACTCCGGCATGTAGCATAGATTCTAACAGGCTTTTCACCTCCTGGTATTGCTGAGGTGGTATCTGCCGGTACCTCTCGCGGATAGGGGGGGTATCACCCGTGGGTATCTCGTGCTGAATACTGGTGGTACACCCAAAGTCTGTGTCATGCTTTGCAAAGGAGTCTTGGTGTTCCCGCAGGAGTTCCTCCACTTGAGACACTTCTTGTTTGGTGTACTGAGACGTGTCTAGCTGCACTTTTTCCCGTAGTTTTCGCCCAATGTCTTCATCGTCTACTTGAGCGTTTATGGCTGAGACGGTTACCATCCAGTCGCCTTCTGTAGACAGGGTGAATTCTAGGGGCCCAATGGGATTCACTTCCGTGTGTAGAGCATATACCCGGGCAAGTTGAGTGCCGGCTTCAAGGGCTAGGCCTACGTCTGCGGTGTTGTTTAGCCTGACAGGGACTCTCCCGTTCCTCACGACGGCTAGAGTGCGAGTAACTAGTGGGTTTAGCTTACCCCCACTTGGGGTCCTCGGCTCGATCAACACTTCAACCCCCTCAAGTTGTCGGTGGGTGTTAAGGGGTAAGGAAATGACTGTCTCTTTTTCAGCAGGCAAAGTAATCCGGGTACGGCGTGGCACCGTAATGGCGGCTAGGGGTAGTTGTTCCTCTGCCATCTGTTGAAGTCCAACGGTCCGGATTACGCGCTGGAACGCCAGACGAGTCGGCTTATGTTTGGTGACTTTCTGCCAGTATTTGGGTCCTTTTCTTGTCAACAGCATAAGATCTAGGTCTTTCAAGATGTTCATTCCAACCATCACTGGGGTTTCGGAGCCGAAACCTTCCTTGACGATGACGATCCCTCGTTTCCCTAAGTCCTGTCCGCAGGCCTTTGTGTCCATCCAAGCAACTCCGGTCACTGGCATGGGTAGATTATTAGCCGCAATAATCTTAATGGCGGTGTCTGGGTCACGAGCAGTTCTTGGTTTGAGGTAATTTTCGTAAAACTGTTCAGAGATCGTAGTCACTTGTGACCCGGTGTCCATCAGTCCCTGTACGGCAATTCCTTCCAGGACAACTTCAAGTGTCGGGCTATTCGAGGCAAAAGCACTCCGCCATCGGCTCTGTTTTTCCACACCCCTCTCCTTGACCTCCCCTGCTGCACGAGCCTCAGCTGCAGGAGAGTCTAGTTTAACGGCGGCCATTGTGGTGAGGCCCGGCGTGGTAGCTCTGCTTGTGGATATGGCTGGGGTTCCATTCGCTGGTCTGATAGAAATTCCCTTCGCTGGGGTGACTGAGGGTTTGGTCGTTGGTGCGATGGACGTTGTTGCGGAGGGAAGTGTTGAGGACAACGATTTGCCCTATGGCGAGGATCACCGCATGACCAACACTGTCCCACGGGACGACTAGGCTGTCTTCGCTGGTCTCCCTGTCGGTCTAATGTTAACTGTAATATCTGTCTCTGTAAGTCTGCTACCATCTGTTTCAGGTCTTCCGTGTCACTGTTCGGATTTTTAATGTCAGATATGGATCTGCACGCAGCACCTTGAATCCCCACATCCATGACGGGTCCCCTTGAACGTTCTATGGCTTCCTGCTTGACTTCAGCAAAAGTAAGAGCCGGCATCATCCAGAACAAGTCCTGTAACGTGCGGTTAAGATACTGGTCTCTCAGTCCTATTACAAATTGGTCTCTCAGTACCAGGTCACGAGAAGCCATACCAGCTAGTTGCTCCCCTTTTCCACAGGTTTGTTCAAGGAGTACCTGAAGGGCGTTCGCTTATTGGGGAATATCCTCCCATTCAAGCTGCGTCCGTCTAAAGAACATGTGTCGCAGTGTTCCCTGGTATGTGGTCGGCCCATAGGTGTTCTCCAGCACCCGCACCAAATCATCTACTGTACGCTGGCCCCTGACCGTCTCCAGTCTGACTGTCGTCCATGCCTCCCCCTCTAGCATCAGTACCGCCATTTCTGCCAAGGTCTTAG
Source organism: Phyllobates terribilis (assembly GCF_046119375.1). Taxonomy (NCBI): domain Eukaryota; kingdom Metazoa; phylum Chordata; class Amphibia; order Anura; family Dendrobatidae; genus Phyllobates; species Phyllobates terribilis. The sequence goes on along the minus strand of NW_027362768.1, from coordinate 53,534,255 downwards.
GCTCAATATTATACATTTCCCCCAGTATCCGGACTTGTTCCGCCCACTCTGGTACAGGGTAGTTTCGTCCGCCAAATTTCCTGACCTGATTCACAATAGACACCGGCTGGGCTTTCTGACTGTACACATGGCCTGGGTGGGAATCCTGTTGGTCACAGATCCTGCCGACTACGCCAGATAAAGTGACCGTGGGCAAGGCCGCGCATTGGTATCTATGATCTGGCCCAGCAAGATCCCCACACACAGACTCTATCTTGATAACCGTATCTTTACTCGTATACATTTTTAACACAGCAAAGAAAAAAAAACAATAAATGACAACCGTAAATATGCACAGTAATAACGTGTACTGATAAGCTGACCCTCACTGTCCCTACTCACACATTACCAGTCCTTTACTCCAGAAGGATGTGTCCCCCGTCGCAGGCCTGTCTGTCTTTGCAGGAGGGCGTCCCAGCCGAAAAAAAAAACAGGAACAGCAGAATTCACGGAAAGAAAGGAAGGGGTACTTCGGCCTCTCGCCAGAGGTCCCGCTTACAGTCTCTCTGATCCGGATAGAAGCTCTGGTGGGTCCCCTTATGTAGTCCACACTCCAGTAGCAGGGAGTGTAACAGCTGAATCCTTCAGCAGTGCAGGAGCTGGGGAAGGCTTCGAGGATATGGTGTCAGATAGAAGAAATCACGTTGAGAGTCTCTCCTGCGCCACACACGAGGGCCTGCACACCGTCCTGGATCTTTTCACAGACCACAGCAGTCTCTTCACGCCCTTTTTCCTGCTTCCCACTTTGGTCACGTGACTCTCTAGGGCGGGACACAGGAGGCTTAGTCTTTTTCTCTGTCATCACACCCTGCGCAGGTGCAACCTCTGGCCACAAGGTGGCAACATCATCCTGTGTAATCACTTCTGTAACAGGCTCTATATCAATTATCACAGAACAACCAGAGCCGGCCAGCTCACTACACCAGTACCTTCAGCTGTGCCACCTATAACAGATTATATATTCCCAATAACTAGTATAATAGATAATATAGCCCCAAAAACTGCATTGTGTTTGAATCCTCAACAGGACTCCATGCCTTTACACCCATCTGAAATAATTATTGAGGATTCAGCTAATAAAATAAACATTGAGATAGTAAGCAGTGTATCAAGGGGTAATGAGATTGACCTAATCCTCAATAAACCTCCTCCTAGGTTGAGCTTTTCCTCCTCACTGGATCTTATTGTACCTTTACAATAAGTAGTGGCTAATGATTCTTTGTTGCCATCTGTTGAATTAGTAAGGAAATCTCCTTCTGCTAAGACTCTCAAGAACACAAAAATTACACAGTTTTTTCGGGTGGCTCCAGGGCGCCACCCGAAAAGAAAAAGAGGAGGCGTGGATGCAGAGGCAGTGGACTAAGCTTCCGCCGAGCTGTTGATGGCGACAGATCTCACATTGAAAAGGACGAAAATCAATTAAAATCCCTTTCTGACTGTTCCTCTGAGTGCACAGGGATTTTTAATATCTCCGATATTACTCTCACGGAGGAACAAGTGTCACTACTTAAAAGGGGCCTTTCATTTTGCCCAAACTCACCGGCTAATCCCTTTACCTTGTATCTTGATTTTAATGAGTACATGAGGAAACTAACTGTTCAACGCCATTTTATTTTAGAAAGGCAGCGCAAAAAATCTGGTCCAATTGATGTGATGAGTGCCCCTAATGAACCTCTTACAGATGGGTTCCAACATGTGAACCCCAAAAATACCAGTAAATTTTTCCCTTTACATCATAGGGGCCCCCACTTGGAAACCTTCCAACATTTAGCCTTAAAAGAAATCCGGTCCTTTGCGAATATTAGAAAAAGAGATAATCTAACTCCGGGGGAAAGGCATGCTATTAATACTCTAAGAGAAAATAGGGAGATTGTTATAAAGAATGCGGATAAGGGGGGGGGCATAGTGGTGATGAATCGCGTTTGGTATCTGAGTGAAGGTAAATGAATTCTCGACGACGTAAATTACTATGAGAGACTTGATAATGATCCTTCCATCTCTATTTTTCTAAATTACAATAAACTTATTAAGAATGCCTACACTCGAGGCATTTTAAATAAGAAAGAGATGACATTTTTAAACATCTCGAGGTATCAGACCCCTTTTTTCTATTTTTTGCCCAAAGTCCATAAGGACGCCAAAAACCCCCCTGGCCGCCCTATAATTTCAGGGGTAGGTTCTATTACTTGCAACTTATCACATTATATAGACCTTTTTTTGCAAAAGTTTGTTCTTAAGTTAGCGTCCTATCTGAAGGACTCATCCCAATTGATCAGACACCTTAGAGATGTTCCTTCAGTGCCAGGTTGTTTGCTGATGACTTTAGACGTCATAGCTCTTTATTCCAATATTCCTCACGAGCTAGGCATATCTGCGGTAGATCATTTTCTGTCCTTGGATGACACTATCTTGGAGGACCAGAAGGAATTTCTAAAGATGGGGATCCTATTCATTTTGAACAATAATGTTTTTACTTTTGGAACATCTGTTTACAGGCAGTTGAGGGGCTGCGCGATGGGGACAAGATTCGCCCCCAGTTACGCTAACCTGTTTATGGGGGTGTTTGAGTCTGTCTTCATCACGCAGTCCCCCTCTGCAGCTGGACATGTTCTCCTCTACAAGCGTTTCATTGATGATCTCTTCTTTTTGTGGTCAGGGACTAAAGATGAGGCATCTATGTTTGTGGAAGAATTAAATTTGAATACATGGGGTCTTACCTTTACAGCAACTGTGTCAGAAACAGCCCTCCATTATTTGGACCTTTTGGTGCGGGTTGACCCGTCGGGGAGGTTGTCCACGTCTACCCATTTTAAACAGGTTGATGTTAACAGCTACCTTTGCTTTGACAGTGGACACCTCCCTAGATGGGTCAGGAACGTACCATATGGCCAATACTGGAGGATCAGAAAAAATTGCACTAATAATTCTGATTTTGCCCTGGAGGCCAAAATCCTCAACAAACGGTTCAGGCAAAAAGGATATCCACGGAAATTACTGAGCGATGCCTTTCAGAAATGTAGAGCATTATCTCAAGAGTCCTGTATCAAAAAACTCCAGCTCCGTTCCCAAGACAGTATTGTTAAGAGTATGACTTCGGCCAGTGGTAAAAACCCTGATGACGCTACTGAGTTGAGGAACTGGAGCCTGGTGACTACTTATAACCAGTCTCCCAGGAACATCCAGAAGTTACTAGACAAATTCTGGTTTATCCTTAAGAGCGATCCGGTCCTCTCTAGGCACCTTCCTGATAAACCAAGGGTGGTGTTCAGAAGGGGTAAGAACCTCCGCAATATGGTGGCTCCTAGCAATACGCTATGTGAATCCTCTCCAACCCAATCTATCGGCATGGGCAATTTGATCAGTGGTTGTTTCTCTTGTGGGTCCCCAAAATGCATGTGTTGCCAGAGCATCTTGAGTGGTTCAAAGACTTTCTCCTCGAATACCACTGGCAAAACATATACCATTAGACAATTTTTAAACTGTCGCTCCATGTTCGTGGTATATCTTCTTGAATGTACGTGCGGCCTACAATACGTGGGCCGTACAATACAGGCCATGCATGCACGGATGAATAAGCATAGGTCTAACATTCGTAGTGGTTTCCTTCTACATAGCGTTTCTAAACATTTTTCTGTGGCGCATAATAAGGATCCTACTGACTTAAGGCTTAAAATTATTGATCAGATTGCTGAAACCACGACTGACCGCTTGGGCCGTTTAATTAATCGTGAGAGTTATTGGATTTTTAGATTGGGCACTCTGTCCCCTGAGGGCCTTAATTTAACAATTGAGAATGCGATTCATTAACCCTATTTCTCTCTTGGTTCTTATTCATGCATTAATAGTTTTTATTCATTTTTTATTTTTTTATTAATTTTATATTTTATTCATAATCCCTGCTTTTAGTACATCATGACATTATTGGGTATACTGTGGCATCTTTTATCCTCTCTTTTAACCTGCTGATTTAATGTAGTATTTATATTCATATTTATATGATATTCATTTCTTTTACTTATTATTATTATTTATTTATTTATTTATTTTTACTTCCTGTTTTGTATTTCCTGTGTTGTCATAATTGCTAGTGTCCTTTGATTGGTGCACCTACCCTATATAATGGTTGCTCTTTCATTTGCTCTCTAATCTACCTGAGGAAGATAGCGTCTGCTATCGAAACGCGTCGTGGCGTTAGAGAGCGTACTAAACAATAAAAGGTTTGTGTGTTATAACCTAATCCCCTGTCTAGTTGTTCTAGCGCTTCACTAACACCGCACAATTCCTTCTTTCTTAAATGCTAATATGTGTCTCTGCCCCTAATTACCTATTGGCTCTCTCCATATATTTGTGGCCAATAGCTCCGGACCTTCCAGATAACCACCTATCTTGAATGGCCAAATTAAAGATATATATATATGTCATATATACAATGGTGTGAAAAACTGTTTGCCCTCTTCTTGATTTCTTATTGTTTTGCATGTTTGTCACACTTAAATGTTTGAGATCACAAAACAAATTTAAATATTAGACAAAGATAACACAAGTAAACAAAAAGTGCAGTTTTTAAATTAAGGTTTTTATTATTAAGGGAAAAAGAAATCCAAACCTACAGGGCCCTGTGTGAAAAACAATTTACATCCACAGTCACAGGGGAGTGTTTTCTGATAAAAAGTTTTTTAAATTGTCAAAGTTCATATGTGATTTGTGTCCTACAATGTCAGTGCAAATTGCAGTATTTGGGATGGACTTTTATGTCAATACATCTTAGGATGAATAAGCACAGGTCTAACATTAAAAATGTAATTATGGATCATAGCTAGTGATGAGCGAGCATGCTCGCCACTATTCATTACTCTCCCGAACATCACAGTGCTCAAAATGCTCGCTACTCAGTTAGTATTTTTCGAATGTTTGGGCGGGAGCTTGAGTCCCTGCCCCGCATGTTTGGCGCATATTAGGCAGCCAATTAACATGCAGGGATTGCCTGACAGCCACTGTAATGTCGTAGCCATGTTGGTTGTGGCATTACAGTGATTGGCTTGCCGCATAGCATCATTGGGTATATATAAGACCTGAGACCATATGCTCGTCACAGTCTACCCATCAAACAGGCAGAGTTGGGAGAGCTGCAGCAGAGCAAGGAAGAGAATTGGTGCTTATTTTAAACAGTGATTCCACACCACTATTATTAATTTCTTTTACACAAACAGTCCTTGTAAGGGCTCATTCTGATGAATATTAATACTGCTGTTAGCAGTAGTTAGGCAGAGTTTGTGGAGACCTAGTATATAGTGATGAGAGAGCCTGCTCGCCACTACTCGTTACTCACCCGAGCATCACTGTGCTCGACATGCTCGGCACTCGGCGAGTATTTCCGGGTTGCTCGGGCGGGAGCTCAGGTCTCCGCCCTGCATGTTTGGCGTGCTTTAGAGAGCCAATGAACATGCAGGGATTGTCTGCCATTCACTGTAATGCCATAGCCATGTTGGTTGTGGGCATTACAGTGGTTGGCTGGCCACACAGCGTCATCGCGTCTATATAAGACCTAGTGCTCCTATGCTCGTCACAGTCTAACCCGGAAACAGGAAGAGTAGGGAGAGCTGCTGCTGAGTCAGGGACAGATTTGCTTGTTTATTAGTTAGTATAGGTAATCCATAGCATATCTATATATCCATCTGAACTAACAGTCCTTCTGAAGACTAATCCAGCTGCATATATTCAGTGGCGATTACAGGAGTTAGGCAAGCGGGTAGGCAGGGTTTGTGGCAGTGTATACAGCACAAGAGGGTCCATTGCACGTTCTGTCTGCTGCTGCTGTTACAGATATCCATAGACATAGCCCCAGATATCAGGGGCCAGGGCTAATTTTTTTATCTTAATCCTCATTATTTTCTTAAAAAGCAATCCAGAGTACATCATTTTAGTGCTCCATTTGCTTATTAGCACTGCAGAATACAGCCAGATCTTTTCCATCATCAGACGTGATCCCATATTACAGCGATAAAAATCTACAAATTTGTAGTGAACGTGGAAAATATTGTCCTCCATTTAGAGTTTTGCATCAGTGTGTCAGTGAAGCTATTCACACGAAGTTGCTGTGAAGAATAGTAAATGACAGGGCCGCTATTTAAAACCGTGGGTGTCCATCAGACATATCACATATAACTGCGGTTCAAATGCAGGCATTTGTAGTGACCGTGGAAAATATTGTTCTCCATTTAAAATGAACAAGACACGTAGCAAGGGACGGGGAAGTGGAAGGCATGGTGATGGTGCATGCAGAGGCCGAGGCTGTGAACAAGTTGAAATTTTGTCACAACAAACTCCCACATCTTGTCGCGCGACAATTGCTAGGGGACCGAACACACCACTATTCAACCTAGAGCAGTGTCAAAAGGTTGTTGGTTGGATAGCAGATAATGCTTCCAGTCACTTTTCCACCACCACCACCCTGTCTTCCACATGGTCAAGTCTCAGTAGCCATGAGTCTGGACCGCATATTCCTTACCCTGATCCTCCTTCCTCCTACCATGCCGAGGGCCCGAAGACAATTGATCCCACACTTGGACACTGCGAAGAGCTGTTCACTTTTCCATTTATAGATTCGGGCCTCTCACCCGGCAAGCTTCAAGTGGGGCAAGAGGAGAACGCGTGTAGCAATGCCCAAATATTTAAGCAGCCACGATCACACGAAGGCAACGGTGGGAAAGTGCAATTACTGTCGCAAGAGGTGGATGATGATGAGGCACAATTGCTAGAAAGTCAGGAGGAGGACCAGGGTGCGGAAGTGGAAGATGAGGTGGAGGACGATGAAGTCACTAGCACAACCTGGCAAGGTGACATTGACATGCAGAGCGAGGACAGCAGCACACGGGGAATGAGGCGTAGCACCACAACAGGCAGGAAGAAGCAGTGTGGTGGCTGCAGACACAAGGCAGGCAACCGTTCCCCGTAACACCAACACTACTGTTAGGTCTTCCCGAGTCTGGTTGTTTTTTAAAGACTCTGCAGATAACCCCAAAAAGGCCATTTGCACCATCTGCCAGGCCAGCATCAGCAGTGGTAGCAAAACTAGCAGCCTGACCACCACCAGCATGATCAGGCACATGACAGCAAAGCACCCGACTTTGTGTGCTGAACCCCAGGGTCCAGCAACAGTGTCTGCGGGTGACACCATTGCTTGTTCTGCTGTTGTGCGTGCACGCCAATACCCTGTCCATGGCGCATGCGAAGATTCCTCCTAGCCTGCACCTGTCGTGGTACACTCTCAACTAGCACCATCAGCTATCACGTCCTTGTCTCAGCGCAGCGTTCAGTTGTCCCTACCCCAGTCCTTGGAAAGCAAGCGCAAATATGCAGCCAAAGACCCACAGGCCACACTACTAAATTCACAGATTTTGCGGTACTCGGTCCCCAACCGTGACTATTTCTCTCGGTGTGCCGTCCCCACATTACACAAGCAGGTGTCCCTCAACATTAGCCATAACCTCAACAACGCAGTTACTGGGAAGGTCCACCTAACCAGGGACATGTGGACAAGTACTTGTGGCCAGGGACGGTACATCTCACTGATGGTACACTGGGTTAATATTGTGGAAGCTGGGACCCAGTCGGACCTTGGGACGGAACACGTCCTCCAAACACCGAAGATTGCGGGCCCTGGGTCAATCAAGTTTGCCCCAACATTCTACAGCTCCTGCACCTCATCCTCCTCCTCTTCAGCCTCCATCTCCGAAATGACCACATCAGTCACAAGCTGGAAGCACTGCAGCACTGCCTCGGCCAAGCGGCAACGGGCTGTGCTGAAGCTAATATGCTTAGGTGACAAACCGTACACCTCTGAATACTTGTGGACAGCTCTGAAAAAGCAGGTAGATCTGTGGCTGACACTGCTGCACCTACATGTAGGCATGGTCGTGACAATGGCTGGTACCTGGTGGCGGCGCTGAAGCGAGGCGAACTCACACGTACCATGCATAGCCCACATGCTTAACCTCTTGGTCTCTTGGTTCAGCGATTTCTCAAAACCTACCCAGATCTGCCTGATTTACTTGTCAAAGTACGCCATGTGTGTGCCCATTTTAGAAAGTCAGCTATAGCATCCGCCGCCTTTGCCGTACTTCAGCAGCGTTTGCAGTTTCCAGCTCACTGACTGGTGTGCGATGTTCCCTCACGTTGTAACTCTATGTTGCAGATGTTGGGAAGGATTTGCGAGCAGAAGAGGGCAGTTATTGACTACCAGCATTAACATGGCCATCGGTATTCAGTTCAGACTCCACATATAAGACCTTAGGAGTGGGCATGGATGTCAGACATCTGTGCCATCCTCCAAAACTTGAAGGACTCTACCAAGATGGTGAGCGGCGATGACACCATAATTAGGCTCACCATCCCGCTTCTCTGTCTTCTGAAATGCTCTCTGCTCACAATTAAAGAGGAGGCATTGCAGGCGGAGCACGATGAGATGGAGCAAGGAACCATACAGGGTGATTCCATACAGCCCAGCCTCATTTCATCCCTCATTTGGGTGACAATGAGGAAGAGGAGAAGGATTAAGAACAGGAGCTAGTTTCCTGCGCAATAGACGGTACTATCAGCACAACTGTCATACCATCTGTTCAGAGTGGATGGCCTGAAGAGAGGGAGGAGGAGGATGAGGAGGACAGCAGGGTCAATCATTATCTTGATGAGGACATGGAAGTCTTGCCTGTTAGCTGTCTGGAACAAATGGCTGAGTTTATGTTACGCTGCCTTTCCCGAGACCCTCGCATTCTCCAAATTTTGGGTGACAGTTATTACTGGTTGGTGACACTTCTAAACCCACACTACAAGGAGAACTTTCTATCTCTTATTTCCGCAGTGGACAGGTCTGCTAAAATGGGGCAGTACCAGAAGGCCCTTGTTGCAGAATTATTAAAAAAATTCCCATCTCAAAACGCTGGTGGCAGAGGTCACAGTTCGTTGGACAACCAAGGAATACAGACGAGAGAGACACAAATCCAATCCAGCAGAGGCAGGGGAACACCGTCAAAGTTATGGGACAGTTTTCTCAGACCCTACCATCGCACAAGCCCTGATGCATGGGGTAGTCTCACAAGGAGGGAAAAGTTTGGAAAGATGCTGAGGGAGTACCTTTCCGACCGCACCAACGTCCTCCGTGATTCCTCTGTGCCTTATAATTATTGGGTATCCAAGCTGGACACGTGGCATGAACTGGCTCTCCATGCCTTGGAGGTTCTGGCCTACCCTGCCGCTAGCGTTTTGTCAGAGCGGGTTTTTAGTGCCACCGGGGGAATTGTAACTGATTGGCGCATCCGCCTGTCAACTGAAATTGCTGACAGGCTGACACTTATAAAAATGAACAAGGACTGGATTGGGCCAGACTTCTCAACACCACCGAATGATAGCAGCATAACATAAACTCAAATACGGTGTCTTTTTTTGGGAAATCTAACTATTCCCATGCACCTCTGTCTTCACACTCAGACATGGGTATACGCTTCCAGATTTTGTCTGTTTGCTCTTGTACTCCTTCTTCTCCTCATCCTCATCCTCCACCACCATATCACCACCATATCTACCATATCACCATATCTACGTCTCTTGCAAGGGGCATTGGAGTGCCTCCAAATTTTTGGCAGCCCTTGCATTCACTGCATAAGCAATAATTGTATAGGAGACCGACATCCTAATAATGAGAAAAAAAATTTCATAAGGCCCTCCTCTATGTCTCTTCCAAGTGGCATTGGTGTGTGTCTAAATTTTTGGCAGCCGTTGCACTCACTGCATAAGCTATAACTGTGTAGCATAACCGCTCCTTTCTAATGGGAACATGTCGTTACTGAGACCCACCTCTATGCGTCTTTAAACTGGTATTGGGGTTTTTCCCTAATTTTGGCAGCCGTTGTACTCACTGCATACCCTATAACTGTATAGCAGAACCACTCCTTTCTAATGGGAATATGCCGCTACTGAGGCCCATTTCTATTTGTCTTTAAATTGGTATTGGGGTTTTCCCAAATTTTAGCAGCCATTGTATTCACTGCATACACTATAACTATATAGCAGAACCGCTCCTTTCTAATGGAAACATGTTGTTACTGAGGTCCACCTCTATGTGTCTTTAAATTGGTATTGGGATTTTTCCCAAATTTTGTCAGCCATTGTACTCACTGCATACCCTATAACTGTATAGCAGAACCGCTCCTTTCTAATGGGAACATTTTGTTACAGAGGCCCACCTTTATGTGTATTTAAATTGGTATTGTGGTTTTTCCCAAATTTTGTCAGCCGTTGTACTCTCTGCATACGCTATAACTGTATGGCAGAACCGCTCCTTTCTAATGTGAACATAGCCCTAGGTGTGGAGGAGCATTTTTGGTTATTTATTTTGCCTTATAAACAAGTCATTACCCTGGAAAGGATGTTCCTTAACATTTTTCCCAGGAAAATCCATTTTAGTTTTGTTTATGTATGTTTTATTGTGATTCCGTAAAAGTGTCGTAACATTCTGACAACATTGTTGACAGCAGTGACCTGGGAGTCAGAGATGGTTCCAGGGGTCTTCCCCATGCTTTTCCCATGTAATTTGAGCACCGTTCCCATAGATTTTGGCAATTTTTAGGCCCTCTGCAGACCTCCGGAAGGAGGGGGGAAGCCGGAAAAATGCTCAACTTTCCCATAGACTTACATTAGGCTTGTTGCTTGCATCGAGCACTTGAGCATTCCAATTTACTCCACTCTAACAATGAATACCTGAGCATTTTAGTGCTCGCTCATCACTACTAGTATAGTACAGAATATAGGGTCCATTGCACGTTCTTTCTGCTGCTGGAACTCAGATCAATAGCCCTAGTAATCAGGCTAATAATATTCTTTTTGCTCTTAATCCTGTTAATTTTGGTGAAAAGCAATATAATACACCATTTTTACTTGTTAACAGCATACAGCCAGATTTAGTTGATTTAAATAGCATTACTGTATTGTGCAAGCAGAGAAACTTGTCATCTCAGGTGGTCAAATATTACTTCCGTACTAATCCTGAATTTTTTTGGAAGCTGCCAAATATTATACTCCATTTAAAGTGTGGCAGTTGTGCATTGAAAACATATCCACACTTAGTCGCTGTAGCGCCGGCGTCCCTGCCCTCTGCTAGGCAGGGACGCTGTTCCCCTCACCTCTCTGCTCCGTGCCCGGCGTCCTCCTCCCGCTCTGCTGGCAGCGCGCGCTCCTTCCCGGCCACTGTGCTTAGGGCGCGCGCGCTCTCCCTCCCTCTTATAGGGGCCGCGCGCGCCGTCCTAAGGAGTCCCCGGCCAATGGCCGGAGGACTTCACCATATATAAGGCACCTCCTCCAAAATGGAGGTGCCCGAGCAATGTTGTTGCACTGTTCACTACTCTGCTTCAGCCCTCAGGTTCCGTTGCCAGTTACCTGCCAGATACCTGCCAGATTCCTGTCAGCTTGCTGTCTTATTCCTGCCTGATATTCTACTACCTGCCTGCTAGCCTGAGGTCCGACGGTCTGCCTTACAACTCCTGTCAGTCTGTCTAAGGACCAGCTTGCCCGCTCACCTGGGAGCGCACATCAGCTACCTGCCTGCTTGCCTGAGGTCCGACGGTCTGCCTTCCAACTCCTGTCAGTCAGTCTATGGACCAGCTTGCCCGCTCACCTGGGAGCGCACATCTGCTACCTGCCTGCTAGCCTACCTGGAGGCTCCGCCGTCACGTGCTGTGACCACCTGCCTGTCCAGAGACTTCTGCCCGCTCACCTGGGAGCGCTCATCTGCCGCCTGTCTGTTGGTCTTCCTGGAGGCTCCGCCGTCACATGCCGTGACCACCCGTTTATCCAGAGACTCTCGCCTGCTCACCTGGGAGCTCACGTCTACCATCAGCCGCCACAGGTCGTACCAACCCTTTACCCAGAGACTGCCCCGGTCACTTGCCGTGACCATCTGCCCGTTCATCCAGAGACTGCCCCGGTCACTTGCCGTGACCATCTGCCCGTTCATCCAGAGACTGCCCCGGTCACTTGCCGTGACCATCTGCCCGTTCATCCAGAGACTGCCCCGGTCACTTGCCGTGACCTCCTGCCCGTTCTTCCAGAGACTGTCCCGGTCATCTGCTGTGACTGCCTGCCTGGTCGCCACCCGCTCCCTTACAAGGACCGCCCCCTTGTATAGTAGCTCAGAGGTTCCGCCTCCCAGACCCGTTACAGTTTGCTCGGGCCATGGAACCCGGTGGCACCCAAGCTCCCTCGCTCTCGGACCTGTGTCATGAACTGTCCCGTCAGAGGTCCCAACAGGAGTCCATCCTGGGTCACCTGCGGAATGTCAGTTCTCGCCTGGACACTCTGACTGCTCCGCCAGCAACCTCCGCCAGTGCCATGACTCGCAATCCGGCAGCTCCGCTGCCCACTAATACCATGGTATCCTACCCCGGACCCCGGCTTTCTGCACCTCCTCGCTTCGGAGGCGACTCCGCCCAGGCTCGGGGCTTCATAAATCAGTGCACCCTGCACTTTGAACTATTGTCCCACCAGTTTAACTCTGACCGGGCCAAAATTGCCTTCATCATGTCCCATCTCACCGGGGAGGCCCTGGCCTGGCTAAATCCTCTATGGGAGAGAGGAGACCCCCTGGTGTCCGACTTGCCTGCCTTTCTCACGGCTTTCCGGGAAAGTCTTCGACGAACCCGGACGGAAGACCTCATCCGCATCATCACTGCTACGCCTCCGTCAGGGAGGTCTCACCGTGGGCCAATATGCCATATGGTTCCGTACCCTTGCCTCGGAGCTGGCCTGGGATAACGACGCTCTGGTATCCGTCTTCTGGGAGGGTCTGTCAGGCCGTATTAAAGATGAACTTGCCGGTCGGGACATTCCTACCACTCTCGATGACCTAATAACTCTTGCCACCCGGATTGACCTACGGTTCCAGGAGCGTGCCAAAGAGGTCACCCATGAGAGGAGGTTTCCACGTCTAGCTCCTACTTTTCAGAAACCCGTCACTCCCTCCGTCTCTCCCCAGGTACACTCTCCTGAGCCTATGCAGGTCGACCAGACTAAGATGGTCAAAACCCGTCAGGACTTACGCCGTGCCGAGGGGAGCTGCTTCTACTGTGGCAGTAAGGAAAACCGGATCCGTGCCTGCCCGGAGAGGTCGGGAAACGCCTGTGTCTAGGTTCGCTCAGAGAGGTCGACCTAGACAAGAATAAATCCTCTCCATCTCTGCTGCTGTCAGTCTCAATCGTCTGCGGGGAGAACCGTTATTTCGAACTAGCCCAACTTGACTCTGGAGCAGCCGGGAATCTTATTTCACAGTCCCTGGTAGAGAAATACCGCATCCCCACCAAACCTCTGGCTGTACCCTTGTCTGTTGCTGCCGTGGATGGGGGTCTCTTACCACGCCCCATCCAACTCATCACCGAATCCATTACTCTACAGGTGGGAATGCTGCATTCTGAGAGTATCTCCTTTCATGTTCTGCCTGGACTCTCTCACGCCCTCTTGCTAGGTCTACCTTGGCTCCAGAGACATGCACCCGTGCTTGACTGGCAGACCGGAGAGGTCCTTCGCTGGGGACAGGACTGCCATAAGACCTAGAATCATAGAATCATAGAATCATAGAATGGTAGAGTTGGAAGGGACCTCCTGGGTCATCTGGTCCAACCCCCTGCTCAAAGCAGGATTCACTAGAATCCCGTCCATCCCGTCCGTCCTTCTCCTACCCCAGCTAATCTACCTGGACTTCCGATTCCTTATTGGTCTTATGCTGATGTCTTTAATAAAAAGGAGGCAGAGACACTACCCCCTCATAGACCATACGACTGCCCTATCGACCTGTTACCCGGTACTACTCCTCCCCGTGGGCGTATTTATCCATTATCCGCTGCTGAGACCCGGTCGATGTCCGAATATATTGAGGAGAATCTGGCCAGGGGATTCATCCGGAAATCTACCTCCCCGGCGGGAGCAGGCTTCTTTTTCGTCAAAAAGAAGGACGGTTCTCTCCGTCCCTGTATAGACTATAGAGGCCTTAACCAGATCACGGTGAAGAATAAGTACCCCCTTCCGCTCATTCCGGAGTTATTTGATTGTCTGAGGGGGGCTAGAATCTTCACCAAACTGGACCTCCGTGGGGCGTACCACCTGGTTCGTATCCGTCAGGGGGATGAATGGAAGACGGCATTCAACACCCGGGACGGCCACTATGAATATCTGGTAATGCCCTTTGGTCTCTGTAACGCTCCTGCCGTCTTTCAAGAGTTGGTCAATGACATCTTCCGGGACCTTCTCTACTCCTGCGTAGTGGTGTACCTGGACGACATCTTGGTCTTCTCTCCGGATCTCCAGACTCACCGGAGGGACGTTCGTCAGGTCCTGCTCAGGCTCAGGCAGAATCACCTCTTCGCTAAATACGAGAAGTGCCTCTTTGAGCAGACCTCGCTTCCGTTTTTGGGCTACATTATTTCTCAGACCGGCCTACGAATGGATCCAGAGAAACTGTCTGCCATCGAGAAATGGCCTCGACCGGAGGGGTTGAAGGCCATTCAGCGGTTCCTGGGCTTCGCCAACTACTACCGCCTCTTCATACCACACTTCTCTTCCCGGACTGCCCCAATTTCCGTGCTCACCCGTAAGGGTACTAATCCCAAAGAGTGGCCGCCCGAAGGAGAGGAGGCCTTTCTTTCCTTAAAACAGGCCTTCTCTTCCGCCCCGGTGCTGCATCGCCCGGACGGCAACAAGCAGTTCTTCCTGGAAGTTGACGCCTCCTCCTCTGGAGCCGGAGCGGTACTTACTCAAAAATCATCTTCCGGGAGGATGGTAACTTGCGGCTTCTTCTCTAAACTCTTCTCCTCCTCAGAGCGCAATTATTCCATAGGAGACCGAGAGTTATTGGCCATCAAACTGGCATTGGAGGAGTGGCGTTACCTGCTCGAGGGGGCTCTTCACCCGGTAATAATTTACACTGACCACAAGAACTTGGCTTACCTCCAGCATGCCCAGAGACTTAACCCGCGCCAAGCCCGGTGGTCCTTGTTTTTTGCTCGCTTTGATTTTGTTCTTCATTTTCGCCCGGCTGACAAAAACGTCAAGGCGGACGCCTTGTCTCGATCCTTTCTGGTATCTGATCTCGAGGAAGATCCGAAACACATCATCGATCCCGCCAGAGTAATACAGGTGGCTCCCGTGAGTCTAAATCGTCTCCCTCCCGGAAAGACGTTCGTATCAGTACCTGATCGGGAGAAGATCCTTCACTGGGGTCACTCGTCTAAACTGGCTGGCCATGCCGGTCAGAAAAAGACCCTCCAGCTTATTACCCGACACTACTGGTGGCCTACCCTGCACAAGGACGTAATAGACTTTGTTTCTGCCTGTGTGTCCTGCGCCCGCAACAAGGTTCCGAGACATCTGCCAGCCGGTCGCCTCCTTCCGCTTTCTGTACCTGCTGCCCCCTGGCAGCATATAGCAATGGACTTTATAACTGACCTCCCAGTCTCTGCCGGTTGTACGGTCATTTGGGTGGTCGCTGACCGCTTCTCCAAGATGGCTCATTTCGTTCCCCTGCCAGGCCTCCCGTCTGCACCCGAGCTAGCTAAAGACTTTATTCGTCACATCTTTCGTCTTCATGGCCTGCCCCTCCACATCGTGTCGGATCGTGGGGTACAGTTCACCTCACGCTTCTGGAGAGCCACTTGTAAACTGCTAGACGTCACCCTGGACTTCTCTTCCGCTTACCACCCACAGTCCAATGGTCAAGTGGAGCGGATCAATCAGAACCTCCGGCACTTCGTTAATGCCCATCATTCAGACTGGGTGGATCTCCTACCATGGGCCGAGTTCTCTTATAACAATCACGAGAGCGAATCCTCCTCCAAATCCCCGTTTTTTGTAGTCTTCGGTCAGCATCCTCGGATTCCTTTTCCTGTCTCCACCTCTGTGGACAACCCGGCTGCGGAATCTCTCGTTAGCAAATTTTCCTCCATTTGGGAGAGTACCCGATCCGCACTCCTTCAGTCGTCCGAACGGATGAAAAGACACGCTGACAAAAAACGCCTGGATCCTCCACAATTTCGTCCTGGAGATAAAGTCTGGCTCTCATCTAAATATGTCCGACTCAAGATACCTTCTTACAAGTTAGGGCCTCGGTTCATCGGTCCTCTGGAGGTCATCAGTCAGATCAACCCGGTGGCCTATAAATTGAAACTCCCGGCCAACTTACGGATCCCTAACTCCTTCCATGTATCTCTCCTCAAACCTGTGGTACTTAACTCTTTTTCCAAGTCTACAGGTACGCCTCCTGCTCCGGTTTCTGCTGAGGACGAGTTTGAGGTAGAGAACATTCTTGCCACCAAAAGGGTAAGAGGAAAGACCTTTTTTCTAGTAGATTGGAAGGGGTTTGGTCCTGAGGAGAGAACGTGGGAGCCCCGGGAGAACATCCATGCCCCTCTTATCCTTGCTAAATTTCTGTCTGGCCTAAAAAAGGGGGGGCCTAAAGGGGGGGGTACTGTAGCGCCGGCGTCCCTGCCCTCTGCTAGGCAGGGACGCTGTTCCCCTCACCTCTCTGCTCCGTGCCCGGCGTCCTCCTCCCTCTCTGCTGGCAGCGCGCGCTCCTTCCCGGCCACTGTGCTTAGGGCGCGCGCGCTCTCCCTCCCTCTTAAAGGGGCCGCGCGCGCCGTCCTAAGGAGTCCCCGGCCAATGGCCGGAGGACTTCACCATATATAAGGCACCTCCTCCAAAATGGAGGTGCCCGAGCAATGTTGTTGCACTGTTCACTACTCTGCTTCAGCCCTCAGGTCCCGTTGCCAGTTACCTGCCAGATACCTGCCAGATTCCTGTCAGCTTGCTGTCTTATTCCTGCCTGATATTCTGCTACCTGCCTGCTAGCCTGAGGTCCGACGGTCTGCCTTACAACTCCTGTCAGTCTGTCTAAGGACCAGCTTGCCCGCTCACCTGGGAGCGCACATCAGCTACCTGCCTGCTTGCCTGAGGTCCGACGGTCTGCCTTCCAACTCCTGTCAGTCTGTCTATGGACCAGCTTGCCCGCTCACCTGGGAGCGCACATCTGCTACCTGCCTGCTAGCCTTCCTGGAGGCTCCGCCGTCACGTGCTGTGACCACCTGCCTGTCCAGAGACTTCTGCCCGCTCACCTGGGAGCGCTCATCTGCCGCCTGTCTGTTGGTCTTCCTGGAGGCTCCGCCGTCACATGCCGTGACCACCCGTTTATCCAGAGACTCTCGCCTGCTCACCTGGGAGCTCACGTCTACCATCAGCCGCCACAGGTCGTACCAACCCTTTACCCAGAGACTGCCCCGGTCACTTGCCGTGACCATCTGCCCGTTCATCCAGAGACTGCCCCGGTCACTTGCCGTGACCATCTGCCCGTTCATCCAGAGACTGCCCCGGTCACTTGCCGTGACCATCTGCCCGTTCATCCAGAGACTGCCCCGGTCACTTGCCGTGACCTCCTGCCCGTTCTTCCAGAGACTGTCCCGGTCATCTGCTGTGACTGCCTGCCTGGTCGCCACCCGCTCCCTTACAAGGACCGCCCCCTTGTATAGTAGCTCAGAGGTTCCGCCTCCCAGACCCGTTACAGTCGCTGACCAATAGCATCACCATACCGCCAATGCATAAAAAATTGGTCATCAGATGTAATGAAATATTTCTGCAGTAATAATCCTGACATTTTTTTGCAAGCTTCAAAATATTATACTCTATTTAAAATTGGAATGGCACATGGTAAGGGACAGGGAGGTGGACACGATGCTGATGGTGAACGCAGAGGCCGTGGGCAAGATGAAACTGTGCCTGCTGAGGGAGCACAACAAGCACCCACTTCATGTTGACCTCCATTCCTGTCCCACTTTATAGGAGGCCGCAGAACGCCACTCTTGAAGCCTGACCAGTGTGAAAGGTTGTTGGCTGGATAGCAGATAATGCTTCCAGTCAGTTTGCCACCACCACCCTGTCTTCCACACGGTCCAGTCTCAGTAGCCATGAGTCTGGACCACATATTCCTCACAATGTTCCTCCTTCCTCCCACCATGCCGAGTGCCCGGAGAAAAGTGATCCCACACTTGGACATTCCAAAGAGCTGTTCACATTTCCATTTATAGATTCTAGCCTCTTGCTCTGTCCGCTTCAAGCAGGGCATGAGGAGATCCCATATAGCGGTGCCCAAATATTTGAGCAGCCACGGTCACACAAAGGTGGGAAAGTACAATTACTATCGCAAGAAGTGGATGATGATAAGACACAATTGTCAGAAAGTCAGGAGAAGGCTCTGGGTGCGTACGTGGAAGATGAGTTGGTGGACGATGAAGTCACTGACCCAACGTGGGAATGTGACATGCATAGCGAGGACAGCAGTGCAGAGGGGGAGGGAGTTGTATCACCACAACAGGCAGGAATAAGCAGTGGGGTGGCCACAGACACAAGGCGGGCAACTGATCCCCAAAACACCAATACGACGGAAGTTGCCAGTCCAACTGTTAGGTCTTCCCGAGTCTGGCTCTTTTTTAAAGACTGTCCAGTTAACCCAAAAAAGGCAATTTGCAACATGCCATGCAAGCATCAGCAGGGGCAGCAAAACTACCAGCCTGACCACCACCAGCATGCTCAGTCACATGACAGCAAAGTACCCGACTAGTTGGGCCAAATGCCCGGGTCCAGAAACAGTGTCTGCGGGTGACACCACTGCCTGTTCCGCTGTTGTGCATGCACGCCAATCCCCTGTCCATGATGCAGGCAAAGATGCCTCCAACCCTACACCTGTCGTTGCACACTTGCAACCACCACCGTCAGCAACCACGTCCTTGTCCCAGTGCAGCGTTCAGCTGTCCCCATCTCAGTTTTTGGAACGCAATCGCAAATATGCAGCCACCCACCCACAGGCCACAATACTAAACTGCCACATTTCTAGACTGCTTGCACTGGAAATGTTGCCTTTTAGGCTTGTGGAGACAGAAGCTTTCCGCAATCTCATAGTGGCGGCTGTTCCTTGGTACTCGATCCTCAGCTGCCACTATTTCTCCCAGTGTGCCATCTCTGCCTTACACAAGCACATGTCCAGAGCATTAGCCATGCCCTCACCAATGAAGTTACTGGGAAGGTCCACCTAACCACGGACACATGAACAAGTGCTTGTCGCCAGGGACGGTACATTTCACTGACGGCACACTGAGTGAATATTGAGGAAGCTAGGACCCAGTCGGACCCTGGGACGGAACTTGTCCTCCTAATGCCGAGGATTACTTGCCCTGGGTCAGTCAGGGTTGCCCCCACATTCTCCTGCACCTTCTCTTCCCTTTCAGCCTCCATCTCCGAAACGACCACATTAGCTAGAAGCACTGCAGCACTGCGTCGACCAAGCAGCAACAAGCTCTGCTGAAGCTTATCTGCTTAGGTGACAAACCGCACACCGCTGCAGAGTTGTTGAAAACTGTAACAGAACAGGCAGATCTGTAGCTCTCATCGGTGAACCTACAACCAAACATGGTCGTGTGTGACAATGGTCGGAACCTGTAGGCGGCTCTGAAGCTTTGTGACCTCGCACACGTACCATGCCGCATGTGTGCCCATTTTCGAAAGTCAGCTACAGCTTCCGCTGCCCTGGTAGTGCTTCAGCAGCATTTGCAGCTTCCAGCTCACTGACTGGTGTGTTATGTCACTACGCGTTGGAACTCAACGTTGCATATGTTGGGAAGGATTTGTGAGCAGCAGAGGGCAGTTGTTGAGTACCAGCTTCAACACACCCGTCGGTATTCCGGTCAGCCTCCACACATAAGAGCGGATGAGTGGGCATCGGTGTCTGACATCTTTGCCGTTCTCCAAAACTTTGAGCACTTGACATAATTTGCATCATCATCCCACTTCTCTGCCTACGGAAACGCTCGTTGCTCAAAATTAAAGAGGAGGATTTACAGGTGGAGCACGATGAGATGGAGCAAGGAACCATACAGGGTGATGCTACACAGCCCAGCTTCATCTCAACGCGAATTGGGTGATAATGAGGAGGAGGAGGACCAGGAGCTGTTTTTTTGCGCTACATGTGGTACTACCCACTCCACTTTCATACCTTCTGTTGGACGTGGATGGCCTGAAGAGCAGAAGGACGAGGAGGAGGACCAGGAGGAGGATGAGGAAGAGAACATGAACAGTCGTCCTCTTGGTGGGGACAGGGAAGTCTTGGCTGTTGGCAGTCTGGCACACATGGCTGAGTTTATTTTCCACTGCCTCTCTCGCGACCCTCACATTGTATGCATTTTGAGCAACAGTAATTACTGGTTGGAAAAAACCTGAAGGTCTGAACTGAAACGTAAGTTGATGTGCATGCAAAATGTAAATGCATGTACACACAAGGCCATTAAACAGAGAGAAACCAAAGACAAGAAAAATACCCAAATAACTGAAAGTAAATGTATAAATCGCACAGTGCAAAAATAATAATAATAAATAATAAAGGGTATTTAGTTGACATAATTTTGATCAAAATAATGTGAAAGCCATCCCGCCACTTCACGGCAACCCTTATGCGACAGTCCTAACTCTAATATTAAAAACCTTACCATTTGTAAAGTGACATACATATGGACAAGGGCAGAGAGACTGGATCCCTAGTGTAAGCATAAAGCCGAGGCAGAATGAGCGTCTCAGCCCAGACAAAGGGCGGCCACACCCTTTTATATGCACTAAAGCATACTGACTGCAAAGAAAAAACCTGAAGGTCTGAACTGAAACGTAAGTTGATGTGCATGCAAAATGTAAATGCATGTACACACAAGGCCATTAAACAGAGAGAAACCAAAGACAAGAAAAATACCCAAATAACTGAAAGCAATTGTATAAATCGCACAGTGCAAAAATAATAATAAATAATAAAGGGTATTTAGTTAACATAATTTTGATCAAAATAATGTGAAAGCCATCCCGCCACTTCACGGCAACCCTTATGGGACAGTCCTAACTCTAATATTAAAAACCTTACCATTTGTCAAGTGACATACATATGGACAAGGGCAGAGAGACTGGATCCCTAGTGTAAGCATAAAGCCGAGGCAGAATGAGCGTCTCAGCCCAGACAAAGGGTGGCCACACCCTTTTATATGCACTAAAGCATACTGACTGCAAAGAAAAAACCTGAAGGTCTGAACTGAAACGTAAGTTGATGTGCATGCAAAATGTAAATGCATGTACACACAAGGCCATTAAACAGAGAGAAACCAAAGACAAGAAAAATACCCAAATAACTGAAAGTAAATGTATAAATTGCACAGTGCAAAAATAATAATAAATAATAAAGGGTATTTAGTTAACATAATTTTGATCAAAATAATGTGAAAGCCATCTCGCCACTTCACGGCAACCCTTATGGGACAGTCCTAACTCTAATATTAAAAACCTTACCATTTGTCAAGTGACATACATATGGACAAGGGCAGAGAGACTGGATCCCTAGTGTAAGCATAAAGCCGAGGCAGAATGAGCGTCTCAGCCCAGACAAAGGGCGGCCACACCCTTTTATATGCACTAAAGCATACTGACTGCAAAGTAATTACTGGTTGGTAACACTTCTAGACCCACACTACAAGAAGAACTTTCTATCTCTCCTTCCCATAGCAGAGAGGTCTAGTAAAATATTGCAGTACCAGAAGGCCCTTGTTGAAGAAGTATTAAAATTTTTTACATCTGACATTGCTGGCGGAAGAGGTCACAGTTTCTTGAACAAGGAGTACAGGGAGGGAGTCACAAACCAGATGCAGCAGAGGCAGGGGAACACTGTAAAAGGTCTGGGACAGTTTTCTCAGGCCCTCGCAGCGCCCAGGCCCTGATGTGCAGGGTACTCTGACAAAGAGGGAAAAGTTTTGGAAAATGCTGAAGGAGTACCTTGATGACCGTACCAAGCTGGACATGTGGCATGAACTGTCTCGCTACACCTTGGAGGTCCTGGCCTGCCCTGCTGCTAGCATTTTGTCAGAGCGGGTTTTTAATGCCGCCGGGGGAATTATTACTGATAGGTGCATCTGCCTTTCAACTGATAGGCTGAAAGGCTGACTCTTATCAAAATGAACAAGGACTGGAATTGTCCAGACTTCTCAACACCACCGGATGATAGCAGCGTAGCATAAACTCAAATCCAGTGTTTTTTTTTTTTGGGGGGGGGTCTATTCCCATGCACCCCTTCACATCCAGACATGGGTATATGCTTCAGGATTTCGTCTATTTTATGTCGTCTTCCTCCTTCTCCTCATTCTCCACAGCCATATCACCAGGGTGACCATCATGCAACACACCCCAAATTTTTTTTTAAGGGTGTTATGATGCCCGTAGGAACTATTTTTAGAGGCCTACCTCTAACATTCTATAAAATATGTATCTATGCCCCCCAGGGGTAAATGTTTTTCAGCCCATGCACTTAATGCATGGGCATTACCAGTCTAGGAGACCCACTCATTAATAATGGGAAAATTTTTTTTGACTGAGACACTCCACTACGTCTCTTCAAAGGGGTATTGAAGTGTGACCTAATTTTTGGCAACCCTTGCACTTACTGCATACGCAATAACAGTATAGGAGACCCACTGTCACAGGTGTGTCAGGGGTGACAAACAGTCGCCCTGCAGTGGGTTGCAGGAGATCTATACGTTTGGCATTGTAGACAGCTTCTTAGATAAGAGGCTGTCTTTAGGATCGAGCGGCTACCTCTCTCTTGCTAATTAGCTCTCTGGCCTGGGTGTATATATACCCAGTGTGTCTGAGAGGGAGTCGCCGGCTATATCCATTTCTACTTGTGAAGCTTAGCAGGAGCAGTACTTCTTCCTCTCTGGAGTTTGAAGCCGTGTTCTTATTTGGAGTTCATCTAAAGCTAAGCCATTTACCCTGTTTTGTCCACCCTTGTTGTCTATAGAGTTTAGTGGAGGTTGACTAGTGCTCATCTCCTTCCATCCCTAGCCGTAGCCATACGCCAGGGAGAGTAGGGTGAGGCAGGTGTGCAGCGATTGCTAAGGAGGCAATATAGGGATGATAGTTGAGACAGGGTGATGCTAGACCATACTAGGAGTTCTCCACTTCCCCCTTTCCCTTGTGTCTGGGCTCCCTTTTCCTTTTCCCTCTGTGTTGCACTAAGTCGCCAATACGGGAGTCTCTGCAGGTAGGTCTGTCCAGCCTGAACCCAAGGTTGCCCTTCCAGACAGGTTTTCAGGAGGTCGGGACAAGTTTTTTTGTGCTTAAGGAGGCATGCAAATTGTATTTTAAACTTTGTCCCTACTCCTCCGGTAATGAGGAGCAACGGGTTGGTATTGTGATTAGTGTTGAGCCACCCCCGTAGTGTTCGAGTTCGGTTCGTCGAACACCCGTATGTTCGACAAACTGTTCATCGAACTGTTCGTCGAACACCTTCGAACACCATTAAAACCAATGGCAGGCAAACAAAAACACATAGCAACACATAGAAAACACATAGAAAACACTTCAAAGGTGTCCAAAAGCTGACAAACTGCTCAGAAGACACAACTAACACATGGAAAAGTGACAAGTACATATAGTCATGCGAAAAGAAAAGAGGTGGAGGAGTAAAAGGAGGGGGAGACACAGATATAGGCATGTCATGCCCTTCTAAAACCAAAAAAGTGTGAAGCCGACACGGCCAGTCCGTTCCTGCCCGTGCGACCTCCGTGTCGCCGGGTTTGTGCAAGAGCTGCAGTGGACCCTGATGGCCAGCCCCCCTCTCCCAATACAGGTGCCGGTCCGCTGGTGGGTCGAGCGAGCCCCCCTGCGGTGGAGGCAGGTTTAAGCGTTTTCATTTAAATTATCTCTCTAATTTTAATGAGTACACTTTAAATCATTTTACAAGGATCTATTGGAGGGCAAGTCTGATGCCAGCAGCTGCGGGAATTCCAGGTCCAGTAGCGTCCTCTAAAGCTGCTGCAGTTAAAAAGCTTTTATAAGGATTGAGCTTGGCGGTCCACCGCAAGGCATCCTACCACCAGTCCCAGCCCCTGTGCCTTGGGGTGCCTCCCGATGCTCTTCACTGAGTATCCCGGGGGCCCGAAGCATTTCCTTTGAAAAAATTAAGTGTCCAAACTACAGGTGGTGTAGCTTGCTTAACAGCTGGGATAATCTACTGACTATCAGACACTGCTACTAGGCACAAAGTATTTCCTCGGCTAGATGCATTTAAAAATTTGTAATTAGATACTCTCGTTGGATGCTGAGAAAGCATTCCATAGAGTCTCCTGGCACTCCATATATTATTCTCTTAAAAAGCTTGGGGTAGGGGTCTAGGGGACCCTTTTATAGCCAAAATCACGGCCCTGTATCGCAATACGTCACCTAGCCTGAAGATAAATGGAACTTTAGCACCCCGAGGGCTCGGTTGCTACAGAGGTATTGCACCTCACCCAGAGGTGTAATATCTTACTCTCAGGTAAGGATGGAGTGTGGATCAGGACCCCGACACCTGCATGCATTACACCACATTGCCGTGGGGCAGGGCGACCAATATGCCCCTGAGATGGGCACGACAGTCCCTGTCCCTGGCTGGAGTGGGGGGAGGGAACTCCGAGGAAGGGGAACCCTGTAGTGCAGTAGCAGGGAGGAAGCAGTTCCTGGGTGCATTGAGAAAGGAGTATAAAAGGTGGGCACCATCTTAGTTCAGTGCAGAGAAGTCTGAGCAGAAGTGACAGGGAGCAGGGGCTCTGCATGAGCTCTGCTCCGGAGGTGGGCCTAGTAACAGAGGCCCAGGCCTGAAAGAGGGAGAAGGAAGGAAGAGGAGCGGAGAAGGCTCCAGGTACGAGGAATGAAGAGATCCCAGGGGTGCGGACGGGCGAGTCGCCACCGCACGCACGAATCCACCTGCGTGGAGGGGTCAGGCCAAAGTGGGAGACCGGTCACCGAAACTAGTGGAGGCGGGAATCGACCCTCAGCTAGAAACCGGAGGCTGTGACATTTTATGTGGCGCAGCCCCTCGCTACACCCGCTAGGAAGACACCACATAGGGTCAGGGAAACTGGTGCCAAGTTTACCAAGAGGAGGCCCGAGGCAGCCAGACAGAAGCGTAGTCACTGGTGGGGTAAGAAAGGCCAGAGAAAGGGCACACAAAGGGGGTCCTGTGAAGCGCTCCAAAGTTATCTGGGAGTTGGCCGAGCCCCTCACCTGGTGAGCACAGTACGACGTGGGCAGCCGTTACCTGCAGAAGTGGTCTGGATAATAAGAACTGTGAGTAAAGGCCCTGGACAGCATCACTGACTCGTGTCGTTACTGCTGCTGCCCTGCACCATCACCCCCATCCTCCGCATACACTGCCCTGAGGCTATACTCCTCCCGTGGGGAGTTATACTACTCTCTGCTGCACCCACAACACCAGCCTCAGCGGTCTGCCCTGCAGCGGTGGTTCACTCTGACCGGAATCCACTGGTGGCGTAGTCGGACATTTAAACATCAAAACCACATAAATAGTTCCGCCACTGGTTTAACCGCCCTGAGCCACGGAACCGGGTCGCCGCCACGAAGACTACAACCCCCAGCATCCACCAAAAAGGGTCCGGCTCCGGGAGTCCCAAGGCCCAGGGGGCGCGTCAGAACATTTTCATCACCTTTCATAGTCACCAATGGGACAAGGCAGGGATGTCCTCTGTCCCCTCTCTTATACATTCTAGTGACAGAGCACCTGCGCTCATCAATTCGTCATAACCCCAATATTAGGTGGATTGAGGTGGGAGGCACCGAGTACAAGTGCTCTGCATTTGCTGCTGATGTCCTAGTATATATCACTAAATCACATATATCCATCCCTGCTGTTATGGCTGAAATAGATCACTTTGTTACATGGTCAAATTTTAAAATCAATGCAGCGAAGTCTGAGGCCCTCGATGTTTCCCTCCCCAAATCCATACAGGATTCCATCCAGTCCAACTTTCCCTTTGCCTGGCCCTCACAGGGTATCAAATACTTAGGAATTCGTATTCATAGAGACCTCTCCCGTCGGTTTGTAATGACCTGCTAATGCTTATAATTTCAAAAATGACCATTTTTTTGTTCTTTATTAAAATGAAAAGGTTGATCGAAGAGTGTGGGGGATCTAAGAGTGTGGCAACCCAGTAGTCAGGATTATTTCAAATTCTGACAATCTGAGGGTCATGTTGCAGGTAGTGCAGCAAGAAGGCACTAATGTGTCTTGCGCTTCTAGGAGCCCCAAAATTATTTTCCGGGCTAGATGCAGCTAAAAATTATTAGTAATTTGAAAGCTGGTGGAGCTTAGTATAGATGGCCTAATAGAGTCAGTACTGCAAACTGCTACAAGGCCAAAATTATTTTACAGCCAAGATACAGATAAACATGATTAGTAATTTTAAATCTGGTGTAGTTTAGTATAGATGGCCTAATAGAATCAGTACTGCAAACTGCTACAAGGCCCAAATTATTTTACAGCCAAGATACAGATAAACATGATTAGTAATTTGAAAGCTTAAAACGGTTGGTGAGGTGATTTTAACAAATCATCAAGCTTTT
Organism: Phyllobates terribilis; assembly: GCF_046119375.1. NCBI lineage: Eukaryota > Metazoa > Chordata > Amphibia > Anura > Dendrobatidae > Phyllobates > Phyllobates terribilis. Next base: position 53,507,711 of record NW_027362768.1, on the reverse strand, counting down.
ACTCTCCCCAGGATGACACAGGGGTAGAAAACTCATTTCGGATCCATGATTTGTTCATCTTTATGAACGTGAGTCTGTCTACATTGTCAGTGGAGAGCCGCGTGCGCTTATCTGTCAGCACACCACCAGCAGCGCTGAACACACGTTCAGACAGAACGCTGGCTGCGGAGCATGACAAGATTTCCAAGGCATAAGTGGCGAGCTCCGGCCATTTATCCAGATTGGAAGCCCAAAAAGAGCAAGGGTTCAGTGACACAGTCATGGCTTCAATGTTTACTTGGAGATACTCCTGTACCATCGTCTCTAGGCGTTGACTATGTGTCAGACTTCTTGTCTCCTGTGGCCTTGCAAAGGATGGGCTAAAAAAGTGGTGAAATGATTCCGCAAAATTGATGTTACCACTAGATACTGTGTTTCTGTTACGGTTTGAGTGCTGAACACTCGACGGTCCCGCGGTTGGCAAGTTGGAACTGTGAGATTCACTACGTGCACCACTGGTGTTTTGTGGAAAAGCACATGTAAGATTCTGCAACAGTCTCTGCTGATACTCCTGCATGCGTGCATCTCTTTCTATGGCAGGAATAATTTCTGCAAATTTACTTTTGTACCGGGGATCTAAGAGTGTGGCATCCCAGTAGTCAGGATTATTTCTAATTCTCACAATTCGAGGGTCATGTTGCAGGTAGTGCAGCAAGAAGGCACTCATGTGTCTTGCGCATCCAGGAGCACCAAGTCCCTGTTGTGTTGGTGGCGAGGTAACAGTCATGCTTCCTTCCTGTGCCCTCTCCCCCCAACCTCGCACAACAGAAATGTGATCAAGGTCTCCCTCATCTGATGAGTCTTCCATCAGTTTGTCCTCCACTTCTTCCTGGGCTCCTGCACCTTCCTCACTAGTTTGGCTGCTACGATGTGCCCTGGTAAAACCATCTCCCACACCCTCACATGCCTGCTGCCTTGGTGATGCCGACCGCCTGGACCTTGCAGATGTTAGCCCTTTCTCTACTTCCTCCACCTCCTCTTGTGCCACCACCTGACTCCGAATTCTGTTTAACATGTGCTCCAGCATGTAAATCACCTTAATAGTCATGCTGATAATGGCATCTTCAGCACTAAACATCTTCGTCACCATTTCAAAACTGTGCAGAAGGGTGCATAGGTCCCTGATCTGAGACCACTCCTCCAGCGTAATTTGCCCCACCTCTGGATCTCGATGGCCCAGGCTATACGTCAGAACGTATTGCACCAGGGCTTGTCGGTGCTGCCACAGTCGCTGCAACATGTGCAGAGTTGAATTCCACCGGGTAGGCACATCGCATTTTAGCCGGTGAAGTGGCAGGCCCAACGACTTCTGTAGAGATGTAAGTCGCTGAGCTGCGGGATGCGAACGGCGGAAGTGAGCACACAGCAACCGTGCCCTCTGCAGAAGGCCATCTTGGCCGGGATAGTAGGATAAAAATTGCTGCACAACCAGGTTCAACACGTGAGCCATACAAGGCACGTGTGTGACATTGCCCCGGCGAAGGGCCGCACCCAGGTTTGCAGCATTGTCGCACACGGCCTTCCCTGGTTTCAGGTCCAGTGGAGACAACCATTCATGAAACTGGTTCCCCAGAGCTGACCACAACTACTCAGCTGTGTGACTCACATTTCCCAGACATTTCAAAGTAAAAACTGCCTGATGACGTTGAGCCCAGCTACCAGCATAGTAAGGAGGTGTGCAGGATCCCTTCTGCGCAGTTAGAAAGCTTGTGGCATGACCAGACAGGCTTTGGGTGCAGGTGGAGGACGGAGAGGAGGTTGAGGAGGCAGAAGCAGTGGAGCAACTTTGACATAAAGAGGATTGACGCACAACTCGTGGGGATGGCAAGACTTGGACAGCAGCCCCTTGTCCTGCTGTCACCATAGTTACCCAGTGCCCAGTCAGCAACATGTAATGCCCCTGTCCATGCCTACTTGTCCAAGTGTCTGTGGTGAAATGCACCCTGTCACACACAGAGTTTCTCAAAGAAGCGGTGATGTTGTGTGCGACATGCTGGTGGAGCGCAGGCACACCTTTCTTTGAGAAGTAGTGCCGACTGGGCATCTGGTACTGGGGCACTGCGAGGGACATAAGGTCTCGAAAATCCTCTGTGTCCACCAGGCGGAAAGGCAGCATTTCTGTAGCCAAGAGCTTGCAGATGATGAAATTCAACCTCTTAGCTTTCTCATGGCTAGGAGGAAATGGTCCTTTACTTGTCCACATCTGAGGAACCGAGGGCTGGCTGTTGTGCTTAGACGGGGTTGAGTAGGGTGTCCCTGGCAAACTGCTGGTCTGTGAGGAAGATGCAGGTGGACATGTTAGGTTGCCTTGATCCAAAGGTGGTGCTATCGATGTCGGACAGCGCTGAACACCAGCTGGTGTTTCCACCTCCAAAGAAAATGATGACCTGCCAATCACGCTGGCTGTTGCGGGTAAAGAGGTGGCTGACCTGCGTCCCAAAACAGGTGTGACTGCTGTCCCCCCAGTCACAGAGGATGAAGAGGCTGCGGATGCACAAGATGTGGCAGACGGTGGTTGGCCCGGCCGGCTAGGCCGCATTGTAGCCCAGTGAGCTTCCCACTGCAACTTATGCTTCATATCCATGTGCCGGTTCATGCATGAAGTACTCAAACTATGGATTTTTTGGCCTCTACTTAGCTTTTGCTGACAAATGTTACAGATAACACGAGTTGGGTCATCTTTATCGATCTGAAAAAATGCCCAGGCTATGCAAGGCTTAGCACCCATGCGACCTGAAGAGCCACCATGACTTGTGGTCAGAGGCAGAATTGTGTTTGAGGATACAGTTGTTGACGTGCTTCCAGTACTGCGTCTCTGTCCAGGAAGGCGCAACCTGACCTCGTCGTCACTAGCATCCTCCACCTCCTCTGCTGACCTCATCGACTGGCTGACTGTGGGTTGACAGTAAGTGGGATCTCCAACCTCGTCATCATCACCCTGTGTGTTATCACACCCGTCGCCCTCAGAGCCAACCTGTTCCTGCCCTGACAAAAAACTAAAGTTGTTGCTCCAATCAGGTATTTGAGTCTCATCATCGTCTTCCTCATTGTCTCCACTAGTGTTGAGCCACCCCCGTAGTGTTCGAGTTCGGTTCGGTTCGTCGAACACCCGTGTGTTCGCCGAACTGTTCGTCGAACTGTTCGTCGAACACCTTCGAACACCGTTAAAACCAATGGCAGGCAAACAAAAACACATAGAAACACATAGAAAACACCTTCAAAGGTGTCCAAAAGCTGACAAACTGCTCAGAAGACATAACTAACACATGGAAAAGTGACAAGTACATATAGTCATGCGAAAATAAAAGAGGTGGAGGAGTAAAAGGAGGGGGAGACACAGATATAGGCATGTCATGCCCTTCTAAAATCCAAAAAGTGAGAAGCCGACACGGCCAGTCCGCTCCTGCCCGTGCCACCTCCGTGTCGCCGGGTTTGTGCCAGAGCCGCGGTGAACCCTGACGGCCAGCCCCCCTCTCCCAATACTGGTGCCTGTCCGCTGGTGTATCGAGCGAGCCCCCCTGTGGTGGAGGCAGCTCTAAGCTTTTTAATTTAAATTGTCTCTCTAATTTGAATGAATACACTTTAAATCCATTTACAAGGATCTATTGGAGGGCAAGTCTCATGCCAGCAGCCGCGGTAATTCCAGCTCCAGTAGCGTCCACTAAAGCTGCTGCAGTTAAAAAGCTTTTATAAGGATCGAGCTCGGCTGTCCACCGCAAGGCATCCTACTGCCAGTCCCAGCCCCTATGCCTTGGGGTGCCTCCTGATGCTCTTCACTAAGTATCCCATGGTCCCGAAGCATTTCCTTTGAAAAATTAAGTGTCTAAACTACAGGTGGTGCAGCTTGCTTAACAGCCGGGATAATCCGCTCACTAGCAGACACTGCTACTAGGCACAAAGTATTTCCTGGGCTAGATGCAGTTAAAAATTTGTAATTAGATACTCTCGTTGGATGCTGAGAAAGCATTCCATAGATTCTCCTGGCACGCCATATATGATTCTCTTAAAAAGCTTGGGGTAGGGGTCTAGGGGACCCTTTTATAGCCAAAATCACGGCCCTGTATCGCAATACGTCACCTAGGCTGAAGATAAATGGAACTGTAGCACCCTGAGGGCTCGGTTGCTACAGAGGTATTGCGCCTCACCCAGAGGTGTGATATCTCACTCTCAGGTAAGGATGGAGTGTGGATCAGGACCCGACACCTGCATGCATTACACCACATTGCCGTGGGGCAGGGCGACCAATATGCCCCTGAGATGGGCACGACAGTCCCTGTCCCTGGCTGGAGTGGGGGGAGGGAACACTGAGGAAGGGGAACCCTGTAGTGCAGGAGCAGGGAGGAAGCAGTTCCTGGGTGCATTGAGAAGGGAGTATAAAAGGTGGGCACCATCTTAGTTCAGTGCAGAGAAGTCTGAGCAGAAGTGGCAGGGAGCAGGGGCTCTGCATGAGCTCTGCTCCGGAGGCGGGCCTAGTAACAGAGGCCCAGGCCTGGAAGAGGGAGAAGGAAGGAAGAGGAGCGGAGAAGGCTCCAGGAACGAGGAATGAAGGGATCCCAGGGGTGCGGACGGGCGAGTCGCCACCGCACGCCCGAATCCACCTGCGTGGAGGGGTCAGGCCAAAGGGGGAGACCGGTCCCCGAACTAGTGGAGGCAGGAAACGACCCTCAGCTAGAAACCGGAGGCTCTGACATTTTATGTGGCGCAGCCCCTCGCTACACCCGCTAGGAAGGCACCACATAGGGTCAGGGAAACTGGCGCCAAGTTTACCAAGAGGAGGCCCGAGGCAGCCGGACAGAAGTGTTGGTAAGAAAGGCCAGACAAAGGACACACAAAGGGGGTCCTGTGAAGTGCTCCAAAGTTATCTGGGAGTTGTCTGAGCCCCTCACCTGGTGAGCACAGTACGACGTGGGCAGCCGTTACCTGCAGACGTGGTCTGGATAATAAGAACTGTGAGTAAAGGCCCTGAACTGCATCACTGACTCCGTGTCGTTACTGCTGCTGCCCTGCACCATCACCCCCATCCTCCGCATACACTGCCCTGAGGCTATACTCCTCCCGTGGGGAGCTATGCTACGCTCTGCTGCACCCACAACACCAACCTCAGTGGTCTGCCCTGTAGCGGCGGTTCAGTCTGACCGCAATCCACGGGTGGCGTAGTCGGACATTTAAACATGAAAACCACATAAATAGTTCCGCCACTGGTTTGACCGCCCTGAGCCACGGAACTGGGTCGCCGTCACGAAGACTACAACCACCAGCATCCACCAAAAAGGGTCCGGCTCCGGGTGTCCCAAGGCCCAGGGGGTGCGTCAGAACATTTTCATCACCTTTCACAATCACCAATGGGACAAGGCAGTGATGTCCTCTGTCCCCTCTCTTATACATCCTAGTGACGGAGCACCTGCTCTCATCAATTCGCCATAACCCCAATATTAGGTGGATTGAGGTGGGAGGCACTGAGTACAAGTGCTCTCTATTTGCTGATGATGTCCTAGTATATATCACTCAATCACATATATCCATCCATGCTGTTATGGCTGAAATAGATCACTTTGTTACATGGTAAAATTTTAAAATCAATGCAGCGAAGTCTGAGGCCCTCGATGTCTCCCTCCCCAAATCCATATAGGATTCCATCCAGTCCAACTTTCCCTTTGCCTGGCCCTCACAGGGTATCAAATACTTAGGAATTCCTATTCATAGAGACCTCTCCCATCTATGTTATCTTAATTTTGGGCCCTTTATTGAACAACTCCATACAGACCACGGTTGGCAAGTTAGAACTGTAAGATTCACTACGTGAACCACTGGTGTTTTGTGGAAAAGCACATGTACACTGCGTTCCAAATTATTATACAAAAAGTGTTTAGGAGTGATAAGGGAAGAATTTGTTTGTTTGTCAGTTAAACTCATTGATGGTGATGTGTGTCAGGGCTCTTTATATCACTGTAAGCAATTGCAGACACCTGTGCTAATTAGTTTGGCAGGTGTGTCCAATGAAAGGCAAGACTACTTAAGAAGGCTCTCTCACATTATTAAGCAGCCTACATTTTCTGCCAAAATGGGAAAGAAAAAGGATGTGTCGGCTGCTGAGAAGCAACAAATTGTGGAGTGTTTAGGTCAAGGCATGACTACAATCAACATTTTGCGATGATCAGGATGAAGTGTCTTGGCAATCAAGAAGTATGTAGCTGATTCACAGTACACACGTGTGCGTGCTGATAAGGGCAAATTGAGGACTCTTTCCTACAGGCAATTACGTCAGGTTGAAAGAGCAGCGGCAAAAAAGCCTTGTCATAGCAGCAGACAAGTTTTTGAAGCTGCTTGTGCCTCCAACGTCCCCCGAACAACAAGATGCAGGGTCCTTCAGAGGTTTGCAGCTGTGCATGCGCCATCCTGTCGACCTCCTCTATCCACTTCACACAAGCAGAAACGGCTCCAGTGGGCCAAACATTACATGAAGACTGATTTCAAAACTGTTTTGTTCACGGATGAGTGCCGTGCAGCGCTCGATGGTCCAGATGGATGGAGTGGAGGATGGCTGGTTGATGGACACCCCACGCAAACACGGCTACAGCGCCAGCAAGGAGGAGGTGGAGTAATGTTTTGGGCTGGAATCATGGGGAGAGAGATTGTCGGCCCCTTTAGGATCCCTGAAGGCGCTAAAGATAAACTCCATAATGTATGTGGATTTTCTAAAACAGCACTTCCTGCCATGGTTCAAGAAGAAGAACCGTGTATTTCACAGCAAGATCATTTTTCTGCATGATAATGCACCATCTCATGCTGCACATAAAACATCTGCATCTCTGGCTGATATGGGCATAAAAGGGGACAAACTTATGGTGTGACCCCCATGCTCCCCTGACCTCTACCCCATTCAGAACCTTTGGAGCATCATTAAAAGGAGTGTCTATGATGGCGGGAGGCAGTTCACATCTAAGCAACAGCTCTGGGAGGGTATTCTGTCCTCATGCAAAACAATTGAAGCAGAAACCATCCAAAACCTGACAAATTCAATGGACGAGAGAGTTCAGAAGCTCCTTTCGAACAAGGGGTCCTATGTGAAAATGTAACATCACCTAGAATAAAGTTTTGAGTTGAAAACTGTTTGATTTCAGTTTCTAACAACCTGCTAATGCTTATAATTTCAAAAATGACCATTTTTTTGGTCTTTATTAAAATGAAAAGGTTGATCGAAAAGTTTGGGGGATCTAAGAGTGTGGCAACCCAGTAGTCATGATTACTTCGAATTCTGACAATATGAGGGTCATGCTGCAGGTAGTGCAGCAAGAAGGCACTTATGTGCCTTGCGCATCTCGGAGCCCCAAAATTATTTTCCGGGCTAGATGCAGCTAAAAATTATTTTTAATTTTAAATCTGGTGAAGCATTAGTATAGATGGCCTAATAGGATCAGTGCTGCACACTGCTACAAAGCCCAAATTATTTTCCAGTCAAGATACAGATAAACATGATAAGTAATTTGAAAGCTTAAAACGGTTGGTAGGGTGATTTTAACCAATCATCAAGCTTTTACTCTCCCCAGGATGACACAGGGGTAGAAAAGTCGTTTCGGATCCATGATTTGTTCATCTTTATGAACGTGAGTCTGTCTACATTATCAGTGGAGAGCCGCGTGCGCTTATCTGTCAGCACACCACCAGCAGCGCTGAACACACGTTCAGACAGAACGCTGGCTGCGGGGCATGACAAGATCTCCAAGGCGTAAGTGGCTAGCTCCGGCCATTTATCCAGATTGGAAGCCCAAAAAGAGCAAGGGTCCAGTGACACAGTCGTGGCTTCAATGTTTACTTGGAGATACTCCTGTACCATCGTCTCTAGGCGTTGACTATGTGTCAGACTTCTTGTCTCCTGTGGCCTTGCAAAGGATGGGCTAAAAAAGTGGTGAAATGATTCCGCAAAATTGATGTTACCAGCAGATACTGTGGTTCTGTTACGGTTTGAGTGCTGAACACTTGACGGTCCCACGGTTGGCAAGTTGGAACTGTGAGATTCACTACGTGCACCACTGGTATTTTGTGGAAAAGCACATGTAAGATTCTGCAACAGTCTCTGCTGATACTCCTGCATGCGTGCATCCCTTTCTATGGCAGGAATAATTTCTGCAAATTTACTTTTGTACCGGGGATCTAACAGTGTGGCAACCCAGTAGTCAGGATTATTTCTAATTCTCACAATTCGAGGGTCATGTTGCAGGTAGTGCAGCAAGAAGGCACTCATGTGTCTTGCGCATCCAGGAGCACCAAGTCCCTGTTGTGTTGGTGGCGAGGTAACAATCATGCTTCCTTCCTCTGTCCTCTCCCCCCAACCTCGCACAACAGAAATGTGATCAAGGTCTCCCTCATCTGATGAGTCTTCCATCAGTTCGTCCTCCACTTCTTCCTGGGCTCCTGCACCTTCCTCACTAGTTTGGCTGCTACCATGCGCCCTGGTAAAACCATCTCCCCCACCCTCACATGCCTGCCGCCTTGGTGCTGCCGACCGTCTGGACCTTGCAGATGTTAGCCCTTCCGCATACAACTCCTCCTCCTCTACTTCCTCCACCTCCTCTTGTGCCACCACCTGACTCCGAATTCTGTTTAACATGTGCTCCAGCATGTAAATCACCGGAATAGTCATGCTGATAATGGCATCGTCAGCACTAAACATCTTCGTCGCCATTTCAAAACTGTGCAGAAGGGTGCATAGGTCCCTGATCTGAGACCACTCCTCCAGCGTGATTTGCCCCACCTCTGAATCTCGTTGGCCCAGGCTATACGTCAGAACGTATTGCACCAGGGCTTGTCGGTGCTGCCACAGTCGCTGCAACATGTGCAGAGTTGAATTCCACCGGGTAGGCACATCGCATTTTAGCCGGTGAAGTGGCAGGCCCAACGACTTCTGTAGAGATGTAAGTCGCTGAGCTGCGGGATGCGAACGGCGAAAGTGAGCACACAGCGACCGTGCCCTCTGCAGAAGGCCATCTAGTCTGGGATAGTGGGCTAAAAATTGCTGGACAACCAGGTTCAACACGTGAGCCATACAAGGCACGTGTGTGACATTGCCCCGGCGAAGGGCCGCACCCAGGTTTGCAGCATTGTCGCACACGGCCTTCCCTGGTTTCAGGTCCAGTGGAGACAACCATTCATGAAATTGGTTCTCCAGAGCTGACCACAACTCCTCAGCTGTGTGACTCACATTTCCCAGACATTTCAATGTAAAAACCGCCTGATGACGTTGAGCCCTACTGCCAGCATAGTAAGGAGGTGTGCAGGATCCCTTCTGCGCAGTTAGAAAGCTTGTGGCATGACCAGACAGGCTTTGGGTGCAGGTGGAAGACCGAGAGGAGGTTGAGGAGGCAGAAGCAGTGGAGGAACTTTGACATAAAGAGGATTGACGCACAACTCGTGGGGACGGCAAGACTTGGACAGCAGCCCCTTGTCCTGCTGTCACCATAGTTACCCAGTGCCCAGTCAGCGACATGTAACGCCCCTGTCCATGCCTACTCGTCCAAGTGTCTGTGGTGAAATGCACCCTGTCACACACAGAGTTTCTCAAAGAAGCGGTGATGTTGTGTGCGACATGCTGGTGGAGCGCAGGCACACCTTTCTTTGAGAAGTAGTGCCGACTGGGCATCTGGTACTGGGGCACTGCGACGGACATAAGGTCTCGAAAATCCTCTGTGTCCACCAGGCGGAAAGGCAGCATTTCTGTAGCCAAGAGCTTGCAGATGGTGAAATTCAACCTCTTAGCTTTCTCATGGCTAGGAGGAAATGGTCTTTTACTTGTCCACATCTGAGGGACCGAGGGCTGGCTATTGTGCTTAGACGGGGTTGATAAGGGTGTCCCCGGCAAACTGCCGGTCTGTGAGGAAGATGCAGGCGGACATGTTAGGTTGCCTTGATCCAAAGGTGGTGCTATCGATGTCGGACAGCGCTCAACACCAGCTGGTGTTACCACCTCCAAAGAAAATGATGACCTGCCAATCACGCTGGCTGTTGCGGGTAAAGAGGTGGCAGGTCTGCGCCCCAAAACAGGTGTGACTGCTGTCCCCCCAGTCACAGAGGATGAAGAGGCCGCGGATGCACAAGATATGGCAGACGGTGATTGGCCCGGCCGGCTAGGCCGCATTGTAGCACACTGAGCTTCCCACTGCAACTTATGCTTCATGTCCATGTGCCGGTTCATGCATGAAGTACTCAAACTATGGATTTTTTGGCCTCTACTTAGCTTTTGCTGACAAATGTTACAGATAACACGAGTTGGGTCATCTTTATCGATCTGAAAAAATGCCCAGGCTATGCAAGGCTTAGCACCCATGCGACCTGAAGAGCCACCACGACTTGTGGTGAGAGGCAGAGTTGTGTTTGAGGATGCAGTTGTTGACGTGCTTCCAGTACTACGTCTCTGTCCAGGAAGGCGCAACCTGACCTCGTCGTCACTAGCATCTTCCTCCACCTCCTCTGCTGACCTCATCTCTTGGCTGACTGTGGGTTGACAGTAAGTGGGATCTCCGACCTCATCATCATCACCCTGTGCGTTATCACACCCGTCGTCCTCAGAGCCAACCTGTTCCTGCCCTGACAAAAAACTAAAGTTGTCGCTCCAATCAGGTATTTGAGTCTTATCATCGTCTTCCTCATTGTCTCCACCAACAGGAGTTACAGTTTGGGAATGAGGGTCTACATTATGGTCAGAACCTTCTGCGTCTGGTCCTGGATCCGACTCATAAAGATTCTGGGCATCAGTGCAGATCATTTCCTCGTCTGGATTCACAGAAGCGCTGGAGTCGACCTCTGATTCCCAGGCTATAGTATGAGTAAACAGCTCTGCAGACTCAACCATCTGTTCTACCTCATACTCAGACGGGCAGCTGGAGATTTGGGAGCTGTGAGGAAGCAAGTGCGATTTGGGTGACACCTTTGAGGACTGGAGTATTTGTGATGTTGAAGTTGATGTGGAGGAGAGCCCACTTAAAGGAGCACTTGATATCCGTTGAAGCACCTGCTGTTTTTGTGCCTCATCTGGAATTTGTAGCGATTGGCGTGGCCGTAAGAAAGGGATCTTATCACATTGTCCGCTAAAAGAAGTAGACATTTTAGTTTGGCTGGAAGATGGTCTTTCTTCTGCAGATGTTACTGTTGCTTTAACACCTACCCCACGGACACAACCTTTTTTCCCCTTCCCAACACGCCTATTCCCCTTTCCACCAGCAGCAGGCCTTTTTCCACTCATTTTGGTGGTTAACTAATTCACAACTCTGGAGTTGTTTGCACAAAAAAACAATGGATGGTAACCGAGCAGAGCTGAGTGGCCAAACTGTGGTATTAGGCCAAAACTATTGGCTGGGTTAGATGCAGAAAAAAATTATTTTGAATTTGCAACCTGATGGAGGTCAGTATAGATGGACTAATACAAATAGTCCCACACACTGCTAGAAGCCCAAATATTTTTTCAGAGGTACTGTAGATGCAGATAAAAGTTATTTTTAATTTGCAACCTGATGGAGGTCAGTATAGATGGACTAATAGACCAAGTCCCACACACTGCTAGAAGCGCAAATATTTTTTCAGAGCTAGATGCAGAAAAAAATTATTTTTAATTTGCAACCTGATGGAGGTCAGTATAGATGGACTAATAGACCAAGTCCCACACACCGCTAGAAGCCCAACTATTTTTTCAGAGCTAGATGCAGAAAAAAATTATATTCAATTTGCAACCTGCTGGAGGTCAGTATAGAAGGACTAATAGAACAAGTCCCACACACTGCTAGAAGCCCAAATATTTTTTCAGAGCTAAATGAAGAAAAAAATTATTTTTAATTTGCAACCTGATGGAAGTCAGTATAGATGGACTAATAGACCAAGTCCCACACACTGCTAGAAGCCCAAATATTTTTTCAGAGCTAGATGGAGAAAAAAATTATTTTTAATTTGCAACCTGATGGAGGTCAGTATAGATGGACTAATAGACCAAGTCCCACACACTGCTAGAAGCCCAAATATTTTTTCAGAGCTAGATGCAGAAAAAAATTATTTTTAATTTGCAACCTGATGGAGGTCAGTATAGATGGACTAATAGACCAAGTCCCACACACTGCTAGAAGCCCAAATATTTTTTCAGAGCTAGATGCAGAAAAAAATTATTTTTAATTTGCAACCTGATGGAGGTCAGTATAGATGGACTAATAGACCAAGTCCCACACACCGCTAGAAGCCCAAATATTTTTTCAGAGCTAGATGCAGAAAAAAATTATATTCAGTTTGCAACCTGATGGAGGTCAGTATAGATGGACTAATAGAATGATGTAATGCCCAAAAGATTTTACTTCACTAGGTGCAGTAAAAAAATTGGTATTCTATACACAGGTGTTATATCTTGCAACACAGATAGGCTACTCCACTGACTAACACACTCTGCAATAGGCCAAAAAGGATTAGCTTTGCTAGATTCAGCCAAATGCTGTGAAAAAAACTTGCACAGCACTGGCACAGACCTGCCTGGCAAAAACTGATAGGAACTCATGTAACCTAGTCCTGAAAAGGACTCCAATTACAATTAGTCTTTACTCCCACAACCTATCTATTTAAGAGCACAGACCTCCCTGATAAAAGTCGTAGGAAATGCTGTAACCTAGTCCTTAAAAGGACTGCAATCACAACTATTCCCTACTCCCAAGCTATCTGTATATTTGTGCGAAAATTGGCTTGAAATTAACAAGGTATAGCGCACACAGCAACAGCGGTGCCGTCTAACACGCAGCTGCAGCAGTGAGAAAATGGTGGCGACGGGGAAAATGGCTTGGTCTTATAGGGCAAGGACATGTGACATACACTGCCAATGACACATGCCCTTGCTTGTGTGAAAAAAAGCACTTCGCTCCGTGTGTGCGCTGCTGATAGGCTGACAGATTGCACCTCCCCACTGCAAATGCGGGAAAGAGAAAAAAAAATGGAGATCTTCATTGTTCCTGCAGAGATCCATCCCCTGCCCCTCCCCCCACCCCGCTGTACACTCAAACTGCGTATTAACATTAATTTTCATCATTAGTGAGAAAAAATCCAGTTATGATTTTGGTGCACGAACAGTTATCGAACATAACCTCGAACAGCCGAATTTTTCTCAAATTGTTCGTGTTCGCCGAACGGCTCGAACACCGCCCAAAACAGCTCGAATTTGAGATTGGCGAACAGTTCGAGTAGAACAACGCTCATCTCTAGTCTCCACCAACAGGAGTTACAGTTTGGGAACGAGGGTCGAGATTATGGTCAGAACCTTCTGCGTCTGGTCCTGGATCCGACTCATAAAGATTCTTGGCATCAGTACAGATCATTTCCTCGTCTGGATTCACAGAAGCTCTGGAGCCGACCTCTGATTCCCAGGCTATAGTATGAGTAAGCAGCTCTGCAGACTCAACCATCTGTTCTACCCCATACTCAGACGGGCAGCTGGAGACTTGGGAGCTGTGAAGAAGCAAGTGCGATTGGGGTGACACCTCTGAGGACTGGAGTATTTGTGATGTTGAAGTTGAGGTGGAGGAGAGCCCACTTAAAGGAGCACTTGATATCCGTTGAAGCACCTGCTGTTTTTGTGCCTCATCTGGAATTTGTAGCGATGGGCGTGGCCGTAAGAAAGGGATCTTATCACATTGTCCGCTAAAAGAAGTAGACATCTTAGTTTGGCTGGAAGATGGTCTTTCTTCTGCAGATGTTACTGTTGCTTTAACACCTACCCCACGGACACAACCTTTTTTCCCTTCCCAACACACCTATTCCCCTTTCCACCAGCAGCAGGCCTTTTTCCACTCATTTTGGTGGTTAACTAATTCACAACTCTGGAGTTGTTTGCACAAAAAACAATGGATGGGAACCGAGCAGAGCTGAGTGGCCAAACTGTGGTATTAGCCCAAAAGTATTGGCTGGGTTAGATGCAGATAAAAATTATTTTGAATTTGCAACCTGGTGGAGGTTAGTATAGATGGACTAATAGAACAAGTCCCACACACTGCTACAAGCCGAAATATTTTTTCAGAGCTAGATGCAGAAATTTTTTTTATTGAATTTGCATCCTGGTGGAGGTTAGTATAGATGGACAAAAAGAACAAGTCCCACACACTGCTACAAGCCGAAATATTTTTTCAGAGCTAGATGCAGAAAAAAATTATATTGAATTTGCAACCTGGTGGAGGTTAGTATAGATGGACTAATAGAACAAGTCCCACACACTGCTACAAGCCGAAATATTTTTTCAGAGCTAGATGCAGAAAAAAATTATATTGAATTTGCAACCTGGTGGAGGTTAGTATAGATGGACTAATAGAATGATGCTATGCCCAAAAGGTTTTACTTCACTAGGTGCAGTAAAAAAATTGGTATTCCATACACAGGTGGTGTAGCTTGCAACACAGATAGGCTACTCCACTGACTAACACACACTGCAAGAGGCCAAAAAGGATATGCTTTGCTAGATTTAGCCAAATGCTGTGAAAAAAACTTGCACAGCACTAAAACAGACCTGTCTTGCAAAAAGTGATAGGAACTGATGTAACCTAGCCCTCAAAAGGACTGCAATTACAATTAGTCTTTACTCCCAACCTATCTATTTAAGAGCACAGACCTGCCTGATAAAAGTGATAGGAATTGATGTAACCTAGCCCTGAAAAGGACTGCAATTACAATTAGTCTTTACTCCCAACCTATCTATTTATGAGCACAGACCTGCCTGATAAAAGTCGTAGGAAATGATGTAACCTAGTCCTTAAAAGGACTGCAATCACAACTATTCCCTACTCCCAAGCTATCTGTAGATTTGGCTTGAAATTAACAAAGTATAGCGCACACAGCAACAGCGGTGCCGTCTAACACGCAGCTGCAGCAGTGAGAAAATGGTGGTGACGGGGAAAATGGCTGGGTCTTATAGGGAAAGGACATGTGACATACACTGCCAATGACACATGCCCTTGCTTGTGTGAAAAAAAGCAGTTCGCTCCGTGTGTGCGCTGCTGATAGGCTGACAGATTGCACCTCCCCACTGTAAATACGGGAAAGAGAAAAAAAATGGAGATCTTCATTATTTCTGCAGAGATCCATCCCCTGCCCCTCCCCCCGCCCCGCTGTACACTCAAACTGCGTATTAACATTAATTTTCAGCATTACTGAGAAAAAATCCAGTTATGATTTTGGTGCACGAACAATTATCAAACATATCCTCAAACAGCCGAATTTTTTTCAAATTGTTCGTGTTCGCCGAACTGCTCGAACACAGCCCAAAACAGCTCGAATTTGAGATTGGCGAGCAGTTCGAGTCGAACACCGCTCATCTCTAATTGTGATCTCTCTATTGCAGGGCAATCCTCAGTCATGGGCGTTTTCGTTACCACAGGACTTGATTTGTCTCCAATCTTTGGAGGGGTTTTTCGGAGCTCTGGCCCCTCATCTATGATGACCCTGACCAAGTCGCCTTGGCTGAGTCTAGGCTAATTCGCCTTCAGCAGGATATTCGGTCACTGGAAACATACAGTTCGGAATTCCGTAGATGGGCAACGGATTCCAAATAGAATGACTCAGCCCTTAAAAGTCAATTTTGTGAGGGGCTTACTGAAAGGTTGAAAGATGCCTTTGCTGTTTATGAATCTCCTCAGTCCTTGGAGCCTGCCTTGTCTTTGCCCATACGTCTTGATAGATGCCTTCGGGATAGACGGGTGCGACCACCTTCTTCGGCGCCTTCTTACCGGGGTTGTGTACCTCTGCCAGGGGAGTGGTCTGGGTGTGAACCAGTACTGGGGGAGGTGGAGGAACCCATGCAGTTAGGGGGTGTCTCTATTAGTGTTGAGCCACCCCCGTAGTGTTCGAGTTCGGTTCGGTTCGTCGAACACCCGTGTGTTCGCCGAACTGTTCGTCGAACTGTTCGTCGAACTGTTCGTCGAACACCTTCGAACACCGTTAAAACCAATGGCAGGCAAACAAAAACACATAGAAACACATAGAAAACACCTTCAAAGGTGTCCAAAAGCTGACAAACTGCTCAGAAGACACAACTAACACATGGAAAAGTGACAAGTACATATAGTCATGAGAAAAGAAAAGAGGTGGAGGAGTAAAAGGAGGGGGAGACACAGATATAGGCATGTCATACCCTTCTAAAATCCAAAAAGTGAGAAGCCGACACGTTCAGTCCGCTCCTGCCCGTGCCACCTCCGTGTCGCCGGGTTTGTGCCAGAGCCGCGGTGAACCCTGACGGCCAGCCCCCCTCTCCCAATACTGGTGCCTGTCCGCTGGTGGGTCGAGCGAGCCCCCCTGTGGTGGAGGCAGCTCTAAGCTTTTTAATTTAAATTGTCTCTCTAATTTGAATGAATACACTTTAAATCCATTTACAAGGATCTATTGGAGGGCAAGTCTCATGCCAGCAGCCGCGTAATTCCAGCTCCAGTAGCGTCCACTAAAGCTGCTGCAGTTAAAAAGCTTTTATAAGGATCGAGCTCGGCTGTCCACCGCAAGGCATCCTACTGCCAGTCCCAGCCCCTATGCCTTGGGGTGCCTCCTGATGCTCTTCACTGAGTATCCCATGGTCCCGAAGCATTTCCTTTGAAAAAATTAAGTGTCCAAACTACAGGTGGTGTAGCTTGCATAACAGCCGGGATAATCCGCTGACTAGCAGACACTGCTACTAGGCACAAAGTATTTCCTGGGCTAGATGCAGTTAAAAATTTGTAATTAGATACTCTCGTTAGATGCTGAGAAAGCATTCCATAGAGTCTCCTGGCACGCCATATATGATTCTCTTAAAAAGCTTGGGGTAGGGGTCTAGGGGACCCTTTTATAGCCAAAATCACGGCCCTGTATCGCAATACGTCACCTAGGATGAAGATAAATGGAACTGTAGCACCCTGAGGGCTCGGTTGCTACAGAGGTATTGCACCTCACCCAGAGGTGTGATATCTCACTCTCAGGTAAGGATAGAGTGTGGATCAGGACCCGACACCTGCATGCATTACACCACATTGCCGTGGGGCAGGGCGACCAATATGCCCCTGAGATGGGCACGACAGTCCCTGTCCCTGGCTGGAGTGGGGAGAGGGAACACTGTAGTGCAGGAGCAGGGAGGAAGCAGTTCCTGGGTGCATTGAGAAGGGAGTATAAAAGGTGGGCACCATCTTAGTTCAGTGCAGAGGAGTCTGAGCAGAAGTGGCAGGGAGCAGGGGCTCTGCATGAGCTCTGCTCCGGAGGTGAGCCTAGTAACAGAGGCCCAGGCCTGGAAGAGGAGCGGAGAAGGCTCCAGGAACGAGGAATGAAGGGATCCCAGGGGTGCGGACGGGCGAGTCGCCACCGCACGCCCGAATCCACCTGCATGGAGGGGTCAGGCCAAAGGGGGAGACCGGTCCCCGAAACTAGTGGAGGCAGGAAACGACCCTCATCTAGAAACCGGAGGCTGTGACATTTTAAGTGGCGCAGCCCCTCGCTACACCCGCTAGGAGGGCAGCACATAGGGTCAGGGAAACTGGCGCCAAGTTTACCAAGAGGAGGCCCGAGGCAGCCGGACAGAAGGGTTGGTAAGAAAGGCCAGACAAAGGACACACAAAGGGGTTCCTGTGAAGCGCTCCAAAGTTATCTGGGAGTTGTCTGAGCACCTCACCTGGTGAGCACAGTACGACGTGGGCAGCCGTTACCTGCAGACGTGGTCTGGATAATAAGAACTGTGAGTAAAGGCCCTGGACTGCATCACTGACTCCGTGTCGTTACTGCTGCTGCCCTGCACCATCACCCCCATCCTCCGCATACACTGCCCTGAGGCTATACTCCTCCCGTGGGGAGTTATGCTAC
Source organism: Phyllobates terribilis (assembly GCF_046119375.1). NCBI lineage: Eukaryota > Metazoa > Chordata > Amphibia > Anura > Dendrobatidae > Phyllobates > Phyllobates terribilis. The sequence goes on along the minus strand of NW_027362768.1, from coordinate 53,489,852 downwards.
GCTCTGCTGCACTCACAACACCAGCCTCAGCGGTCTGCCCTGCAGCGGCGGTTCACTCTGACCGCAATCCACGGGTGGCGTAGTCGGACATTTAAACATCAAAACCACATAAATAGTTCCGCCACTGGTTTGACCACCCTGAGCCACGGAACTGGGTTGCCGCCACGAAGACTACAACCACCAGCATCCACCAAAAAGGGTCCGGCTCCGGGTGTCCCAAGGCCCAGGGGGTGCATCAGAACATTTTCATCACCTTTCACAATCACCAGTGGGACAAGGCAGGGATGTCCTCTGTCCCCTCTCTTATACATCCTAGTGACGGAGCACCTGCTCTCATCAATTCGCCATAACCCCAATATTAGGTGGATTGAGGTGGGAGGCACCGAGTACAAGTGCTCTCTATTTGCTGATGATGTACTAGTATATATCACTCAATCACATATATCCATCCCTGCTGTTATGGCTGAAATAGATCACTTTGTTACATGGTCAAATTTTAAAATCAATGCAGCGAAGTCTGAGGCCCTCGATGTCTCCCTCCCCAAATCCATATAGGATTCCATCCAGTCCAACTTTCCCTTTGCCTGGCCCTCACAGGGTATCAAATAATTAGGAATTCCTATTCATAGAGACCTCTCCCATCTATGTTATCATAATTTTGGGCCCTTTATTGAACAACTCCATACAGACCACGGTTGGTAAGTTAGAACTGTAAGATTCACTTCGTGAACCACTGGTGTTTTGTGGAAAAGCACATGTACACTGTGTTCCAAATTATTATGCAAAAAGTGTTTAGGAGTGATAAGGGAAGAATTTGTTTGTTTGTCAGTTAAACTCATTGATGGTGATGTGTGTCAGGGCTCTTTATATCACTGTAAGCAATTGCAGACACCTGTGCTAATTAGTTTGGCAGGTGTGTCCAATGAAAGGCAAGACTACTTAAGAAGGCTGTCTCACATTATTAAGCAGCCTACATTTTGTGCCAAAATGGGAAAGAAAAAGGATGTGTCGGCTGCTGAGAAGCAACAAATTGTGGAGTGTTTAGGTCAAGGCATGACTACAATCAACATTGTACGATGATCAGGATGAAGTGTCTTGGCAATCAAGAAGTATGTAGCTGATTCACAGTACACACGTGTGCGTGCTGATAAGGGCAAATTGAGGACTCTTTCCTACAGGCAATTACGTCAGGTTAAAAGAGCAGCGGCAAAAAAGCCTTGTCATAGCAGCAGACAAGTTTTTGAAGCTGCTGGTGCCTCCAACGTCCCCCGAACAACAAGATGCAGGGTCCTTCAGAGGTTTGCAGCTGTGCATATGCCATCCTGTCGACCTCCTCTATCCACTTCACACAAGCAGAAACGGCTCCAGTGGGCCAAACATTACATGAAGACTGATTTCAAAACTGTTTTGTTCACGGATGAGTGCCGTGCAGCGCTCGATGGTCCAGATGGATGGAGTGGAGGATGGCTGGTTGATGGACACCCCACGCAAACACGGCTACAGCGCCAACAAGGAGGAGGTGGAGTAATGTTTTGGGCTGGAATCATGGGGAGAGAGATTGTCGGCCCCTTTAGGATCCCTGAATGCGCTAAAGATGAACTCCATAATGTATGTGGATTTTCTCAAACAGCACTTCCTGCCATGGTTCAAGAAGAAGAACCATGTATTTCACAGCAAGATCATTTTTTTGCATGGTAATGCACCATCTCATGCTGCACATAAAATATCTGCATCTCTGGCTGATATGGGCATAAAAGGGGACAAACTTATGGTGTGACCCCCATGCTCCCCTGACCTCTACCCCATTCAGAACCTCTGGAGCATCATCAAAAGGAGTGTCTATGATGGCGGGAGGCAGTTCACATCTAAGCAACAGCTCTGGGAGGGTATTCTGTCCTCATGCAAAACAATTGAAGCAGAAACCATCCAAAACCTGACAAATTCAATGGACGAGAGAGTTCAGAAGCTCCTTTCGAACAAGGGGTCCTATGTGAAAATGTAACATCACCTAGAATAAAGTTTTGAGTTGAAAACTGTTTGATTTCAGTTTCTAATAACCTGCTAATGCTTATAATTTCAAAAATGACCATTTTTTTGGTCTTTATTAAAATGAAAAGGTTGATCGAAAAGTTTGGGGGATCTAAGAGTGTGGCAACCCAGTAGTCATGATTACTTCGAATTCTGACAATATGAGGGTCATGTTGCAGGTAGTGCAGCAAGAAGGCACTTATGTGTCTTGCGCATCTCGGAGCCCCAAAATTATTTTCCGGGCTAGATGCAGCTACAAATTAATATTAATTTTAAATCTGGTGGAGCTTAGTATAGATGGGCTAATAGGATCAGTGCTGCACACTGCTACATAGCCCAAATTATTTTCCAGTCAAGATACAGATAAACATGATTAGTAAGTTGAAAGCTTAAAATGGTTGGTAGGGTGATTTTAACCAATCATCAAGCTTTTACTCTCCCCAGGATGACACAGGGGTAGAAAAGTCGTTTCGGATCCATGATTTGTTCATCTTTATGAACGTGAGTCTGTCTACATTATCAGTGGAGAGCCGCGTGCTCTTATCTGTCAGCACACCACCAGCAGCGCTGAACACACGTTCAGACAGAACGCTGGCTGCGGGGCATGACAAGATCTCCAAGGCGTAAGTGGCTAGCTCCGGCCATTTATCCAGATTGGAAGCCCAAAAAGAGCAAGGGTCCAGTGACACAGTCATGGCTTCAATGTTTACTTGGAGATACTCCTGTACCATCGTCTCTAGGCGTTGACTATGTGTCAGACTTCTTGTCTCCTGTGGCCTTGCAAAGGATGGGCTAAAAAAGTGGTGAAATGATTCCGCAATATTGATGTTACCAGCAGATACTGTGGTTCTGTTACGGTTTGAGTGCTGAACACTTGACGGTCCCACGGTTGGCAAGTTGGAACTGTGAGATTCACGACGTGCACTACTGGTGTTTTGTGGAAAAGCACATGTAAGATTCTGCAACAGTCTCTGCTGATACTCCTGCATGCGTGCATCCCTTTCTATGGCAGGAATAATTTCTGCAAATTTACTTTTGTACCGGGGATCTAACAGTGTGGCAACCCAGTAGTCAGGATTATTTCTAATTCTCACAATTCGAGGGTCATGTTGCAGGTAGTGCAGCAAGAAGGCACTCATGTGTGTTGCGCATCCAGGAGCACCAAGTCCCTGTTGTGTTGGTAGCGAGGTAACAATCATGCTTCCTTCCTTTGTCCTCTCCCCCCAACCTCGCACAACAGAAATGTGATCAAGGTCTCCCTCATCTGATGAGTCTTCCATCAGTTCGTCCTCCACTTCTTCCTGGGCTCCTGCACCTTCCTCACTAGTTTGGCTGCTACCATGCGCCCTGGTAAAACCATCTCCCCCACCCTCACATGCCTGCCGCCTTGGTGCTGCCGACTGTCTGGACCTTGCAGATGTTAGCCCTTCCGCATACAACTCCTCCTCCTCTACTTCCTCCACCTCCTCTTGTGCCACCACCTGACTCCGAATTCTGTTTAACATGTGCTCCAGCATGTAAATCACTGGAATAGTCATGCTGATAATGGCATCGTCAGCACTAAACATCTTCGTCGCCATTTCAAAACTGTGCAGAAGGGTGCATAGGTCCCTGATCTGAGACCACTCCTCCAGCGTGATTTGCCCCACCTCCGGATCTCGTTGGCCCAGGCTATACGTCAGAACGTATTGCACCAGGGCTTGTCGGTGCTGCCACAGTCGCTGCAACATGTGCAGAGTTGAATTCCACCGGGTAGGCACATCGCATTTTAGCCGGTGAAGTGGCAGGCCCAACGACTTCTGTAGAGATGTAAGTCGCTGAGCTGCGGGATGCGAACGGCGGAAGTGAGCACACAGCGACCGTGCCCTCTGCAGAAGGCCATCTAGTCTGGGATAGTGGGCTAAAAATTGCTGGACAACCAGGTTCAACACGTGAGCCATACAAGGCACGTGTGTGACATTGCCCCGGTGAAGGGCCGCACCCAGGTTTGCAGCATTGTCGCACACGGCCTTCCCTGGTTTCAGGTCCAGTGGAGACAACCATTCATGAAATTGGTTCTCCAGAGCTGACCACAACTCCTCAGCTGTGTGACTCACATTTCCCAGACATTTCAAAGTAAAAACCGCCTGATGACATTGAGCCCTACTGCCAGCATAGTAAGGAGGTGTGCAGGATCCCTTCTGCGCAGTTAGAAAGCTTGTGGCATGACCAGACAGGCTTTGGGTGCAGGTGGAAGACCGAGAGGAGGTTGAGGAGGCAGAAGCAGTGGAGGAACTTTGACATAAAGAGGATTGACGCACAACTCGTGGGGACGGCAAGACTTGGACAGCAGCCCCTTGTCCTGCTGTCACCATAGTTACCCAGTGCCCAGTCAGCGACATGTAACGCCCCTGTCCATGCCTACTCGTCCAAGTGTCTGTGGTGAAATGCACCCTGTCACACACAGAGTTTCTCAAAGAAGCGGTGATGTTGTGTGCGACATGCTGGTGGAGCGCAGGCACACCTTTCTTTGAGAAGTAGTGCCGACTGGGCATCTGGTACTGGCGCACTGCCACGGACATAAGGTCTCGAAAATCCTCTGTGTCCACCAGGCGGAAAGGCAGCATTTCTGTAGCCAAGAGCTTGCAGATGGTGAAATTCAACCTCTTAGCTTTCTCATGGCTAGGAGGAAATGGTCTTTTACTTGTCCACATCTAAGGGACCGAGGGCTGGCTATTGTGCTTAGACGGGGTTGATAAGGGTGTCCCCGGCAAACTGCCGGTCTGTGAGGAAGATGCAGGCGGACATGTTAGGTTGCCTTGATCCAAAGGTGGTGCTATCGATGTCGGACAGCGCTCAACACCAGCTGGTGTTACCACCTCCAAAGAAAATGATGACCTGCCAATCACGCTGGCTGTTGCGGGTAAAGAGGTGGCAGGTCTGCGCCCCAAAACAGGTGTGACTGCTGTCCCTCCAGTCACAGAGGATGAAGAGGCCGCGGATGCACAAGATATGGCAGACGGCGGTTGGCCCGGCCGGCTAGGCCGCATTGTAGCACACTGAGCTTCCCACTGCAACTTATGCTTCATGTCCATGTGCCGGTTCATGTATGAAGTACTCAAACTATGTATTTTTTGGCCTCTACTTAGCTTTTGCTGACAAATGTTACAGATAACACGAGTTGGGTCATCTTTATCGATCTGAAAAAATGCCCAGGCTATGCAAGGCTTAGCACCCATGCGACCTGAAGAGCCACCACGACTTGTGGTGAGAGGCAGAGTTGTGTTTGAGGATGCAGTTGTTGACGTGCTTCCAGTACTACGTCTCTGTCCAGGAAGGCGCAACCTGACCTCGTCGTCACTAGCATCTTCCTCCACCTCTTCTGCTGACCTCATCTCTTGGCTGACTGTGGGTTGACAGTAAGTGGGATCTCCAACCTCATCATCATCACCCTGTGCGTTATCACACCCGTCGTCCTCAGAGCCAACCTGTTCCTGCCCTGACAAAAAACTAAAGTTGTCGCTCCAATCAGGTATTTGAGTCTCATCATCGTCTTCCTCATTGTCTCCACCAACAGGAGTTACAGTTTGGGAATGAGGGTCTACATTATGGTCAGAACCTTCTGCGTCTGGTCCTGGATCCGATTCATAAAGATTCTGGGCATCAGTGCAGATCATTTCCTCGTCTGGATTCACAGAAGCGCTGGAGTCGACCTCTGATTCCCACGCTATAGTATGAGTAAACAGCTCTGCAGACTCAACCATCTGTTCTACCTCATACTCAGACGGGTAGCTGGAGATTTGGGAGCTGTGAGGAAGCAAGTGCGATTGGGGTGACACCTTTGAGGACTGGAGTATTTGTGATGTTGAAGTTGATGTGGAGGAGAGCCCACTTAAAGGAGCACTTGATATCCGTTGAAGCACCTGCTGTTTTTGTGCCTCATCTGTAATTTGTAGCGATTGACGTGGCCGTAAGAAAGGGATCTTATCACATTGTCCGCTAAAAGAAGTAGACATTTTAGTTTGGCTGGAAGATGGTCTTTCTTCTGCAGATGTTACTGTTGCTTTAACACCTACCACACGGACACAACCTTTTTTACCCTTCCCAACACGCCTATTCCCCTTTCCACCAGCAGCAGGCCTTTTTCCACTCATTTTGGTGGTTAACTAATTCACAACTCTGGAGTTGTTTGCACAAAAAAAAATGGATGGGAACCGAGCAGAGCTGAGTGGCCAAACTGTGGTATTAGGCCAAAACTATTGGCTGGGTTAGATGCAGAAAAAAATTATATTCAATTTGCAACCTGATGGAGGTCAGTATAGATGGACTAATAGAGAAAGTCCCACACACAGCTAGAAGCCCAAATATTTTTTCAGAGGTAGATGCAGAAAAAAAATATATTCAGTTTGCAACCTGATGGAGGTCAGTATAGATGGACTAATAGAGAAAGTCCCACACACTGCTAGAAGGCCAAATATTTTTTCAGAGGTAGATGCAGAAAAAAATTATATTCAGTTTGCAACCTGATGGAGGTCAGTATAGATGGACTAATAGAGAAAGTCCCACACACTGCTAGAAGGCCAAATATTTTTTCAGAGGTAGATGCAGTCAAAAAATTATTTTCAGTTTGCAACCTGATGGAGGTCAGTATAGATGGACTAATAGAACAAGTCCCACACACCGCTAGAAGCCCAAATATTTTTTCAGAGGTAGATGCAGAAAAAAATTATATTCAGTTTGCAACCTGATGGAGGTCTGAATAGATGGATTAATAGAACAAGTCCCACACACAGCTAGAAGCCCAATATTTTTTCAGAGGTAGATGCAGAAAAAAAATATATTCAGTTTGCAATCTGATGGAGGTCAGTATAGATGGAGTAATAGAGAAAGTCCCACACACTGCTAGAAGGCCAAATATTTTTTCAGAGGTAGATGCAGAAAAAAAATATATTCAGTTTGCAACCTGATGGAGGTCAGTATTGATGGACTAATAGAGAAAGTCCCACACACTGCTAGAAGGCCAAATATTTTTTCAGAGGTAGATGCAGATAAAAATTATTTTTAATTTGCAACCTGATGGAGGTCAGTATAGATGGACTAAAAGAGAAAGTCCCACACACTGCTAGAAGGCCAAATATTTTTTCAGAGCTAGATGCAGACAAAAAATTATTTTCAGTTTGCAACCTGATGGAGGTCAGTATAGATGGACTAATAGAACAAGTCCCACACACAGCTAGAAGCCCAAATATTTTTTCAGAGGTAGATGCAGAAAAAAATTATATTCAGTTTGCAACCTGATGGAGGTCAGTATAGATGGACTAATTGAGAAAATCCCACACACAGCTAGAAGCCCAAATATTTTTTCAGAGGTAGATGCAGAAAAAAAATATATTCAGTTTGCAACCTGATGGAGGTCAGTATAGATGGACTAATAGAGAAAGTCCCACACACTGCTAGAAGGCCAAATATTTTTTCAGAGCTAGATGCAGACAAAAAATTATTTTCGGTTTGCAACCTGATGGAGGTCAGTATAGATGGACTAATAGAACAAGTCCCACACACAGCTAGAAGCCCAAATATTTTTTCAGAGGCAGATGCAGAAAAAAATTATATTCAGTTTGCAACCTGATGGAGGTCTGTATAGATGGATTAATAGAACAAGTCCCACACACAGCTAGAAGCCCAATATTTTTTCAGAGGTAGATGCAGAAAAAAAATATATTCAGTTTGCAACCTGATGGAGGTCAGTATAGATGGACTAATAGAGAAAGTCCCACACACTGCTAGAAGGCCAAATATTTTTTCAGAGCTAGATGCAGAAAAAAATATATTCAGTTTGCAACCTGATGGAGGTCAGTATTGATGGACTAATAGAGAAAGTCCCACACACTGCTAGAAGGCCAAATATTTTTTCAGAGGTAGATGCAGATAAAAATTATTTTTAATTTGCAACCTGATGGAGGTCAGTATAGATGGACTAATAGAGAAAGTCCCACACACTGCTAGAAGGGGAAATATTTTTTCAGAGGTAGATGCAGACAAAAAATTATTTTCAGTTTGCAACCTGATGGAGGTCAGTATAGATGGACTAATAGAACAAGTCCCACACACAGCTAGAAGACCAAATATTTTTTCAGAGGTAGATGCAGAAAAAAATTATATTCAGTTTGCAACCTGATGGAGGTCTGTATAGATGGATTAATAGAGAAAGTCTCACACACTGCTAGAAGGCCAAATATTTTTTCTGAGCTGGATGCAGATAAAAATTATTTTTAATTTGCAACCTGATGGAGGTCAGTATAGATGGACTAATAGAGAAAGTCCCACACACAGCTAGATGCCCAAATATTTTTTCAGAGGTAGATGCAGAAAAAAATTATATTCAGTTTGCAACCTGATGGAGGTCTGTATAGATGGAATAATAGAATAAGTCCCACACACAGCTAGAAGCCCAATGTAGTGCCGGCGTCCCTGCCCTCTGCTAGGCAGGGACGCTGTTCCCCTCACCTCTCTGCTCCGTGCCCGGCGTCCCTCTCCCGCTCTGCTGGCAGCGCGCGCTCCTTCCCGGCCACCGTGCTTAGGGCGCGCACGCGCGCCCTCCCTCCCTCTTAAAGGGGCCGCGCGCGCCGTCCTAAGGAGTCCCCGGCCAATGGCCGGAGGACTTTACCATATAAAAGGCACCTCCTCCAAAATGGAGGTGCCCGAGCAATGTTGTTGCACCGTTCTACTCTGCTTCAGCCCTCAGGTCCCGTTGCCAGATTCCTGCCAGCTTGCTGTCCTAATCCTGCCTGATTTCCTGTTACCTGCCTGCCTGCCTGCCTGAGGTCCGACAGTCTGCCTTACAACTCCGGTCAGTCTGTCTAAGGACCAACTTGCCCGCTCACCTGGGAGCGCACATCAGCTACCTGCCTGCTTGCCTGCCCGGAGGCTCCGCTGTCACGTGCTGTGACCACCAGCTATTCCAGACTCTTGCCCGCTCACCTGGGAGCGCTTCTCCGCTACCTGCCTGCTTGCCTGCCCGGAGGCTCCGCTGTCACGTGCTGTGACCACCAGCTATTCCAGACTCTTGCCCGCTCACCTGGGAGCGCTTCTCCGCTACCTGCCTGCTTGCCTACCTGGAGGCTCCGCCGTCACGTGCTGTGACCACCTGCTATTCCAGAGACTCTCGCTTGCTCACCTGGGAGCACACATCCTCCATCTGCCTTGCTAGCCTACCTGGAGGTTCAGCCATTACAGGTTGTACCTACCCTTTACCTAGAGACTGCCCCGGTCACTTGCCGTGACCTCCAGCCCATTCTTCCAGAGACTGCCCCGGTCACTTGCCGTGACCTCCAGCCCGTTCTTACAGAGACTGCCCTGATCACTTGCCATGACCTCCTGCCCGTACACCCAGAGACTGTCCCGGTCACCTGCTGTGACTGCCTGCCTGGTCGCCACCCGCTCCCTTACAAGGACCGCTCCCTTGTATAGTAGCCCAGAGGTTCAGCCTCCCAGACCCGTTACACCCAATATTTTTTCAGAGGTAGATGCAGAAAAAAAATATATTCAGTTTGCAACCTGATGGAGGTCAGTATAGATGGACTAATAGAGAAAGTCCCACACACTGCTAGAAGGCCAAATATTTTTTCAGAGGTAGATGCAGATAAAAATTATTTTTAATTTGCAACCTGATGGAGGTCAGTATAGATGGACTAATAGAGAAAGTCCCACACACTGCTAGAAGGCCAAATATTTTTTCAGAGCTAGATGCAGACAAAAAATTATTTTCAGTTTGCAACCTGATGGAGGTCAGTATAGATGGACTAATAGAACAAGTCCCACACACAGCTAGAAGCCCAAATATTTTTTCAGAGGTAGATGCAGAAAAAAATTATATTCAGTTTGCAACCTGATGGAGGTCAGTATAGATGGACTAATAGAGAAAGTCCCACACACAGCTCGAAGCCCAAATATTTTTTCAGAGGTAGATGCAGAAAAAAAATATATTCAGTTTGCAACCTGATGGAGGTCAGTATAGATGGACTAATAGAGAAAGTCCCACACACTGCTAGAAGGCCAAATATTTTTTCAGAGGTAGATGCAGAAAAAAATTATATTCAGTTTGCAACCTGATGGAGGTCAGTATAGATGGACTAATAGAGAAAGTCCCACACACTGCTAGAAGGCCAAATATTTTTTCAGAGCTAGATGCAGACAAAAAATTATTTTCAGTTTGCAACCTGATGGAGGTCAGTATAGATGGATTAATAGAACAAGTCCCACACACAGCTAGAAGCCCAAATATTTTTTCAGAGGTAGATGCAGAAAAAAATTATATTCAGTTTGCAACCTGATGGAGATCTGTATAGATGGATTAATAGAACAAGTCCCACACACAGCTAGAAGCCCAATATTTTTTCAGAGGTAGATGCAGAAAAAAAATATATTCAGTTTGCAACCTGATGGAGGTCAGTATAGATGGACTAATAGAGAAAGTCCCACACACTGCTAGAAGGCCAAATATTTTTTCAGAGGTAGATGCAGAAAAAAAATATATTCAGTTTGCAACCTGATGGAGGTCAGTATTGATGGACTAATAGAGAAAGTCCCACACACTGCTAGAAGGCCAAATATTTTTTCAGAGGTAGATGCAGATAAAAATTATTTTTAATTTGCAACCTGATGGAGGTCAGTATAGATGGACTAATAGAGAAAGTCCCACACACTGCTAGAAGGCCAAATATTTTTTCAGAGCTAGATGCAGACAAAAAATTATATTCAGTTTGCAACCTGATGGAGGTCAGTATAGATGGACTAATAGAACAAGTCCCACACACAGCTAGAAGCCCAATATTTTTTCAGAGGTAGATGCAGAAAAAAAATATATTCAGTTTGCAACCTGATGGAGGTCAGTATAGATGGACTAATAGAGAAAGTCCCACACACTGCTAGAAGGCCAAATATTTTTTCAGAGCTAGATGCAGACAAAAAATTATTTTTAATTTGCAACCTGATGGAGGTCAGTATAGATGGACTAATAGAGAAAGTCCCACACACTGCTAGAAGGCCAAATATTTTTTCAGAGCTGGATGCAGATAAAAATTATTTTTAATTTGCAACCTGATGGAGGTCAGTATAGATGGACTAGTAGAGAAAGTCCCACACACTGCTAGAAGGCCAAATATTTTTTCAGACCTAGATGCAGAAAAAAATTATATTCAGTTTGCAACCTGATGGAGGTCAGTATAGATGGACTAATAGAACAAGTCCCACACACAGCTAGAAGCCCACATATTTTTGCAGAGGTAGATGCAGATAAAAATTATTTTTAATTTGCAACCTGATGGAGGTCAGTATAGATGGACTAAAAGAGAAAGTCCCACACACTGCTAGAAGGCCAAATATTTTTTCAGAGCTAGATGCAGACAAAAAATTATTTTCAGTTTGCAACCTGATGGAGGTCAGTATAGATGGACTAATAGAACAAGTCCCACACACAGCTAGAAGCCCAAATATTTTTTCAGAGGTAGATGCAGAAAAAAATTATATTCAGTTTGCAACCTGATGGAGGTCAGTATAGATGGACTAATAGAGAAAGTCCCACACACAGCTAGAAGCCCAAATATTTTTTCAGAGGTAGATGCAGAAAAAAAATATATTCAGTTTGCAACCTGATGGAGGTCAGTATAGATGGACTAATAGAGAAAGTCCCACACACTGCTAGAAGGCCAAATATTTTTTCAGAGGTAGATGCAGAAAAAAATTATATTCAGTTTGCAACCTGATGGAGGTCAGTATAGATGGACTAATAGAGAAAGTCCCACACACTGCTAGAAGGCCAAATATTTTTTCAGAGCTAGATGCAGACAAAAAATTATTTTCAGTTTGCAACCTGATGGAGGTCAGTATAGATGGACTAATAGAACAAGTCCCACACACAGCTAGAAGCCCAAATATTTTTTCAGAGGTAGATGCAGAAAAAAATTATATTCAGTTTGCAACCTGATGGAGGTCTGTATAGATGGATTAATAGAACAAGTCCCACACACAGCTAGAAGCCCAAATATTTTTTCAGAGGTAGATGCAGAAAAAAATTATATTCAGTTTGCAACCTGATGGAGGTCAGTATAGATGGACTAATATAGAAAGTCCCACACACTGCTAGAAGGTCAAATATTTTTTCAGAGCTAGATGCAGACAAAAAATTATTTTTAATTTGCAACCTGATGGAGGTCAGTATAGATGGACTAATAGAGAAAGTCTCACACACTGCTAGAAGGCCAAATATTTTTTCTGAGCTGGATGCAGATAAAAATTATTTTTAATTTGCAACCTGATGGAGGTCAGTATATATGGACTAATAGAGAAAGTCCCACACACAGCTAGAAGCCCAAATATTTTTTCAGAGGTAGATGCAGAAAAAAATTATATTCAGTTTGCAACCTGATGGAGGTCTGTATAGATGGATTAATAGAACAAGTCCCACACACAGGTAGAAGCCCAATATTTTTTCAAAGGTAGATGCAGAAAAAAAATATATTCAGTTTGCAACCTGATGGAGGTCAGTATAGATGGACTAATAGAGAAAGTCCCACACACTGCTAGAAGGCCAAATATTTTTTCAGAGCTAGATGCAGACAAAAAATTATTTTTAATTTGCAACCTGATGGAGGTCAGTATAGATGGACTAATAGAGAAAGTCCCACACACAGCTAGAAGCCCAAATATTGTTTCAGAGCTAGATGCAGAAAAAAATTATATTCAGTTTGCAACCTGATGGAGGTCAGTATAGATGGACTAATAGAACAAGTCCCACACACTGCTAGAAGGCCAAATATTTTTTCAGAGGTAGATGCAGATAAAAATTATTTTTAATTTGCAACCCGATGGAGGTCAGTGTAGATGGACTAATAGAACAAGTCCCACACACTGCTAGAAGGCCAAATATTTTTTCAGAGCTGGATGCAGATAAAAATTATTTTTAATTTGCAACCTGATGGAGGTCAGTATAGATGGACTAATAGAGAAAGTCCCACACACTGCTAGAAGGCCAAATATTTTTTCAGAGCTAGATGCAGAAAAAAAATATATTCAGTTTGCAACCTGATGGAGGTCAGTATAGATGGACTAATAGAACAAGTCCCACACACAGCTAGAAGCCCAAATATTTTTTCAGAGGTAGATGCAGATAAAAGTTGTTTTTAATTTGCAACCTGATGGAGGTCAGTATAGATGGACTAATAGAACAAGTCCCACACACAGCTAGAAGCCCAATATTTTTTCAGAGGTAGATGCAGAAAAAAAATATATTCAGTTTGCAACCTGATGGAGGTCAGTATAGATGGACTAATAGAGAAAGTCCCACACACTGCTAGAAGGCCAAATATTTTTTCAGAGCTAGATGCAGAAAAAAATTATATTCAGTTTGCAACCTGATGGAGGTCAGTATAGATGGACTAATAGAACAATTCCCACACACTGCTAGAAGCCCAAATATTTTTTCAGAGGTAGATGCAGAAAAAAATTATATTCAATTTGCAACCTGATGGAGGTCAGTATAGATGGACTAATAGAATGATGCTATGCCCAAAAGATTTTACTTCACTAGGTGCAGTAAAAAAATTGGTATTCTATACACAGGTGGTATATTTTGCAACACAGATAGGCTACTCCACTGACTAACACACTCTGCAATAGGCCAAAAAGGATTAGCTTTGCTAGATTCAGCCAAATGCTGTGAAAAAAACTTGCACAGCACTGGCACAGACCTGCCTGGCAAAAACTGATAGGAACTGATGTAACCTAGTCCTGAAAAGGACTGCAATTACAATTAGTCTTTACTCCCACAATCTATCTATTTAAGAGCACAGACCTGCCTGATAAAAGTCATAGGAAATGCTGTAACCTAGTCCTTAAAAGGACTGCAATCACAACTATTCCCTACTCCCAAGCTATCTGTAGATTTGTGCGAAAATTGGCTTGAAATTAACAAGGTATAGCGCACACAGCAACAGCGGTGCCATCTAACACGCAGCTGCAGCAGTGAGAAAATGGTGGCGACGGGGAAAATGGCTTGGTCTTATAGGGCAAGGACATGTGACATACACTGCCAATGACACATGCCCTTGCTTGTGTGAAAATAGCAGTTCGCTCCGTGTGTGCGCTGCTGATAGGCTGACAGATTGCACCTCCCCACTGTAAATGCGGGAAAGAGAAAAAAAAATGGAGATCTTCATTATTCCTGCAGAGATCCATCCCCTGCCCCTCCCCCCACCCCGCTGTACACTCAAACTGCGTATTAACATTTATTTTCATCATTACTGAGAAAAAATCCAGTTATGATTTTGGTGCACGAACAGTTATCGAACATAACCTCGAACAGCCGAATTTTTCTCAAATTGTTCGTGTTCGCCGAACGGCTCGAACACCGCCCAAAACAGCTTGAATTTGAGATTGGCGAACAGTTCGAGTAGAACAACGCTCATCTCTAGTCTCTATATCACACATCTCCCCAGAGATTCCCAAGAAAAAAGGCATTTGTTTTTTTGTGGGAAAAAGGGACACTTTGTTGGGACCTGTCTACAATTCCTAAGCAAAAGGAACTCGATTAACTCTCGGTAGTGTGGAATTGGGTAAACAAGGGGTGCATTTTGTGGCCAAACTGCAGTTTCCGCTTTGTCCTGACAGCAGAGGTGGTGCTAGAGAGCAAAACCGAAAAAATTTCTGTGTTTGTTGACAGTGGAGCCGGAGTCAGCATGGTTGATACTGAATTTGTGAAAACTCATGGTCTTGCTTGCTGTGATTTAGCAGAACCTATTCTCATCTTTGCCATTGACTCGGCACCACTTGCACAGAAAGCATTTACTCAGAATGTACATAATGTAAAACTGAGGGTGGGGTCAGTGTAGCATCGGCGTCTCTGCCCCCTGCAAGGCAGAGACGCCGTCCCCGCTACCGCCGCAGTCCTGCTCCGGCGTCTTCCGGCCTCTCTGCTGCTGCTGGTGCACGCAGCTTCCCTGGCACTGTGCTTAGGGCGCACACGCTCCCGGCATCTTAAAGGGGCTGCACGCGCCATCCTAAAAAGTCCCCGACCAATGGCCAGAGGACTTTCTCTATAAATGGCACCCCCTCCAATATGGAGGTGCCCGTGCAAGGTTGTTGCTCTGTTATACTTACTTTGCTTCAGCTCTCAGGTCCTCTGCTAGTCAGTCCTGTCCGCCAGACTGTTCTTCAGTCCAGTCCGCCAGTCTGACTTCTTTCCATCCTGACAGTCAGGCTACAGTCCAGTCCACCAGTCTGCCTGTTTACCTGGAAGCACCTGCCTGTTACCTGCCGTGCCCGCCAGCCTGCTTACCTGGAAGCACCTGCCTTTACCTGCCGTGGCCGCTTGCCTACTTACCTGGAGCACCTGCCTGTTACCTATTGTGCCCGCCAGCTTGCCTACCTAGAGCACCTGCCTGGCTATCAGCCGAATCAGCCTGCCTGACTATCTGGACCATCCGTCAGCCTGCCTGCCGTGCTCTTCCGCAGTATCGGTCAGTTCCTGCCTTCTGACCCGTGGGAGTCACCTGCTCTCATACAAGGTCGGTCCTAGAGTGGCACTTGGTCTCTCTGCTCGGTCCCTCCCTGGTTCACGGAGTCGACTGAGCCGCCGTGCGACCTTGGTCAGGCCGAGTAGATACTTAGTCACGCCCCTCTGGTCCCTCCTTGCACCGCAGCACAGAGGTTCCACCACCCAGATCCGTAACAGTCAGCTCATTGTGAAATCATCCCTTGCTATGTTCTGGACAATCTTCCTACTCCGATTGTCTTGGGTATACCTTGGCTTGTTAAACATAATCCGTTGGTGGATTGGCAAACTGAGGAAATTATTGAATGGGGAGATTACTGCCATGAGAACTGTCTAGATATTTCCATTGCTACTGTTTCTATGGAAAAATTACCTGCTTTTCTGTCTGGTTTTGAGGACGTTTTTTCTGAGAAGGGGTGTCAAGATTTGCCTTCTCATTGTGCTTATGACTGTCCTATTAACTTGACCCCCAGAGCTAAACTACCGAAGTCCAGACTATATAATCTTTCTGGCCCTGAGAGACAAGCCATGAAGGATTTCATTGCAGAAAGTCTGGAGAAGGGACATATCAGACCCTTATCTTCGTCCGTGGGGGCAGCGTTCTTCTTTGTGAAGAAAAAAGATGGCAGTCTACGTCCCTGTTTAGATTTCTGGGAATTAAATCAAATTTAGATTTCCGGGAATTAAATCAAATTACCATCCGTGATCCATATCCCCTTCCTCTGATTCCTGATTTATTCAGCCAGGTTGTGGGAACTAAGGTATAGTGTTGAGCCACCCCCATAGTGTTCGAGTTCGGTTCGGTTCGTCGAACACCCATATGTTCGCCGAACTGTTCGTTGAACTGTTCGTCGAACACCTTCGAACACCGTTAAAACCAATGGCAGGCAAACAAAAACACATAGAAACACATAGAAAACACATAGAAAACACTTTAAAGGTGTCCAAAAGCTGACAAACTGCTCAGAAGACACAACTAACACATGGAAAAGTGACAAGTACATATAGTCATGCGAAAAGAAAAGAGGTGGAGGAGTAAAAGGAAGGGGAGACACAGATATAGGTATGTCATGCCCTTCTAAAATCAAGAAAGGCTGGAGTAAAAATCTAAAATCAGCCTACCAACACCCAGATGTCGTGACAAGAAAATTAAAAAAAGAAATATTTTAGGTAGAATGGCGGTTCCATTCAGAACACTTTCCTTACAAGACGTAGTGGTATCCCCGCTGTGAGTTGTGCCAAAAACGGAGCCCAATATATTCGGACTAATCCACCATTTGTCATATCCAAGGGGCAGGTCAGTAAACGACAACATCGACGCGGAACCAAGTACAGTAGTATATACTGTACATCCTTTGACAAGGCAATCAGGCGGATAAAGAAGTTGGGAAGGGTCACCCTAATGGCCAAAACAGACATTGATGCGGCGTTCCGGTTACTTACTACCTGTGCCTCCAAATAGTGTCCACCTATTGGGCTGCTTCTGGGAAGGAGCATACTATATAGATCGCTGTTTGCCCATGGGGTGGTCCAGATCCTGCTTACTATTTGAGGCGTTTAGTTGCTTCCTCGAATGGGTTGTAATGGACGTTTCTAAGCACATATTATCCATTACCTCGACAACTTCTTATGCCTGGGCCCAAAAGATTCGCCACAGTGTGAATACACGTGGTTGTCCACCTGTGAGAAGGAGAGAGCTGGAGGGAGAGCGAACACCACAGAGCCGAGCGGTTAGATGGAGAACGGAAGAAGGACAGAGGGCTAGGGAGATAAGGGAGTACAGTGGAAGGCCGACCTGAGTTCCCCCACGTTCCTGCTGGGCGGGGAACCGCCCTGGAAAAAAAAGCCGCTTGCGCATCCCTTTGAGGTTACAGGCGCGAGCGGGCAGAGGGACTACGCTGGAGTGCGAAGCCGACACGGCCAGTCCGTTCCTGCCCGTGCGACCTCCGTGTCGCCGGGTTTGTGCCAGAGCCGCGGTGGACCCTGATGGCCAGTCCCCCTCTCCCAATACTGGTGCCTGTCCGCTGGTGGGTCGAGCCCCCCCGCGGTGGGGGGGGAGTAACATCTGCAGAAGAAAGACCATCTTCCAGCCAAACTAAGATGTCTACTTCTTTTCGTGGACAATGTGATACGATCCCTTTCTTACAGACACGCCCATCGTGTTAGAACCTTGCTCTTAGGTTTTTTCTATTACTGGTCACATGACCTTGTTGGCCTATTTAATCCTGCTCCGCCCTTCTGGCTTTGCTGGACTTCATTGTATAACTACTTTCTAGCTAGCCTGTGCTCTGTATCTAACTCTGTTAGTTTGCTTGGTCTACGGACCTCTATGTTCTATATATTTTGTTTGTTCGTCTGTCTGCTACTATTTCTGTTAGGGGGTGTCCCATTTTCCTCCCAGTCCTTAGTACTTGTAGGGATTCCTTCCCCACATCTATAGGTCTCCGTACAGACTAGCTTAGGACTTTAGCAGGTCTGATCGCAGGATCAGGTTCCCTGTTACATCGTAGGGATTCAGCTGAGTTCTATCGTAGGGACAGATCTCCTCTCTTTCCTTAGCTCTGGTAGCAGAACATAACAGTATGTCCAGCCTGCAAATTCTCTTAGGAAAGATTTTTCTGTTCCATCATGGTGTCGGTCCAGGATTTGGCTCATCGCCTGCAGGGACTCTCTCTGGAGGTGGCCGAGCTCCGTCAGCACGTGAGTAACTGTCCTGGAGCACATTTCTTGGAGCCTAAGGTATGTTTGCCGGATATATTTTTTGGTGAACACCGAGAATTTTTTTCATTTAAATATGCTTGCTTATTGTATTTTCGTTTGAGACCCAAGTCCTCTGGGGATGAATCCCAGCGCATAGGGTTCATAATGTCACTTTTGCGCAAAGAGCCTCAGGAGTGGGCCTTTTCTTTGCAACCTAGTGATACATGCTTCAGATCAGTGGATAGTTTTTTTTCTGCTTTGGGACTATTATATGATGATCCTGACCGTGTCGCATCAGCTGAGACTGAGTTGAGATGTTTGAAACAGGGATCAGGTAAAGTGGAAAAATATTGTACTCATTTCCGTCGTTGGTCTACTCAAACAGGGTGGAACGATTCTGCTCTGAAAAGTCTATTTCTTGCTGGGCTCAATGAAAGGGTTAAAGACCTGCTAATTGCTTATCCTACACCTGAAGATTTGCAACAGGCTATGCAATTAGCTATACGGGTGGATAGGAGACTGCGTGCAAGGGTTAATGAGAGCAAATCCTCTGCTATGTCAGTTTCTGGTTATGAGAATGTGTGTACTAACAGTGGTGAACCGATGGAGATTGGATCGGTGGCACCTCGCTCTCAAGAAAAAGACCGTAGATTTTCTGAAGGCTTGTGTTTCTATTGCGGAAAATCTGGTCATTTGATTAAAGGCTGTGAGCTTCGTATGAAGAAAGAAAAAAAAATGGTCAGTCATGCCCGTATTGCCTGTTTAAATTCCAAGGGTGTATTTTTAGCTGCTTCCACGATTGCTCAGGAAAAATTAATGGAATTTCGGGTATTTGTTGATTGTGGGTCTACTCTGAATGTAATTGATGGGGGATTCTTGGAAAGACTCAATTTAAAACCCGAACCTTTATCATCCCCCATTGCTGTGGTTTCTGTGGATGGTTCCCCTTTGAAGAATATTACTCTCAAGGTCTGTGAATTTCCTCTCACTATTAATGGTGTTCACCATGAGAAATTGGATTTGGTAGTTTTGAATAACTTGCCTTCTCCAGTAATATTGGGATTGCCCTGGTTAAAATTTCACAATCCTGTACTGGATTGGTCTACCAGTGAAATTAAATCCTGGAGCCATAAATGTTATGACAAGTGTTGTAACGGGCGTATTGCAGCTTTGGATAGGGGAGAATTGCCTGTTCCTATTCAGGATTTTTGGAGAGTTTTTTCTGAGAAGGAATCGCAGGTTTTGCCTCCCCATAGAGACTATGATTGTTCTATTGAATTTGTCCCTGGAGCGACTCTTCCTAAAAGTCGTTTATTTAACCTTACTATTCCTGAGAGGAAGGCTTTGGAGGAATACATACAGACAAGTTTGGCCGCCGGTCACATTAGGCCCTCTAAGTCTCCTGTAGCGGTTGGATTTTTTTTTGTAAAAAAAAAGGACGGCGGTTTACGTCCTTGTCTGGATTTTCGTGAGATTTACAAAATTACTGTACGCAATCCTTACCCACTGCCATTGATTCCTGATCTGTTTAACCAGTTAATGGGGGCCAAGTGGTTCTCTAAAATTGACCTTAAGGGGGCATACAATCTGTTGCGCATGAAGGAGGGTGACGAATGGAAGACTGCTTTTAACACTCCTGTGGGTCATTTTGAGAATCTGGTTATGCCTTTTGGTCTTACTAATGCTCCTGCATTTTTTCAGAATCTTATTAATGACATCCTTAGACCTTTGATCGGCAAAAATGTGGTTGTGTATTTGGATGACATTTTGATTTATTCGCCGGATCTGGAGTCTCATTGGCGGAGCGTACGTGAGGTATTACAGTTATTAATGGACAATTCGCTTTTTGCTAAGCTGGAGAAATGTGAGTTCGCTGTACAGAGAATTAGTTTTTTGGGTTACATTATTTCCAGCGAAGGTTTTGAGATGGACCCGGTTAAAGTTCAAGCTGTACAGGAATGGCCTAGGCCTATTGGTTTGAAATCGATACAGAGGTTCTTAGGTTTCGCCAATTATTACAGAAAATTCATAAAAAATTTTTCTAGTATTGTCAAACCTCTGACCGATCTCACCAGGAAAGGTGCTGATGCGGTTCAGTGGTCTTCTGAGGCCATTGAAGCTTTTGTGTATCTCAAGGAGAGGTTCACCTCTGCTCCCATCCTTATGCAGCCTGATGTGACTAAGCCGTTTTTGGTTGAGGTTGATGCTTCCTCTGTGGGGGTTGGCGCAGTATTGTCTCAGGATAACGGGGATGGATTACATCCCTGTGCCTTTTTTTCAAAAAAATTTTCGGAGACTGAACTGAATTACGATATTGGTAATCGGGAACTATTGGCTATTAAACTCGCATTTGAACACTGGCGCCACTTCTTGGAAGGTGCGGAATTTCCCGTTCAGGTTCTTACGGATCATAAAAATCTGATATATCTTGATGCTGCCAAGCGCCTGAATGCCCGTCAGGCTAGGTGGGCACTGTTTTTCTCGCGGTTTAATTTCTCCGTTACTTACATCCCTGGTACTAAGAATGTTAAGGCGGATGCCTTGTCTCGCAGTTTTTCTCCCATAGTCGGTGCTGAGAAAGAGGAGAACATTTTACAAGAAGGTGTTGTGATAGCTGCTTTGGACTCCGTTTTGGAAGATGAGATTCTTAAAGCACAGGAGAATGCCCCATCTAACACTCCTCATGGGAGGTTGTTTGTGCCTGGGACCTTTAGGAGAGATTTGTTTGTTGAGTGTCACGAATCTCGGTTGGCAGGTCATCCCGGAATCTCTGAGACCAAGAGACTGGTGGGTCGCAGTTTTTGGTGGCCTAGATGGCAGAAGGAAGTCATTAAGTGGGTGCGTCAATGTACTATATGTGCTAGATCTAAGTCCTCACATACTCCTGCTGCGGGGTTGCTTTGTCCTTTGGAGGTTCCCAGTGCTCCTTGGACACATTTGGCTATGGACTTTATAACTGACCTTCCCCCCTCTGAGGGTTTTACTGTCATCTGGGTGGTAGTGGACCGTTTTAGCAAGATGTGTCACTTGGTTCCCTTCGTCAAACTGCCCTGCGCTAAAACTCTCGCTAAGGCCTTTGTCAAGGAAATTGTCAGACTTCATGGCGTTCCTACTGACATTGTTTCTGATAGGGGTCGTCAGTTCGTGGCTCGTTTTTGGCGTGCCTTTTGTGACAGGTTGGGAGTTCAGTTGTCGTTCTCGTCCGGATATAATCCTGAATCTAATGGCCAGACAGAAAGGAAAAACCAGGATGTTGAGCAGTTCTTGCGTTGTTTTGTGGCAGACAATCAAGAGGGGTGGTCTGAGTTTCTGCCACTTGCTGAATTTGCTCTGAACAATCATACATCTTCTTCTGCTGGTTGTTCGCCTTTTTTTTGCTGTTCTGGGAGACATCCGTCGTTTGGTTCGTTCTCCAAGATGGGATCTGCCGTGCCTGAGGAGGAGAATTTTTCCGGTGATTTGGAGAGAGTTTGGACGGATGTGCGTGGTAATCTTAAGGAGGCCAACAGAAAATCTAAAGACTACTTTGATAGGAAACGACAGGAGGTTTTGTTCGCTGTTGGTGACATGGTTTGGTTGTCCTCTAGGAATCTGCGGTTGAGGATTCCTTCTAAGAAATTGGGTCTCAAGTTTGTAGGGCCCTTTAAGGTGCTTCAGGTTGTCAACCAATCTGCTGTTAGGTTGGAGGTTCCTACCTCCTGGAGAATTAATCCGGTATTTCATGTCTCTCTGTTAAAAAAAGCTGTTGTGTCGGATGGTGACGCCTCTGACTCTGTTCCTCCGGTGGTGGAGGACGGGGAATATGAAATTTCTCGCATCCTTAACTCTAGACGGTATAGAGGTAGTTTGCAGTATCTTGTAGCCTGGAAAGGTTTCGGACCCGAGGATAACTCTTGGGTGAGGTCAGATGATGTTTCCGCGTCCAGACTTATCAGAGCGTTTCACAGGAGATTTCCTGATAAGCCTGGTCCTAGGGGATCCGGAGGATCCTCTTAGAAGGGGGGGGTACTGTTAGAACCTTGCTCTTAGGTTTTTTCTATTACTGGTCACATGACCTTGTTGGCCTATTTAATCCTGCTCCGCCCTTCTGGCTTTGCTGGACTTCATTGTATAACTACTTTCTAGCTAGCCTGTGCTCTGTATCTAACTCTGTTAGTTTGCTTGGTCTACGGACCTCTATGTTCTATATATTTTGTTTGTTCGTCTGTCTGCTACTATTTCTGTTAGGAGGTGTCCCATTTTCCTCCCAGTCCTTAGTACTTGTAGGGATTCCTTCCCCACATCTATAGGTCTCCGTACAGACTAGCTTAGGACTTTAGCAGGTCTGATCGCAGGATCAGGTTCCCTGTTACATCGTAGGGATTCAGCTGAGTTCTATCGTAGGGACAGATCTCCTCTCTTTCCTTAGCTCTGGTAGCAGAACATAACACATCGCTACAAATTCCAGATGAGGCACAAAAACAGCAGGTATTTCAACGGATATCAAGTGCTCCTTCCAGTGGGCTCTTCTTCACCTCAACTTCAACATCACAAATACTCCAGTCCTCAGAGGTGTCACCCCAATCGCACTTGCTTCCTCACAGCTCCCAAGTCTCCAGCTGCCCGTCTGAGTATGGGGTAACACAGATGGTTGAGTCTGCCCAGCTATTTACTCATACTATAGCCTGGGAAACAGGGGTCTGCTCCAGAGCTTCTGTTAATCCAGACGAGGAAATGATCTACACTGATGCCCAGGATCTTTATGAGTCGGATCCAGGACCAGATGAAGAAGGTTCTGAGCATAATGTAGACCCTCGTTCCCAAACTGTAACTCCTGTTGGTGGAGACAATGATGAAGACGATGATGAGACTCAAATACCTGATTGGAGCGACAACTTGACTTTTCGGTCAGGGCAGGAAGAGGTTGGCTTTGAGGACGACGGGTGTGAGAACACACAGGGTGATGATGACGGGGTTGGAGATCCCACTTACTGTCAACCCACAGTCAGCCAGTCAATGAGGTCAGCAGAGGAGGTGGAGGAGGATGTGACTAGCCCAGGGTATGGGGATGACTCGGGTACCCGGGTCTTTGTCTGGCCTTGGGGATGTCGCGGTGGTTGGCTCCCGGGCCCGTACCCTGGGGTCACTCTTTAAAAGGGTGGATAATTGTTAATTTTATAAGAGTTTTTGACGCCACCTGTGGTATCTGGTGAGAAGCACCAGCGCTGCAGCAGTCCACTGAGGCCGGTGATAAGGCAGCTCGATGTTATAGCTCCCCACAGGTGGAGCTAGGCCTCAGGGTAGCGTATGCAGGGGGAATGCAGGACAGGCGAGACCCAGCTGGGTCAGAGCAAGAACGGGAACGGACACGGTAGTCACTTCAGTACCTTTTACTGGTGGAAATTCAGGCACATCCCGGAGCACTGTAGGGTGAAGGGTGCATATCAGGATCCTCCCCAATGTGCGGGTGTAGGGCCTCCTGTTTCTAGCCTCTGCGTAGTAAGTTTCTGACCTGCCTGGAGCTAGGCCTAACTTTGTCTCTTTCCTGCGCTGGCTGACCTTGTGGTAGGGCCTTGTCTTGGAGTTCACGCTCCCAGTATGCGGGGCCTAAGCGTCTCCTGGCTCTGTTACGTATCAGCACCTTAGCAATCCTGGGACTTGTAGTTCTCCAGGGATTCCGGTTATGCCTTACTGGGTCATAGAGATCCCGGTAAGCTCAGATCCGGTGTCCGGAAAATGCTTCGGGGTGAGCTGGTTAAGCTCCTCTGCCCCCTATGTACTAACTCTCCACTCGCCTTCGGCCTACTCGGGCCCTCACTAGGCTATACACACTAACGGCAGCTTGCCGCGCTTCACCGATCTTATGGCGCTGGCACACCTTAAGCTCTAACTGGGCTCCCTGAATCTAACTAGCAGGAGCCTCGTGCTCCACTGTTGAACTATTAACTGAGTTCTCTAGACTAGACTGAGCTCCACTGCAGACTCACCTCTCTTAGGCTTCTCTACTGCAGGAACTCTTCAAAGGAACTGAACTGCCTAGCTCCACCTTCCCTATTTATATCCCTAACAGGCTCCCTCTGCTGGTCTGAGGTGGAAGGTGGAGATGTGTGAATGTTTATGGGGGCCTCTTGTGGAGGATTCCATCAATGCACTCTTCTAGGATCTGTGATACCAAGCGCAGCTGGGCATCACAGATGCTATTGACGACGAGGTAAGGTTGCGCCTTCCTGAACAGAGGCGGAGTACTGGAAGCACATCAACAACTGCATCCTCAACCACAACTCTGCCTCTGACCACAAGTCGTGGTGGCTCTTCAGGTCGCATGGGCTCTAAGCCTTGCATAGCCTGGGCATTTTTTTCAGATCGATAAGGATGACCCAACTCGTGTTATCTGTAATATTTGTCACCAAAAGCTAAGTAGAGGCCAAAAAATCCATAGTGTGAGTACTTCATGCATGAACCGTCACATGGATATGAAGCATACGTTGCAGTGGGAAGCTCACTGTGCTACAATGCGGCCCAGCGGGCCGGGCCAACCACCGTCTGCCCCATCTTGTGCATCCGCGGCCTCTTCATCCCCTGTGACTGGGGGGACAGCAGTCACACATGTTTTTGGACACAGACCTGCCACCTCTTTACCCGCAACAGCCAGTGTGATTGGCAGGTCATCATTTCATTTGGAAGTAGAAACATCAGCTGGTGTTGAGCGCTCTCCGACATCGAGAGCACCACCTTTGGATCAAGGCAACCTAACTTTTCCGCCTGAATCTTCCTCACAGACCGGCAGTTTGCCGGGGACACCCTACTCAACCCGGTCTAAGCACAACAGCCAGCCCTCGGTCCCTCAGATGTGTACAAGTAAAAGACCATTTCCTCCTAGCCATGACAAAGCTAAGAGGTTGAATTTCACCATCTGCAAGCTGTTGGCTACAAAAATGCTGCCTTTCTGCCTGGTGGACACAGAGGATTTTCGAGACCTTATGACCATCGCAGTGCCCCAGTACCAGATGCCCAGTCAGCACTACTTCTCAAAGAAAGGTGTGCCTGCGCTACACTAGCATGTCGCACACAACATCACCGCTTCTTTGAGAAACTCTGTGTGTGACAGGGTGGATTTCACCACAGACACTTGGACGAGTAGGCATGGACAGGGGCGTTACATGTCGCTGATTGGGCACTGGGTAACTATGGTGATAGCAGGACAAGGGGCTGCTGTCCAAGTCTCGCCATCCCCACGAGTTGTGCGTCAATCCTCTTTATCTAGAAGTTCCTCCGCTGCTTCTGCCTCCTCAACCTCCTCTCGGTCCTCCACCTGCACCCAAAGCCTGTCTGGTAATGCCATCCGCTTTCTAACTGCGCAGAAGCAATCCTGAACACCTCCTTACTATGCTGATAGCAGGGCTCAACGGCATCAGGCAGTTTTTACTTTGAAATGTCTGGGAAATGTGAGTCACACAGCTGAGTAGTTGTGGTCATCTCTGGAGACCCAGTTTCATGAATGGTTGTCTCCACTGGACCTGCAACCAGGGAAGGCCGTGTGCGACAATGCTGCAAACCTGGGTGCGGCCCTTCGCCGGGGCAATATCACACACGTGCCTTGTATGGCTCACGTGTTGAACCTGGTTGTCCAGCAATTTTTAGCCCACTATCCCGGACTAGATGGCCTTCTGCAGAGGGCACGGTCGCTGTGTGCTCACTTCCGCCGTTCGCATCCCGCAGCTCAACGACTTACATCTCTGCAGAAGTCGTTGGGCCTGCCAGTTCACCGGCTGAAATGCGATGTGCCGACACGGTGGAATTCAACTCTGCACATGTTGCAGCGACTGTGGCAGCACCGACAAGCCCTGGTGCAATAAGTTCTGACGTATAGCCTGGGCCAAAGAGATACAGAGGTGGGGCAAATAACGCTGCAGAAGTGGTCTCAGATCAGGGACCTATGAAGTTGACGCGCCCCCTGGGCCGTGGGGTACCAGGTGCCGGGCCGGTAGACGCTGGGGGTTGTAGTCACTGTGGCGGTGACCCGGTCCGTGACCCAGGGCGGTCAATCCAAGGGTAATTTGTATATATGGGTTTTATAATGTCTGACTACGCCACCTGTGGAGTGCGGCCAAAGGGGCCGCCGCTGCGAAACAGTCCTCTGAAGCTGGTAGTTTTGCAGCAATGGTATTATTACTCCCCACAGGAAGAGTGTAGCTTCAGGGCAGTGTGGGTGGATGAAAGTGGTTGTAGTGCAGGGAGTCAGTAATGAACACAGAGTCCGTGTGATGCAGTCCCAAGATATTTACTCACAGTTGTTGCAGTCCAGATTACAGGTACCAGAGCAATCTCCCCCATCGTGCTGTGTGTACTCAGTGAGGGGCTCAGTCCACCCCCAGATAGCTCCGGAGTACTTAGCAGGACCCCCTTCTGTGTGTCCTTTCTCTGGCCTTCTCCCTGCACATCACACCCAGTGACACTTCTATCCGGTATCCTAGGGCCTTGGCGGGCGACTTGTGTTCCGTCCCCTAGGTCCTATGTGGCTACCTTCTTAGTGAGACTGGTGTGGACTTTGGCCTGCAGTACATGAAATGCTGCAGCCTCAGGTTTCTAGTTGAGCCTTGCTGTTTCTCCGCTAGTTGAGGGACCGGTTCCCCTTATCTGGCCTGACCCCTCTACCTCCTGGTAGCAGCGGGCGTAAAGGGTGGCCTTCTGCACGGCCCGTGCCCCTAGGGTCCCTTTGGTTCCTGGAGCCTTCCTGCTCCCACTCCTCTCTTCTCTCCTTCAGTCCTGGGCCTCCCAGGCTAGGCCCGCCTCCAGAGCAGAGCTCATGCAGCGCCTCTGCTCCTGTCACTTCTCCTCCTCTGACTGGCTTGCTCTTTCTAAGATGGCTTCCTATTCATACTCTCCCTGTCATGTGCTCCCCTAAGCTGCTTTCTCCACCCACACCCACTACATAGGACTCTCCCGCCAGCTAGGGACCTGGGACTGTGCTCTCTCTTAGGAGCAATCTCGCCCTACCCCCACTGCGGGTATGTGTTGGATGCAGGTGTTAGGGTCCCGAGCCATACTCCTTCCTTACCTGAGGGTGAGATGCCACACCTCTGGGTGAGATGCAGTACCTCTGCGGTGACTGAACCCTCAGGGGCGCCACACACCCTTCTGCACAGTTTTGAAATGGCGACGAAGATGTTTAGTGATGACGATGCCATTATCAGCATGACTATTCCGGTGATTTACATGCTGGTGCACACGTTAAACAAAATTCAGAGTCAGGTGGTGGGACAAGAGGAGGTAGAGGAAGTAGAGGAGGAGTCGTATGTGAAAGGGATAACATCTCCAAGGTCCAGACGGTCGGCAGCACCAAGGTGGCAGGCATGGGAGGGTGGGAGAGAGGGATTAACCAGGGCGCATGGTAGCAGCCAAACTGTTGAGGAAGGTGCAGGAGCCGAGGAAGAAGTGGAGGACGAACTGGCGATGGGCATGGAAGACTCATCAGATGAGGGAGACCTTGATCACATTTCTGTTGTGCGAGGTTGGGGGGAGAGGGCAGGGGAAGGAAGCATGATTCTTACCTCGCTACCAACACAACAAGGACTTGGTCCTCCTGGATGCGCAAGACACATGAGTGCCTTCTTGCTGCACTACCTGCAACATGACCCTCGGATTGTCAGAATTCGAAGTAATCCCGACTACTGGGTTGCCACACTCTTAGATCCCCGGTACAAAAGTAAATTTGCTGAAATCATTCCTGCCATAGAAAGGGATTCACGCATGCAGGAGTATCAGCAGAGGCTGTTGCAGAATCTTACATGTGCTTTTCCACAAAACACCAGTGGTGCACGTAGTGAATCTCACAGTTCTAACTTGCCAACCGTGGGACTATCGAGTCTTCATCACTCAAACCGTAACAGTAACACAGTATCTGCTGGTAACAGCAATTTTGTGGAATCATTTCACCACTTTTTTAGCCCAACCTTTGCAAGGCCACAGGAGACAAGAAGTCTGACACATAGTCAACGCCTAGAGAGGATGGTACAGGAATATCTCCAAGTGAACATCGAAGCCATGACTGTGTCACTGGACCCTTGCTCATTTTGGGATTCCAATCTGGAAAAATGGCCGGAGCTCGCCACTCATGCTTTGGAGATCTTGTCATGCCCTGCAGCCAGCGTTCTCTCTGAACGTGTGTTCAGCGCTGCTGGCGGTGTGCTGACACATAAGCGCACGCGGCTGTCCACTGGGAATGTAGACAGACTCACGTTCATAAAGATGAACAAATCATGGATCCGCAAGGACTTTTCTACCCCTGTGTCATCCTGGGGAGACTAAAAGCTTGAGGATTTGGTAAAATCACCTCACCAACCGTTTTAAGCAACTCTGGGGCAATTGATGCCACTTAAGTGGTGTCTGTGCCACAATTTTTGGAAAAAATGGAGACTCTTTTTGGATTCCCCTTGCTGTGTTTTACGTGACATTGGCATCATCAATTCCAGGTGGGTTGGGTCGCTCCCCCCCCTTTTAACCGTAAGAAACTACATACACTATGGCTTGGGGTAACACAGATGGTTGAGTCTGATGAGCTGTTTACTCAGAGGTCTGCTCCAAAGCTTCAGTGTCTGCTAGTCAGCATAGAATTTTTAACTGCATCTAGCCTAGGCAATATTTTGGGAGTAGTAGCCCAGCTGTGAAGCAAGCTGCACCACCTGTGTATCTAATAAGAATTTTTAACTGCATTTAGCCCAGGCAATACTTTGGGCTTAGTAGCCCAGCTGCGAAGCAAGCTGCACCACCTGTGTATCTAATAAGAATTTTTAACTGCATCTAGCCTAGGCAGACTGTGGGGACCCCCAACTAAACCCAGACGCTCAGCCCCCATACCGCCCCCCTTTCCTTGACAATACAATAATGTAACTCTTACAACTGGATGGGTGAAGATCGGTCACAGCTTTATTAACTCTTTATACTCATTCCATTAGAAAGGCATTTTATTTCTAAAATAATTCAGCTTGTTGCAGCATGCCCTGGGTCTCCACACCGGCAAGTTGGCCAACAAGTGTAACTCTCCAACATGTCCTTTCTATTTCCAGGCCACGGAGGATCCTGCGTACTCGTATGCAGGACTCTGACCCCCATCCATCACTCTTAACTCTTGTTCCACTCCATCCTGGAGTCCTGACAGGAATATGTCCTGTCCAATATCCATTAAGTGAACACCGTCGGGCCGTATGCGGCCTGCTTTATCTCCTTCCAGTTGTCGGTGTTGTATCACTACACCACCTCTGTCTCTTCTAAATTTTGCCATCCGAATATTTATTACCCTCCTTGTCCGTTCGATGGCCGTGATGTTTCGCGCACCTTGCCATACCGCTATCGGCACAATCTCTGACCATACTATAGTCAGTTTTGTGAAAAATTCTCTGAAGCGCTCAGTGTCTAGTTTCATTATTGCCATTAGTTATGCGCTCTTGTGATGACCTAGGTCGTTTCCCCCGGCCTGTATAACTAAGATGACCGGACCTATTGCCTCTCTCCCTACCTTGATTACCTCCATTAGTACCTGTGGCCATAGCAGGCCTCTAATACCTCTCCAGTTGAAGTATGTGTTATGAAACTCTAATTTCCTCCCGCCTGGGCGGACTTTCGCCCTTTTTTCTGCCCGATATATATACGAGTGGCCTATAACCCACACTGTTGGCTTAGCGTCACCTGTAAAAGAAACAAACCACGTTAGGATAACAAGTCCGGTCTTATGTATCTCGCCAAACACGTGGATCGCCATCTCCCTATCCTCTGAACTTCCGTTTCTGACAGTCCTGCTCTTGCTGCTTCCATGGCCGCGCCTATGCGGAATGAGTGTGTCCCGTAATCTTTCGGGTGGTTCCCTGCCGATGTTAGGCATTTATTAAATATTGCTTGGAACTGGTATCTTGATAATGGTGTTCCATCAATGTGTGATAGGAAGAAATTACTTTGTGATCTGATGGTTATATATGTTTTTACCATTGTTACCCGACTCAGTGTACCGTTTGTGGGTTGTAGAAGTACCCAAGTGCCCCTGCCCGCTGGAACCGTTTTCGATTTGCGTATGCCTAGACGTATTGCATTATTGGCTATGACTACGTCCTGGTGTAATAAGCCTCCACTGGTGGTAATTTTGGATTGAGGGACTAATTCGCTTATGCATAGCACCCCGAAGAAGGCGATCGCAAATGCAGTAGACAGTAGTGTTGCTTCAAATTGTGAGTGTCATGTTAATGGTGTTAGGGATATGATGTGAGAAATCAGTTTTAGTGACACGGGACGGGACATCTACACTCCTGACTTGGCTGACCCCTTTTCCACCCTTTTATGGATTGTCTGATGATGAATCTCTTTGTCACATCTCCCCAGTTCATTAGTTGGAAGTGAAATGCTACTCCGGTTAGACACCGCTGCGCTGACGCCCCTGATATGCCCCTCATCTTTAGCTGGTGGAGAAATTCTATGGTGACTTGTAATCTGGCTTGTTCACATTGGTCAACCCGTCTGCCTGCTACTAGTCATGTCCACTCTTCCCATGCCTTACCGTATGCTTGCCACGTCAACGGGGCAACTGACGCTCTGATTAATGGCATCAACTATTCGCCACTAGATCCCATAGGGAGGGTGGGCAACTGTTGCCCGATGGGTGGGCTTTGGGGAGGAGCTCTGTGAAAATCTGCCAATTTTATTGTGATAAAGCGTTAGCAGCATGTTAGACCCCTCAGCATCGTGGCTAGCGCGGACCCATACATTGTGTTTTAGGCACAGGAATGCTAGCCGACGTAGTAGGCCTAGCACTGGGAGAGACGATGATGCCATCTTATTAATACAGTGTGCTAGGCTGGTGTTTTTTGTTATGAAGCGTATATTTTTGTTAGCCAGGCGCGCGCCCCATATTTCTATTACTACCACTATTGGGAAGAAAAATTATTTTCCAGGCTAGATGCAGCTAAAAATTATTATTAATTTCAAAGCTGGTGGAGCTTGGTATAGATGGCCTAATACAATGAGTACCACACACTGCTACTATGCCCAAAATTATTTTCCGGGCTACATGCAGCTAAAAATTATTATTAATTTCAAATCTGGTGGAGCTTGGTATAGATGGCCTAACAGAATGAGTACCACACACTGCTAATATGCCCAAAATTATTTTGCAGGCAAGATGCAGCTAAAAATTATTAGTAATTTGAAAGCTGGTGGAGCTTAGTATAGATGGCCTAATAGAATGAGTACCACACACTGCTAATATGCCCAAAATTATTTTCCAGGCAAGATGCAGCTAAAAATTATTAGTAATTTGAAAGCTGGTGGAGCTTAGTATAGATGGCCTAATAGAATGAGTACCACACACTGCTAATATGCCCAAAATTATTTTCCAGGCAAGATGTAGCTAAGAATTATTAGTAATTTGAAAGCTGGTGGAGCTTAGTATAGATGGCCTAATAGAATGAGTACTACACACTGCTACTATGCCCAAAATTATTTTCCAGGCAAGATGCAGCTAAAAATTATTAGTAATTTGAAAGCTGGTGGAGCTTAGTATAGATGGCCTAATAGAATGAGTACCACACACTGCTAATATGCCCAAAATTATTTTCTAGGCAAGATGCAGCTAAAATTTATTAATAATTTGAAAGCTGGTGGAGCTTAGTATATATGGCCTAATAGAATGAGTAACACACACTGCTAACATGCCCAAAATTATTTTCCAGGCAAGATGCAGCTAAAAATTATTAGTAATTTGAAAGCTGGTGGAGCTTAGTATAGATGGCCTAATAGAATGAGTACCACACACTGCTACTATGCCCAAAATTATTTTCCTGGCAAGATGCAGCTAAATATTATTAGTAATTTGAAAGCTGGTGGAGCTTAGTATAGATGGCCTAATACAATGAGTACCACACACTGCTACTATGCCCAAAATTATTTTCCAGGCAAGATGCAGCAAAAATTTTTTAGTAATTTGAAAGCTGGTGGAGCTTAGTATAGATGGCCTAAAAGAATGAGTACCACACACTGCTAATATGCCCAAAAGGTTTTACTTGGCTAGGTGCAGTAAAAAATTTGTATTACATACACAGGTGGTGTAGCTTGCAACACAGATAGTGTACTCCACTGACTAACACACACTGCTAATATGCCCAAAAGGTTTTACTTGGCTAGGTGCAGTAAAAAATTTGTATTACATACACAGGTGGTGTAGCTTGCAACACAGATAGGCTACTCCACTGACTAACACACACTGCAAGAGGCCAAAAAGGATTTTCTTATCTAGATTTAGCCAAATGCTGTGAAAAACACTTGCACAGCACTAAAACAGACCTGCCTGGCAAAAAGTGATAGGAACTGATGTAACCTAGCCGTCAAAAGGGCTGGAATTACAACTAGTCAGTACTCCCAACCTATCTGTCTATGTAAGAGCACAGACTTGCCTGCTAAAAGTGCTAGGAACTGCTGTAACCTAGCCCTCAAAAGGGCTGCAATTACAAACTAGTCCCTACTCCCTAAACCTTTCTGTCTATTTAAGAGAAAATTCGCTTGCAATTCACAGTTACACAATATAGCGTTAACAGCAGCAGCAGTGCCGTCTAACACTCACCTGCAGCAGTGAGAAAATGGTGGCGACGGGGAAAATGGCTGGGTCTTATAGTGCAAGGACATGTGACATACTCAGCCAATGACACATGCCCTTGGTTGTGTGAAAAAAAGCACTTCGCTCCGTGTGTGCGCTGCTGATAGGCTGACAGACTGCACCTCCCCACTGTAAATGCGGGAAAGAGAAAAAAAATGGAGATCTTCATTATTTCTGCAGAGATCCATCCCATGCCCCTCCCCCCGCCCCTCTGTGCACTCAAACTGTGTATTAACATTGATTATCAGCATTACTGTGAAAAAATCCAGTTACGATTTTGGTGCACGAACAGTTATCGAACATAACCTTCAACAGCCGGATTTTTTTCAAATCGTTCGGGTTCGTCGAACGGCTCGAACACTGCCCAAAACAGCTCGAATTTGAAATTGGCGAACAGTTCGATTCGAACACCGCTCATCTCTACTAAGGTATTCTCCAAGTTGGATTTAAGGGGAGCCTACAATCTGGTTAGAATCCGAGAAGGGGACGAGTGGAAGACAGCGTTCAATACCCCGGAAGGACATTTCGAGAGTCTGGTTATGCCTTTGGGTTAGACCAATACACCTGCGGTATTCCAGCATTTTAAAAATTATATTTTCCATCATTTGGTGGGGAGGTTTGTGTTGGTCTATCTGGATGATATTTTGGTTTATTCACCTGATTTTGAGACTCATCAGGGACATGTTAAGCAGGTGCTCCAGATATTAAGGGATAACAAACTTTATGCTAAACTAGAAAAATGTGTTTTCGCTGTTCAGGAGGTGCACTTTTTGGGGTACTTGTTGTAGGTGGTGATTTCCCTTTCTATTTCCTGTCCTGAACCTTTCCTATATAATCAATAACTCAAGTTTGGGAAAATAATACAGATGTTTAATAACAAGAAAAATAAGATAATAATAAGGCAATTCAATCAACAATTTCACAATAGAACCTTTCTTCAATGTCCTCTAATTAGAGAAAATACAAATACAATTATAAGTATACTTAGCAATGATCCTTCATGGCAGAGAGAGAGAGAGAGATAGTCTTGACTCTACTTCATTTATACTAAAAATTTCACATCCACACCCACATACAACCCACGACTCCGCCCTTCTTCTCTGGTATCTTCTGTGGCAGGGTAGTATGAGCATTGTCATTGGCTGCATTGGTCAACACCTTCCTGCAGATGGCACTCTTGTACTTCTGGAAGAAAGTCCTTGTGTAGGTTCAACTCCATTTGGGCTGGCTCCAAGATGTTCATCAAAAGCATTGTGCACCAATATACATATCCATAGGCTGGAGACAGGATGTCTACCTCAGGAGCAATGGTATACAATTCAAATCCACAGGGGCAGTGTACATATGTAGATTACACTAGGACACAAAAACAGGATCTGTATTCAAGTTCACCACAGAAGGTGTGTGTACCTGTATCATCCAGGAGGCTGGAGGGCCTATACTCATTCCATATGTAGATGCAACCTTTACTTTATCACTAAAACAAAGGACATCACACAAAGAACACCGGCCTTCTCGCCTAGCAGGTTCACAACCTTGTACCTAGTATCTCTTGATAGAGTCCTGGAAATATCCAGCACTCAAATTTAATGCAGAGTTCAGTCATTCCTATGATATATATATATATTGTACCTGTTGGCCTCCAACATGCCCCCCTTTGTGTCTGAATGACACATAACTTTTAAGGAGCCACAAATCTGGAATCCTCTTCGCCACCATAGTTGATTCTTCTTCTTAGGGCAAGGAGTTTTTTAACACATTCACTCATCATTTGCCAACATTTACTCCAAAAAAAAAAAAAAAATTAACTTTGTAATAGCTTGATTTCTAAAAGGACATTGAAGGAGGCATATAAAAAAATACACATCAAATTGTACATATGATCGTCACATCACACAAAAAAAAATCATTTAGATCAACCAACAAACAATAACATAATATAATTTCCTATAGGTTTCGCTTTGGAATCAAACAATCTTTCTTACTGTGCCCTCTTCTGCCGCAGTTCTCACATATTATAATTTCTTCTAATTCAATGGGAATTTGTACATTTGTGTCACATGATGCAATTTTGACACTGGCTTGTTCTTTTATAGTTAAACTCTGTACCTTTTTATATAGGTAACGGGTTACACAGCACATGTATATTTGAAAAAGCGATAAAATTACAGAAACAACAAGTAATATGACAATTGGGTGGATTAAATAATTCAGTATGCCATTTGCCGCATTTGAATGACCAAATATTACCTCCCACCAATAGCCCTTGGCATTATTTTCTAATAGATGGGTAACTTCCTTTAGTTCATTTTGGTCATGATGTAATAGAATTGTGGCATTTGCCTTTTCTTGATTAAGCTTCATCAATAAATATTCATCCTTATTAAATTTTACCAACCATTCTCCAAGTTCTTTTCCCATTCCTAGGCTTAAGGCTTGCAAATTAACTGGAGTGTGATATTTCAGATCCACTGACAGATTAGCAATAGTAGGAATTGCGTAAACCCAGTTGGGTGTCTTGATTTCTGTAACCCCACTACTAAGAGTGCACCATGCTCCCCTGGTTACAGATGTCATTACAGAACAATGTTGTGTTGTTATAGATACATTGGTAGTATTTAGGAGGAAGAAACAAATTCTTTGATGCCCTAGATAGAAGATTGGTGCTTTGTCTTTTGAGATTGATTCCCCATCTAGAATACACGTGGATGAATTACTCCAGCATTTGTCTTCAACCAACCTAAACTGTCCTGGCGTACATAAAATATTATGATTCCTTTGTATACAAAGTGAAATGTCAACCTGTTTCCATCTTCCATTTTTCCTAATCACCTGAGGATGTTCTAATCTCGGGTGTAATAATGTAGAATCTCCAGTTAAAATACCAATTGAACTAACTCTATGCATGAGCTCTAAAGGTGACTTAGTATATGGAATAAATGAAGAAGCATAGCATTTCTCAAAGTCATAGTTGCTGCACCCAACCCACGTGTTCACCCACCATTTAGAATGTGTAAAGCTCATGAGTTCAGGTAACACAGTAATTGCTTGAGACAACCATTCAAATGGCCACTGTCCATCATAAATGGACTGTACCGCTAACTTAATGTTAGTTGATAATTCCATTTGTCCTTGTGTACAGACTAGAGCCCAAGACATATTTCTACCCCTAGTCAGTGTATCTTCCATTAATTCTTTAAAGTGTTGGATAAAATCTTTCGCTACCCCGATATAAGTGTTTACATGATCTTGTTGTAAATTGTTAATTATATCATTGATTTTTCTTTGTACTTCAAAACCTTTCTTGCTATTGGTCGCTATATCTACAAGTTTTGTCCTTAAACTACTGATGTCAGCTTCGTTAATTACACCCATACCTGTTCCTAATCCTCCCAACAGTGCGCTGAAAGTATCCCTTCGCCCTCTGTCATTCCTCAAATTAAATAGTTTATGCTGGTGTTTTATCCGATTTTCTGCATTCTTAGTGGTAAACCACCGATATAGTGCATGTACATGATTTAGTGTATATCCTGCACAAATTGGATAGTAGGTCTTTATCAACCATAGAGAGATATTAACTCGCCAAGTAACAAATGCATATTGAACGTCACTAGCAATGGTTTGAGTAGAATCTAGGTTGACCTGTAAAGGATGGCCTTCTTCTAAGTACATTGTCCGTTGATTGCTGTCAGATTCATTGGACACGCATGGTTTGATTTGATCTGGAGCAGCATCAATAATGTGCATCTCACCTATTTCTACTTCTGATGTTCCACATGCCCAATAACCAACCATTTCCCTATAGGATTTATATGGTTTAGATAGTGAACCAATTATATAATTTTGCCCTTGCTGAACTGACATCTCAACCTCTGTGGAATCTCCAATGCACGCCTCACGATATGTTAAGGTGACCCTTTTTGGCCTGAACATTGGGTGTATATTATTATGCCAATATATTCCACATACAAACAAATATTCTCCTTCCTTTAAGTTGTCACTAAAGGACCCATAATCTATCCCCTTTTGTTCATTCTTGTTGGGTAACTTAGACTCTTCCCCCAACCAGTACCCAGTTTCATTTACATATATTGTAGCCATCATAAATGGTTGCAGTGATCTTGGATCTATATTTTGTACACCTTCCATATATGTTAACCTCTGGGTACTAGAACTGTGATTGACTCTCCCAAATGAAAAGACAACACTATACTGATTGCTGGGACCCTGATAATATCTCCCAGTTACCCTTTTACCCTCTGGTATCAGTCTCACTGTCCTACTTTTAACACCATTATTTTTATAGTTAGAATCTGCATCAATGTTTATGTCTGGGTGTGTAAATAATACGTTCCCATATTCCTCGTTAGGTAATATACCCTGATCGATATCTCCAGAGTGTTCAATGTGAGTTGATTCCATAGCATTGATGATCCCAATTGACAACAAAATTGCTGCAATTCCAATATCCAGAATCCAGAAATTTCCATCTTTTAATTCACGCTTCATTTAGGATCCTGGAAAACAAGAACAAGAGCGGCATCAAATTCTTATCAGTTATATCCGTTTACACTGATCTGCATGAACCCACTTTTCTATATCCCTTCTCTTCATGCATTTGACGCTTTTCTTCTCTACTCGTTTAACTTTTACCACCTGTTCACTCAGCGTCACAGTTACCACATAAGGTCCTGTCCAATTTGCATCCCATGAAGATTTGGGTACAAAATTCTTTACCATCACCCTGTCACCTAGTTGTAATTTTATTGGTGGCTTGCCTGCTTCTTCCTTTGCCTTTGGAGCCATATTGGCAGCTGCAAAATTTAAATATTTTTGCACTTGCTCCTGTAACTGAATCAGGAATTTTTCCTTCTCTGCACTTTCTCTCATGGGAGTACTAAGTTTGGGATCTGCAGGATGGCAAAGGTTCATTACTCTACCAGTCATTAATTGATATGGGGTGATTGCTGTGCTCTTTGCATCTGTGCCCCGTATTGCCAGTAGAATTGCAGGCAGGTGACATAGCCAACTATTTCCTGATTGCAACACCATTTTCTTTAATCTCTCTTTTAAAGTCCGATTCATTCTTTCTACCATCCCAGATGATTGTGGATGATATGAGACATGAAACTTCTGTTCTACATTCAACATTTCACACATATTAGTCATGATTTTGCCAGTGAAATGTGTACCTCTGTCTGACTCAATGACTTTTGGGAATCCCCATCTTGAGAAAACTTCCCTCCATAATGCAGTTGCTGCTGCGGTAGCAGTGTCCTTCCTTATGGGCAAAGCTTCCACCCATTTGGAAAAAACATCAACTATTACTAGCAGGTACCGATAACCTCCTGGAGCACTTGGCAAGGGACCAACAAAGTCAATTTGTAATCTCTCCCATGGCCCCTCAGCCAAAGGCACCCTGGAAAGCGCAGGTTTTTGTCCCCTCGCCTAGGGTTCATTTGGGCACAGATTAAACATTCTTGGATAATTTCTGTAATAGTAGTTTTCATGTTCTCCCACCAGTATTTGGTTTGAATAAACTTTAATGTGTTGTCAACCCCCATGTGTCCTGTCAATCTATGGTTTTCTTTAGCAATATCCTTTTGGTACTGAGATGGCGCTACAAATTTAGGGCCTTCTGAAGTCTCTCTAAGCAATAGCTCATCTTGCAGGATATATTTTTGGGGCTTATCTGATGATTTTTCCTTAATTTTGCATTTGATTTGATTTAAAACTGGGTCTTTTTCCTGCTCTGCCGCCAAACAAGGTGTAGGTGTTTTAACAACAGGTAAACACTCTAATTCAACCTCATCTTTGTCCTTGTCCTCAAAATCTTGTTCTTCCCAGGCTTGCTTTCCCTCTACATCATAGGAAGTCCACTTTTTTCCTATCATTGCTGCCTCTTTGGCTAATTCATCTACCTTGTTATTACCAACTGTAATTTCGTCACTGCCCTTTTGATGTGCCTTCACCTTTATTATTGCCACTCTTCGTGGTTCTGCACTAGTCCTTTCCCAAATGTTTTTCAAAACTGAACCATGTACTAGTGTCTTACCTGATGCATCACTGAATCCTCTTGTGTGCCATAAAGGCATATATTCAGTAAGTGATCTTGTGACATATGCACTATCAGAGAAAATTGTGATAGGCCCTGCACTGAAATGCAAAATTGCTTCCCTCACAGCTTCCAGTTCAGCTCTTTGAGCTGAGAATTTCCTTGGGCATTTAATGAGAATTTGTTCATTTGTTTGAGGACACCACAGGGCATAACCTGTGTAAAATTGTCCCTCTTCCCAATACCTTGATCCATCCACCCAAATTTTTAGATCTTCTTTTCCTGTCACTAACCTAAACACTTCCTGTGTCTTGGTCATGTGTAACTCCCCGCAGTCATGTTTTTCCCCTTTGTATTGCATCAACTGTGGTAGGATGTAGTTAGTATCGTGAGTCACTGTGATGTTCCTAGGTGTTAAATCGACAAGCCATCTTGCTACCCTTTGAGAAGATACACCACTGAGTGTTCGCTCCAAGAGCATTTTGATAGGAGTGTGGGGTGTTTGGAGTATGATTTTAGAAAATCCTACTATGTACTCTGTGGATAGTATTGCCCAATGCACTGCCAACAGATTCCTAACACAATCATCAAATCCTATTTCAACAGGACATAACAACCTTGATAGGTATCCAACAGGAACCCATTTTCCTTGCCTCTCCTGCAGCAATACAGCCGTAATTGCTATCACAGAGGCATGAACCTGTAATGCAAAAGGTAGATCTGGGTTTGGATTGCTCAGAGCAGGTGCTTGAGTGAGGCTGATTTTCAACCTTACGAAAGCTCCTTCATGCTCTTCCATCCATTCAAGTGGATCAGCTTCTCCCTTATCACCTTTTAGGAGTTCATAGAGGGGTTTTGCTTTCTCAGCAAATCCCTCTATGAAATCTCTGGAAAATCCGACAAGTCCCAAGAACTGTCTCATTCCTGTTTTTGTGTTTGGCCTAGGCAACTTCCTAATAGTTTCACATTTGTTGGGGTCAGGAATTCTCCCCCCTTTTGAAACTATCACTCCCAAAAATGACACAGACTCTCTCATCAGCTGGGCCTTGTTAGGATTAAGTTTGAGACCTGCCTTCTCAAGGAGTGTTAACAGCTCATTCAACAATGTGTAGTGCTGATCTTTTGTGTCAGTTTGGAGCAGAACGTCATCTACATATTGTACAATGCAATCAGGTTCTGAAAAAGATGACAAAATTTCAACCATACACTTATGAAAGTAGGTAGAACTGGACCTGAATCCTTGTGGCAACCGACAAAATGTTAATTGTTTCCCTTGAAATGTGAAAGCAAATTTGTATTGACAGTCAGGGTGTAAGGGAATGGAGAAATATCCATTTGAGATGTCTATTGATGAATATACTGTGGAGGAGGGTTTGAGTGCTGTCATCATGTCAGGCATTTTGGCAACCACATTAGTGACAGGAGGGGTACACTTGTTTAAAGCTCTGTAGTCCAATGTCGGACGCCAACCATTTGGTTTCTTAACTGGCCATAGCGGCGCATTATTGGTGGATTGGCATTCCCTGATGACATTTTGAATCAGCAAATCATCCAGTATTCTCTTAATGTAGGGGACTGACTCTGGTGGTATTTTATACTGCCTTTGGGGTGGGGGATCAGGACCCTCTACCATTACTACCATGTTGGACACTTTGCCACATTGGGTTTTTGAATTTGCCCACACACTGTTATGTTGCCACAAGATGTCAGCCAATATTTCATCATCTGTTCTCAATATCATGGCTGGATCTAAAGATTGAGCACCTTTGATGGAATCAATACCATAATTGTCAGTAACCATTTTTAAACAGCCTTTATACCGTGATCCTCTCCACAACATCCAGTTGCATAAATCAAGAATAAGTCCATATTCCTTCATAACATCTGACCCAATAATGGTACCTTCATGTGTTGGTGAAAGATATAAGCCATGCTCAACACATAGATCTCCCAGGTTTATTGTCACTGGTAAAGATTGTTCTGAAGATACTAACTGTCCTCCAAACCCTCTCAGAAAAATGTGTTTACCACCAGGGTCTTTAATCAAATCCAGATTAGTCAAACTGACAGCAGCCCCTGTATCCAGTAAAATGTTTGTACGATGGCCCCCTACCGTACCCTGAATACGGGGTCTCCCGCCCTTGTCCCTGCTAAGCTGACTCACTAGGGACAACACTGGGGCCTGACATCCCTATTGTTTTACATAAGGATTTGTTGGAGGTGGGGTCTTTAATTCCTCTGGCTTTTCTGCCATTGCCTTCCCAATCTTCCTCAGTTCATCCAGAAGTG
Organism: Phyllobates terribilis; assembly: GCF_046119375.1. NCBI lineage: Eukaryota > Metazoa > Chordata > Amphibia > Anura > Dendrobatidae > Phyllobates > Phyllobates terribilis. The sequence goes on along the minus strand of NW_027362768.1, from coordinate 53,448,638 downwards.
GGCCATATAATGTAACTTCAGGAAGACTATGCTCTCCATCCCTTGCATTATTTGGTTCTTGTCTTTGCTTCCTATTATTAAAAGGTCTATTATTGATAACTCTTCTACTACTTCTACATTCTTTCATAGTGTGACCTGTGTAACCACATTTATAACATTTTCCAACAAACCTTACTTTGCCTTCATTTTTGACTACCTCTGATATCCTCTTTTGGGGCTTGTTGTCATGACTTGTATCCTGAATCCAATCCTTTAATATATTTACAAAGGCTTGATAGGAATTTGCATTCCTCAAGGCAACCTTTGTTGGATAATCAACAAAAGTGCATTTGTTAGCCATTGAATATAGAAAACTGCTATCATCAGGAGACTTGTCAGGGCAGTTATAGGTAGAACGATATAATGTCAAATATTCACTGCAAAAAATAATTGGATCATCTCCTCTATTTAATTTTGCGTTTTCTAAGGCATTAGTACCTCTCATATCTCGTCCCCCCATAACTCTCTTTAATTCCTGTACTCTGTCACTAGCATTTCCCCAATTACATTCAAGATCTGCAGATAATCCTCTGTGAGCTCCTACAGGGGGCTGCAGTTTTTCACAAAGTTGAGATGGGAGCCATACCCGAAGTAAGGCACATGCAGCTCTATTATCCAGACTGTATTGAGTCACTACTGCCTCTAACTTATTGGAAAGACTAATGGCTGAGGCACTTGTATTAAATTTTCCTAATATCTGGCATAGATTTGTCTTATCCTGTATGGATAGTGTTGTGGATTGGACTAAATTGTTGCTGTTACTAAGCAAATTGTCTCTCCTTTGTCTGCTTCCTCCTGACTCAGGAGTAAAGAGAGAGGAACTATGATCTGGGTTATCCTCAGGGTTATCAGCCGTGCACACAGGCTGCTCCTCCCCTCTTTTCCAATCTCTTTCCTTCTGATCAGCAGACTTGCACATTTGATTACAATAACAATGGTTATTCCCTCTAGTACATTCTTGTGATTTCAAGGACATAATACAATGTTCTTTTAGCTCCAATTTTACATTAGCATCATGCAACTGGTTCCTAAGTATTGTCATATCGTCATTATACTCTGCTTCCTTTCCTTCTAGCAAAGCAATACGCTGTTGCCTAAGTTTACATCTCTCCTTATACTCCTCCAGCTTATCTTCTAATTCACAATTTTGGTAATTCATATTGTCTACCTCATCCCTTAGATCTTCACACTCACAATTATGATCTTCAGCACTAGCAATAGCCAGACTGACTTCCTGTTCAATTTTGTCCACTTCACCTCTTAATTGAGCTTTCTCTGAATACCAGTGCAATTCCTTTTGCTCTGCAATTCCTTTCATCTTCAACAACATACACAAAACATTTGCTAACTTCTCTTTCTTTGCTTTCTTTTTCGACAATTTACTTTTGTTATCATTCTGCCCTTCACATTGTTTCATAAGGTCATTAAACTGATGTGTCAATGCATCATCTGCACAAGTACTGAACTGAGCAGAGGCATATTTTTCAATAAATTTACTGACTATTTCCATGTTAATTACGTCCAACTATTTTCACAGAAGACAACAAAAATGAATCTGCTTTCCAAACAAAAATTACAAATTAACTAAACACAATACAGAAACCAGTGAATATCACTTCACTAAAACAGGGACTCAAGATTGAATATAATCTTTTCCCTTAGGCAATTACTGCCACAGTCTTGTGACTTTACCTATATCTGACCGACAGTGTCTCATGCCCTTCATCAACTACAGATCCAAGATCCAGGCCAAGAGTGATCTCCTATTGAAGCATAAGGCTACTTCCCCTTAACATGAGATTTAGACTTTTAACCTCTACCTCACTTTCTTCTCAGAGATGTCTGGTTTTACCCTTTAGATCTTATGAGAACTTCAATGAACAGGGTGCTACCCTAACTTTACCGGCAACAATTCAACAAACAAATAAACAATCCACTAAACAAATAGACAAACAGGCCTGAACCTAGCAGAAAGATATTGATAAACATAAAATATAATGAATGTATAAAATCTAATTAAAGGAATGTATGCTTACCAGATAAGCGCGTCCGCTCACTGATGAAGAATATCACAGAACTTCCAGTTAATATCTTAGGCGTTTCAGTTTCCACGAACCCGCGTGTCACTTGTCCACCGATAAGATATTCTCCTTGAGTCTGTCTCCTTGAAGAAGAGGTTTTCTTGCCTGGTCTAGGAACCGGATTTTCTCAGGCACTTGGTTGAAACAGTTGGGAACTTCTAGGTTCTGCGTAGAATGTTGTTTTTCCACGATCCACTGGGGTGCCAAATGTAGGTGGTGATTTCCCTTTCTATTTCCTGTCCTGAACCTTTCCTATATAATCAATAACTCAAGTTTGGGAAAATAATACAGATGTTTAATAACAAGAAAAATAAGATAATAATAAGCCAATTCAATCAACAATTTCACAATAGAACCTTTCTTCAATGTCCTCTAATTAGAGAAAATACAAATACAATTATAAGTATACTTAGCAATGATCCTTCATGGCAGAGAGAGAGAGAGAGATAGTCTTGACTCTACTTCATTTATACTAAAAATTTCACATCCACACCCACATACAACCCACGACTCCGCCCTTCTTCTCCGGTATCTTCTGTGGCAGGGTAGTATGAGCATTGTCATTGGCTGCATTGGTCAACACCTTCCTGCAGATGGCACTCTTGTACTTCTGGAAGAAAGTCCTCGTGTAGGTTCAACTCCATTTGGGCTGGCTCCAAGATGTTCATCAAAAGCATTGTGCACCAATATACATATCCATAGGCTGGAGACAGGATGTCTACCTCAGGAGCAATGGTATACAATTCAAATCCACAGGGGCAGTGTACATATGTAGATTACACTAGGACACAAAAACAGGATCTGTATTCAAGTTCACCACAGAAGGTGTGTGTACCTGTATCATCCAGGAGGCTGGAGGGCCTATACTCATTCCATATGTAGATGCAACCTTTACTTTATCACTAAAACAAAGGACATCACACAAAGAACACCGGCCTTCTCGCCTAGCAGGTTCACAACCTTGTACCTAGTATCTCTTGATAGAGTCCTGGAAATATCCAGCACTCAAATTTAATGCAGAGTTCAGTCATTCCTATGATATATATATATATATATTGTACCTGTTGGCCTCCAACACTTGTCATCTTCAGATTTTCGGATGGATCCGAAGAAGATCCGTGCAGTTCTTGACTGGGAACGTCCCGAGAACCTGAAGGCTCTACACTGTTTTCTGGGCTTTACTAATTTTTACAGGAAATTCATCCAAAATTACTGTGTTATTGTGAAACCCAATACTGACAAGACTAAGAAGGGGTCTGATTTTTCAAATGGTCGGATGTTTCCCTCCAGGCTTTTTCTTCCTTAAAGAATCATTTTGCCACTGCACCTATAATTAGTCAACCCGATGTTTCTCAACCCTTTATTGTGGAGGTCGATGCTTCGGATGTCGGGGTTGGGGCTGTTGTCATCCCCTGGTATATAGTGTCCATGCGCCTTCTTTTCTAAAAAATTGTCTTCGGCTGATAGAAATTATGACGTGAGTAATAGAGAACTTTTGGCGATCAAATTGGCGTTCAAGGAATGGCGACATTGGTTGGAGGGGGCAGTCCATCCTATTACTATTATTACTGACCATAAGAACCTGTTATATCTCCAGTCAGCTAAATGTCTCAACCCTAGGCAAGCCACATGGTCCCTGTTTTTTACTAGGTTCAATTTTGTTGTCACTTTTCACCCAGGGGTCAAAAATGTCAAGGCTGATGCTTTGTCCTGGAGCTTCCCTGGTGGTGGTGACCATGAGAACCCATCCCCATTATTACAGAAAGGGGTCTTTATCCTGAACTGGAGGGTGAGGTGTTAGAGGCTCAGGGGGATGCCCTTGCCTCCTGCCCTTCAGGAAAGTTATTTGTACCATCTGATCTGCGCTGCAAAGTAATCAAGGAACATCACAACTCTGTGCTTGCAGGGGCATCCAGGTGGTAAGGCAACTGTGGGCCTCCTCTCTCATCGTTTTTGGTGGCAGGGGTTGAATAGGGATGTAATTGAACATGTAGCTGCTTGTAGTATTTGCACACGTTCTAAGGTTTCGCATACCCGTCTGTCTGGTACTCTTCTTCCGCTACCTATCCCTAGTAGGCCATGGACACACTTGTCCATGGATTTTATTACTGACCTACCTGTTTCTGCTGTCAAAACGGTGGTTTTGGTCGTAGTAGATAGGTTCAGTAAAATGGTTCATTTTGTCGCATTACCTGCACTTCCCAATGCCAAGACACTTGCTCAGGTGTTCATAAATGAGATTGTGAAGCTTCACGCGGTTCCCTCCAATGTGGCGTCTGATCGGGGTCCCAGTTTGTTTCCAAGTTCTGGAAGGCATTCTGTTCTCGACTGGGGGTACAGCTGTCCTTTTCCTCTGCCTTCCACCCTCAGTCGAATGGTCAGACCGAGCGTGTCAGTCAGAGACATATTTCAGGTGTTTCGTCTCCGAAAATCAGGAGGATTGGGTATCCTACTTACCGCTGGCAGAATTTGCCATCGATAATCATTGTCAAGAATCCACTGGCAGGTCACCGTTCTTTTGTGCATACGGTTATCATCCACCGTTTGGTACCTTCAGTGGGGGGAGGACCTTGAGGAGTTCCTGAGGAGGAATGGTTTGCTTTGTCGCTCTCCTCGGTGTGGCAGAGTGTTCTGTGTAATTTAAAGACCATGTGAGACAGGTATAAACATGTGGCTAACAGAATACGCTTGCCCAGTCGGACCTAAATGTGAATGACTTTGCGTGGTTGTCTACCAGGAATATAAGATTGAAAGTTCCTTCTTGAAAGTTGGGACCTAGGTTTATTGGTCCCTATAAAATAACCGCTGTCATTAACCCAGCAGCGTTTCGTCTTGAACTTCCTCAGGTCCTTAAGGTCCACAATGTGTTCCACAGGTCCTTACTCAAAAGGTACGTGGTCCCTCTTGAGCCCTCACCTCTAACACCGCCCCCAATAATGGATGATGGTAATCTGGAGTTCCAGATTTCGAGGATTGTAGATTCTCGTCTCCAATGTCATTCTCTACAATACTTGGTGCACTGGAAAGGCTATGATCCAGAGGAGAGGATGTGGGTTTCAGCATCAGAGGTGAATGCTCTCAGATTGGTTCGCTCATTCCACACCTCTTCTCCTGAGAAACCCGGTCCTGAGTGTCCAGAGGCCACTCATACAAATGGGTTACTGTCACGGGTGTGTCAGAGGTGACAGTCGCCCTGCAGTGTGTTGCAGGAGATCTCTACGTTTGGCATTGCAGACAGCTTCTTAGATAAGAGGCTTTCTTTAGGACCGAGCGGCTCCCTCTCTCTTGCTAAGAGAGCTTGAGGCTGTGTGCTTATTTGGAGTTCATCTAAAGCAAAGCCATTTCCCCTGTTTTGTCAACCCTTGCTGTCTATAAAGTTTAGTGGAGGTTGACTAGTGCTCATTTCCTTCCATTCTTAGCTGTAGCCATACGCCAGGGAGAGTAGGGCGAGGCACGCGCGTGGCGATTGCTGAGGAGGCAATATAGGGACGATAGTTGAGACAGGGTGACTCTAGACTAGACCAGACTAGGAAGTCTCCACTTCCCCCCCTTTCCCTAGTTTCTGGGCTCCCTTTACCTTTTCCCTCTGTGTTACACTAAGTCTTCACCACACCTGGCATGACACCCACTCCTTAATAATTTTTAAAACAATTTTTCTGAGGCCCTTCACTATGTTTTTTCAAAGTGGTTTTGGGATGCGTCCTAATTTTTGGCACCCCTTGCACTTACTGCATACTGTGAGGTAGTGAGGGGAATTATATCCAAGGGACGGTATGTATCCCCCAGGATGTGCATAGAAACATATTGAACCCGCTGGAGTGCACTACAATCACAGACATAGCTGTGGTTGCAGGGCAGAATAAAAGTAAGTTTGGACTTGATCAAGCTATTTGACCAAGGCAGATATAGTAAAACCTGGCATGGGCTTTTATTCTTGGAGAGGACTACATGATGGCAGTGGAGCGGTTCACTCCCTCCAGCTGGGTCTTACAAGTGGCTCATGTCCACAGTTTTCTTTTAAAAACCAGCAGCAAAGGTTTGGGTGTGTCAGTTTTGTGTTTGCAAGCTGCAGAGCTGGAGGCTCTGTACTTTGGCGGCCCGGTTGCGATTCGGAGGATGCCAATTACCGTTACTTTGTGTGTTTCTGGAGAATAAAAACATTTGATTTGAACTTTTCCTGAGTCACTGCCTCATTACCGCACAGTGTGAACACTGCTGCACTACAATACGCAATAACAGTATAGGAGAACCACTCCTTAATAACGAAGGCCAATTCAAATCGATTCTGTATTCTACAATATTAAGTCTCTTATCTGAAATTCGTGTACGGGCGAGCTATCACAGTATGGATAGCGAATTAAACTAATCTAGCCAGCTATTATTGCCTTATATTGCGTGCCGCTGATGCAAAAAAAGCCTTTTCTATTGCCTATTGATACCTCTATTAGCTGCACTTACAATAGGGACAGGTACATGGTATCATCAGCTGAAAATGAGTGTTCATTCTGGTCACAAACATATCTTCCACATTGCATAACTTGATTGATTTTTTCCATGCACCCATTGACTGATTCATAATTTTTAACGGTGATCTGTAATTAGAAATTCATCAAAGCAGGCAGGGTTGCTTGCATCCATTCACAGTTTGATGCTGCTGACTCGCCCCCTGGGCCGTGGGGCACTCGGAACCGGGCTTCAGTGCAATGATGGGGGTAGTTGTGGCAACCCGATCCCGTGGCTCAGGGTGGTCAGACTAAATGCTGTGGCAGACTATTTGTAGGGTTTTGAATGTCCGACTACGCCACCCGTGGATTTGGGTCAGGGAGGACCGCCGCTGCAAGGCAGACCGCTGAGGCTGATGTAGATATGCAGCACAGGGATAGGATAACTCCCCACGGGAAGAGTGTAGCCTCAGGGCAGTGTAATAGGATGCTGGGGGTGATGGTGCAGGGTGCAGCATAAATCACACAGAGTCTAATGATACAGTCCAGGGTCTTTTACTGGTGGTAATAAAGCAGACCCTCCCGGGAGTACTGGCTAGCATTAGGGGCCTGGTCAGTCTGTGAGCAAACAAGAATCCCCCTGGCCAGGTGGAGTTGTAGGCCTTCCCGTCTGACTGCACTCTTCCTGGCTACCTTACTGAAGTCGTGTAGTAGCCCATGTCCCTGAGTATACCGTGTGGTGCTCACCCGTATGGCTGGTGACTTGGACCCTCTGGTAGCTCTCGCTCCTCGATGGCGGTACCGGTCCCTTGTGTGTGACTGAGCCTCCGGGCTTCCTATGGCCAGAGGACCTGAAATCCCCTGCCGGCTGGTTTCTGCTGCTGGATATATAAGTGATCACAGCCTCGGACTCCTGTGTCCGGTTCTTAGCGTCTTCTGCCAGGACGAACTCTGCTTAGCTCAAGTCCCTGGTCTTCAGCTCCTGGCTCCTACAAAGCTCCTTGCTGCTGTTCTGTCCCTTCCTCTGGAACTTCACTCTCTTCCCTAACCCCGCCCCAGATCCAGTTTATATAGGGCAGGTTCCTCCCCTATCTGGTCTGGGACAGGAGGTGTTGCATGTTAAGTGCTCCTGACCAGGAAACTCCCACTTGCTCTCAGACGTGATATTTCTATCACTGTGGCAACCAGACCCCTTGGGTGCCACATTCCCCCCTAGTGAAATGTAGTACTCCGGGACTAAACACATTTTTGCCACATAACATAACAGGGTATAAACAATAATACAACAACATATGTACAAGAAGTTTAGTCTTTAGAGGTCACGGCGCGTCCGTGACCAGGTGTCCATGTCACCCAGCAAGGTGAAGTCTTGAACGGTGCGGGGACCTGTCCAAAGCAAACCCCAAACATTGGCCCTGGGCGTGGCTGCAAGGTGAAGCGAACTACTTTGGACCACACGGGGCCACGCCAGACAGGTTTTTCTTCCGTGACCGTCTTCGCAAGAGGCACCAAGTGCAACTATTTACAATGTAGTTCCGGTTATTCAGCGTCCATAACCTAGCAGTCCAAATAAACCTGCAGGGTATCTAGAGGAACATAATTACTAAACAGGCAGCAAAAACATAAACCATTTTCAGCATTTGCAATTTACAGGTTAATCCACATTACATTCTAGATTCTCCAGCGAGCGGGCATCTGTCCTCTAGTGTTCCTGGTGGACCTACGTAACCCACTATCTGGCTCTGCACTACAGGGTGTAGGAGGTGTTGCGGGTAGGCCTGGCAGCTTCCTGCGTATTCTTTGGCTTACTAGGGGCACGACAGGCTCACTACTAGCAGAGGGTTGATTCTCCTGGGCTGCTTGTATGGATCCTTCTGCCACCTGGGCTGGCTGCTCTCCTGACACTCCCTGTTCTTCTGTAGGCCCTTGAGGGGCTGGCTGGAGAAAGGTGACTGCGTTGTTGATTCGAGTCCAGGACCGGGGAAAGACTCCGAGTACGGTACTGATCATTTCTTCCTTTTCCTCTGCGGGTTGAAGGATATCCTGGTCTTCTTCAGCACCTTGTAGCTGCTCGGGACACTTCTTCAGGTGGTCTCTGGAGACAGTGGCTGTGGTCTCTCCTCCATCCTTACTGATGACACATACTTTTGGGTTCTCATGACTTGAGGCAGTACGGTGTATGGGTCCTTCTCCCACTGGTCATCCAACTTGTGGAGCCATCTCTTCCTCTTCAAGACCTGCTCTCCAGGTGCCAGGGGAACAGCAGGAGCATGTTGGTTATAAGTCCTCTCTTGTCTTCCTCTTGCTTGAGACAGACTTCGCTCCACAGTCTCCTGTACTTTCCGGTACTGCTGCTGCCATTCCGTGTCCCATTCTGCTTCTGGTGAGGTGTCCTCGGGTGTCAGGACTCCCATCTCCAGGTCAATTGGCAGCTTACCAGGCCTTGCTCTCATTAGGTAAGCCGGGGTGCAGTTGGTGGAATTTACTGGGATATGGTTATACAAGTCCACCAGATCAGGCAGTTTCTCAGGCCACAGGCTGCGTTCCTCCAGAGGCAACGTCTTGAGCAGGTCTATTACTACCTGGTTCATTTTCTCACACATCCCGTTGGTTTGGGGGTGGTAAGGCATTGTCCTTATCTTCTTGCAGCCATACAAGTTGCAGAACTCCTGGAAGACCTCCGCTTCGAAGGCTGGACCTTGGTCAGTCAACACTTGCTCCGGATACCCGTGTGGACGGCAGAAGTGCTGCTGGAAGACTCTAGCTGCTGTTTGAGCCGTTAAGTCCTTGACAGAGACCACCACCAGGAACCGGGAGTAGTGGTCTACGATGGTGAGGGCGTAGACGTACCCGGACCTACTTGGAACCAGCTTCACATGGTCCAGGGCTACCAGTTCTAGTGGTTGCTTCGTGATGATGGGCTGCAGGGGGTCTTCTGGCTGGCACGGTCCTTCCTCCTCAGGTTGCACGGGCCGCAGTCTCTGCACCATCTCTCAATGGCCCCTCTCATGTCTACCCATAAGAACCGGTCACGCAACAGGAACTCCAGCTTCTTCCATCCGAAGTGCCCTGGTCCGTCGTGGTATGCCTCCAGGACCATAGCCGCGTCCCGTCTCGGGACCACTACCTACCAGGTCAGCTCATGTGTCCGGGAGTTGACAGTTCTCTGGCACAGCTTCCCCTTGTAGAGAAACAGTTTACTTTTCTCCTTCCACAGCTGTTTGGTCTCCTCCGGGGCGTCTGGGTCAAGGCGGGCATCAGCCCAGGCGGACTGCTGGGTCACTGTCTTGCGTCTCTGCCGAGCTGTAGTGGGGTAAGGGATTGAACGTGGCGGAATGCCTGTCCCTTAACCGGTGGGAATACTGGGTAATCCCATGACGGTGAAACGCGGGGAGTTCAATCTCTTCCAGTTCTTCTGGATCCCCCCCTCCATCCGGTAAGTTCGGCATCCTGGACAGGGTGTCTGCGTTGGCATTTGAGCGTCCTGCCCGGTATTTGATGGTGAAGTCATAGTTGGACAGGCGGGCCATCCATCTCTGCTCCAGGGCACCAAGTTTCGCAGTGTCCAGATGTGTCAACAGGTTGTTGTCCGTGTACACGGTGAACTTGGAAGAGGCAAGGTAATGCTTAAATCGTTCCGTCACTGCCCACACCACTGCCAGGAACTCTAGCTTGAAGGAGCTATAATTCTCAGGGTTTCTCTCTGTGGGCCGTAGTTTCCTGCTGGCATAAGCGATTATCCGTTCTCTCCCCTGCTGGATCTGGGACAGCACCGCTCCTAGTCCGATGTTGCTCGCGTCCGTGTGGAGAATAAAGGGCTGGCCGTAATCAGGGTACGCCAGGATTTCATCCCCCGTGAGGGCCATCTTCAGCTGGTGGAAGGACTCCTCTTCCAGCTTGTCCCACCTGAAGTTTGGCTTCTGGTTTTTGGCCTTTCTGGACTGGCCTATTAGGAGGTCCTGCATAGGAGCGGCCATTTTGGTGAAACCAGGAATGAATCTTCGGTAGTAGCCTACCAACCCGAGGAACTGCCTCACTTGCTTTATGTTGGAGAGTCTTGGCCAGTCCTTAATCACTGTGATCTTATCAGGGTCAGGAGCTACTCCATCAGCACTCACCACGTGTCCCAGGTACTGCACCCTTGGTTTCAGTAGATGACATTTGGAGGGTTTCACCTTTAGGCCGAAGCCTGCCAGGGCATCGAACACTTCTGCCAGGTGCTTTAGGTGGTCCTCACAGGTCTTGGAATACATGATGACATCGTCCAGGTATAGCAGGACCGTTTCGAAATTTCTGTGCCCCAGACAGCACTCCATCAGCCTCTGGAAGGTCCCTGGTGCGTTGCAGAGTGTAACATACCTGGCGGCGTCCTTGCATAGTGGTCCATCTCCCACTGTGCAAGAGCGCGCACTTGATCTCCAGTCCAGAATGTCTTTCTGGCTTCCCTCCATGCTGTCTGTTTGTGTCTGTTTCTGCTGCTTAAGGGCGGCGCCCGATCACTTCCTGCTTTTTGTACCTGCTGCAGGCACACCCCTTGTGCGTCCTCAGCCTATTGCTGTCTGTCACCTGGTATTTAAACCAGCTGCTCCAATTAACCCATGCCTGAGCATTGTGTTTCATTCAGTGTGTGCTTTCACTCTGAAGGTGCCAGGTCCCGTTCTGTGTTCTCTTGTCTGCCTATCCTGGAGGCTGTATTTCCAGGCCTGTCTGAACACGCTCCTAGCCTGTTCCTCCCGCCTTCTAGGGGCCGATTACCTAGACCCGCTCCTGTATCTTGTCTGTCCTGTCTGAACACGCTCCTTGCCTGTTTGTCCCGCCTCTCTGGGGGCCGTATTCCCAGACCCGCTCCTGTATTCCGCTGCAGTGTTGGTCTCCTCTGTACACTCAGTTCCAGTCTGAACTCTCTCCTATCTTTTACCTGTTTTTCTCTATCTCCGTTCCTTTCCTTTTTCTGCAGAGTCTGAACTCGTACCTAACTCCTGCTTGTTGTCTCTGTACTCCCGTTTGTGAGTTTGTGGTCCACTCACTACTTCACTGCAAGTACCCTGTGGGTTTCTGGCTCTGCCTTTCCCTTCCTGTCTGTTCCGTGTGAACAGAGCCCTGTCCCCCCTGCTCTGCCTTGCTCACCGCTCCGGCGGTTCTAGCCTGCTCTACTCTTGCTCACCGCTCCAGGCGGTCTCGTCCTGCTCTGCCCTTGCTCACCACTCCAGGCGGTCTCGTCCTGCTCTGCTCTTGCTCACCGCTCCAGGTGGTCTCGTCCTGCTCTGCTCTTGCTCACCGCTCCAGGCGGTCTCGTCCTGCTCTGCTCTTACTCACTGCTCCAGGCGGTCTCGTCCTGCTCTGCTCTTGCTCACCGCTCCAGGCGGTCTCGTCCTGCTCTGCTCTTGCTCACCGCTCCAGGCGGTCTCGTCCTGCTCTGCTCTTGCTCACCGCTCCAGGCGGTCTCGTCCTGCTCTGCTCTTGCTCACCGCTCCAGGCGGTCTCGTCCTGCTCTGCTCTTGCTCACCGCTCCAGGTGGTCTCGTCCTGCTCTGCTCTTGCTCACCGCTCCAGGCGGTCTCGTCCTGCTCTGCTCTTGCTCACCGCTCCAGGCGGTCTCGTCCTGCTCTGCTCTTGCTCACCGCTCCAGGCGGTCTCGTCCTGCTCTGCTCTTGCTCACCGCTCCAGGCGGTCTCGTCCTGCTCTGCTCTTGCTCACCGCTCCAGGCGGTCTCGTCCTGCTCTGCTCTTGCTCACCGCTCCAGGCGGTCTCGTCCTGCTCTGCTCTTGCTCACCGCTCCAGGCGGTCTCGTCCTGCTCTGCTCTTGCTCACCGCTCCAGGCGGTCTCGTCTTGCTCTTGCTCACCGCTCCAGGCGGTCTCGTCCTGCTCTGCTCTTGCTCACTGCTCCGGGCGGTCTCGTCCTGCTCTGCTCTTGCTTACCGCTCCGGGCGGTCTCGTCCTGCTCTGCTCTTGCTCACCGCTCCAGGCGGTCTCGTCCAGCTCTGCTTTTGCTCACCGCTCCAGGCGGTCTCGTCCTGCCCTGCTCTTGCTCACCGCTCCGGGCGGTCTCGTCCTGCCCTGCTCTTGCTCACCGCTCCGGGCGGTCTCGTCCTGCCCTGCTCTCGCTCACCTCTCTGGGCGGCCTCGCTCTGCTGTGTTTGTCCGCCACATCTGTGGTTCTGTTCCAGAGTCCCAGTGTGTACTGGGTCCTATCCCGCCTGTGTTCCTACCTGCTAGTGCCTTCCTGTCTGCACTCTAGCCGTGCTTGCCTGTACCCCCCTGCCTGCATACCCGCCTGCCTGCATACCAGTCGTGCCTTCCTATTCCCACCAGTCTGTGTGCCAGCCTAACCAATCTTTTCCTGTATTCCCCTGTGTGGGTCAACAGCCGTGTCCGGGGTCTGGCCTGGAGTAGCACCTGGTCCCTCTGCTCAGTTCCTCCTTGGTGCACTGGCGTCGTATGCCGTCGTGCGACCCTGGTCGGTTCGGGTGAATACCTAGTTACGCCCCTCCAGGCATTCACTCTCCGGCACGGTCCAGTGGAATCACACGCACACGCCGCTCAGCCCGGGCGTGTGCATTACACAGAGTCCGAACGGCATACAGTTGAATTCACTGAGACCCATCAGGGTGGTAAACGCAGTCTTCTCCTTGTCTGCCTCTGCTACAGGAACCTGCCAGTACCCGCTAGTAAGATCCAAAGTGGAGAAGAAGTTAGCAGATTTTAATGCAGCTAAAGATTCTTCTATCCTAGGTAATGGGTACGCATCTTTGTGTGTGATACGGTTGATCTTTCTGTAATCTACACACATCCTCATGGTGCCATCTTTCTTTTTCACAAGAACTAGTGGAGCTGCCCAGGCGCTACAGCTATCCCTGATTACCCCAGCCTCCTTCATTTCTCGCAACATTCCCTTTGCATTCTGATAGTGTGCAGGGGGTACAGGCCGGTATCTCTCTTTTATGGGTGGATGGTCTCCTGTGGGGATTTGATGTTCTACCCCCTTTACTTGCCCAAAGTCTAGCGGGTGTTAGCTAAAGACCCTTTCGTACTCCTGAACCACCCGGTAGACTCCCTGTTTCTGGTGTGGGGGAGTGGAGCCAGTGCCCACGTGCAGCTTCTGGCACCAGTCCTCCATTTGTTTTTTGGAGCCGTTACCTTCCTCTGGGGGAGATGGAGGCAAGGGTTCCACGGCCTTTACAGAGTTCTGGTTAATGGTGAACAATTTGGCTAGCGTGGCATACCGGGGCAAGTATACTTCTCTTTCCCCAATGTTTAGGATGCGGACAGGTACCCTCCCATGGCGGACATCAACCACTCCCCGTGCCGTCAAAATGGTGGGCCTACTCTCTGAGTAAACATGTTCTACCATAGCTTGGTAGTCTCTACCCCTCAGACCAATAGCTTCCCGACACCAGATCATCATTTCACCCTTTGGGGGCATGGCGATAGGGAACGGGTCACTCATCCTAACGCTTCCAATCTCACCACCCGACAGTTCTACCTGTTGCCGTTTCATCAGTGCTCGGATCTCCTTTTGTAGGACACGCTGCTGGCCGGAGCTGGCATTCAACGCAACCTGCTGTAAAATGGCAATTACTTCTGAAAGGCAATTCTCAATAACGTTAGTACCCAAGGTTGTTTTAGGGTGACTTTCACGACGGTCAATGTCCACAATAATCAGTCCCTGCGCCGGCAGTTCAACTTTACCAATTTTGATGGTTACCTCCTTGAACCCGATCTGCGGCACGGGCTGACCATTACTGGCGATGATGCTCAAGTCATTATCTTGGTACCGGGTAATATCCGTGTCATCCCAGTATTGCTTGAAAAGTACATAGGGGATGGTGGTTACCTGCGACCCGGTGTCCAACAGTGCACTCATGGGAATGCCATCCAGTACCACAGGCAAGACCGGTCGTCCCCCCACATGCTTGTCAGGCCAGTTTGATGGGCCTGATGATTAGAGATGAGCGGTGTTCAACTAGAACTGTTCGCCAATCTTAAATTCGAGCTGTTTTGGGCGGTGTTCGAGTTGTTAGACGAACCCGAACGATTTGCAAAAAATTCGGCTGTTCGAGGTTGTGTTCGATAATGGTTCGTGCACCAAAAGCGTGTCCTGCATGTCTGGTGCTATTTTGAGCACCAATCATGCAGGGATTGTCTGCCACTCACTGTAATGCCACAGCCATGGTGGTTGTGGCATTACAGTGATTGCCCAAATCGATGGGAACAGTGCTCACAGTGAAACATGAAAAGCCGGCAATTCATCAGCGGCATACACCGGTACCCGACAATTTAGAACCGAAAGAATAGAGTATCACACATAGATTAGATAGATAGAAACATGTCAGTCACATATATAAGAAGTACAGTGACAGTGTTGGTTACTGTACTTGTCATTTAGTGTAAAGGATTTATTTTAAAAAATATTAGTGTTTTCATGCACCGTCTCTTTAAAAAAGCCGGCCGGCAATTCAGCAGCGGTACCCGACAATTTAGAATAGAAGGAATAGAGAATCACACATAGATTAGATAGATAGAAACATGTCAGTCACATATATAAGAAGTACAGTGACAGTGTTGGTTACTGTACCTGTCATTTAGTGTAAAGGATTTATTAAAAAAAATATTAGTGTTTTCATGCACCGTCTCTTTAAAAAAGCTGGCCGGCAATTCAGCAGCGATACCCGACAATTTAGAATAGAAGGAATAGAGAATCACACATAGATTAGATAGATAGAAACATGTCAGTCACATATATAATAAGTACAGTGACAGTGTTGATTACTGTTCTTGTCATTTAGTGTTAAAATAAAGGATTTATTTAAAAAAAAAATTGGCGTGGGGTTCCCCGTAATTTTAGGCTCTAGCGGAGGTTAAGCAGATGGCTGGGGCAGATGTTTGAAGCCTGGGAACTCAGCTCACCTCATGCACGTCACTGACAGCGTGGGAAAATTCTCCTGCACTCAGCGCTTCAGCGTGAGAATTCTCCCACCTGTCAGTGACGTGCATGAGGTGAGCTCATGTCCAATGAACTCAGCTCACCTCATGTACATCACTGACAGGTGGGAGAATTCTCACGCTGAAGCGCTGAGTGCAGGAGAATTTTCCCACGCTGTCAGTGACGTGCATGAGGTGAGCTGAGTTCATTGGACATGAACTCACCTCATGCACGTCACTGACAGCGTGGGAAAATTCTCATGCTGAAGCGCTGAGTGCAGGAGAATTTTCCCACGCTGTCAGTGATGTGCATGAGGTGAGCTGAGTTCATTGGACATGAACTCGGCTCATCTGGATGCCGTCACAGTGAGACACTGAGGAGCGCAAGCATGCCTGCGCTTCTCAGTGTCTGCGGCATGGCAAGCTGGATGGCAGCGTTCTGCTGCGGTCCAGCCTGTTATGTGAATGTAGCAGAGCTGAAGCCGTCGTGGGAACCATGGAAAGGTAAGGATGATGTTGCTTTATCATTTTATTTTTATTGCAGAAGACATTGGCTTCAGCTGGAATGGGCGTGATGGTAAGTATGGTTTAATTTAGAACAATAAAGAATTGTGTCTTTATTTCAATTAAAGGACTTTATTCTGGGTGTTTGTGTTTTTTTTTAACTTTGACTATGGGGTTAGTAATGGGGGTGTCTTATAGACGCCTCTCCATTACTAACCTGGGCTTGATGTCAGCTGGCATTATAAGCTGACATCAACCCCAGCCCTATTACCCCACTGCCACCGCTACAGGGCAGTGGGAAGAGCGAGGCTAAGTGCCAGAATTGGCACATCCTATGGATGCGCCATTTCTGGGGCGGCTGACGGCTGGTGTTTCTAGCCTGGGAGGGGGCCAATATTCATGGCACCCTTCCTGGGCTATTAATATCAGCCCCCCGCTGTCTGCCTAGCCTTTGATAGCTATTAAAATAGGGGGGACCCCATGTCATTTTTTTGGGGGGTCCCCCATTTTAATAGCTAGTAAAGGCTAGGTATTCAGCTGGGGGCTGATATTAGTAACCTGGGAAGCTCCATGGGTATTACCCCCTTCCCAGGCTTCAAACATCTGCCCCAGCCGTCTGCTTAACCTCCGCTAGAGACTAAAATTACGGGGAACCCCACGCCAATTTTTTTTTTAATAAATCCTTTATTTTAACACTAAATGACAAGTACAGTAACCAACACTGTCACTGTACTTCTTATATATGTGACTGACATGTTTCTATCTATCTAATCTATGTGTGATGCTCTATTCTTTCTGTTATAAATTGTCGGGTACCGATACTGAATTGCCGGCTGGCTTTTTTAAAGAGTCGGTGCATGAAAACACTATTATTTTTTTTAATAAATCCTTTACACTAAATGACAAGTACAGTAACCAACACTGTCACTGTACTTCTTATATATGTGACTGACATGTTTCAATCTATCTAATCTATGTGTGATGCTCTATTCCTTCTTGTCTAAATTGTCAGGTACCGGTGTATGCCGCTGCTGAATTGCCGGCCGGCTTTTTTAAAGAGAGCGTCTTCTGAGCAGTTTGTCAGCTTTTGGACACCTTTGAAGGTGTTTTCTATGTGTTTCTATGTGTTTTTGTTTGCCTGCCATTGGTTTTAACGGTGTTCGACGGTGTTCTAAGGTGTTCGACGAACAGTTCGACGAACAGTTCCTCGAACATCCCGGTGTTCGACGAACCGAACCGAACCCGAACACTACGGTGGTGGCTTAACACTACTGATGATCTTACGCCTGGGGGTTGGCCCTTTGCCCCAGGTTGGACTCGTTTAAATTACAGTACCTTGCCATATGTCCTGGTTGGTTGCAGCGGCGGCAGATGGGCTGTCCATCCTCGTTGTAGCGGTCGCTGGGTCTTCCTCTGGACGATGGGATCCTCCTCTGTCGGCGCCACGGGACGTCCTCCGGACTGGTGGCCAGCTTGATCCTTCCTGGAGAGGATACCAGTAACGACTGCACAGTCCTGGTTAATGCGGCAACGCTTTTGGTCAGTACTTGGACCTGATGGTGCAGGTCTGCAGCCGGGTCTTTATCCAAAGCCTGCGCACCAGCTCCCACAGGCTCTACAGACAAGGGCTCCGCCTCCTGGTGATAGGTAATAGCAGGGCACCGGTGGGTTACAGCACTACCCGGTGCCGGTTCTCGGAGCACCCGGATGGCCCTGTCTTTGAACTTTGCAAAGTCTAACCCAGGGTTCCGCAAGGCCATTGCACATAACTGGGTTCGGTGGGCGTTGGACAGCAGACCCTCAATGAATTGCTCAGTCAACAGTTCATCTGCATTCCGCACACTGTCAGGGTCTGCCTGTTTAATGGCTCCCAGGGCCTCTTGCAAATTCAAAGCATAGTCTCTTTTACTGTCTTGGGCCCGCTGCTTGCACCCATAAAATCTCATTTTGATCTCTGCTGAGGTACGGCTATCAAAAGTGTCCTTCAGACGGGCTACGATCTCCTTCACAGTCTCCTTGTCCCTGACTGACCAGGACTTTACTTCACGTTGGGCCACGCGGGTTAGCTGGCCTATCAATATGCTCACTTTTTGTCCCTCCGTCAGGGGGGACACTTTAAATAGGCTGTACAGTTTCTCTTTAAAGTCGCTTAGGGTATGCGACTCCCCTGAGTATTGGAGCAGCCAGGCCGCTCCGGGGATGTAAGGCATTGTGAATGGCATTACTGCGGCAGCGGCTGCGCTGGCGGTGGCAGTCCCCTCCGCTTCCAACATCCCCCCCCCAGTCGACCGTGGCCTACCTTCTTTTGCTTCTTCTCCGTAGGCCGCGGCTCCGCAGGCGATCGTCGGGGTGGAGGACCTTGCGTCGCGTCCTGGTGATGTCAGCATCCGCTCGGCTCCTTTCAGGACCTTGCACAGCGTCCGTGCGTAAGGCGGGGCTTCAGGTCTCGCGTGGTTTGGACGTCCACGCCCCTCTTCTTCCCGCGCGGCGTCCCGATGATGGCGTCCGATGGCGGGAAAACGGCGGGAAACGACTGAAGATGGCGGGAAACGACTTTGGAGGTACGTGTACAGTCTCTTCAGGCGCGCAATACCCGTTTGTGGCCGGTTGGTCACAATCCTGCCGACTACGCCAAAAGCTGACTCGCCCCCTGGGCCGTGGGGCACCCGAAACCGGGCTTCAGTGCAATGATGGGGGAAGTTGTGGCAACCCGATCCCGTGGCTCAGGGTGGTCAGACTAAATGCTGTGGCAGACTATTTGTAGGGTTTTGAATGTCCGACTACGCCACCCGTGGATTGCGGTCAGGGAGGACCGCCGCTGCAAGGCAGACTGCTGAGGCTGATGTAGATATGCAGCACAGGGATAGGATAACTCCCCACAGGAAGAGTGTAGCCTCAGGACAGTGTAATAGGATGCTGGGGGTGATGGTGCAGGGTGTAGCATAAATCACACAGAGTCTAATGATGCAATCCAGGGTCTTTTACTGGTGGTAATAAAGCAGACCCTCCCGGGAGTACTGGCTAGCATTAGGGACCTGGTCAGTCTGTGAGCAAACAAGAATCCCCCTGGCCAGGTGGAGATGTAGGCCTTCCCGTCTGACTGCACTCTTCCTGGCTACCTTGCTGAAGTCGTGTAGTAGCCCACGTCCCTGAGTATACTGTGTGGTGCTCACCCGTATGGCTGGTGACTTGGACCCTCTGGTAGCTTCCGCTCCTCGATGGCGGTACCGGTCCCTTGTATGTGACTGAGCCTCCGGGCTTCCTATGGCCAGAGGACCTGAAATCCCCTGCCGGCTGGTTTCTGCTGCTGGATATATAAGTCCCCACAGCCTCGGACTCCTGTGTCCGGTTCTTAGCGTCTTCTGCCAGGACGAACTCTGCTTAGCTCAAGTCCCTGGTCTTCAGCTCCTGGCTCCTACAAAGCTCCTTGCTGCTGTTCTGTCCCTTCCTCTGGAACTTCACTCTCTTCCCTAACCCCGCCCCAGATCCAGTTTATATAGGGCAGGTTCCTCCCCTATCTGGTCTGGGACAGGAGGTGTTGCATGTTAAGTGCTCCTGACCAGGAAACTCCCACTTGCTCTCAGACGTGATATTTCTATCACTGTGGCAACCAGACCCCTGGGGTGCCACACTGCCACGTACCAAAAAACCCTCCTTTGGGGCCAGTTACAATCTATTTTATATTCTACAGTATTAACTATCTTATCTGAAATTTGTTTACGGGTGAGCTATCACAGTATGGATAGCGTATTACAAGGATCCAAGCAAGGATTATTGCCTTATACTCATTGCTGCTACAACCAAACAAAAAAAAAGAAAAAAAATCTATTATTTTCTCTATTGATATCACTGTTAGCTGCATTTAGAATAAGGACAGGTTCTAGGTATCATCAGCTGGAAATGAGTGTTCATTCTGGTTGCATACATCTCTATAACAGTCCATAACTTGATTGCTTTTTTCAAAAAAACATTGACAGATTCATGTTTTTTAATATAGTCTGCACTCAGAAATTCATCAAAGCTGGCAGGGTTGCTTGCATTTTTCCACAGTTTGGTGCTGCCACGTATCAATAAAAACCCCTTTGGGTCCGGTTAAAATCTATTTTTATTCTACAATATTACCTCTCTTACCTGAAATTTGTGTATGGGTGAGCTATTGCAGTATGGAGAGCATATTATACGGATGCAGCCGGGGATTATTGCCTTATACTGCATACTGCTGCTGCAAAAAAAGTCTTTTCTATTCCCTATTAGTGATGAGCGAGCACTAAAATGATCTGATACTCGTTACTTGGGTGTAGTAAATCGTAATGTTCGGGTGCTCAACCCAAGTAACGAGTACAACGAGTATGTCAATGGGAAACTCGAAAAATTTTCGGGCGAGCTCCCCCCCTTCCCCAGAGGTCTGCAGGAGGTCTAAAAATTGGAAAAATCAATGGAGACAGTGCTGAAATGACATGGAAACAGCATGGGGAAGACCCCTGGAAGCATCTCTGAATCCCAGGTCACTGCTGTGAACAATGTTGTCAGAGTATTATGCCACTTTTATGGACTGACAATAAAACATACAAAAATGAAGCTAAAATGGATTTTCTTGCAAAAATGTTAAGAAACATTCTTTCCAGGGTAATTACTTGTATATAAGGCAAAATAAATAACAAATAACAAAAATGCTCCTCCACAGCTTGGGCTATGTTCACACGTAGTGTTTTCAATGCGTTTTTGCACTTTCGCGTTGCTTTCAACGGTGAAATTCACCAGTAAATGTACTTTTACCATTTTACTACCTTATCTGGCCATGTGGTGTGCAAGACATGATCAGACACATTCTGTTTCATTTATGAAGAAGGGATTCTGAAAGTCACAAAGTTTATTTTTACAGGGCCATCAGGCGGCCCTTACTATTGTTAGAGGACCATCAGCCAGCTATGCTTTGCATAGCCATATATTGCTACTGCAATATAGCGTATCTATCTGAGGTGATCAAATTTTATTTTTTATATATATTCTGTAAAGTTTGAAATCTGGATGTCCAGCAGGTGGCCCTCAAAATTTATAGAGTGCCAGCAGGCTGCCTCCACTATTTTTAGATGGCCAGCAGGCGTCTTGGGAACAGATGAGACCAAGATAGAGCTTTTTGGTAAAGCACATCATTCAACTGTTTACTGTAATTCGAATGAGGCCTACAAATAAAAGAACACAGTACTTACAGTCAAATATGGTGAAGGTTCAAAGATATTTAAGGGTTGTTTTGCTGCCTCTCCCACAGGTTACCTTGACTGTGTGCAAGGCATCATGAAATGTGAAGATTCCCAAAGGATTTTGGATCGCAATGTGGTGCCCAGTGTCATAAAGCTGGGTTTGCATCCTAGGTCATGAGCCTTCCAGCAGGACAATGACCCCAAACATACTTCAAGAAGCACCCAGAAATGGATGGAAACAAAGTACTGGAGAGTTCTGAAGTGGTAATTCCAGCTCTAGAAGCATCAAGTCTAGAAGCTACAGAGCTACAGAGAAGCTACAGAGAAACTGTGAATTTTCACATTAAATCATTAAATTGTGTTAACTTTAATTAATTTCTGTCAAATTTGAAAAAATCCTGCCAACTTCGATGAATTTCTGTCAACTATGATAAATTTCTGTCAACTCTGATTAATTTCTGACTACAGATCACTGTAAAAATTATGAATCGGTCAATGAGTGTATGGAAAACTCAATCTAGTTATGGACTGTGGAAGAGATGTATGCGACCAGAATGAACACTCATTTACAGCAAATGTTACCACCTAGCACTTGCCACTATTGTAATGCAGCTAACAGTGGTATCAATACGGAATAGAATAGATTTTGCAGCAAGGAGCATAAGGCAATAATCCCTGACTAGATGCCTGTAATACGCTATCCCTACTGCTGTAGCTCACCTGTACACGAATTGCAGATAAGAGAAGTAATATTGTAGAATAAAAAATAGATTTTAACCGGCCCCGAAGGTTTTTTTTGGTTACGTGGCAGCACCAAATTATGGATGAACGCAAGCAATCCTTCTTGCATTGATGAATTTATGAGTGGAGACTATATTAAAAAACATGAATCTGTCAATGATTTTTTGAAAAAAGCAATCAAGTTATGGACTGTTGTAGAGATGCATGCGACCAAAATGAACACTCATTTCCAGCTGATAATATTTACCACCTTTCTCTATTCTAAATTCAGCTAACAGTGGTATTAATAGGGAATAGAATACATGTTTTTTCCCTTTCATTCTTTGGTTGTAGCAGCAAGGGTTATAAGGCAATAATCCCTGTCTGGATGCGTGTAATATGCTATCCATAGTGCGATAGCTCACCCGTACACTAATCGCAGATAAGAGAGGTAATATTGTAGGATAAAGAATAGATTTTAACCGGCTGAAGAGTTTTTTTGGACATAGCAGCAACAAACTGTGAAGGAACGCAAGCAACCCTGCCTGATTTTATGAATTTATGAGTAAAGATCACCGTTAAAAACTATGAATCGGTCAATGAGTGCATGGAAAATATCAATCAAGTTATGCACTGTGGAAGAGATGTATGTGACGACACTGAACACTCATTTCCAGCTGATGATAGCTGCATTTACAATAGAGACAGGTGCAAGGTATCAATAGGAAATAGAATAGATTTTTTTTTGCAGCACGAAGTATAAGGCAATAATCCCTGACTAGATGCCTGTAATACGCTATCCCTACCTCTATAGCTCACCCGTACATGAATTGCAGATAAGAGAGGTAATATTGTACAATAAAATATCGATCTTAAGCATCCCCGGGTTTGGGTTTGTTGACAGCACTAAACTACGGATGAATTTCTGAGTGCAAACTATTAGTGATGAGTGAGCGTGTTCGTTTAAGCCTTTCGCCAAGTACGCTTGGGTGCTTTCCGAGCATCTTCAGCTTGCTCGTATATTAAGTTTGAGGCCCTGCATCTGCATGATTTATGACTGTTAGTCAGCCTCAACACATGTGATGATTCCCTAACTAACAGGCAATCTGTGCATGTGTTGAGGCTGACTGGTGTGACCAACCAATAATTACTATTGCCCAAAATGCGTACAATGTGAGTGTCATTGGAAAGACAGCAGAACATAAACTCAGCAGTGTGCCAAACTTCCAACAGCTAAGACTTCCCTGTCACCACCAAGAGGACGACTGTCCATGTTCTCCTCCTCATCCTCCTCCTGGTCCTGCTCCTCGTCCTCCCCTTCTTCAGACCATCCACGCTGAACAGACGGTACGAATAGGTTGTGGGTAGTACTGTCTATAGCAAAGGAAATCTTCTCCTATTCCTCCTCCTCCTCATTATCACCCAATTCACATTGAGATGAGATAAGGGAGGCTGGCTGTGTAGCATCACCCTGTATAGTTCTTTTCTCCATCTCATCATGCTCCACCTGCAAAGCCTCCTCTTTAATTGTGAGCAGTTAGCGTCTTGGTCGAGTCCTCAAAGTTTTGGAGAACGGCACAGATGTCAGACATCCTTGCCTACTCATCAGGTCAGAGGCTGACCGGAATACCGATGGGCATGTTGAAGCTGGTACTCAGCAACTGCCCTCTGCTGCTCACATATCCTTACCAATATATGCAACAATGAGTTCCAATACGTGGTGACATCGCACACCAGTCAGTGAGCCGGAAGCTGCAAACGCTGCTGAAGCACTGCCAGGGCGGCTGAAGCTGTAACTGACTTTCAGAAATGGGCACACATGCGGCGTACTATCACAGGCAGCTCAGGCAGAAAAGGGCAGGCTTTAAGAAACCGCTGAACCACTAAGTTGAGCACATGGGGAAGGCATGGTATATGTGTGAGGTTGCCAAGCTTCAGAGTCGCCTCCAAGTTCCGGCCATTGTCACACATAACCACGCCTGGTTGTAGGTTCAGCGGTGACAGCCACAGATCTGCCTTCTCTGTTACAGAAAATATGTAGCGAAAAGGTGGTACCCAATATTAGATTATGATTAGCAAAAGATAAAACAATGTCTCTTTATTATACCTTATTTAAAAACAGCTGGATGCTGGACAATACTAGACACAAAGCATGTAAAAAGACACACACAGTGTACTGATTGAAAAAATGATAACAGATGTTGGGTCAGCCTAATTGAGACTTGACCTAGCTGAATCAAATGGTATGATGTGGTGGGACCCCCAAGGATATAAGGCTCTCCAGGCAAAAATGTGTCTCACCAAAAGTCATAAGGACCCATACAAAGTGAAAATCATGTGACACATACACTACCGCAAATAGAAAACAGTACACATAAACCGACGCACTAAATAAGTAATATTAGCTAATAGTTATTAGAGTATGATAATGGATAGTGGTTAGGCAATGTCATATACCACTCAGACCATACAGATCTACCATCTCTAATTGTACCAAAAAATTAGACCAGTGCACATTGAAGGCTACCTGGTCATATAATCTACCATCTCTAATTGTACCAAAAATTAGACCAGTGCACATTGAAGGTTACCTGGTCAAATAATCACAGCAATATATCTGAGTCAGTGGGTACAGCTATCTCTCACAAACTGCTGTATATCCACACAATCACTAGATTTGCGAAAAATAGGAGACACTCATAGCTCAATAGAGAGAAACCACTACTTAGCTTTCCAGTATTTTTAGCAGTGCTCCAATATTAAAGGCGTGCTCCCGACGCGTTTCTCCTTCATCATCAGGGGAGTGCATAGCCCATTCATAGCCCAATGTTGTGCGCCATCACAGAGGTGCATATGTTTGAGAAGAGATTGTCCCTGTATCTTTTATACACGCCGCCGGCGTGCGGCATGCTTCCGGTTTGTCATGTGTCAGCTGGGTGACGCACATCCTGCCGGATACATATTCACATCTGGCTCTTGCAGTGCACCGTGGAACGCATAGTTATAAGGTATAATAAAGAGACATTGTTTTATCTTTTGCTAATTATAATCTAATATTGGGTACCACCTTTTCGCTACATATATTCTTTACACTTGGGATGGCAGGCTTCCTGTCGACAAGTATTGACACCAACACTTGGATCACAGAGGCCAGGGAGGTCTTCTCTGACCATACCTTTGTACAAAAACGATATACCCCGTCCTTTGGTGCAGCCTTTAAGGAGCTCACCAAGGTGTATAGGGACCAAATTACATCATGGTGGGAGGTACAAAGTTTGGACAATTATATTAGGTCAGGAATTGTCCCACGTCACCTTAGAATTGCTCTCTCACCAGGATACAGATATAAAAACCCTGTTCTGGTAGCAAAGTGGGAGAAAGAAGCAACAGATAGCTCCCTGAGACTTATGAAACTCCTCTTAGAGGAGGAAAGGGTCACCTTAGATAATCTGAATGAGTCTATGAAGGAACATATTGAAATCACCAAAAAGTTTGCTTCTGAACCTGATTTTTCTGTTAAAGAAACCGGTCTTCAAAACAGTTTGGAAAAGTTTCAGTATCTTCTTAAAGAACGTAAACACAAACTGTTTAATAGAGACCTACAAGAATTTCGAGAGAATAAAGCATACTCTATCTCCATTTGCCATGGTCAAAGATTACCTGAGACAGAGATCTCCTCATCAGAAACGGAGATCTCAGATACCGAGACCAGGCCGAGATATCAGAGAGGCAGAGGCAAAGGAAGGAGTGCCCATCGGGGGAATAGAGGGGGTGGAAGAAGATCTCCCCAAAGAGATGCTTTTTTAGAGTACAATTACCCATTGAGAAATCGTTTAAATCTGAACGGAGGTATCTGAACTACAGCTCCTCTGGGTCAGTGGGAAAATGAGTGACTCCTGCTCCACCTGTCATTCACCAGTCTATCTCCACAGTGAGCACCTCCTCCTCACAAGAATCACGCATTATTAACTTATCTTCGAGACCACTTAATAATCTGGAGATGTGTGTTCTGAGCAAGGTTTTGTCCTTTGTCCCCACCACTGATTTTAATTGTTTTGAGACCATCAAGGATCTCCACCTTTTCATTCGTAAGTTAAGGTAGAAAAAACATTTCAGTAGGGAGGATAAAAGATCATGTATGGAACTTGGTATTGCGGAGAACCTTCTTAAGGATGTACTTTTCCTTTTTTCACTTGGGAGACACCGATCCTAATAGTAACGGTGATGGCTCATTTACATCACTTAAGAATAAGAGTAAAAACATGCCTCCGCAATCAGGGGACCCTGGGTCCATAGATGTTTTCCTTAATTTGTTCACCAAGGACATTTTATCCCAGTCTAAGTTCATGGGTAAACACAATCTCACAAAACAGGAGATGCATTGGCTCTGTAATTTTGAGAATGATTGTACCATCACGATTAAACCATCTGACAAGGGCGGTAATATCGTTATCATGGATTCCTCATCCTATAAAGAGACTTGCATGACCCTGCTTAGAGATCGTACCAGTTATGAAGTCGTGGCGGGAAATCCTACGGTTAGTCTCTTGAAGGAACTTAAGCATCTTGTTGAGGAGGGAGTGCATAATGGTGTAATTGACAGGAAGGAGAGAGACTTCCTCTGCCCCGCACACCCCACCATGGCCACTTTTTACTGTTTCCCTTAGGTACAAAAGGGACTTGACCCCCTTAAGGGTAGACCTATCGTTGCAGGCACTAACAATTTAACACAGGACCTGGGGATTTATCTGGACCAGATATTAAAACCATTTGTGGGGTCCTTGAGCTGTCATGTCGGTGACACTACATATTTACTGGGCAAGTTGGATGGTATTTGTCTAGAGCCTGATATGATTCTAGGCAGTATAGATGTGGAGGCACTGTACACATCAATTCCACATGACAAGGGTCTTCGGGCCATGGACCACTATCTGAGTACGGGAGGCTGTCAGTTCACCAGACATAACAGGTTTATTTTACAATCATTGGAGTTTTGTCTGAAGAACAATTTTTTTCTATTTGACAATAAGTACTTCCACGAGCTCAGGGGCACAGCGATGGGGTGTCGCTGCGCCCCTTCGTATGCAAATTTGCTCCTGGGCTGGTGGGAGAAAGCAATGGTCTTTAGCGAACCTCCGGTTCCCCTATATGATAGGGTGATCATTTGGTTACGTTATATTGATGACATCTTCGTGGTGTGGAAGGGACCTGAGGCCCTTTTTAGTGATTTTGTCAAGTAGCTCGACATTAATAACATTGGCTTACGTTTCACGCATGAATGCAACAATGCTGTCCTACCATTTCTTGATGTTTGCATCCGTAAAGGTGAAAACGGTGAATTGACTACGAGCAATTACCGGAACCCACGGCCACTAACTCCTTCCTAGGTGGGAGAGTGGACACCCAGACCCACTGAAAAAAGGTATCCCTAAGGGGCAATACCTAAGGATTCGAAGAAACTGTTCTGACGTTCTTCACGTTTAAAGCACAAGCTGATGATTTACGCGAACGGTTTATTGAGAGGGGGTACCCTCAGAGAATCCTAACTGAGGCCTATAAGAATTCCATCAAAAAAGAATGCAGGGATCTACTCATCCCCAGGGTCAACAATAATGAATCGAACCTAACCTGTTTCATTACTACCTACTCCAATGGAGCTAACGGGGTTAGGGAGATCCTTAAACGCCACTGGCCAGTGTTATTAATGGATGCAGACATCAAGGATAGAGTTGGGGCCCTTCCACAGGTCACCTATCGCAGGGGGAGGTCCTTAAAGGATAGATTGGTCCACAGTCATTTTATAGACAATTCATATCCATCTTGGTTAGGCACCCAAGTCAAGGGGTGCTTCAAGTGTGGTCATTGCAGTGCCTGTGTATCGGTGGCACAGGCCAAAGGCTTCAGCAGTAATGTGATGGGTAAATACTATACCATCCGACAGTTCATCAACTGCCGTACTGCTGGGGTGGTCTATAAGGCCACGTGTGATTGTGGTGTCGAATATGTGGGAAAGACTAGACGTGAGTTCAGGAGGAGGATTAGGGAACATATACAAGACATCATCAATAAAAGGGATACTCCAGTTGCCAATCATATTAACAATGTTCATAGTGGCAACTTAGACTGCTTGCGATTTGTAGGTATTGATAGAATCAGAGGTGGGAATTGGGATCAAAAGATCCTACAGAAGGAACGTAAATGGATCTTTTGGTTGAGAACTATGCAGCCTCATGGCCTTAATGAACAACTTTCCTTCACTTCCTTTTTATAATAGGGTCAGTACAGGGACCCAGTTAGTGAGGGATAGCCGCCGTTGAGTGAGGGCGACACTTGCCCAGTCCCCCTAGGGTGCCAACCTCCACGGTAGGTAGGGACCAGCTTAGAGAGGGCTTAGTCCGTAGAACCAGCAATAGTTCCTCTATCTGTCCCCTTCCCACTCAATCCTCACCATGTCCTCTCCCACGTTTTTTAGTCACATTTCTAGTACAACATGCAAGTTCAGGGACCCTAGCATACCATCTAATCGTATATCTGGTCTGTATTTGATGAGACCGACCTCCTTGGCCTCTATATGTTTTTTCTGCGCCTTTTGGGTCTGGTATGTTGGATGTCTATTCACCATGTCCAGGAACTGACCTTTTCCCTGTGGTTTATGATCATTTTGACAGGCACATGTGGGAGGGCATGATCATTTACATTGACATTGGTACTGTCTTATAAGGCGGTTCCTCTAATGCGGTTTATGTTTGGGGGCTGGAGCTGCCTTCATGGCGGATTGCTTGGAGGTACAGCGGCCTCTGATCTGAGCGGGTGCGCGTGCGCACGAGATGACTGCGGGATCCGTGCCCGCGCATGCGCAGCACTATGTGTTCCACGGTGCGCTGTTAAAGCCGGATGTGAGTATGTATCTGGCAGGATGTGCGTCACCAAGCTGACACATGACCACCCGGAAGCATGCCGCACGGCGGTCAGCGTGCGGCGTGTATAAAAGATAAAGGGACAATCTCTTCTCAAACATATGTACCTCTGTGATGGCGCAGAACATTGAGCTATGAATGGGCTATGCACTCCCCTGATGATGAAGGAGAAACGCGTCGGGAGCCCGCCTTTAATATTGGAGCACTGCAAAAATACTGGAAAGCTAAGTAGTGGTTTCTTTCTATTGAGCTATGAGTGTCTCCTATTTTTCGCAAATCTAGTGATTGTGTGGATATACAGCAGTTTGTGAGAGATAGCTGTACCCACTGACTCAGATATATTGCTGTGATTATTTGACCAGGTAGCCTTCAATGTGCACTGGTCTAATTTTTGGTACAATTAGAGATGGTAGATTATATGACTGTAACATCCCTGGCGGCATGCTTGCATATTGCACCACCTCCCACTATGCAAGACCGCAATCTTACCTGTCAGCTCAGCATGCAAACCGTGCTATTGTTCATGCTGTGTGCTTGTCTCTTGACTGACTGCTTAGGGCGGCGGCCCGGTTACTTCCTGATTCTTATAGTTGCTGTGGGCACACCCCTAGTGCGTCTCCAGCCTATTGCTGTGAGTCACTGGATATTTAAACCCCCTGCACCCAGTAGGAGGTGCCTGAGCAACACTAACTTTCAGTGTGTGCCTTGACTCTGAAGTTGCCAGGTCCAGTTCTGTATCTTCTTGTCTGTTCCGCCATCTCTGGGGGCCGCATACCCAGACCTATTATCTGTGCCTTCTTGTCCGTCTCCGCCATCTCTGGGGGCTGTATACCCAGGCCTGTTCTTGTATCTCCTTGCAGTAGCAGTTCCTGTCTGAACTGTATCCGAGCCTGTTATCTGTTTGTCTCTATGTCCGTACCTTCCCTTTTCCTGCAGTATCTGAACCTGCACCTAACTCCAACTTCTTGTCTCTGTACTTCTGTTTGTGAGTTTTCTGTCCACTCGCTACTTCATAGTAAGTACAGTGTATGTATCTGGTTCTGCTTGTCCCTTTTCCCTTCCTCCGTATCTTCCTGTATTTTCCAGTCTGTTCCATGTGAACAGAGCCCTGTCCTGTCTGCCTTGTCCACTGCACCAGCGGTTTCTCTCTGCTCTGACTTGCCCACCGCTCCGGCGGTTTCTCTCTGCTCTGACTTGCCCACCGCTCCGGTGGCTTCTCTCTGCTCTGCCTTGTTCACCGCACCTGCGGTTTAGTTCTGCTCTGCTTGCTCACCGCTCCGGCGGTTCTCCTCTGCTCTGCCTAGCCCACCGCTCCAGCGGTTCCTCTCTGCTCTGCCTTGTTCACCGCGCCTGCGGTTTAGTTCTGCTCTGCTTGCTCACCGCTCCGACGGTTCCCCTCTGCTCTGCCTAGCCCACCGCTCCGGCGGTTCCTCTCTGCTCTGCCTTGTTCACCACACCTGTGGTTTAGTTCTGCCCTGCTTGCTCACCGCTCTGGCGGTTCCCCTCTGCTCTGCCTTGCCCACCGCTTTGGCGGTTCCTCTCTGCTCTGCCTTGTTCACCGCACCTGCGGTATAGTTCTGCTCTGCTTGCTCACCGCTCCGGCGGTTCCCCTCTGCTCTGCCTAGCCCACCGCTCCGGCGGTTCCTCTCTGCTCTGCCTTGTTCACCACACCTGCGGTTTAGTTCTGCCCTGCTTGCTCACCGCTCCGGCGGTTCCCCTCTGCTCTGCCTAGCCCACCGCTCCGGCGGTTCCTCTCTGCTCTGCCTTGTTCACCACACCTGCGGTTTAGTTCTGCCCTGCTTGCTCACCGCTCCGGCGGTTCCCCTCTGCTCTGCCTAGCCCACCGCTCTGGCGGTTCCTCTCTGCTCTGCCTAGTCTACCGCTCCTGCGGTTCCTCTCTGCTCAGCCTTGTTCACCGCACCTGCGGTTCTGCTCTGCTCTGCCTTGTCCTCCGCTCTGGCGGTTTCGCTTTAATCTGCTTGTCTACCGCATCTGCAGCTCTGTTCCTGCCTCCCAGTCTGTATTGGACTCTATCCAGTCTGCGCTCCAACCTGCTAGTACCTACCTGTCTGCACTCCAGCCGTGCTTGACAGTATTTCTCTGTCTGCACTCCAGCCGTGCTTGTCAGTACCCCCCCTCCTGTCTGCATACCAGCCGTGCTTGCCAGCACCCACCTGTCTGCATACCAGCTGTGCTTACCAGTATCCACCTGTCTGCATACCAGCCGTGCTAGCCAGCACCCACCTGTCTGCATACCAGCCGTGCTTACCAGTATCCACCTGTCTGCATACCAGCCGTGCCTGCCAATACCCACCTGTCTGTATGCCAGCCTAACCTGCCTGTTCCTGCATTCCCCGGTGTGGGTCAACAGCTGTGACCGGGATCTGACCTGGTGTGGCACCTGGTCCCTCTGCTCGGTTCCTCTTTGGTTCACGGAGTCGTTAGCCGCTGTGCGACCTTGGTCGGATCGGGTAGATGCTTAGTTACGCCCCTCCAGGCACTCCTCGGTTCATGGTACAGTGGGATCACTAATCACGCTCATGCCAGTCAGTCCCGGCGCGAGCGTAACAATGACCAGGTAGCCTTCAATGTGCACTGGTCTAATTTTTTGGTACAGTTAGAGATGATAGATCTGTATGGTCTGAGTGGTATATGACATTGCCTAACCACTATCCATTATCATACTTTAATAACTATTTGCTAATATTACTTATTTAGTGCGTCGGTTTATGTGTACTGTTTTCTATTTGTGGTAGTGTATGTGTCACATGATTTTCACTTTGTATGGGTCCTTATGACTTTTGGTGAAACACATTTTTGCCTGGAGGGCCTTATATTCTTAGGGGTCCCACCACATCATACCATTTGATTCAGCTAGGTCAAGTCTCAATTAGGCTGACCCAACATCTGTTATCATTTTTCAATCAGTACACTGTGTGTGTCTTTTTACATGCTTTGTGTCTAGTATTGTCCAGCATCCAGCTGTATTTAAATAAGGTATAATAAAGAGACATTGTTTTATCTTCTCTGTTACAGCTTTCAACAACTCTGCAGCGGTGTACGGTTTGTCACCTAAGCATATTAGCTTCAGCAGAGGCTGTTGCCACTTGTCCTAGGCAGTGCTGCAATGCTTCTAGCTTGTGACTGATGTGGTCATTTCGGAGATGGAGGCTAAAGAAAAGAAGGTGCAGGAGCTGTAGAATGTGGGAGCAACTCTGATTGACCCAGGGCCCGCAACCTTTGGTGTCAGAATGATGTGTTCTGTCCCAGGGTCCAACTGGGATCTGGCTTCCACAATATTCACCCAGTGTGCCATCAGTGAAATGTACCTTCCCTGGCCACAAGCACTTGTACACGTGTCCGTGGTTAGGTGGAGCACTGACTTCTTTAATTTTCTATCTGTGGATGAAAAAAAAGATATAAAAAAAGTTTGGTCTGAGATGTTGCTTTAAAGTGTTACCTATGTCTGTCAATCAGAGCATCCTATTGGTTTTCATCTAGGCAGATAGATTGCTTGCAATAGATGTAAAGAATGATTGGGACAATGGAATAATGCAAGAGAATGGGACAATGGAACAATGGAATAATGCAAGAATGGAAGAATGGAACACCATTGCACGTGTCATAATGGGCTCCTGGCCTTTATGTGGCTGTGCTGCTGCAGTCAGCTTCAGTCTGCAGGGGGCCTGCAAACTAGGTGGACCACTGCTTGTTTGTTCACTAATTAGTTATCCTCTCCCCATCCCCTTGTCTTGAGGTGTGTGGGACAGTGGGGGGGAGGTGAGAATGTGTGAAAATAGGCAGACTAATGCAGATTAAAAATGCGTGCATGGGCTGCAGCTGCAACAAGCAGTAAAGTTGTGGGTTTTAATGTGTCTATTGATGAACAACATGTCTTCCTAAGGGGAGTCTTTTTCCCTATCCATACAATGGGTGCCTTCTTGAAGCCAGGGTGCAGTAATAGGCCAAAACCAATTCAGGTTATCACTTCTCTGCCTTTTGGCTAACATCAAGTGTAGTACCTGTTCTCATTTAGTATATGTGCTTTCCTTTAACCAATATATTGCATTGTAATGTTATACATCTATCCATCTGTCTATCTATCAATCTATCTATCTATTTATCTCTTCCTTCCTGAGATAAGCTGCAATAATGCATTTGTCCTTTGCTACACCATTGCACACACACCATATACCTCGTCAGTGGCCTTGTTATCAGCTGCTACTCTTTTAACTCAACTGTCTCATTAGTTGGGTGTTGCTGAGTACCTCTCATTTAAAAAAAAATTGGGGGGGCGCTACGATTTCTTTAGTGAAATGCTGGCTCCCTCTGGTGGAGCACTGACTTCTTTAATTTTCTATCTGTGGATGAAAAAAAAGATTTTAAAAAATTTGGTCTGAGATGTTGTTTTAAAATGCTACCTATGTCTGTCAATCAGAGCATCCTATTGGTTTTCACCCAGGCAGATAAATTGCTTGCAATAGATGTGATGAGTGAATGGAACAATGAAATACTGCAAGAGAATGGGACAATGGAACAATGGAATAATGCAAGAATGGAAGAATGGAACATCATTGCACATATCATAATGGGCTCCTGGCCTTTATGTGGCTGTGCTGCTGCAGTCAGCTTTAGTCTGCAGGGAGCCTGCAGACTAGGAAGAAGGCGGACCGCTGCTTGTTTGTTCACTAATTAGTTATCCTCTCCCCATCCCCTTGTCTTGAGGCGCATGGGACAGCGGGGGGGAGGGGAGAATGTGTGCAAATAGGCAGACTTATGCAGATTAAAAATGTGTGCGTGGGCTGCTGCTGCTGCAACAAGCAGTAAAGTTGTGGGTTTTAAGGAGTCTATTGATGAACAACATGTCTTCCTGAGGGGAGTCTTTGACCCTATCCCTACAATGGGTGCCTTCTTGAAGCCAGGGTGCAGTCATAGGCCAAAACCAATTCAGGTTATCGCTTCTCGGCCTTTTGGCTAACATCAATTGTAGTATCTGTTCTCATTTAGTATATGTGCTTTGCTTTTACAAATATATTGTATTGTAATGTTATCTATCTATCTATAGACCTTTCTTCTATACTTCAATAAAAATATACTTTTTCAATGATTAATTGGACCCTGTTTCGAAGTGTGTTTCTCTTGTGTTATTTTTAGAGGGTCAGCAGCCGTCTTGGGGACAGATGAGACCAAGATAGAGCTTTTCGGTAAAGCACATCATTCAACTGTTTACTGTAAATAGAATAAAGCCTACAAATAAAAGAACCCAATACTTACAGTCAAATATGGTGAAGTTTCAAAGATATTTAGGGGTTGTTTTGCTGCTTCTCCCACAGGGTGCCTTGACTGTGTGCAAGGCATCATGAAATGTGAAGATTCACAAAGGATTTTCGGTCGTAATGTAGTGCCCAGTGTCATAAAGCTGGGTTTGCATCTTAGTTCATGGGTCTTCCAGCAGGACAATGACCCCAAACATACTTCAAGAAGCACCCAGAAATGGATGGAAACAAAGTACTGGAGAGTTCTGAAGTGATAATTCCAGCTCCAGTAGTGTCAAGTCTCCCACCACTACCTCTTAAATACTGAAGCTGTAGAGAAACTGTTAATGGACACATTAAATCATTAAATCTTGTTGACTTCAATTAATTTCTGTCAACTATGATAACTTTCTTTCAACTTTGATTCATTTCTGACTACAGATCACTGTAAAAATTATGAATCGGTTAATGAGTGTATGGAAGAAGTCAATCTAGTTATGGACTGTGGAAGAGATGTTTGCAACCAGAATGAACACTCATTTCCGGCAGATGTTACCACCTAGCACCTGTTGCTATTGTAAATGCAGCTAACAGCGGTATTAATAGGGAATAGAATAAATTTTTTTTGCAGCAACACAGAGTATACAGTAAGTCCTGGCCACAGAGTATAATCCCTGGCTGGATGCATGTAATACGCTATCCATAGTGCGATAGCTCACCCATACACAAATTTCAGATAAGAGAGGTAATATTGTATAATATAAAATAAATTTTAACCGGCCCCAAAGGTTTTTTTTTGCTATGTTGAAGCACCAAACTGTGAATGAACACAAGCAAGCCTGCCTGCTTTGATGAATTTCCAATTACAGATCACCATCAAAAACTATGAATTGGTCAATGAGTGCATGGGAAAAATCAATCCAGTTATGCACTGTGGAAGAAATGTAAGTGACCAGAATGAACAATCATTTCCAGGTGATGATACCTGTGCCTATTGTAAATGCAGCTAATAGCAGTATCAATTTGGAACAGTGATGAGCGATCATGCTGGTCACTACTCGTTACTCGCCCGTGCATCACAGTGCTCGAAATTCTCATTACTCGGTGAGTATTTTTTGAATGTTCAGGCGAGAGCTCGAGTCACCGCCCGGCATGTTTGACACATATTAGGCAGCCAATTAACATGCAGGGATTGCCTGACGGTCATTGTAATGCTGTAGCCATGTTGGTTGTGTCATTACAGTGATTGGCTGGCCACATAGAGTCATCGGGTCTATATAAGACTCGGGACCCTATGCTCGTCACAGTCTACCTGTCGAACAGCTGGCCACTTCCGGGTACACGTCGCGCCTGCCAGGTGACTAAATCCTCAGGCACAATGGGGATATGTATAGAGACCTCGGGTCACAATTAGGTCATACTCTCTGCCCTTGAGAAAGCGGCCTGGGATGCCGTGAAACGTGCATCGGGCAATTACTTTCACCACTCCTATGCTCCCTGCTGTGCTCCCTTGGTAGGTAATACCTTCTCTTCTGTTATATGCTATTGGACGAATGGATACAAATAGGCTACATGCTTTGAATATTTATACTGTCATGTTCTTTCTTCATTCTTCCTTCATAAAGCATTTAGGGAGGTTATGATTTTAACCATATGTGGGTGGATTTATGGCACATTCTGTGATTTCTGCCCCTTTTATTGACTTTTTTGGCAATATAAATATTTACAGTTAGGCCACTTTTTGGGCAATGTGCAATTTTGCCGTACAACAAAATTGTTATGAATGTATTATTATATTTGTCCTACCTGGAAGCACTTTAACATCTGAAACTACCTGCACTTTATTATTTTTTCTGTTCATTAAAGTATTGACTATTTTTTGCAATATATTGCTGTGCTATACTCCTCTTTTCTTGATGTGATTTCTCAGCTTGCATGTGGACAACTATCTGTTATTTTACACAGCATTGTCCACCCCTCTTTTTTTGATATTTATGGCATCTCTATTAGTGTTGAGCGAGCACTAAAATGCTCGGGTGCTCGAAGCTCGGGCCGAGCTCGCTGTGATACTCGGGTGCTCGACCCGAGCAACGAGCCCAATGTTAATCTATGGGGGACCCGAGCATTTTTGCGGTGGCACCCCTGGCAGTCTGTAGAAAGCCTAAAAAGTGCCCAAAACAATAGTGACAGTGCTCAAAAGACACGGGGACAGCATGGGCATTGCCTCAGGAAGCATTTCTGACCCCCAGGTCACTGCTGTCAACAACGTGGTCAGAGGTATTAAGCCACTTTTACGGGCTCACAATAAAACGTTCAAAAACGAAACTGAAACTGTTTTCCTGTGAAATATGTTAAGGAACTTCCTTTCCAGGGTAAACACTTGTGTATAAGGTAAAATAAATAACCAAAAACAAAAATACTCCTCCACACCTTGGGCTATGTTCACAAGTAGCATTTTTTATGCGTTTTTGCACTTTTGTATTGCTTTCAACGGTCACAAATGCATTCACCTGGAAATGTCATTTTAACATTATACAATCTTATCTGGCCATGTGCTGTGTGACACATGCATTCAGTGCTGAAAAGACATGGGAACAGCATGGGGAAGACCCCTGGAAGCATCTCTGACACCCAGGTCACTGCCTAAAAGTGTGCCCATCAGAAATGATCTTTCCGCATCAGAAGATGCAGACTTGCAACTATCCCCGTGCAAGTCCTTGTCCCAGGGCAGTGTTCAATTGTACCTCCCCCATTCCTTGCAATGCAAGAGCAAGTATGCAGCCTGCCACCCACCCACCCCCAGGCGGCAATACCATACTGCTAGCTTGCTTGCACTTGAAATGGGGCCTTTTATTTTGGAGGAGGCCGAAGCTGGCCACTACCTCATGGCTGCTTCGGCAGTGAGGTATCCATACTCAGTCCCCAGCCGGCCGGTGGCCGGGTGTCCACGCTCGGTCCCCAGCTGCCAGGGGGCGGCCGGGTGTCCATACTCGGTCCCCAGCCACCTGGGGGCGGCCGGGTGTCCATAAAGGGTCCCCAGCCGCCCCCCATTTCTCCTTGGAACATCCCCCCACACACTTTTCTTAGCCCAGCCAGCTTTAGGGCAGCATTGGACGAGCCCACCAGAGAACCAGACTCCTCCAGTGGGCCCTGGCTTCTCCATCAGGGGAGTTGAGAGTGCCAAGACGAGGAGCATGATGATGATGATAGAAGTTAGCGTCTGCTTTGTTTTCTTGGAATGCAAGCGCATCTATGTAGTAGCGGCTAGGCCTGAGGTGGTCAGCGTTTTGGCGCATATCCTACCTCCTCCGAGCATTGCTGGATGTTTTCCTGCTACTATCCCAGTTCTATGACTCCCGTTAAAACAAAGCTTCAGGTGATGAATGATGGATGAGGTGGTGGCAAAGGAGAAAGAGCAGGAGGAACAGGGACCATTCACATCAATATCAGGCCAGTCAACCACACATGTCTTCTAGGATATGTTTCTGTACAAAAATGAGCGGTTCGGCTACACAGTTAAAGGGCATGCAGTGAGTGCAATGCCTACCAAAAATTTCGAGGCACTCCAATGCCCCTTGGAAGTGACATAGAGGTCAGAGGGCCTTGACTAGAAATGAGCCTTGTTCGACTCGAACTGTTCGCCAATCTCAAATTCGAGGTGTTTTGGGCGGTTTTCAAGCCGTTCGGCGAACACGAACGATTTGAAAAAAATTCGGCTGTTCGAGGTTATGTTCGATAACGGTTCGTGCACCAAAATCATAACTGGATTTTTTCTCAGTAATGATGAAAATTAATGTTAATACGCAGTTTGAGTGTACAGCGGGGCGGGGGGGGGCAGGGGATGGATCTCTGCAGGAATAATGAAGATCTCCATTTTTTTTTCTCTTTCCCGCATTTACAGTGGGGAGGTACAATCTGTCAGCCTATCAGCAGCGCACACACGGAGCGAACTGCTTTTTTTCACACAAGCAAGGGCATGTGTCATTGGCAATGTATGTCACATGTCCTTGCCCTATAAGACCCAGCCATTTTCCCCATCGCCACCATTTTCTCACTGCTGCAGCTGCATGTTAGATGGCACCGCTGTTGCTGTGTGCGCTATACCTTGTTAATTTCAAGCCAATTTTCGCACAAATATACAGATAGCTTGGGAGTAGGGAATAGTTGTTATTGCAGTCCTTTTAAGGACTAGGTTACAGCATTTCCTACGACTTTTATCAGGCAGGTCTGTGCTCTTAAATAGATAGGTTGGGAGTAAAGACTAATTGTAATGGCAGTCCTTTTCAGGACTAAGTTACATCAGTTCCTATCAGTTTTTGCCAGGCAGGTCTGTGCCAGTGCTGTGCAAGATTTTTTCACAGCATTTGGCTAAATCTAGCAAAGCTAATCCTTTTTGGCCTATTGCAGAGTGTGTTAGTCAGTGGAGTAGCCTATCTGTGTTGCAAGCTACACCACCTGTGTATAGAATACCAATTTTTTTACTGCACCTAGTGAAGTAAAACCTTTTGGGCATAGCATCATTCTATTAGTCCATCTATACTGACCTCCACCAGGTTGCAAATTGAATATAATTTTTTTCTGCATCTAGCTCTGAAAAAATATTTGGGCTTCTAGCAGTGTGTGGGACTTGGTCTATTAGTCCATCTATACTGACCTCCATCAGGTTGCAAATTCAATATAATTTTTTTCAGCATCTAGCTCTGAAAAAATATTTGGGCTTCTAGCAGTGTGTGGGACTTAATCTATTAGTCCATCTATACTGACCTCCATCAGGTTGCAAATTAAAAATATTTTTTTTCTGCATCTAGCTCTGAAAAAATATTTGGGCATCTAGCAGTGTGTGGGACTTGTTCTATTAGTCCATTTATACTGACCTCCACCAGGTTGCAAATTGAATATAATTTTTTTCTGCATTTAGCTCTGAAAAAATATTTGGGCTTCTAGCAGTGTGTGGGACTTGGTCTATTAGTCCATCTATACTGACCTCCATCAGGTTGCAAATTAAAAATCATTTTTATCTGGATCTAGCTCTGAAAAAAAAATTGGGCTTCTAGCAGTGTGTGGGACTTGGTCTATTAGTCCATCTATACTGACTTCCATCAGGTTGCAAATTGAATATAATTTTTTTCTGCATCTAACCCAGCCAATAGTTTTGGCCTAATACCACAGTTTGGCCACTCAGCTCTGCTCGGTTCCCATCCATTGTTTTTTTGTGCAAACAACTCTAGAGTTGTGAATTAGTTAACCACCAAAATGAGAGGAAAAAGGCCTGCTGCTGGTGGAAAGGGGAATAGGCGTGTTGGGAAGGGGAAAAAAGGTTGTGTCCGTGGGGTAGGTGTTAAAGCAACAGTAACATCTGCAGAAGAAAGACCATCTTCCAGCCAAACTAAAATGTCTACTTCTTTTAGCGGACAATGTGATAAGATCCCTTTCTTTCGGCCACGCCAATCGCTACAAATTCCAGATGAGGCACAAAAACAGCAGGTGCTTCAACGGATATCAAGTGCTCCTTTAAGTGGGCTCTCCTCCACATCAACTTCAACATCACAAATACTCCAGTCCTCAGAGGTGTCACCCCAATCGCACTTGCTTCCTCACAGCTCCCAAATCTCCAACTGCCCGTCTGAGTATGAGGTAGAACAGATGGTTGAGTCTGCAGAGCTGTTTACTCATACTATAGCCTGGGAATCAGAGGTCGGCTCCAGTGCTTCAGTGAATCCAGACGAGGAAATGATCTGCACTGATGCCCAGAATCTTTATGAGTCGGATCCAGGACCAGACGCAGAAGGTTCTGACCATAATGTAGACCCTCATTCCCAAACTGTAACTCCTTTTGGTGGAGACAATGAGGAAGATGATGATGAGACTCAAATACCTGATTGGAGCGACAACTTTAGTTTTTTGTCAGGGCAGGAACAGGTTGGCTCTGAGGACAACAGGTGTGATAACACACAGGGTGATGATGATGAGGTTGGAGATCCCACTTACTGTCAACCCACAGTCAGCCAAGAGATGAGGTCAGCAGAGGAGGTGGAGGAGAATGCTAGTGACGACGAGGTCAGGTTGCGCCTTCCTGGACAGAGACGTAATACTGGAAGCACGTCAACAACTGCATCCTCAAACACAACTCTGCCTCTCACCACAAGTCGTGGTGGCTCTTCAGGTCGCATGGGTGCTAAGCCTTGCATAGCCTGGGCATTTTTTCAGATCGATAAAGATGACTTGTGTTATCTGTAACATTTGTCAGCAAAAGCTAAGTAGAGGCCAAAAAATCCATAGTTTGAGTACTTCATGCATGAACCGGCACATGGACATGAATCATAAGTTGCAGTGGGAAGCTCACTGTGCTACAATGCGGCCTAGCCGGCCGGGCCAACCACCGTCTGCCACATCTTGTGCATCCGCGGCCTCTTCATCCTCTGTGACTGGGGGGACAGCAGTCACACCTGTTTTGGGATGCAGACCTGCCACCTCTTTACCCGCAACAGCCAGCGTGATTGGCAGGTCATCATTTTCTTTGAAGGTGGTAACACCAGCTGGTGTTGAGCGCTGTCCGACATCGATAGCACCACCTTTGGATCAAGGCAACCTAACATGTCCGCCTGCATCTTCCTCACAGACCGGCAGTTTGCCGGGGACACCCTTATCAACCCCGTCTAAGCACAACAGCCAGCCCTCGGTCCCTCAGATGTGGACAAGTAAAAGACCATTTCCTCCTAGCCATGAGAAAGCTAAGAGGTTGAATTTCACCATCTGCAAGCTCTTGGCTACAGAAATGCTGCCTTTCCGCCTGGTGGACACAGAGGATTTTCGAGACCTTATGTCCGTCGCAGTGCCCCAGTACCAGATACCCAGTCGGCACTACTTCTCAAAGAAAGGTGTGCCTGCGCTCCACCAGCATGTCGCACACAACATCACCGCTTCTTTGAGAAACTCTGTGTGTGACAGGGTGCATTTCACCACAGACACTTGGACGAGTAGGCATGGACAGGGGCGTTACATGTCGCTGAATGGGCACTGGGTAACTATGGTGACAGCAGGACAAGGGGCTGCTGTCCAAGTCTTGCCGTCCCCACGAGTTGTGCGTCAATCCTCTTTATCTCAAAGTTCCTCCACTGCTTCTGCCTCCTCAACCTCCTCTCAGTCCTCCACCTGCACCCAAAGCCTGTCTGGTCATGCCACAAGCTTTCTAACTGCGCAGAAGGGATCCTGCACACCTCCTTACTATGCTGGCAGTAGGACTCAACGTCATCAGGCGGTTTTTACTTTGAAATGTCTGTGAAATGTGAGTCACACAGCTGAGGAGTTGTGGTCAGCTCTGGAGAACCAATTTCATGAATGGTTGTCTCCACTGGACCTGAAACCAGGGATGGCCGTGTGCGACAATGCTGCAAACCTGGGTGCGGCCCTTCGCTGGGGCAATGTCACACACGTGCCTTGTATGGCTCACGTGTTGAACCTGGTTGTCCAGCAATTTTTAGCCCACTATCCCAGACTAGATGGCCTTCTGCAGAGGGCACGGTCGCTGTGTGCTCACTTCCGCCGTTCGCATCCCGCAGCTCAGCGACTTACATCTCTACAGAAGTCATTGGGCCTGCCACTTCACCGGCTAAAATGCGATGTGCCTGCCCGGTAGAATTCAACTCTGCACATGTTGCAGCGACTATGGCAGCACTGACAAGCCCTGGTGCAATACGTTCTGACATATAGCCTGGGCCAACGAAATCCAGAGGTGGGGCAAATCATGCTGGAGGAGTGGTCTCAGATCAGGGACCTATGCACACTTCTACACAGTTTTGAAATGGCGACAAAGATGTTTAGTGCTGACAATGCCATTATCAGCATGACTATTCCGGTGATTTACATGCTGGAGCACATGTTAAACAGAATTCGGAGTCAGGTGGTGGCACAAGAGGAGGTGGAGGAAGTAGAGGAGGAGGAGTTGTATGCGGAAGGGCTAACATCTGCAAGGTCCAGACGGTCGGCAGCACCAAGGCGGCAGGCATGTGAGGGTGGGGGAGATGGTTTTACCAGGGCGCATGGTAGCAGCCAAACTAGTGAGGAAGGTGCAGGAGCCCAGGAAGAAGTGGAGGACGAACTGATGGAAGACTCATCAGATGAGGGAGACCTTGATCACATTTCTGTTGTGCGAGGTTGGGAAGAGAGGACAGAGGAAGGAAGCATGATTGTTACCTCGCCACCAACACAACAGAGACTTGGTGCTCCTGGATGCGCAAGACACATGAGTGCCTTCTTGCTGCACTACCTGCAACATGACCCTCGAATTGTGAGAATTAGAAATAATCCTGACTACTGGGTTGCTACACTGTTAGATCCCCGGTACAAAAGTAAATTTGCAGAAATTATTCCTGCCATAGAAACGGATGCACGCATGCAGGAGTATTAGCAGAGACTGTTGCAGAATCTTACATGTGCTTTTCCACAAAACACCAGTGGTGCATGTAGTGAATCTCACAGTTCCAACTTGCCAACCGTGGGACCGTCGAGTGTTCAGCACTCAAACCGTAACAGAACCACAGTATCTGCTGGTAACATCAATTTTGCGGAATCATTTCACCACTTTTTTAGCCCATCCTTTGCAAGGCCACAGGAGACAAGAAGTCTGACACATAGTCAACGCCTAGAGACGATGGTACAGGAGTATCTCCAAGTAAACATTGAAGCCATGACTGTGTCACTGGACCCTTGCTCTTTTTGGGCTTCCAATCTGGATAAATGGCCGGAGCTAGCCACTTACGCCTTGGAGATCTTGTCATGCCCCACAGCCAGCGTTCTGTCTGAACGTGTGTTCAGCGCTGCTGGTGATGTGCTGACAGATAAGCGCACGCGGCTCTCCACTGATAATGTAGACAGACTCACGTTCATAAAGATGAA
This sequence comes from Phyllobates terribilis, assembly GCF_046119375.1. Lineage (NCBI taxonomy): Eukaryota > Metazoa > Chordata > Amphibia > Anura > Dendrobatidae > Phyllobates > Phyllobates terribilis. The sequence continues at coordinate 53,405,662 of NW_027362768.1, read as the reverse complement.
CAAATCATGGATCCGAAATGACTTTTCTACCCCTGTGTCATCCTGGGGAGAGTAAAAGCTTGATGATTATTTAAAATCACCTCACCAACCGTTTTAAGCTTTCAAATTACTAATCATGTTTATCTGTATCTTGGCTGGAAAATAATTTGGGCTTTGTAGCAGTGTGCAGTACTGATTCTATTAGGCCATCAATACTAAGCTCCACCAGATTTAAAATTACTAATCATGTTTATCTGTATCTTGGCTGGAAAATAGTTTGGGCTTTGTAGCAGTGTGCAGTACTGATTCTATTAGGCCATCTATACTAAGCTCCACCAGATTTAAAATTAATAATAATTTTTAGCTGCATCTAGCCCGGAAAATAATTTTGGGGCTCCGAGATGCGCAAGACACATAAGTGCCTTCTTGCTGCACTACCTGCAACATGACCCTCATATTGTCAGAATTCGAAGTAATCCTGACTACTGGGTTGCCACACCCTTAGATCCCCCACACTCTTCGATCAACCTTTTCATTTTAATAAAGACCAAAAAAATGGTCATTTTTGAAATTATAAGCATTAGCAGGTTATTAGAAACTGAAATCAAACAGTTTTCAACACAAAACTTTATTCTAGGTGATGTTACATTTGCACATAGGACCCCTTGTTTGAAAGGAGCTTCTGAACTCTCTCGTCCATTGAATTTGTCTGGTTTTGGATGGTTTCTGCTTCAATTGTTTTGCATGAGGACAGAATACCCTCCCAGAGCTGTTGCTTAGATGTGAACTGCCTCCCGCCATCATAGACACTCCTTTTGATGATGCTCCAGAGGTTCTGAATGGGGTAGAGGTCAGGGGAGCATGGGGGTCACAACATAAGTTTGTCCCCTTTCATGCCCATATCAGCCAGAGATGCAGATGTGTTATGTGCAGCATGAGACGGTGCATTATCACGCATGAAAATGATCTTGCTGTGGAATACACGGTTCTTCTTCTTGAACCATGGCAGGAAGTGCTGTTTGAGAAACTCCACATACATTATGGAGTTCATCTTTACCCCTTCAGGGATCCTAAAGGGGCCGACAATCTCTCTCCCCATGATTCCAGCTCAAAACATTACTCCACCTCCTCCTTGTTGGCGCTGTAGCCGTGTTTGCGTGGGGTGTCCATCAACCAGCCATTCTCCACTCCATCCATCTGGACCATCGAGCGTTGCATGGCACTCATCCGTGAACAAAACAGTTTTGAAATCAGTCTTCATGTATTGTTTGGCCCACTGGAGCCGTTTCTGCTTGTGTGCAGTGGATAGAGGAGGTCGACAGGATGGCGTACACACAGCTGCAAACCTTTGAAGGACCCTGCATCTTGTTGTTCGGGGGACGTTGGAGGCACCAGCAGCTTCAAAACCTTGTCTGCTGCTATGACAAGGCTTTTTTGCCACTGCTCTTTTAACCTGACGTAATTGCCTGTAGGAAAGAGTCCTCAATTTGCCCTTATCAGCAATCACACATGTGTACTGTGAATCAGCTACATACTTCTTGATTGCCAAGACACTTCAACCTGATCATCGTACAATGTTGATTGTAGTCATGCCTTGACCTAAACACTCCACAATTTGTTGCTTCTCAGCAGCCGACACATCCTTTTTCTTTCCCATTTTGGCAGAAAATGTAGGCTGCTTAATAATGTAGGACAGCCTTCTTAAGTAGTCTTGCCTTTCATTGGACACACCTGGCAAACTAATTTGCACAGGTGTCTGCAATTGCTTACAGTGATATAAAGAGCCCTGACACACATCACCATCAATGAGTTTAACTGACAAACAAATTCTTCCCTTATCACTCCTAAACACTTTTTGCATAATAATTTGGAACACAGTGTACATGTGCTTTTCCACAAAACACCAGTGGTTCACGTAGTGAATCTTACAGTTCTAACTTGCCAACCGTGGTCTGTATGGAGTTGTTCAATAAAGGGGCCAAAATTAAGATAACATAGATGGGAGAGGTCTCTATGAATAGGAATTCCTAAGTATTTGATACCCTGTGAGGGCCAGGCAAAGGGAAAGTTGGACTGAATGGAATTCTGTATGGATTTGGGGAGGGAGACATCGAGGGCCTCAGACTTCGCTGCATTGATTTTAAAATTTGACCATGTAACAAAGTGATCTATTTCAGCCATAACAGCAGGGATGGATATATGTGATTGAGTGATATATACTAGGACATCATCAGCAAATAGAGAGCACTTGTACTCGGTGCCTCCCACCTCAATCCACCTAACATTGGGGTTATGGTGAATTGATGAGAGCAGGTGCTCCGTCACTAGGATGTATAAGAGAGGGGACAGAGGACATCCCTGCCTTGTCCCATTGGTGATTATGAAAGGTGATGAAAATGTTCTGACGCGCCCCATGGGCCTTGGGACACCCGGAGCCGGACCCTTTTTGGTGGATGCTGGTGGTTGTAGTCTCCGTGGCGGCGACCCGGTTCCGTGGCTCAGGGCGGTCAAACCAGTGGCGGAACTATTTATGTGGTTTTGATGTTTAAACGTCCGACTACGCCACCCGTGGATTGCGGTCAGAGTGAACCGCCGCTGCAGGGCAGACCGCTGAGGCTGGTGTTGTGGGTACAGCAGAGCGTAGCATAACTCCCCACGGTAGGAGTATAGCCTCAGGGCAGTGTATGCGGAGGATGTTGGTGATGGTGCAGGGCAGCAGCTGTAACGACACGGAGTCAGTGATGCAGTCCAGGGCCTTTACTCACAGTTCTTATTATCCAGACCACTTCTGCAGGTAACGGCTGCCCACGTCGTACTGTGCTCACCAGGTGAGGGGCTCAGACAACTCCCAGATAACTTTGGAGCGCTTCACAGGACCCCCTTTGTGTGTCCTTTGTCTGGCCTTTCTTACCAACCCTTCTGTCCGGCTGCCTCGGGCCTCCTCTTGGTAAACTTGGCGCCAGTTTCCCTGACCCTATGTGGTGCCTTCCTAGCGGGTGTAGCGAGGGGCTGCGCCACATAAAATGTCACAGCCTCCGGTTTCTAGCTGAGGGTCGTTTCCCGCCTCCACTAGTTTCGGGGACCGGTCTCCCCCTTTGGCCTGACCCCTCCACGCAGGTGGATTCGGGCGTGCGGTGGCGACTCGCCCGTCCGCACCCCTGGGATCCCTTCGTTCCTCATTCCTGGAGCCTTCTCCGCTCCTCTTCCTTCCTTCTCCCTCTTCCAGGCCTGGGCCTCTGTTACTAGGCCCACCTCCGGAACAGAGCTCATGCAGAGCCCCTGCTCCCTGTCACTTCTGCTCAGACTTCTCTGCACTGAACTAAGATGGTGCCCACCTTTTATACTCCCTTCTCAATGCACCCAGGAACTGCTTCCTCCCTGCTCCTGCACTACAGGGTTCCCCTTCCTCAGTGTTCCCTCCCCCCACTCCAGCCAGGGACAGGGACTGTCGTGCCCATCTCAGGGGCATATTGGTCGCCCTGCCCCACGGCAATGTGGTGTAATGCATGCAGGTGTCGGGTCCTGATCCACACTCCATCCTTACCTGAGAGTGAGATATCACACCTCTGGGTGAGGTGCAATACCTCTGTAGCAACCGAGCCCTCAGGGTGCTATAGTTCCATTTATCTTCAGCCTAGGTGACGTATTGTGATACAGGGCCGTGATTTTGGCTATAAAAGGGTCCCCTAGACCCCTACCCCAAGCTTTTTAAGAGAATAATATATGGCGTGCCACGAGACTCTATGGAATTCTTTCTCAGCATCCAACGAGAATATCTAATTACAAATTTTTAATTGCATCTAGCCCAGGAAATACTTTGTGCCTAGTAGCAGTGTCTGCTAGTCAGCGGATTATCCCGGCTGTTAAGCAAGCTACACCACTTGTAGTTTGTACACTTAATTTTTTCAAAGGAAATGCTTCGGGACCACGGGATACTCAGTGAAGAGCATCAGGAGGCACCTCAAGGCATAGGGGCTGGGACTGGCGGTAGGATGCCTTGCGGTGGACAGCCGAGCTCGATCCTTATAAAAGCTTTTTAACTGCAGCAGCTTTAGTGGACACTACTGGAGCTGGAATTACGCGGCTGCTGGCATGAGACTTGCCCTCCAATAGATCCTTGTAAAAGGATTTAAAGTGTATTCATTCAAATTAGAGAGACAATTTAAATTAAAAAGCTTAGAGCTGCCTCCACCACAGGGGGGCTCGCTCGACCCACCAGCGGACAGGCACCAGTATTGGGAGAGGGGGGCTGGCCATCAGGGTTCACCGCGGCTCTGGCACAAACCCGGCGACACGGAGGTGGCACGGGCAGGAACGGACTGGCCGTGTCGGCTTCTCACTTTTTGGATTTTAGAAGGGCATGACATGCCTATATCTGTGTCTCCCCCTCCTTTTACTCCTCCGCCTCTTTTCTTTTCACATGACTATATGTACTTGTCACTTTTCCATGTGTTAGTTATGTCTTCTGAGCAGTTTGTCAGCTTTTGGACACCTTTGAAGGTGTTTTCTATGTGTTTCTATGTGTTTTTGTTTGCCTGCCATTGGTTTTAACGGTGTTCGAAGGGGTTCGACGAACAGTTCGACGAACAGTTTGGCGAACACACGGGTGTTCGACGAACTGAACCGAACTCGAACACTACGGGGGTGGCTCAACACTAGCCTTGACTAAACCTTTTTTTCCATTTATAGCAACTGGGTCTCCTGTGCACTGTTGGCCTAAGCAGTGAATGGAAGGCTTTCCAAAAATTATGAGGAACTGCAATGCCCCTTGAAACAGACATGGATTACAGCAGAGGTCCCCAACCGCCGGTCCGCGTACCAGGACCGGGCCGTTGGGGTTTTTCAGCCGTCCGCGGCACGGCCACAGACAATCACTAAACATTGACAGTGTGCTCTGGTCTGCGGTGGCTCAGAGCACACTGTGTGGGGTGGATGCTGCCCGCTGTTCTAGACTCCCACAGGGTAGACCTGTAGAGGACCTGTGATGACATCAAGGTACATAACTGTGATGTCACCACAGGTCCTGAAGCAGGATGAAGCAGGGGCGGAACTACCGCCCGTGCAGCCGGTTCATTGAACGGGGGCCCCGAGGGAGAGGGAGCCCCTCCAGCCTCCAGCAGGGCCGCCATCAGGGCATGACTGCCCTGACTCCAGTATGGGGCCCGGCCGGTAGGAGCCCCCTCGGAGCCCCCCTCTTGTGCGTCTCTCTCCTCATGGGGCCCCCGGCCCCATGCAAAGCGCCGGGTCCAGGACATCTCATAATTCCTCTGACTTCCGGTCATGTGACGGCGCCGTCACATGACCGGAAGGCAGGAGAACCTGGTGTCAGCGATTTGGACTAGCGCCAGGATTCTGCAGGGATCGCATGGGGGTAAGTATAACAAGTTTTATTTTTTTTAAATACAATTAACTAGGAGTGGGGGGAATGGGAGATGCACATGGGGGGAGGGGAGAGATGAGAGATCCACATGGGGGGAGGGGAGAGATGAGAGATCCACATGGGGGGGAGGGGAGAGATGAGAGATGCACATGGGGGGAGGGGAGAGATGAGAGATGCACATGGGGGAGGGGAGAGATGAGAGATCCACATGGGGGGAGGGGAGAGATGAGAGATGCACATGGGGGGGAGGGGAGAGATGAGAGATGCACATGGGGGGAGGGGAGAGATGAGAGATGCACATGGGGGGCAGGGGAGAGATCCACATGGGGGGGAGGGGAGAGATGAGAGATCCACATGTGGGGGAGGGGAGAGATGAGAGATGCACATGGGGGGAGGGGAGAGATGAGAGATGCACATGGGGGAGGGGAGAGATGAGAGATCCACATGGGGGGGAGGGGAGAGATGAGAGATGCACATTGGGGGGAGGGGAGAGATGAGAGATGCACATGAGGGGAGGGGAGAGATGAGAGATGCACATGGGGGAGGGGAGAGATGAGAGATGCACGGGGGGGGTGAGAGATGCACGGGGGGGATGAGAGATGCACGGGGGGATGAGAGATGCACGGGGGGGGGATGAGAGATGCACGGAGGGGATGAGAGATGCACGGGGGGTGGATGAGAGATGCATGGGGGGGGTGAGAGATGCACGGAGGGGGATGAGAGATGCACGGAGGGGGATGAGAGATGCACGGGGGGTGAGCTGCACATGGGGGGGTGAGAGATGCACATGGGGGGGTTATGTTTACATAACTTTGTTGCCTTATGAAGGGCGGGGGGGGGTCCCCAAAAATTTCTTGCACAGGGGCCCACTACAGTCTGTGTCCGCCCCTGGGATGAAGTAAATGCAGCTGAACAGCAGCTGTCAGGACAGCTGCCCTGTCCTGCTGCAGGGCGTGATGGGGCCTCAGTGATGCGGCTCCTGGCACAGCACATTATGTGGGGCTCCTGGCATAGCTCCTGGCGGGGACCTGGTCTACACTATATGATAAGTATGCACTAAACTCCAAATCCCTCCATTACCCCGCCCCCATATGACCAAAGCCCCGCCCACCCCACCCCCTCCTTGCTGGGCCATGGAAAAATGATCTTGTTTCAAGTCGGTCCCTGGTGCAAAAAAGGTTGGGGACCACAGGATTACAGCGTACTAAAAACCTTCTACACTTTAACCTTAGTGTTCGCCTATGCATTGAAAAGCAAAAGCTGACTAAAATTAGGAGGAAACGCAATGCCGCTTGGAAGAGTGGTGGAGGTCGCAGTAGCTTAACAAGACAGTTTTAATGCCCCTTGGAAGAGCGGTGGAGGTAGCAGTAGCTTAAAAAGATGGTTTAAATGCCCCTTGGAAGAGACGTGGTGGTCACAGTAGAATAAAAAGACAATATCAATGCCCCTTGAAAATGTGGTGGAGGTCGCAGTAGCTTAACAAGATGGTTTTAATGCCCCTTGGAAAAGTGGTGGAGGTGCAGTAGCTTAAGAAGACGGTTTTAATGCCCCTTGGAAAAATGGTGGAGGTCGCAGTAGCTTAACAAGATGGTTTTAATGCCCCTTGGAGAAGTGGTGGAGGTCGCAGTAGCTTAACAAGACAGTATTAATGCCCCTGGGAAAAGTGGTGGAGGTTGCAGTAGCTTAACAAGATGGTTTTAATGCCCCTTGGAGAAGAGGTGGAGGTCGCAGTAGCTTAACAAGACCGTTTTAATGCCCCTTGGAAGAATGGTGGAGGTCGCAGTAGCTTAACAAGATGGTTTTAATGCCCCTTGGAAGAGCGGTGGATGTCGCAGTAGCTGAAAAAGACGGTTTAAATGCCCCTTGGAAGAGACGTGGATGTCACAGTGGAATAAAAAGACAATATCAATGCCCCTTGAAAATGTGGTGGAGGTCGCAGTAGCTTAACAAGACGGTTTTAATGCCCCTGGGAAAAGTGGTGGAGGTCGCACAGTAGCTTATCAAGACGGTTTTAATGCCCCTTGGAAGAGTGATGGAGATCGCAGTAGCTTAACAAGATGGTTTTAATGCCCCTCAGAAGAGCCATGCAGTACAGCATCTTAAAAACATTATTCCCATTATTGGGGAGTGGGTCTCCCATAGTGTTTGCCTATGCCTTCCAAGCAAAAGCTGCCAAAAATTAGGAGGGAGGAACTTGCAATGCTGGCAACACGGACCAAGGTCACCCTGGTGGTATAGTGGTGGTGGAGGCTGAGGATAAGGAGAAGAGCAAACTGCAGCCGAAATGAGGAAGCGTATACCCATGTGTGGGTGTGAAGCGGTGCATAGGAATACACCTCCCGAAATAACACAGTGGATTTGACTTTATGTTATTCTGCTGTCATTTGGTGGTGATGAGAAGTCTGGCCCAATCCAGCCCTTGTACATTTTGATAAGGGTCAGCTTGTTAGCATTGTCAGTTGACAGGCGAGTGCGCTTATCAGTTATAATTCCCCCAGCGGCACTAAAAACACGCTCCGATAACACGCTAGCGGCAGGGCAGGCCAGGACCTCCAAGGCATACAGAGTGAGTTCATTCCAAGTGTCCAGCTTGGATACCCAATAATTAAAAGGCACAGAGGAATCGCCTTGTGAGAGTACCCCGCGCCTCAGGGCCTGAAAGCTGGGCGAGTCTCAGAAAACTGTCCCAGAATTTTGACAGTGTTCCCCTGCCTCTGCTGGATTGGAGTTGCGTCTCTCTCACCTGTACGCCTTGGTTGGTCAACGAACTGTGACCTCTACCGCTAGCGTGTTCAAATGGGAATTTTTTTAAACAGTTCTGCAGCAAGGGCCTTCTGGTACTGCACCATTTTTGTAGACCTCTCCACCTCAGGAATAAGAGAGTGAAAGTTCTCCTTGTAGCGGGGGTCTAAAAGTGTCACCAACCAGTAATGACTGTCACCCAACATTTTGACAACGCGAGGGTCACGGTTCAGGCAGCGTAACATAAAGTCAGCCATGCGTGCCAGACTGGTAATGGGCAAGACTCACCAAGATGACGACTGACCATGCTCTCCTCCTCCTCCTACTCCTTGTCCTCCCCGCTGTCCTCAGGCCACCCACACTGAACCGACGGTATGACAGTTGTACAGGTGCTACCATCTACAGCGCATGATACCAGCTCCTGTTCTTCCTCCTCCTCCTCTCCCTCATTGTCCCCCAATGCACGTTGGGATGAGATGAGGCTGGGCTGTGTGTAATCGCCCTCTACAGCTTCTTGATCCATCTCATCATACTCTGGCTGCAATGCCTCCTTTTTAATTCTCTGCAGAGAGCGTTGCAAAAGACTGACAAGTGGGATGCTGACGCTAATGATGGCATCATCACCACTCACCATCTTGGTGGACTCCTCAAAGTTTTTCAGGATGGTACATATGTCAGACATCCAGGTCCACTCCTGAGGTCTTATATGTGGAGTCTGACCTGAATATCGACGGCCTTGTTGCAGCTGGTACTCCACAACTGCTCTCTTCTGCTCACAAATCCTTTGCAACATGTGGAGGGTAGAGTTCCAACGTGTGGGGACATCACACACCAGTCGGTGTGCCGGAAGCTTCAAACGCTGCTGAAACACAGTAAGGGTGGCGGAAGCTGTAGCCGACTTTCGAAAATGAGCTGACAGGCGGCGTACTTTGACGAGCAGATATGGCCACTCGGGGTACTATTTAAGAAACTGCTGAACCATGAGGTTAAGCACATGAGCCAGGCATGGTACGTGTGTGATCTCGCCTAGCCTCAGAGCCGCCACCAGCTAACTGCCATTGTCACACACGACCATGCCTGGATGTAGGTTCAGCGGTCTCAGCTACAGATCTGCCTGCTCTTTCACAGCTGTCCACAACTCACAAGCAGTGTGAGGTTTATCACCTAATCTTATGAGTTTCAGCACAGCCTGTTGCCGCTTGACTGAGGCAGTACTGCAGTGCTTCCAGCTTGTAACTGATGTGGTGATATCTAAGATGGAGGCTGAACACGAGGAGGAGGAGGATGATGCGCAGGAGCTGTACACTGTGGGGGAAACTCTGACGGACATAGGGCCCGCAATCCTCGGTGTGGGGAGGATGTGTTCTGTCCCAAGATCCGACTGGGTCCCGGCTTCTACTATGTTTACCCAGTGTGCCGTCAGGGAGATGTACCATCCCTGGCCACAAGCACTTGTCCACGTGTCTGTTGTCAGGTGGACTCTCCCAGTTACTGCGTTGTTGAGGGCACGGCAGATGTTTTGGGACACATGCTTGTGTAGTTCGGGGATGGCACATCGGGCAAAATCGTGTTCGCTGGGGACCGAGTACCGAGGGACGGCCACCGCCATAACGTTGCGGAAGGATTCCGTCTCCACCAGCCTAACAGGCAGCATTTTCAACGCAAGCAGTCGTGAAATGTGCGAATTTAGGACTGTGGCCTGTGCGGCATTGGCTGCGAATTTGCTCTTTCGTTCAAAGGTCTGGGATATGGACAATTGTACGCTGCGGTGGGACGTGGACCTTGATGCTGTTTCTTGACAAACTGCCATAACAAGTGAAGACTGAGATGAGGGGGCATCTTTGCATGCAGTATGGACAGGGGATTGCCTTGCACGCACAACAGGGGGTTCTCTTACACACACAATAGCGGAAGAAGCAGTGGTGACACCTGCTGACACTGGTCGTGTACCCTGGGGTTCACCCCACAAAGTCGGGTGCTTTGCTGACATGTGCCTGATCATGCTGGTGGTGGTCAGGCTGGTAGTTTTGTCACCCCTGCTGATGCTGGCCTGGCAGGTGGTACAAATGGCCTTTTTGGGGTTATCAGCAGATTATTTAAAAAATTCCAGACTCTGGAAGACCTACCGGTTGTACTGGCAACGTCCCTCGCGTTGGTATTACAGGGAATGGTTGCCCCCCTTCTGTCTGCAGCCACCACACTGCTTCTTCCTGCCTGTTGGGGTACTCTTCCTCCCTCCCCCTGTGTGCTGTTGGCCTCGCTCTGCGTGTCCTCCTGCCACGTTGGGTCAGTTACTAGATCATCCACCACCTCCCCCTCTTCCACTTCCACACCACAGTCCTCCTCCTCACTTCATGGCATTTGCGTCTCGTCATCATCCACCTTTTGTGACAAACTGACAGCATCGCCTTCCTGTGGCCGTGGCTGTTCAAATATTTGGCCATCGCTACATAGGATCTCCTCTTCCACCACTTCAAGCGGAGCAGGCGAGGGGCCCAAATATGGAAATGGACCAGTGAACAGCTCTTCAGAGTGTTCAACTGTGGGATCAGTTGCTGTCTGACGACACTCGGCATGGTGGGAGGAAGGAGCATCAGGGTGAGGAGGAGTATGCGGTTGAGACTCACGGCTACTAAGACTTGACCGTGTGGAAGACAGACCGGAGGTTGTGGTGCCCAGGTGACAGGAAGTATTATCTGCTATCCAATTAATAACCTGTTCATACTGATCAGTTTGCATTAGTGGTGTTGTTGTGTGCTTCCATAGTAATTCGGTCAAGAACTGGGAGCGAGAAGATGTGGCTGTTGGTTGTGGCACATTTTCACCTTGGCCACGGCCCCGTCCTCTGCACGCACCATCACCAGAACGTCCAGTTCCACGTCCCTTGTCACGCGCCTTGTCCATTGTAAATGAAGTAAAATAGATTACACTCGCACTATCAATGGAAAAAGGGTAATAAAAAGGAGATTTGAACCGTGGAAGAGGAAAACTACAGTTCTAGTTATCTGGCCTACACCAGAATCTTTTAAACAGATATGTTTGTGTCTGAACAGACAGCGAGACACTCAAACTGTTTTTATTTATGTAAAAAAGGCAAAAAGGTGGATTACACCCAGATTTGAACTGTGGAAGTGGAAAACCACAATTCTATTTCTCTGGCCTACACCAGAATCTTTTAAACAGAAATATTTGTGTCTAAACAGTCAATGAGACACTCAAACTGTTTTTTTTATGTAAAAAAGGCAAAAAGGTGGATTACACTCAGATTTGAACCGTGGAAGAGGAAAACCACAATTGTAGTTCTCTGGCCTACACCAGAATCTTTTAAACAGATATATTTGTGTCTGAACCGTCAGCGAGACACTCAAACTGTTTTTTTTTCATGGAAAAAAGGCAAAAAGGTGGATTACACCCAGATTTGAACCGTGGAAGAGGAAAACCACAATTCTATTTCTCTGGCCTACACCAGAATCTTTTAAACAGATATATTTGTGTCTGAACAGTCAGCGAGACACTCAATTTGTTTTTCTTATGGAAAAAAGGCAAAAAGGTGGATAACACCCAGATTTGAACCGTGGAAGAGGAAAACCAAAGTTCTAATTTCCTGGCGTATACCAGACTTTTTTGATTAGATATATTTGTGTATTAACAGTCACCGAGACACTCAAACTGTTTTTTATTATGAAAAAAAGACAAAAAGGTGGATAATACCCAGATTTGAACCATGGAAGAGGAAAACCACAGTTCTAATTTCCTGGTGTATACCAGACTTTTTGAAACAGATATATTTGTGTCTGAACAGTCAGCGAGACACTCAAACTGTTTTTTTTATGGGAAAAAAAGGTAAAAAAGTGGATAATTTAGAGATTTGAACCATGGAACTGCAAAACCACAGTTCTAGTTATCTGGCCCAAACCAGACTCTTTTAAACAGATATATTTGTGTCTGAACACTCACAGACACACTCAATTTTTTTTTTTGGGGGGGGGAAATACCAAAAGATTAATAAGACGGGTATTAGACCCTACACTACCTATTTCGCAATATAAATCTCTCCCTAGCTCAGCAGCACTCTCCTTACACTGTCTGATCCGGAGCGACTGTGTCCAAGATGGCGGCGCCCAGTTTAAATACTCGAGGAGATGCTGTGCGGTCAGCCAATCACTGTAATGCCCACAACCAACATAGCTACGGCATTACAGTGACTGGCTGGCAATCCCCGCATGTTCATTGGCTCTGTAAAGAGCGCCAAACATGAAGGGCGGAGACCCGAGCTCCCGTCCGAGTACCCCGAAAATGCTCGGTGCTCGCCGAACATCCCGAGTAGTGAGATGCTCGGGCGAGTACCGAGCAGTGTCGAGCATGCTCGCTCAACACTAAAAACATTACAATGCAATATATTGGTAAAAGCAAAGCACATATACTAAATGGGGTCACTTGTGGGGGAGCTCCAATGTTTAGGCACACAGGGGCTCTCCAAACGTGACATGGTGTCTGCTAACAAATTGGAACCATGTCGCGTTTGGAGAGCCCCTGTGTGTCTAAACATTGGAGCTCCCCCATAAGTGACCCCATTTTGGAAACTAGACCCCCCAAGGCACCTATCTAGATGCATAGTGAGCACTTTGAACCCCTAAGTGCTTCACAAATTGATTCATAAAAATTAAAAAGTGGGAAAAAAAAACACTTTTTTATTTTTACGGATTAATTTGTGAAGCACCTGGGGGTTCCAAGTGCTCACTATGCATCTAGATAGGTGCCTTGGGGGGTCTAGTTTCCAAAATGGGGTCACTTGTGGGGGAGTTCCAATGTTTAGGCACACAGGGGCTCTCCAAACGCAACATCGCGTCCGCTAACAATTTGAGCCGATTTTCCATTCAATTTGTTAGCGGACACCATGTCGCGTTTGGAGAGCCCCTGTGTGCCTAAACAGTGGAAACCCCCCACAAGTGACCCCATTTTGGAAACTAGACCCCTCAAGGATTTTATCAAGGGGTATAGTGAACATTTTGAACCCAGAGGTACGACAGAGAATTTGATAACATTAGGTCATCTTATTGAATTAGTTGTCATTAGTCTTGAGCGCAAGTGATCGCTACTTGAGTTTGCATCGGGTACTCAGGTATGCACCATGTACTGCGTGTGCTCGAGTGACATGCTCGAGTCCCTGCCCCGCATGTTTCACGGTTATTAGACACCCAAAAAAAAACATGCGGGGATCGCTCATGCATGGCAGGCAATCCCCGCAAAGTTATTTTGGCTGCGAAGCATATGAGGTGGAGACTCAAGCATGTCACTCAAATACCCACGATACTCAATGCATACCAGAGCACCCGATGCAAACTCAAGTAGCGAGCACTTGCGCTCAACACTAATCGCCATATCGTCATCTTTTTTTCTTACTTTTGAAAAAAATCCCAACCCCAGCCCTAACCCCAACCCCAGCCCTAACCCTAGCCCAACCCTAATTCTAGCACAACCCTAACCCGAGAGTTTTTTTTTTACGCCGTTCCTTGTGCGGTATAAGTGATTAGATGACTTTATTCTTCGGGTCAGTGCGACTACAGCGATACCAGAATCATATGGGGTTTTTATGATTGACAGCTGTCACACACTAAAAGACGCATTTTTTGTAAAATCTAGTTTTTGCATCGCCATATTTTGAGAGCTATAATTTTTCCATATTTTGGCAGACAGAGTCATGTGATGACTTGTTTTTTGCGGGATGAGTTGCCATTTTTATTGGTGCCATTTTCAGGAACGTGACATTTTTTGATCGCTTTCTATTTTGATTTTTGGGGGGCAGAATAAACAAAAACCAACAATTGCTTTTTTTTTTTATTCTGTTCCGCGTGTGGTAAAATTGATAAGGTAGCTTTATTCTTTGGGTCAGTACGTTTACAACAGTACCACATTTATATTGTTTTTCTATGTTTTGGTGCTTTTACACAATAAAAGCTATTTTATAGAAAAAAATATTTTTTTGCATTGCTTTATTCTGAGAGCTATAACTTTTTGATTTTTTGGATGATGGAGCTATATGGCAGCTTGTTTTTTGCGGGATAAGATGACTTCTTCAGCGGTACCATTTTTATTTATATTCGTCTTTTTGATCGCGTGTTATTCCATTTTATGTTTGGCGGTATGATGATAAAGCATTGTTTTTTGCTTTGTTTTTTATTTTATTTTTTTTACCGTGTTCACTGAAGGGGTTAACTAGTGGGACAGTTTTATAGGTCAGGTCGTTCCGGACGCGGCAATACCAAATATGTGTACTTTTATTGTTTGTTTGCTTTTTTTTCATGATAATATTTATTAATGGGTACATTATATTTTTATTTTTGGTGGATTATTTTTTTTATTTTTTTTAAAATATTTTTACAATTTTTATTTTATTTTTTTTTTACTTTCTGGGAGTTTTTTTAACTTTTTTACTTTGTCCCACTCTGGGACTTTAACTTTTTTTATTCAGATTGCCTGCACAGCATAGGGATGGAGCACCATCCCTGTGCTATGCAGGCAGTCAGCGCTGCACAGTGAGAACATTGTGTGGTCGTGCACCGCGCATGACCAAACAATGTTCCTGCTGCCTGGTGACCCGGATGTTGTCATGACGACATCGGGTCGTCATGGCAACACCCGGGAGCCGCGGCAGACAGCGCTGGAGGCCGGAAGAAGAGGTGAGTATACCGATCACCTCCCCTTGCCACCGCAATGCTGCGATCGACTTCGATCGCAGCATTGCGTGGGTTAATGTGCCAGGAGCGGTGCGGGACCACTCCCTGCACATAGTACCGGTTGTCAGCTGTGACAATCAGCTGACACCCGGCAGCGATCGCGCCCGCACAGCCTGTGTGCGCGCGCGATCGCGATGACGTACTAATATGGGTCAGGCTCTTAAAGCCCAGGGCACTGACGCGTCTTAATACGTCATGGGCTGTAAAGGGGTTAAATAAGTCAGTGCTCCACCAGAGGGAGCCAGTATTTCACTAATGAAATCGTAGCGGCCTCCAAATTTTTTTTAAATGCGTGGTACTCAGCAACACCCAACTGATGGGACAGTTGAGTTAAATGAGTAGCAGCTGATAACAAGGTGACTGACTAGGTATATGGTGTGTGTGCAACGGTGTCGCAAAGGAAAAATGCATTATTGCGGCTTATCTAAGGAAGGAAGGTATAGATAGATAGATGGATATATAGATAGATAACATTACAATACAATATATTGGTAAAAGCAAAGCACATATAGTACACTGTGTTCCAAATTATTATGCAAATTATATTTTCTCAGATTTTCCCAAATTACCTATATGAATTGCAGTCATTGTAATTTTCCAGTCAAATAGCTATTAGAGTACAATTGAAAGGTTTTTGTACAAACTGCCTATGATAACAGTATATTTTTAAAAAAATAAAAAACTCAAACTGCACTCAAAATGCATGTTCCAAATTATTATGCACAGCAGAGTTTTCAACCTTTTCATTTTAATAAAGAACAAAAAAATTTTATTTTTTGAAATTATAAGCATTAGCAGGTTATTACTAACTGAAATCAAACAGTTTTCAACTCAAAACTTTATTCTAGGTGATGTTACATTTGCACATAGGACCCCTTGTTCGAAAGGAACTTCTGAACTCTCTCGTCCATTGAATTTGTCAGGTTTTGGATGGTTTCTGCTTCAATTGTTTTGCATGAGGACAGAATACCCTCCCAGAGCTGTTGCTTAGATGTGAACTGCCTCCCGCCATCATAGACACTCCTTTTGATGATGCTCCAGAGGTTCTCAATGGGGTTGAGGTCAGGGGAGCTTGGGTGCCACACCATAAGTTTGTCCCCTTTTATGCCCATAGCAGCCAGAGATGCAGATGTGTTATGTGCAGCATGAGACGGGGCATTATCATGCATGAAATGATCTCGATGGTCCAGATGGATGGAGTGCTGGATGGCTGGTTGATGGACACCCCATGCAAACACGGCTACGGCGCTAACAAGGAGGAGGTGGAGTAATGTTTTGGGCTGGAATCATGGGGAGAGAGATTGTCGGCCCTTTTAGGATCCCTGAAGGGGTAAAGATGAACTCCATAATGTATGTTGAGTTTCTCAAACAGCACTTCCTTCCATGGTTCAAGAAGAACTGTGCATTCTGCAGCAAGTTCATTTTCATGCATGATAATGCACCGTCTCATGCTGCACATAACACATCTGCATCTCTGGCTGCTATGGGCATAAAAGGGGACAGTTGAGTTAAATGAGTAACAGCTGATAACAAGGCCACTGACTTGGTATATAGTGTGTGCAACGGTGTAGCAAAGGAAAAATGCATTATTGCAGCTTATCTAAGGAAGGAAGGGATAGATAGATAGATGAATATATAGATAGATAACATTACAATACAATATATTGGTAAAAGCAAAGCACATATACTAAATGAGAACAGATACTACACTTGATGTTAGCCAAAAGGCCGAGAAGCGATAACCTGAATTGGTTTTGACCTATGACTGCACCCTGGCTTCAAGAAGGCACCCATTGTAGGGATAGGAGAAAGACTCCCCTTAGGAAGACATGTTGTTCATCAATAGACACCTTAAAACCCACAACTTTACTACTTGTTGCAACTGCAGTCCACGCATGCATTTTTAATCTGCATAAGTCTGCCTATTTTCACACATTCTCCCCTCCCCCCGCTGTCCCATGCGCCTCAAGACAAGGGCATGGGGAGATGATAACTAATTAGTGAACAAACAAGCAGCGGTCCACTTTCTTCATAGTCTGCAGGCTCCCTGCAGACTGAAGCTGACTGCAGCAGCACAGCCAGATAAAGGCCAGGAGCACATTATGACATGTGCAATGATGTTCCGTTCTTCCATTCTTGCATTATTCCATTGTTCTATTGTCCCATTCTATTACATTATTCCATTGTTCCATTCACTTACATCTATTGCAAGCAATCTATCTGCCTGGGTGAAAACCAATAGGATGCTCTGATTGACAGACATAGGTAGCACTTTAAAACAACATCTCAGACCACACTTTTTTATATCTTTTTTTTCATCCACAGATAGAAAATTAAAGAAGTCAGTGCTCCACCAGAGGGAGCCAGAATTTCACTAAAGAAATCGTAGCTGCCCCCCAATTTTTTTTTAAGTGTGTGGTACTCAGCAACACCTAACTGATGGGACAATTGTGTTGAAAGAGTAGCAGCTGATAACAAGGCCACTGACTAGGTATGTGATGTGTGCAACAGTGTAGCAAAGGACAGATGCATTATTGCAGCTTATCTCAGGAAGGAAGAGATAGATAGATAGATAGAAAGATAGATAGATAGATAGAGAGATAGATAGTAGTGTTGAGCGAGCATGCTCGACACTGCTCGGTACTAGTGTTGAGCCACCCCCGTAGTGTTCGAGTTCGGTTCGGTTCGTCGAACACCCGTGTGTTCGCCGAACTGTTCGTCGAACTGTTCGTCGAACACCTTCGAACACCGTTAAAACCAATGGCAGGCAAACAAAAACACATAGAAAACACATAGAAAACACCTTCAAAGGTGTCCAAAAGCTGACAAACTGCTCAGAAGACATAACTAACACATGGAAAAGTGACAAGTACATATAGTCATGCGAAAATAAAAGAGGTGGAGGAGTAAAAGGAGGGGGAGACACAGATATAGGCATGTCATGCCCTTCTAAAATCCAAAAAGTGAGAAGCCGACACGGCCAGTCCGCTCCTGCCCGTGCCACCTCCGTGTCACCGAGTTTGTGCCAGAGCTGCGGTGAACCCTGATGGCCAGCCCCCCTCTCCCAATACTGGTGCCTGTCCGCTGGTGGGTCGAGCGAGCCCCCCTGTGGTGGAGGCAGCTCTAAGTTTTTTAATTTAAATTGTCTCTCTAATTTGAATGAATACACTTTAAATCCATTTACAAGGATCTATTGGAGGGCAAGTCTCATGCCAGCAGCCGCGTAATTCCAGCTCCAGTAGCGTCCACTAAAGCTGCTGCAGTTAAAAAGCTTTTATAAGGATCGAGCTCGGCTGTCCACCGCAAGGCATCCTACTGCCAGTCCCAGCCCCTATGCCTTGGGGTGCCTCCTGATGCTCTTCACTGAGTATCCCATGGTCCCGAAGCATTTCCTTTGAAAAAATTAAGTGTCTAAACTACAGGTGGTGTAGCTTGCTTAACAGCCGGGATAATCCGCTGACTAGCAGACACTGCTACTAGGCACAAAGTATTTCCTGGGCTAGATGCAGTTAAAAATTTGTAATTAGATACTCTCGTTGGATGCTGAAAAAGCATTCCATAGAGTCTCCTGGCACGCCATATATGATTCTCTTAAAAAGCTTGGGGTAGGGGTCTAGGGAACCCTTTTATAGCCAAAATCACGGCCCTGTATCACAATACGTCACCTAGGCTGAAGATAAATGGAACTGTAGCACCCTGAGGGCTCGGTTGCTACAGAGGTATTGCACCTCACCCAGAGGTGTGATATCTCACTCTCAGGTAAGGATGGAGTGTGGATCAGGACCCGACACCTGCATGCATTACACCACATTGCCGTGGGGCAGGGCGACCAATATGCCTCTGAGATGGGCACGACAGTCCCTGTCCCTGGCTGGAGTGGGGGGAGGGAACACTGAGGAAGGGGAACCCTGTAGTGCAGGAGCAGGGAGGAAGCAGTTCCTGGGTGCATTGAGAAGGGAGTATAAAAGGTGGGCACCATCTTAGTTCAGTGCAGAGAAGTCTGAGCAGAAGTGGCAGGGAGCAGGGGCTCTGCATGAGCTCTGCTCCGGAGGCGGGCCTAGTAACAGAGGCCCAGGCCTGGAAGAGGGAGAAGGAAGGAACAGGAGCGGAGAAGGCTCCAGGAACGAGGAATGAAGGGATCCCAGTGGTGCGGACGGGCGAGTCGCCACCGCACGCCCGAATCCACCTGCGTGGAGGGGTCAGGCCAAAGGGGGAGACCGGTCCCTGAAACTAGTAGAGGCAGGAAACGACCCTCAGCTAGAAACCGGAGGCTGTGACATTTTATGTGGCGCAGCCCCTCGCTACACCCGCTAGGAAGGCACCACATAGGGTCAGGGAAACTGGCGCCAAGTTTACCAAGAGGAGGCCCGAGGCAGCCGGACAGAAGAGTTGGTAAGAAAGGCCAGACAAAGGACACACAAAGGGGGTCCTGTGAAGCGCTCCAAAGTTATCTGGGAGTTGTCTGAGCCCCTCACCTGGTGAGCACAGTACGACGTGGGCAGCCGTTACCTGCAGACGTGGTCTGGATAATAAGAACTGTGAGTAAAGGCCCTGGACTGCATCACTGACTCCGTGTCGTTACTGCTGCTGCCATGCACCATCACCCCCATCCTCCGCATACACTGCCCTGAGGCTATACTCCTCCCGTGGGGAGTTATGCTACGCTCTGCTGCACCCACA
This sequence comes from Phyllobates terribilis, assembly GCF_046119375.1. NCBI lineage: Eukaryota > Metazoa > Chordata > Amphibia > Anura > Dendrobatidae > Phyllobates > Phyllobates terribilis. Next base: position 53,386,144 of record NW_027362768.1, on the reverse strand, counting down.
ACACCAGCCTCAGCGGTCTGCCCTGCAGCGGCGGTTCACTCTGACCGCAATCTACGGGTGGCGTAGTCGGACATTTAAACATCAAAACCACATAAATAGTTCCGCCACTGGTTTGACCACCCTGAGCCTCGGAACCGGGTCGCCGCCACGAAGACTACAACCACCAGCATCCACCAAAAAGGGTCCGGCTCGGGTGTCCCAAGGCCCAGGGTGTGCATCAGAACATTTTTATCACCTTTCACAATCACCAATGGGACAAGGCAGGGATGTCCTCTGTCCCCTCTCTTATACATCCTAGTGACGGAGCACCTGTTCTCATCAATTCGCCATAACTCCAATATTAGGTGGATTGAGGTGGGAGGCACCGAGTACAAGTGCTCTCTATTTGCTGATGATGTCCTAGTATATATCACTCAATCACATATATCCATCCATGCTGTTATGGCTGAAATAGATCACTTTGTTACATGGTCAAATTTTAAAATCAATGCAGCGAAGTCTGAGGCCCTCGATGTCTCCCTCCCCAAATCCATATAGGATTCCATCCAGTCCAACTTTCCCTTTGCCTGGCCCTCACAGGGTATCAAATACTTAGGAATTCCTATTCATAGAGACCTCTCCCATCTATGTTATCTTAATTTTGGGCCCTTTATTGAACAACTCCATACAGACCACGGTTGGCAAGTTAGAACTGTAAGATTCACTACGTGAACCACTGGTGTTTTGTGGAAAAGCACATGTACACTGCGTTCCAAATTATTATGCAAAAAGTGTTTAGGAGTGATAAGGGAAGAATTTGTTTGTTTGTCAGTTAAACTCATTGATGGTGATGTGTGTCAGGGCTCTTTATATCACTGTAAGCAATTGCAGACACCTGTGCTAATTAGTTTGGCAGGTGTGTCCAATGAAAGGCAAGACTACTTAAGAAGGCTGTCTCATATTATTAAGCAGCCTACATTTTCTGCCAAAATGGGAAAGAAAAAGGATGTGTCGGCTGCTGAGAAGCAACAAATTGTGGAGTGTTTAGGTCAAGGCATGACTACAATCAACATTGTGCGATGATCAGGATGAAGTGTCTTGGCAATCAAGAAGTATGTAGCTGATTCACAGTACACACGTGTGCGTGCTGATAAGGGCAAATTGAGGACTCTTTCCTACAGGCAATTACGTCAGGTTGAAAGAGCAGCGGCAAAAAAGCCTTGTCATAGCAGCAGACAAGTTTTTGAAGCTGCTTGTGCCTTCAACGTCCCCCGAACAACAAGATGCAGGGTCCTTCAGAGGTTTGCAGCTGTGCATACGCCATCCTGTCGACCTCCTCTATCCACTTCACACAAGCAGAAACGGCTCCAGTGGGCCAAACATTACATGAAGACTGATTTCAAAACTGTTTTGTTCACAGATGAGTGCCGTGCAGCGCTCGATGGTCCAGATGGATGGAGTGGAGGATGGCTGGTTGATGGACACCCCACGCAAACACGGCTACAGCGCCAACAAGGAGGAGGTGGAGTAATGTTTTGGGCTGGAATCATGGGGAGAGAGATTGTCGGCCCCTTTAGGATCCCTGAAGGCGCTAAAGATGAACTCCATAATGTATGTGGATTTTCTCAAACAGCACTTCCTGCCATGGTTCAAGAAGAAGAACCGTGTATTTCACAGCAAGATCATTTTTCTGCATGATAATGCACCATCTCATGCTGCACATAAAACATCTGCATCTCTGGCTGATATGGGCATAAAAGGGGACAAACTTATGGTGTGACCCCCATGCTCCCCTGACCTGTACCCCATTCAGAACCTTTGGAGCATCATTAAAAGGAGTGTCTATGATGGCGGGAGGCAGTTCACATCTAAGCAACAGCTCTGGGAGGGTATTCTGTCCTCATGCAAAACAATTGAAGCAGAAACCATCCAAAACCTGAAAAATTCAATGGACGAGAGAGTTCAGAAGCTCCTTTCGAACAAGGGGTCCTATGTGAAAATGTAACATCACCTAGAATAAAGTTTTGAGTTGAAAACTGTTTGATTTCAGTTTCTAACAACCTGCTAAAGCTTATAATTTCAAAAATGACCATTTTTTTGGTCTTTATTAAAATGAAAAGGTTGATCGAAAAGTTTGGGGGATCTAAGAGTGTGGCAACCCAGTAGTCATGATTAGAGATGAGCGTTGTTCTACTCGAATTGTTCGCCAATCTCAAATTCGAGCTGTTTTGGGCGGTGTTCGAGCCGTTCGGCGAACACGAACAATTTGAGAAAAATTTGGCTGTTCGAGGTTATGTTCGATAACTGTTCGTGCACCAAAATCATAACTGGATTTTTTCTCAGTAATGATGAAAATTAATGTTAATACGCAGTTTGAGTGTACAGCGGGGTGGGGGGAGGGGCAGGGGATGGATCTCTGCAGGAACAATGAAGATCTCCATTTTTTTTTCTCTTTCCCGCATTTGCAGTGGGGAGGTGCAATCTGTCAGCCTATCAGCAGCGCACACACGGAGCGAAGTGCTTTTTTTCACACAAGCAAGGGCATGTGTCATTGGCAGTGTATGTCACATGTCCTTGCCCTATAAGACCAAACCATTTTCCCCGTCGCCACCATTTTCTCACTGCTGCAGCTGCGTGTTAGACGGCACCGCTGTTGCTGTGTGCGCTATACCTTGTTAATTTCAAGCCAATTTTCGCACAAATCTACAGATAGCTTGGGAGTAGGGAATAGTTGTGATTGCAGTCCTTTTAAGGACTAGGTTACAGCATTTCCTACGACTTTTATCAGGCAGGTCTGTGCTCTTAAATAGATAGATTGTGGGAGTAAAGACTAATTGTAATTGGAGTCCTTTTCAGGACTAGGTTACATCAGTTACTATCAGTTTTTGCCAGGCAGGTCTGTGCCAGTGCTGTGCAAGTTTTTTTCACAGCATTTGGCTGAATCTAGCAAAGCTAATCCTTTTTGGCCTATTGCAGAGTGTGTTAGTCAGTGGAGTAGCCTATCTGTGTTGCAAGATATACCACCTGTGTATAGAATACCAATTTTTTTACTGCACCTAGTGAAGTAAAATCTTTTGGGCATAGCATCATTCTATTAGTCCATCTATACTGACCTCCATCAGGTTGCAAATTGAATATAATTTTTTTCTGCATCTAGCTCTAAAAAAATATTGGGCTTCTAGCTGTGTGTGGGACTTGTTCTATTAATCCATCTATACAGACCTCCATCAGGTTGCAAACTGAATATATTTTTTTCTGCATCTACCTCTGAAAAAATATTGGGCTTCTAGCTGTGTGTGGGACTTGTTCTATTAATCCATCTATACAGACCTCCATCAGGTTGCAAACTGAATATATTTTTTTCTGCATCTACCTCTGAAAAAATATTGGGCTTCTAGCTGTGTGTTGGACTTGTTCTATTAATCCATCTATACTGACCTCCATCAGGTTGCAAACTGAATATATTTTTTTCTGCATCTACCTCTGAAAAAATATTGGGCTTCTAGCTGTGTGTGGGACTTGTTCTATTAATCCATCTATACAGACCTCCATCAGGTTGCAAACTGAATATATTTTTTTCTGCATCTACCTCTGAAAAAATATTGGGCTTCTAGCTGTGTGTGGGACTTGTTCTATTAATCCATCTATACAGACCTCCATCAGGTTGCAAACTGAATATATTTTTTTCTGCATCTACCTCTGAAAAAATATTGGGCTTCTAGCTGTGTGTGGGACTTGTTCTATTAATCCATCTATACAGACCTCCATCAGGTTGCAAACTGAATATATTTTTTTCTGCATCTACCTCTGAAAAAATATTGGGCTTCTAGCTGTGTGTGGGACTTGTTCTATTAATCCATCTATACAGACCTCCATCAGGTTGCAAACTGAATATATTTTTTTCTGCATCTACCTATGAAAAAATATTGGGCTTCTAGCTGTGTGTGGGACTTGTTCTATTAATCCATCTATACAGACCTCCATCAGGTTGCAAACTGAATATATTTTTTCTGCATCTACCTCTGAAAAAATATTGGGCTTCTAGCTGTGTGTGGGACTTGTTGTATTAGTCCATCTATACTGACCTCCATCAGGTTGCAAACTGAATATATTTTTTCTGCATCTACCTCTGAAAAAATATTGGGCTTCTAGCTGTGTGTGGGACTTGTTGTATTAGTCCATCTATACTGACCTCCATCAGGTTGCAAACTGAATATATTTTTTTCTGCATCTACCTCTGAAAAAATATTGGGGTTCTAGCTGTTTGTGGGACTTGTTCTATTAATCCATCTATACAGACCTCCATCAGGTTGCAAATTGAATATAATTTTTTTCTGCATCTAACCCAGCCAATAGTTTTGGCCTAATACCACAGTTTGGCCACTCAGCTCTGCTCGGTTCCCATCCATTGTTTTTTTGTGCAAACAACTCCAGAGTTGTGAATTAGTTAACCACCAAAATGAGTGGAAAAAGGCCTGCTGCTGGTGGAAAGGGGAATAGGCGTGTTGGGAAGGGGAAAAAAGGTTGTGTCCGTGGGGTAGGTGTTAAAGCAACAGTAACATCTGCAGAAGAAAGACCATCTTCCAGCCAAACTAAAATGTCTACTTCTTTTAGCGGACAATGTGATAAGATCCCTTTCTTACGGCCACGCCAATCGCTACAAATTCCAGATGAGGCACAAAAACAGCAGGTGCTTCAACGGATATCAAGTGCTCCTTTAAGTGGGCTCTCCTCCACATCAACTTCAACATCACAAATACTCCAGTCCTCAAAGGTGTCACCCCAATCGCACTTGCTTCCTCACAGCTCCCAAATCTCCAGCTGCCCGTCTGAGTATGAGGTAGAACAGATGGTTGAGTCTGCAGAGCTGTTTACTCATACTATAGCCTGGGAATCAGAGGTCGACTCCAGCGCTTCTGTGAATCCAGACGAGGAAATGATCTGCACTGATGCCCAGAATCTTTATGAGTCGGATCCAGGACCAGACGCAGAAGGTTCTGACCATAATGTAGACCCTCATTCCCAAACTGTAACTCCTGTTGGTGGAGACAATGAGGAAGACGATGATAAGACTCAAATACCTGATTGGAGCGACAACTTTAGTTTTTTGTCAGGGCAGGAACAGGTTGGCTCTGAGGACGACGGGTGTGATAACACACAGGGTGATGATGATGAGGTTGGAGATCCCACTTACTGTCAACCCACAGTCAGCCAAGAGATGAGGTCAGCAGAGGAGGTGGAGGAAGATGCTAGTGACGACGAGGTCAGGTTGCGCCTTCCTGGACAGAGACGTAGTACTGTAAGCACGTCAACAACTGCATCCTCAAACACAACTCTGCCTCTCACCACAAGTCGTGGTGGCTCTTCAGGTCGCATGGGTGCTAAGCCTTGCATAGCCTGGGCATTTTTTCAGATCGATAAAGATGACCCAACTCGTGTTATCTGTAACATTTGTCAGCAAAAGCTAAGTAGAGGCCAAAAAATACATAGTTTGAGTACTTCATGCATGAACCGGCACATGGACATGAAGCATAAGTTGCAGTGGGAAGCTCAGTGTGCTACAATGCGGCCTAGCCGGCCGGGCCAACCACCGTCTGCCATATCTTGTGCATCCGCGGCCTCTTCATCCTCTGTGACTGGGGGGACAGCAGTCACACCTGTTTTGGGGCGCAGACCTGCCACCTCTTTACCCGCAACAGCCAGCGTGATTGGCAGGTCATCATTTTCTTTGGAGGTGGTAACACCAGCTGGTGTTGAGCGCTGTCCGACATCGATAGCACCACCTTTGGATCAAGGCAACCTAACATGTCCGCCTGCATCTTCCTCACAGACCGGCAGTTTGCCGGGGACACCCTTATCAACCCCGTCTAAGCACAATAGCCAGCCCTCGGTCCCTCAGATGTGGACAAGTAAAAGCCCATTTCCTCCTAGCCATGAGAAAGCTAAGAGGTTGAATTTCACCATCTGCAAGCTCTTGGCTACAGAAATGCTGCCTTTCCGCCTGGTGGACACAGAGGATCTTCGAGACCTTATGTCCGTCGCAGTGCCCCAGTACCAGATGCCCAGTCGGCACTACTTCTCAAAGAAAGGTGTGCCTGCGCTCCACCAGCATGTCGCACACAACATCACCGCTTCTTTGAGAAACTCTGTGTGTGACAGGGTGCATTTCACCACAGACACTTGGACGAGTAGGCATGGACAGGGGCGTTACATGTCGCTGACTGGGCACTGGGTAACTATGGTGACAGCAGGACAAGGGGCTGCTGTCCAAGTCTTGCCGTCCCCACGAGTTGTGCGTCAATCCTCTTTATGTCAAAGTTCCTCCACTGCTTCTGCCTCCTCAACCTCCTCTCGGTCTTCCACCTGCACCCAAAGCTTGTCTGGTCATGCCACAAGCTTTCTAACTGCGCAGAAGGGATCCTGCACACCTCCTTACTATGCTGGCAGTAGGGCTCAACGTCATCAGGCGGTTTTTACATTGAAATGTCTGGGAAATGTGAGTCACACAGCTGAGGAGTTGTGGTCAGCTCTGGAGAACCAATTTCATGAATGGTTGTCTCCACTGGACCTGAAACCAGGGAAGGCCGTGTGCGACAATGCTGCAAACCTGGGTGCGGCCCTTCGCCGGGGCAATGTCACACACGTGCCTTGTATGGCTCACGTGTTGAACCTGGTTGTCCAGCAATTTTTAGCCCACTATCCCAGACTAGATGGCCTTCTGCAGAGGGCACGGTCGCTGTGTGCTCACTTCCGCCGTTCGCATCCCGCAGCTCAGCGACTTACATCTCTACAGAAGTCGTTGGGCCTGCCACTTCACCGGATAAAATGCGATGTGCCTACCCGGTGGAATTCAACTCTGCACATGTTGCAGCGACTGTGGCAGCACCGACAAGCCCTGGTGCAATACGTTCTGACGTATAGCCTGGGCCAACGAGATTCAGAGGTGGGGCAAATCATGCTGGAGGAGTGGTCTCAGATCAGGGACCTATGCACCCTTCTGCACAGTTTTGAAATGGCGACGAAGATGTTTAGTGCTGACGATGCCATTATCAGCATGACTATTCCGGTGATTTACATGCTGGAGCACATGTTAAACAGAATTCGGAGTCAGGTGGTGGCACAAGAGGAGGTGGAGGAAGAAGAGGAGGAGGAGTTGTATGCGGAAGGGCTAACATCTGCAAGGTCCAGACGGTCGGCAGCACCAAGGCGGCAGGCATGTGAGGGTGGGGGAGATGGTTTTACCAGGGCGCATGGTAGCAGCCAAACTAGTGAGGAAGGTGCAGGAGCCCAGGAAGAAGTGGAGGACGAACTGATGGAAGACTCATCAGATGAGGGAGACCTTGATCACATTTCTGTTGTGCGAGGTTGGGGGGAGAGGACAGAGGAAGGAAGCATGATTGTTACCTCGCCACCAACACAACAGGGACTTGGTGCTCCTGGATGCGCAACACACATGACTGCCTTCTTGCTGCACTACCTGCAACATGACCCTCGAATTGTGAGAATTAGAAATAATCCTGACTACTGGGTTGCCACACTGTTAGATCCCCGGTACAAAAGTAAATTTGCAGAAATTATTCCTGCCATAGAAAGGGATGCAAGCATGCAGGAGTATCAGCAGAGACTGTTGCAGAATCTTACATGTGCTTTCCCACAAAATACCAGTGGTGCACGTAGTGAATCTCACAGTTCCAACTTGCCAACCATGGGACCGTCAAGTGTTCAGCACTCAAACCGTAACAGAACCACAGTATCTGCTGGTAACATCAATTTTGCGGAATCATTTCACCACTTTTTTAGCCCATCCTTTGCAAGGCCACAGGAGACAAGAAGTCTGACACATAGTCAACGCCTAGAGACGATGGTACAGGAGTATCTCCAAGTAAACATTGAAGCCATGACTGTGTCACTGGACCCTTGCTCTTTTTGGGCTTCCAATCTGGATAAATGGCCGGAGCTAGCCACTTACGCCTTGGAGATCTTGTCATGCCCCGCAGCCAGCGTTCTGTCTGAACGTGTGTTCAGCGCTGCTGGTGGTGTGCTGACAGATAAGCGCACGCGGCTCTCCACTGATAATGTAGACAGACTCACGTTCATAAAGATGAACAAATCATGGATCCGAAACGACTTTTCTACCCCTGTGTCATCCTGGGGAGAGTAAAAGCTTGATGATTGGTTAAAATCACCCTACCAACCGTTTTAAGCTTTCAAATTACTAATCATGTTTATCTGTATCTTGGCTGGAAAATAATTTGGGCTTTGTAGCAGTGTGCAGCACTGATTCTATTAGGCCATCTATAATAAGCTCCACCAGATTTAAAATTACTAATCATGTTTATCTGTATCTTGACTGGAAAATAATTTGGGCTTTGTAGCAGTGTGCAGCACTGATCCCATTAGGCCATCTATACTAAAGCTTCACCAGATTTAAAATTAATAATAATTTTTAGCTGCATCTAGCCCGGAAAATAAATTTGGGGCTCCGAGATGCGCAAGACACATAAGTGCCTTCTTGCTGCACTACCTGCAGCATGACCCTCATATTGTTAGAATTCGAAGTAATCATGACTACTGGGTTGCCACACTCTTAGATCCCCCAAACTTTTCGATCAACCTTTTCATTTTAATAAAGACCAAAAAAATGGTCATTTTTGAAATTATAAGCATTAGCAGGTTGTTAGAAACTGAAATCAAACAGTTTTCAACTCAAAACTTTATTCTAGGTGATGTTACATTTTCACATAGGACCCCTTGTTCGAAAGGAGCTTCTGAACTCTCTCGTCCATTGAATTTGTCAGGTTTTGGATGGTTTCTGCTTCAATTGTTTTGCATGAGGACAGAATACCCTCCCAGAGCTGTTGCTTAGATGTGAACTGCCTCCCGCCATCATAGACACTCCTTTTAATGATGCTCCAAAGGTTCTGAATGGGGTACAGGTCAGGGGAGCATGGGGGTCACACCATAAGTTTGTCCCCTTTTATGCCCATATCAGCCAGAGATGCAGATGTTTTATGTGCAGCATGAGATGGTGCATTATCATGCAGAAAAATGATCTTGCTGTGAAATACACGGTTCTTCTTCTTGAGCCATGGCAGGAAGTGCTGTTTGAGAAAATCCACATACATTATGGAGTTCATCTTTAGCACCTTCAGGGATCCTAAAGGGGCCGACAATCTCTCTCCCCATGATTCCAGCCCAAAACATTACTCCACCTCCTCCTTGTTGGCGCTGTAGCCGTGTTTGCGTGGGGTGTCCATCAACCAACCATCCTCCACTCCATCCATCTGGACCATCGAGCGCTGCACGGCACTCATCCGTGAACAAAACAGTTTTGAAATCAGTCTTCATGTAATGTTTGGCCCACTGGAGCCATTTCTGCTTGTGTGAAGTGGATAGAGGAGGTCGACAGGATGGCGTATGCACAGCTGCAAACCTCTGAAGGACCCTGCATCTTGTTGTTCGGGGGACGTTGGAGGCACAAGCAGCTTCAAAAACTTGTCTGCTGCTATGACAAGGCTTTTTTGCCGCTGCTCTTTCAACCTGACGTAATTGCCTGTAGGAAAGAGTCCTCAATTTGCCCTTATCAGCACGCACACGTGTGTACTGTGAATCAGCTACATACTTCTTGATTGCCAAGACACTTCATCCTGATCATCGCACAATGTTGATTGTAGTCATGCCTTGACCTAAACACTCCACAATTTGTTGCTTCTCAGCAGCCGACACATCCTTTTTCTTTCCCATTTTGGCAGAAAATGTAGGATGCTTAATAATATGAGACAGCCTTCTTAAGTAGTCTTGCCTTTCATTGGACACACCTGCCAAACTAATTAGCACAGGTGTCTGCAATTGCTTACAGTGATATAAAGAGCCCTGACACACATCACCATCAATGAGTTTAACTGACAAACAAACAAATTCTTCTCTTATCACTCCTAAACACTTTTTGCATAACAATTTGGAACGCAGTGTACATGTGCTTTACCACAAAACACCAGTGGTTCACGTAGTGAATCTTACAGTTCTAACTTGCCAACCGTGGTCTGTATGGAGTTGTTCAATTAAGGGCCCAAAATTAAGATAACATAGATGGGAGAGGTCTCTATGAATAGGAATTCCTAAGTATTTGATACCCTGTGAGGGCCAGGCAAAGGGAAAGTTGGACTGGATGGAATCCTATATGGATTTGGGGAGGGAGACATCGAGGGCCTCAGACTTCGCTGCATTGATTTTAAAATTTGACCATGTAACAAAGTGATCTATTTCAGCCATAACAGCATGGATGGATATATGTGATTGAGTGATATATACTAGGACATCATCAGCAAATAGAGAGCACTTGTACTCGGTGCCTCCCACCTCAATCCACCTAATATTGGGGTTATGGCGAATTGATGAGAGCAGGTGCTCCGTCACTAGGATGTATAAGAGAGGGGACAGAGGACATCCCTGCCTTGTCCCATTGGTGATTGTGAAAGGTGATGAAAATGTTCTGATGCACCCCCTGGGCCTTGGGACACCCGGAGCCGGACCCTTTTTGGTGGATGCTGGTGGTTGTAGTCTTCGTGGCGGCGACCCGGTTCCGTGGCTCAGGGTGGTCAAACCAGTGGCGGAACTATTTATGTGGTTTTGATGTTTAAATGTCCGACTACGCCACCCGTGGATTGCGGTCAGAGTGAACCGCCGCTGCAGGGCAGACCGCTGAGGCTGGTGTTGTGGGTGCAGCAGAGCGTAGCATAACTCCCCATGGGAGGAGTATAGCCTCAGGGCAGTGTATGCGGAGGATGGGGGTGATGGTGCAGGGCAGCAGCAGTAACGACACGGAGTCAGTGATGCAGTCCAGGGCCTTTACTCACAGTTCTTATTATCCAGACCACGTCTGCAGGTAACGGCTGCCCACGTCGTACTGTGCTCACCAGGTGAGGGGCTCAGACAACTCCCAGATAACTTTGGAGCGCTTCACAGGACCCCCTTTGTGTGTCCTTTGTCTGGCCTTTCTTACCAACCCTTCTGTCCGGCTGCCTCGGGCCTCCTCTTGGTAAACTTGGCGCCAGTTTCCCTGACCCTATGTGGTGCCTTCCTAGCGGGTGTAGCGAGGGGCTGCGCCACATAAAATGTCACAGCCTCCGGTTTCTAGCTGAAGGTCGTTTCCTGCCTCCACTAGTTTCGGGGACCGGTCTCCCCCTTTGGCCTGACCCCTCCACGCAGGTGGATTCGGGCGTGCGGTGGCGACTCGCCCGTCCGCACCCCTGGGATCCCTTCATTCCTCGTTCCTGGAGCCTTCTCCGCTCCTCTTCCTTCCTTCTCCCTCTTCCAGGCCTGGGCCTCTGTTACTAGGCCCTCCTCCGGAGCAGAGCTCATGCAGAGCCCCTGCTCCCTGCCACTTCTGCTCAGACTACTCTGCACTGAACTAAAATGGTGCCCACCTTTTATACTCCATTCTCAATGCACCCAGGAACTGCTTCCTCCCTGCTCCTGCACTACTGGGTTCCCCTTCCTCAGTGTTTCCTCTCCCCACTCCAGCCAGGGACAGGGACTGTCGTGCCCATCTCAGAGGCATATTGGTCGCCCTGCCCCACGGCAATGTGGTGTAATGCATGCAGGTGTCGGGTCCTGATCCACACTCCATCCTTACCTGAGAGTGAGATATCACACCTCTGGGTGAGGTGCAATACCTCTGTAGCAACCGAGCCCTCAGGGTGCTACAGTTCCTTTTATCTTCAGCCTAGGTGACGTATTGTGATACAGGGCCGTGATTTTGGCTATAAAAGGGTCCCCTAGACCCCTACCCCAAGCTTTTTAAGAGAATCATATATGGCGTGCCAGGAGACTCTATGGAATGCTTTCTCAGCATCCAACGAGAGTATCTAATTACAAATTTTTAACTGCATCTAGCCCAGGAAATACTTTGTGCCTAGTAGCAGTGTCTGCTAGTCAGCGGATTATCCCGGCTGTTAAGCAAGCTACACCACCTGTAGTTTAGACACTTAATTTTTTCAAAGGAAATGCTTCGGGACCATGGGATACTCAGTGAAGAGCATCAGGAGGCACCCCAAGAAATAGGGGCTGGGACTGGCAGTAGGATGCCTTGCGGTGGACAGCCGAGCTCGATCCTTATAAAAGCTTTTTAACTGCAGCAGCTTTAGTGGACGCTACTGGAGCTGGAATTACGCGGCTGCTGGCATGAGACTTGCCCTCCAATAGATCCTTGTAAATGGATTTAAAGTGTATTCATTCAAATTAGAGAGACAATTTAAATTAAAAAGCTTAGAGCTGCCTCCACCACAGGGGGGCTCGCTCGACCCACTAGCGGACAGGCACCAGTATTGGGAGAGGGGGGCTGACCATCAGGGTTCACCGCGGCTCTGGCACAAACCCGGCGACACGGAGGTGGCACGGGCAGGAGCGGACTGGCCGTGTCGGCTTCTCACTTTTTGGATTTTAGAAGGGCATGACATGCCTATATCTGTGTCTCCCCCTCCTTTTATTCCTCCACCTCTTTTATTTTCGCATGACTATATGTACTTGTCACTTTTCCATGTGTTAGTTATGTCTTCTGAGCAGTTTGTCAGCTTTTGGACACCTTTGAAAGTGTTTTCTATGTGTTTCTATGTGTTTTTGTTTGCCTGCCATTGGTTTTAACGGTGTTCGAAGGTGTTCGACGAACAGTTCGACGAACAGTTCGGCGAACACACGGGTGTTCGACGAACCGAACCGAACTCGAACACTACGGGGGTGGCTCAACACTAGTCATGATTACTTCGAATTCTAACAATATGAGGGTCATGCTGCAGGTAGTGCAGCAAGAAGGCACTTATGTGTCTTGCGCATCTCGGAGCCCCAAAATTATTTTCCGGGCTAGATGCAGCTAAAAATTATTATTTATTTTAAATCTGGTGAAGCTTTAGTATAGATGGCCTAATAGGATCAGTGCTGCACACTGCTACAAAGCCCAAATTATTTTCCAGTCAAGATACAGATAAACATGATTAGTAATTTTAAATCTGGTGGAGCTTATTATAGATGGCCTAATAGAATCAGTGCTGCACACTGCTACAAAGCCCAAATTATTTTCCAGCCAAGATACAGATAAACATGATTAGTAATTTGAAAGCTTAAAATGGTTGGTAGGGTGATTTTAACCAATCATCAAGCTTTTACTCTCCCCAGGATGACACAGGGGTAGAAAAGTCCTTTCGGATCCATGATTTGTTCATCTTTATGAACGTGAGTCTGTCTACATTATCAGTGGAGAGCCGCGTGCGCTTATCTGTCAGCACACCACCAGCAGCGCTGAACACACGTTCAGACAGAACGCTGGCTGCGGGGCATGACAAGATCTCCAAGGCGTAAGTGGCTAGCTCCGGCCATTTATCCAGATTGGAAGCCCAAAAAGAGCAAGGGTCCAGTGACACAGTCGTGGCTTCAATGTTTACTTGGAGATACTCCTGTACCATCGTCTCTAGGCGTTGACTATGTGTCAGACTTCTTGTCTCCTGTGGCCTTGCAAAGGATGGGCTAAAAAAGTGGTGAAATGATTCCGCAAAATTGATGTTACCAGCAGATACTGTGGTTCTGTTACGGTTTGAGTGCTGAACACTTGACGGTCCCACGGTTGGCAAGTTGGAACTGTGAGATTCACTACGTGCACCACTGGTATTTTGTGGAAAAGCACATGTAAGATTCTGCAACAGTCTCTGCTGATACTCCTGCATGCGTGCATCCCTTTCTATGGCAGGAATAATTTCTGCAAATTTACTTTTGTACCGGGGATCTAACAGTGTGGCAACCCAGTAGTCAGGATTATTTCTAATTCTCACAATTCGAGGGTCATGTTGCAGGTAGTGCAGCAAGAAGGCAGTCATGTGTGTTGCGCATCCAGGAGCACCAAGTCCCTGTTGTGTTGGTGGCGAGGTAACAATCATGCTTCCTTCCTCTGTCCTCTCCCCCCAACCTCGCACAACAGAAATGTGATCAAGGTCTCCCTCATCTGATGAGTCTTCCATCAGTTCGTCCTCCACTTCTTCCTGGGCTCCTGCACCTTCCTCACTAGTTTGGCTGCTACCATGCGCCCTGGTAAAACCATCTCCCCCACCCTCACATGCCTGCCGCCTTGGTGCTGCCGACCGTCTGGACCTTGCAGATGTTAGCCCTTCCGCATACAACTCCTCCTCCTCTACTTCCTCCACCTCCTCTTGTGCCACCACCTGACTCCGAATTCTGTTTAACATGTGCTCCAGCATGTAAATCACCGGAATAGTCATGCTGATAATGGCATCGTCAGCACTAAACATCTTCGTCGCCATTTCAAAACTGTGCAGAAGGGTGCATAGGTCCCTGATCTGAGACCACTCCTCCAGCGTGATTTGCCCCACCTCTGAATCTCGTTGGCCCAGGCTATACGTCAGAACGTATTGCACCAGGGCTTATCGGTGCTGCCACAGTCGCTACAACATGTGCAGAGTTGAATTCCACCGGGTAGGCACATCGCATTTTAGCCGGTGAAGTGGCAGGCCCAACGACTTCTGTAGAGATGTAAGTCGCTAAGCTGCGGGATGCGAACAGCGGAAGTGAGCACACAGCGACCGTGCCCTCTGCAGAAGGCCATCTAGTCTGGAATAGTGGGCTAAAAATTGCTGGACAACCAGGTTCAACACGTGAGCCATACAAGGCACGTGTGTGACATTGCCCCGGCGAAGGGCCGCACCCAGGTTTGCAGCATTGTCGCACACGGCCTTCCCTGGTTTCAGGTCCAGTGGAGACAACCATTCATGAAATTGGTTCTCCAGAGCTGACCACAACTCCTCAGCTGTGTGACTCACATTTCCCAGACATTTCAATGTAAAAACCGCCTGATGACGTTGAGCCCTACTGCCAGCATAGTAAGGAGGTGTGCAGGATCCCTTCTGCGCAGTTAGAAAGCTTGTGGCATGACCAGACAGGCTTTGGGTGCAGGTGGAAGACCGAGAGGAGGTTGAGGAGGCAGAAGTAGTGGAGGAACTTTGACATAAAGAGGATTGACGCACAACTCGTGGGGACGGCAAGACTTGGACAGCAGCCCCTTGTCCTGCTGTCACCATAGTTACCCAGTGCCCAGTCAGCGACATGTAACGCCCCTGTCCATGCCTACTCGTCCAAGTGTCTGTGGTGAAATGCACCCTGTCACACACAGAGTTTCTCAAAGAAGCGGTGATGTTGTGTGCGACATGCTGGTGGAGCGCAGGCACACCTTTCTTTGAGAAGTAGTGCCGACTGGGCATCTGGTACTGGGGCACTGCGATGGACATAAGGTCTCGAAAATCCTCTGTGTCCACCAGGCGGAAAGGCAGCATTTCTGTAGCCAAGAGCTTGCAGATGGTGAAATTCAACCTCTTAGCTTTCTCATGGCTAGGAGGAAATGGTCTTTTACTTGTCCACATCTGAGGGACCGAGGGCTGGCTATTGTGCTTAGACGGGGTTGATAAGGGTGTCCCCGGCAAACTGCCGGTCTGTGAGGAAGATGCAGGCGGACATGTTAGGTTGCCTTGATCCAAAGGTGGTGCTATCGATGTCGGACAGCGCTCAACACCAGCTGGTGTTACCACCTCCAAAGAAAATGATGACCTGCCAATCACGCTGGCTGTTGCGGGTAAAGAGGTGGCAGGTCTGCGCCCCAAAACAGGTGTGACTGCTGTCCCCCCAGTCACAGAGGATGAAGAGGCCGCGGATGCACAAGATATGGCAGATGGTGGTTGGCCCGGCCGGCTAGGCCGCATTGTAGCACACTGAGCTTCCCACTGCAACTTATGCTTCATGTCCATGTGCCGGTTCATGCATGAAGTACTCAAACTATGTATTTTTTGGTCTCTACTTTGCTTTTGCTGACAAATGTTACAGATAACACGAGTTGGGTCATCTTTATCGATCTGAAAAAATGCCCAGGCTATGCAAGGCTTAGCACCCATGCGACCTGAAGAGCCACCACGACTTGTGGTGAGAGGCAGAGTTGTGTTTGAGGATGCAGTTGTTGACGTCCTTCCAGTACTACGTCTCTGTCCAGGAAGGCGCAACCTGACCTCGTCGTCACTAGCATCTTCCTCCACCTCCTCTGCTGACCTCATCTCTTGGCTGACTGTGGGTTGACAGTAAGTGGGATCTCCAACCTCATCATCATCACCCTGTGCGTTATCACACCCGGCGTCCTCAGAGCCAACCTGTTCCTGCCCTGACAAAAAACTAAAGTTGTCGCTCCAATCAGGTATTTGAGTCTTATCATCGTCTTCCTCATTGTCTCCACCAACAGGAGTTACAGTTTGGGAATGAGGGTCTACATTATGGTCAGAACCTTCTGCGTCTGGTCCTGGATCCGACTCATAAAGATTCTGGGCATCAGTGCAGATCATTTCCTCGTCTGGATTCACAGAAGCGCTGGAGTCGACCTCTGATTCCCAGGCTATAGTATGAGTAAACAGCTCTGCAGACTCAACCATCTGTTCTACCTCATACTCAGACGGGCAGCTGGAGATTTGGGAGCTGTGAGGAAGCAAGTGCGATTGGGGTGACACCTTTGAGGACTGGAGTATTTGTGATGTTGAAGTTGATGTGGAGGAGAGCCCACTTAAAGGAGCACTTGATATCCGTTGAAGCACCTGCTGTTTTTGTGCCTCATCTGGAATTTGTAGCGATTGGCGTGGCCGTAAGAAAGGGATCTTATCACATTGTCCGCTAAAAGAAGTAGACATTTTAGTTTGGCTGGAAGATGGTCTTTCTTCTGCAGATATTACTGTTGCTTTAACACCTACCCCACGGACACAACCTTTTTTCCCCTTCCCAACACGCCTATTCCCCTTTCCACCAGCAGCAGGCCTTTTTCCACTCATTTTGGTGGTTAACTAATTCACAACTCTGGAGTTGTTTGCACAAAAAAACAATGGATGGGAACCGAGCAGAGCTGAGTGGCCAAACTGTGGTATTAGGCCAAAACTATTGGCTGGGTTAGATGCAGAAAAAAATTATATTCAATTTGCAACCTGATGGAGGTCTGTAGAGATGGATTAATAGAACAAGTCCCACACACAGCTAGAAGCCCAATATTTTTTCAGAGGTAGATGCAGAAAAAAATATATTCAGTTTGCAACCTGATGGAGGTCAGTATAGATGGACTAATACAACAAGTCCCACACACAGCTAGAAGCCCAATATTTTTTCAGAGGTAGATGCAGAAAAAAATATATTCAGTTTGCAACCTGATGGAGGTCTGTATAGATGGATTAATAGAACAAGTCCCACACACAGCTAGAAGCCCAATATTTTTTCAGAGGTAGATGCAGAAAAAAATATATTCAGTTTGCAACCTGATGGAGGTCTGTATAGATGGATTAATAGAACAAGTCCCACACACAGCTAGAAGCCCAATATTTTTTCAGAGGTAGATGCAGAAAAAAATATATTCAGTTTGCAACCTGATGGAGGTCTGTATAGATGGATTAATAGAACAAGTCCCACACACAGCTAGAAGCCCAATATTTTTTCAGAGGTAGATGCAGAAAAAAATATATTCAGTTTGCAACCTGATGGAGGTCTGTATAGATGGATTAATAGAACAAGTCCCACACACAGCTAGAAGCCCAATATTTTTTCAGAGGTAGATGCAGAAAAAAATATATTCAGTTTGCAACCTGATGGAGGTCTGTAGAGATGGATTAATAGAACAAGTCCCACACACAGCTAGAAGCCCAATATTTTTTCAGAGGTAGATGCAGAAAAAAATATATTCAGTTTGCAACCTGATGGAGGTCAGTATAGATGGACTAATACAACAAGTCCCACACACAGCTAGAAGCCCAATATTTTTTCAGAGGTAGATGCAGAAAAAAATATATTCAGTTTGCAACCTGATGGAGGTCTGTATAGATGGATTAATAGAACAAGTCCCACACACAGCTAGAAGCCCAATATTTTTTCAGAGGTAGATGCAGAAAAAAATATATTCAGTTTGCAACCTGATGGAGGTCTGTATAGATGGATTAATAGAACAAGTCCCACACACAGCTAGAAGCCCAATATTTTTTCAGAGGTAGATGCAGAAAAAAATATATTCAGTTTGCAACCTGATGGAGGTCTGTATAGATGGATTAATAGAACAAGTCCCACACACAGCTAGAAGCCCAATATTTTTTCAGAGGTAGATGCAGAAAAAAATATATTCAGTTTGCAACCTGATGGAGGTCTGTATAGATGGATTAATAGAACAAGTCCCACACACAGCTAGAAGCCCAATATTTTTTCAGAGGTAGATGCAGAAAAAAATATATTCAGTTTGCAACCTGATGGAGGTCTGTATAGATGGATTAATAAAACAAGTCCCACACACAGCTAGAAGCCCAATATTTTTTCAGAGGTAGATGCAGAAAAAAATATATTCAGTTTGCAACCTGATGGAGGTCTGTATAGATGGATTAATAGAACAAGTCCCACACACAGCTAGAAGCCCAATATTTTTTCAGAGCTAGATGCAGAAAAAAATTCTATTCAATTTGCAACCTGATGGAGGTCAGTATAGATGGACTAATAGAATGATGCTATGCCCAAAAGATTTTACTTCACTAGGTGCAATAAAAAAATTGGTATTCTATACACAGGTGGTATATCTTGCAACACAGATAGGCTACTCCACTGACTAACACACTCTGCAATAGGCCAAAAAGGATTAGCTTTGCTAGATTCAGCCAAATGC
This sequence comes from Phyllobates terribilis, assembly GCF_046119375.1. Taxonomy (NCBI): domain Eukaryota; kingdom Metazoa; phylum Chordata; class Amphibia; order Anura; family Dendrobatidae; genus Phyllobates; species Phyllobates terribilis. Next base: position 53,367,450 of record NW_027362768.1, on the reverse strand, counting down.
TGTGAAAAAAACTTGCACAGCACTGGCACAAACCTGCCTGGCAAAAACTGATAGGAACTGATGTAACCTAGTCCTGAAAAGGACTCCAATTACAATTAGTCTTTACTCCCACAATCTATCTATTTAAGAGCACAGACCTGCCTGATAAAAGTCGTAGGAAATGCTGTAACCTAGTCCTTAAAAGGACTGCAATCACAACTATTCCCTACTCCCAAGCTATCTGTAGATTTGTGCGAAAATTGGCTTGAAATTAACAAGGTATAGCGCACACAGCAACAGCGGTGCCGTCTAACACGCAGCTGCAGCAGTGAGAAAATGGTGGCGACGGGGAAAATGGCTTGGTCTTATAGGCCAAGGACATGTGACATACACTGCCAATGACACATGCCCTTGCTTGTGTGAAAAAAAGCACTTCGCTCCGTGTGTGCGCTGCTGATAGGCTGACAGATTGCACCTCCCCACTGCAAATGCGGGAAAGAGAAAAAAAAATGGAGATCTTCATTGTTCCTGCAGAGATCCATCCCCTGCCCCTCCCCCCACCCCGCTGTACACTCAAACTGCGTATTAACATTAATTTTCATCATTACTGAGAAAAAATCCAGTTATGATTTTGGTGCACGAACAGTTATCGAACATAACCTCGAACAGCCGAATTTTTCTCAAATTGTTCGTGTTCGCCTCTCTCTACTCGGTATGTTCGACGAGCACCGAGCATTTCCGGGTTACTCGGGTGGGAGCTCGGGTCTCCGCCCTACACGTTTGGCGCTCTTTACAGAGCCAATGAACATGCAGGGATTGCCAGCCAGTCACTGGAATGCCGCAGCCATGTAGTTTGTGGGCATTACAGTGATTGGCTGGCCACACAGCGTCACCTCGAGTATTTAAAACCGGGTGCCGCCATCTTGGACACAGTCGCTCCGGATCAGACAGTGTAGGGAGAATGCTGCTGAGTTAGGGAGGGATATATAGTGCAAAATAGGTAGTGTAGGGTCTCTAAAGCCTGCCAAATCAAACAAACAGTCCTTCTGAGGACTAATATCCATCCCAGATATCAGGCAGGCAGGCAGGCTGTATAGGAGACGCAGTGGTTATACCAGCAAACGCTGCATTACAGTCCTGTGTGCTCCTGTTGGTTAAATTGCTAGACTTATCTCCGGGTCTCAGGGACTAGAAAAAATCCTTTTTTTTTTCATCTAAATCCTGTATTCTTTTTTTTTTCCTCAGTCAGACTGTTAAATTACGCGTCTTATTAAACTTTTGGTATCCCCCCCCCCCCCCCAAAAAAAAAAAAATTGAGTGTGTCTGTGACTGTTCAGACACCAATATATCTGTTTAAAAGAGTCTGGTGTAGGCCAGATAACTAGAACTGTAGTTTTGTAGTTCCATGGGTCAAATCTCTGTATTATCCTGCTTTTGGCATTTTTTGCCATAAAAAAAACTGTAATAGTGTCTCCTTGACTGGTCAGACACCAATATATCTGTTTAAAAGAGTCTGGTGTATGCCAGAGAAATATAACTGTGGTTTTGCAGTTCCATGGGTCAAATCTCTGTATTATCCTGTTTTTGGTCTTTTTTGCCATAAAAAAACTGTAATAGTGTCTCCCTGACTGGTCAGACACCAATATATCTGTTTAAAAGAGTCTGGTGTAGGCCAGAGAAATAGAACTGTGGTTTTGCATTTCCACGGGTCAAATCTCTGTATTATACTGCTTTTGACATTTTTTGCCGTAAAAGAAAACAGTAATAGCGTCTCCCTGACTGTTCAGACACCAATATATCTGTTTAAAAGAGTCTGGTGTAGGCCAGAGAAGTAGAACTGTGGTTTTGCAGTTCCACGGGTCAAATCTCTGTATTATCCTGCTTTTGTCATATTTTGCCGTAAAAAAAAACTGTAATAGTGTCTCCCTGACTGGTCAGACACCAATATATCTGTTTAGAAGAGTCTGGTGTAGGCCATAGAAATAGAACTGTGGTTTTGCAGTTCCACAGGTCACATCTCTGTATTATCCTGCTTTTGGCATTTTTTGCTGTAAAAAAAAACTGTAATAGTGTCTCCCTGACTGGTCAGACACCAATATATCTATTTAAAATAGTCTGGTGTAGGCCAGAGGAATAGAACTGTGGTTTTGCTGTTGCACTTGTTAAATCTCTGTATTATCCTGCTTTTGGCATTTTATGCCGTTCAAAAAACTGTAATAGTGTCTCCCTGACTGGTCAGACACCAATATATTTGTTTAAAGAGTCTGGTGTAGGCCAGAGAAATAGAACTGTGGTTTTCCTCTTCCACGGATCTAATCTCCTTTTTATTACCCTTTTTCCATTGATAGTGTGAGTGTAAGCTATTTTACTTCATTTACAATGGGCAAGGCGGGTGGCAAGGGACGAGGAACTGGACGTTCTGGTGATGGTGCATGTAGAGGACGGGGCCGTGGCCAAGGTGAAAATGTGCCACAACCAACAGCCACATCTTCTCACTCCCACTTCTTGACCGAATTACTAGGGAAGCACACTACAACACCAGTATTGCGAACTGATCAGTGTGAACAGGTTATTAATTGGATAGCAGATAATACTTCCAGTTACCTGGGCACCACCACCTCCGGTCTGTCTTCCACACGGTCAAGTTTTAGTAGCCGTGAGTCTCGACTGCATACTCCTCCTCACCCTGATGCTCCTTCCTCCCACCATGCTGAGTGTCGTCAGACAGCAACTGATCCCACAGTTGGACACTCTGAAGAGCTATTCACTGGTCCATTTCCATATTTGTGCCCTTCGCTTGAAGCGGTGGAAGAGGAGATCCCATGTAGCGATGCCCAAATACTTGAACAGCCACGGCCACAAGAAGTCGACGCTGGCAATTTATCACAAGAGGTGGATGATGACGAGATGAAGTATTGCCACAAAGTAAGGAGGAGGATTGTGGTGCGCAAGTGGAAGAGGAGGAGGTGGTGGATCATCTAGTAACTGACCCAACGTGGCAGTAGGACACGCAGAGCGAGGCCAGCAGCTCACAGAGGGAGGGAGGCAGAGTACCCCAACAGGCAGGAAGAAGCAGTGTGGTGGCCGCACACAGAAGGCGGGCAACAGTTCCCTGTAACACCAACACGAGGGACGTTGCCAGTACAACCGGTAGGTCTTCCAGAGTCTGGAATTTTTTTAAAGACTCTGCTGATAACCCCAAAAAGGCCATTTGTACCACCTGCCATGCCAGCATCAGCAGGGGTGACAAAACTACCAGCCTGACCACCACCAGCATGATCAGGCACATGTCAGCAAAGCGCCCGACTTTGTGGGGCGATCCACAGAGTCCACGACCAGTGTCAGCAGGTGTCACCACTGCTTCTTCCGCTGTTGTGCATGTAAGAGAACACCTTGTTGTGCGTGCAAGGCAATCCCCTGTCCATACTGCATGCAAAGATGCCCCCTCCTCTCAGTCTTCACTTGTTATGGCAGTTTTTCAAGAAACAGCATCAACATCCACATTCACGTCCCACCGATGCGTTCAATTGTCCATATCCCAGACCTTTGAACGAAAGAGCAAATTCGCAGCCAACGCCCCACAGGCCACAGTCCTAAATTCGCACATTTCACGACTGCTTGCATTGGAAGTGCTGCCTTTTAGGCTGGTGGAGACGGAATCCTTCCGTAACCTTATGGCGGTGGCCATCCCTCGGTACTCGGTCCCCAGCCGACACTATTTTGCCCGGTGTGCCATCCCCGCACTACACAAGCACGTGTCCCAAAACATCTGCCGTGCCCTCAACAACGCAGTTACTGGGAGAGTCCACCTGACAACGGACACGTGGACAAGTGCTTGTGGCCAGGGATGGTACATCTCCCTGATGGCACACTGGGTAAACATAGTGGAAGCCGGGACCCAGTCGGACCTTGGGACGGAACACATCCTCCCCACACTGAAGATTGTGGGCCCTATGTCAGTCAGAGTTGCCCCCACAGTGTACAGCTCCTGCGCATCATCCTCCTCCTACTCCTCATGTTCAGCCTACATCTCAGATATCACCACATCAGTTACAAGCTGGAAGCACTGCAGTACTGCCTCAGCCAAGCGGCAACAGACTGTGCTGAAACTCATAAGCTTAGGTGATAAACCTCACACTGCTTGTGAGTTGTGGATAGCTGTGAAAGAGCAGGCAGATCTGTGGCTGAGACCGCTGAACCTACATCCAGGCATGGTCTTGTGTGACAATGGCCGTAACCTGGTGGCGGCTCTGAGGCGAGGCGAGATCACACACGTACCATGCCTGGCTCATGTGCTTAACCTCGTGGTTCAGCGGTTTCTTAAATCGTACCCCGAGCTGTGAGATCTGCTCGTCAAAGTACGCCGCCTGTCAGCTCATTTTCAGAAGTCGGCTACAGCTTCCATTGCCCTTGCTGTGTTGCAACAGCGTTTGAAGCTTCCGGCACACCGACTGGTGTGTGATGTCCCCACATGTTGGAACTCTACCCTCCACATGTTGCAAAGGATTTGTAAGCAGAAGAGAGCAGTTGTGAAGTACCAGCTGCAACCAGGCCGTCGATATTCAGGTCAGACTCCACACATAAGACCTCAGGAGTGGACCTGGATGTCTGACATATGTACCATCCTGACAAACTTTGAGTAGTCCACCAAGATGGTTAGTGGCGATGACACCATCATTAGCGTCAGCATCCCATTTGTCTGTCTTTTGCAACGCTCTCTGCAGAGAATTAAAGAGGAGGCATTGCAACCAGAGTATGATGAGATGGATCAAGAAGCCGTAACGGGCGATTACACAGAGCCAGCCTCATCTTATCCCAACGTGCATTGGGGGACAATGAGGGAGAGGAGGAGGAGGAGGAGGAAGAACAGGAGCTGGTATCATGCGCTGTAGACGGTAGTACCTGTACAACTGTCATACCGTCGGTTCAGCGTGGGTGGCCTGAGGACTGGGGGGAGGACGAGGAGGAGGAGGAGGAGAGGTCTACAAAAATGTGGCAGTACCAGAAGGCCCTTGCTGCAGAACTGTTAAAAAATTCCCATCTGAACACTCTAGCGGCAGAGGTCACAGTTTGTTGCCCAACCAAGGCTTATAGGCGAGAGAGACGCAACTCCAATCCAGTAGAGGCAGGGGAACACTGTCAATGTTCTGGGACAGTTTTCTGAGACCCGCTCAGCTTACAGGCCCTGAGGCGCGGGGCACTCTCACAAGGAGTGGAAAGTTTCAAAAGATGGTGAGGGAGTACCTTGCCGACCGTACCAGCGTCCTCCGTTATTCCTCTGTGCCTTTTGATTATTGGGTATCCAAGCTGGACACTTGGAATGAACTCGTTTTGTACGCCTTGGAGGGCCTGGCCTGCCCTGCCGCTAGCGTGTTATCGGAGCGTGTTTTTAGTGCTGCTGGGGAATTATTATTATTATTATTATTATTTATTATTATAGTGCCATTTATTCCATGGCACTTTACATGTGAAGAAGGGGTATACGTACAAGAACAATTACAATAATCTTGAACACAATGTGACGACGACTGGTACAGGAGGAGCGAGGACCCTGCCCGCGAGGGCTCACAGTCTACAAGGGGTGGGTGAGGATACAGTAGGTGAGGGTAGAGCTGGTCATGCAGCATTATTTGTGGAGTGGTGGTTACTGCAGGTTGTAGGCTTGTCGGAAGAGGTGGGTCTTCAGGCTCTTTTTGAAGGTTTCCACGGTCGACGAGAGTCAGATGAGTTGGGATAGAGAGTAGAGGAGAAGCACGGGAGAAATCTTGTATGCGATTGTGGGAGGAGGAGATTAGAGGGGAGTAGAGAAGGAGATCTTGTGAGGATCGGAGGTTGCGTGCGGGTATGTAGCGGGAGACTAGGTCAGAGATATATGGAGGAGACAGGTTGTGATGGCTTTGTATGTCATAGTTAGGGTTTTGAACTGGAGTCTCTGGGCAATCGGGAGCCAGTGAAGAGATTGACAGAGAGGAGAGGCCGGGGAATAGCGGGGGGACAGGTGGATTAGTCGGGCAGCAGAGGTTAGGATGGATTGGAGGGGTGCAAGAGTGTTGGAAGGGAGGCGACAGAGCAGGAGGTTGCAGTAGTCAAGGCGGGAGATGATGAGGGCATGCACTAGTGTTTTTGCAGATTCATGGTTGAGGAATGTGCGGATCCGGTAGATATTTTTGAGTTGGAGTCGGCAGGAAGTGGAAAGGGCTTGGATATGTGGTTTGAAGGAGAGTTCAGAGTCCAGGGTTACCCCAAGGCAGCGAGCTTGATGGGCTGGGGAGAGTGGGCAGCCATTGACTATGATGGGTAGGTCAGTTGGGGGGGGTTGAATGAGATGGCGGAAAGATGATGAATTCTGTTTTGTCCATGTTAAGTTTTAGAAATCTAGCAGTGAAGAAGGATGAAATAGCAGACAGACATTGTGGGATTTTGGTTAGTAAGGAGGTGATATCAGGTCCAGAAAGGTAGATCTGTGTGTCGCCAGCATAGAGGTGATAATGAAAGCCATGAGACTCTATGAGCTGTCCCAGGCCTAAGGTGTAGATGGAGAAGAGCAGGGGTCCTAGAACTGAACCTTGGGGGACACCGACAGATAGGGGGTGAGATGAGGAGGTGGTGCGTGAGTGGGAGACACTGAATGTCCGGTCTGTTAGGTATGAGGAGATCCAGGCTAGGGCCAAGTCTGTGATGCCGAGAGATGAGAGAGTTTTTAGTAAGAAGGAATGGTCCACTATGTCGAAGGCAGATGACAGGTCTAGGAGGAGGAGGACAGAATAGTGTCGCTTAGATTTGGCGGTTAGTAGGTCGTTGGTAACTTTGGTCAGTGCAGTTTCAGTAGAATGGTGCGTTCAGAAGCCAGATTGTAGGCGGTCGAAGAGGGAGCAGGAGGAGAGGTGGGAGGACAGCTCAGAATGGACGTGTTGCTCCAGTAGTTTTGAGGCATAGGGGAGAAGTGATATGGGGCGATAACTAGACAGAGAGGATGGGTCAAGGGAGGGCTTTTTGAGGATGGGTGTGATTGAGGCATGTTTGAAGCATGAGGGGAAGACACCAGTTGTTAGTGACAAGTTGAAGAGGTGGGCTAGGGTGGGTTGGGATGAAGATAGTGGTAAGGTTTGGGATGAGGTGGGACTGGATTGGGTCAAGTTTACAGGTGGTGAGGTGTGACTTGGAAAGTAAAGAGGAAAGTTGATCTTCCGTAATGGTGGAGAATGTGGTTTTGGAGGAGGAGGGTTGAGTAGGTGTGGGGAGGGGCTGTGGGGGCTTTAGGTAAAAGCTTTGTCTGATGGTGTCAATCTTTTGTTTGAAGAATGAGACAAAGTCTTTGGCTGAAATAAGAGGAGAGGAAGGTGGCACTGGGGGACGGAGGAGAGAATTGAAGGTGTTGAATAGTTGTTTGGGGTTGTGAGACAGGGAGGAAATGAGAGATGAGAAGTATGTTTGTTTGGCTGCAGTGAGTGTGGACTTGAAGGTAGTGAGGGACTGTTGGAATGCGTTGAAGTGCTCATTGGAGTGGGACCTTTTCCATCTACGCTCAGCAACCCTGGAGGCCCGTCGCAGTTCTTTAGTTAGGCTGGTGTGCCAGGGTTGTCTGTTGATTGTACGAGCTTTGGTATGTGTGAGGGGGGTGACCGAATCGAGAGCTGCAGCTGTTGTATTATAACTGATAAGCGCACTCGCCTGTCAACTGACAATGTTGACAAGCTGACCATTATCAAAATGAACAAGGGCTGGATTGGGCCAGACTTCTCATCACCACCAAATGACAGCAGAGTAACTTAAAGTCAAATCCACTGTCTTATTTCGGGAGGTGTATTTCCATGCATCGCTTCACACCCACACATGGGTATACACTTCCTTATTTTGGCTGTATTTTGTTCTTCTTCTTATCCTCAGCCTCCACCACCACTATACCACCAGAGTGACCGTGGTCTGTGTTGCCAGCATTGCAAGTTCCTCCGTCCTAATTTTTGGCAACTTTTGCTTGGAAGGAATAGGAAAAGACTATGGGAGACCTACTCCCCAATAATGGGAACAATGTTTTTAATATGTTGTACAGCATGGCTTTTGTTTGCCAGCATTGCAAGTTCCTCCGTCCTAATTTTTGGCAGTTTTTGCTTGGAAGGCATAGGCAAAGACTATGGGAGTCCCACTCCCCAATAATAGGAATAATGTTTTTAATATGCTGTACTGCATGGCTCTTGTAAGCGGCATGAAAACCGTCTTGTTAAACCACTCTGAACTCTACAGCTCTTCCAAGGGGCATTAAAACTGTATTGTTAAGCTACTGTGATCTCCACCACTCTTCCAAGGGGCAATAAAACTGTCTCGTTAAGCTACTGTGACCTACAAGTCTCTTCCAAGGGGCATTAAAACCGTCTTGTTAAGCTACTGTGACCTACACCACTCTTCCAAGGGGCATGAAAACCGTCTTGTTAAGCTACTGTGACCTCCATCACTCTGCCAAGTGGCATTGATATTGTGTTCTTATTCCACTGCGATCTACACCACTCTTCCAAGGGGCATTAAAACTGTCTTGTTAATCTACTGTGACCTCCACCACTCTTCCAAGGGGCATTAAAACCATGTAGTTAAGCTACTGTGACCTCCACCACTCTTCCAAGGGGCATTAAAACCATCTTGTTAAGCTACTGTGTCCTCCACCACTCTTCCAAGGTGCATTAAAACTGTCTTGTTAAACCACTCTGAACTCCACAGCTCTTCCAAGGGGCATTAAATCCATCTTGTTAAGCTACTGTGACCTCCACCACTCTTCCAAGGGGCATTAAAACCGTCTAGTTAAGCTACTGTGAGTTCCATACCTCTTCCAAGGGGCATTAAATCCGTCTTCTTAAGCTTCTGTAACCTTTACCACTCTTCCAAGTGGCTTTGATATTGTCTTTTTATTCCATTGCGACCTCCACCACTCTTCCAAGGGGCATTAAAAGTACCTTGTTAAGCTACTGTGTTCTCCATGTCTCTTCCAAGGGGCATTAAAACCATCTTTTTAGGCTTCTGTGACCTCCATCATTCTTCCAAGGGGCATTAAAACCGTCTCTGTAAGCTACTGTGACCTCCACCACTCTTCCAAGGGGTATTGATATTGTCTTTTTATTCCACTGCGACCTCCACCACTCTTCCAATGGGCATTGATGTTGTGTTTTTATGCCACTGCGACCTCCACAACACTTCCAAGGGGCATTAAAAGCATCTTGTTAAGCTACTGTGACCTCCACGTCTCTTTCAAGTGACATTAAAACCGTCTTATTAAGTTACTGTGACATCCACCACTCTTCCAAGGGGCATTAAAACCGTCTTGTTAAACCACTCTGAACTACACAGCTCTTCCAAGCGGCATTAAAACTATCTTGTTAAGCTACTGTGACCTCCACCCCTCTTCCAAGGGGCATTAATATTCTCTTTTTATTCCACTGCGACCTCCACCACTCTTCCAAGGGGCATTAAAAGTGTCTTGTTATGCTACTGTGACCTCCACGTCTCTTCCAAGGGGCATTAAAACCATCTTGTTTAGCTACTGTGACCTCCACCACTCTACCAAGGGGCATTAAAACCGTCTTGTTAAGCTACTGTAACCTTCACCACTCTTCCAAGTGGCATTGATATTGTCTTTTTATTCCACTGCGACCTCCATCACTCTTCCAAGGGACATTAAAACTACGTTGTTAAGCTACTGTGACCTCCACGTCTTCTCCAAGGGGCATTAAAACCATCTTGTTAGGCTAATGTGACCTCCACCATTCTTCCAATGGGCATTAAAACCGTCTTGTTAAGCTACTGTGACCTCCACCACTCTTCCAAGGGGTATTGATATTGTCTTTTTATTCCACTGCAACCTCCACCACACTTCCAAGGGGCATTGATATTGTCTTTTTATGCCACTGCGACATCCACCACTCTTCCAAGGGGCATTAAAACTGTCTTGTAAAGCTAATGTGACCTCCACGTCTATTCCAAGGGGCATTAAAACCGTCTTGTTAAGCTTCTGTGACCTCCACGTCTCTTCAAAGGGTCATTAAAACCGTCTTTTTTAGCTACTGTGACCTTCACGCCTCTTCCAAGGGGCATCAAAAGCGTCTTGTTAAGCTACTGTGACCTCCACGTCTCTTCCAAGGGGTATTAAAACCATCTTCTTAAGCTACTGTGACCTCCACTACTCTTCCAAGGGGCATTAAAACCGTCTTCTTAAGCTACTGTGACCTCCACTACTCTTCCAAGGGGTATTAAAACCGTCTTGTTAAACCACTCTGAAATCCACAGCTCTAACAAGGGACATTAAAAACGTCTTCTTAAGCTACTGTGACCTCCACCGCTCTTCCAAGGGGCATTGATATTGTCTTTTTAATCCACTGCGACCTCCACCACTCTTCGTAGGGGCATTAAAACTGTCTTATTAAGCTACTGTGACCTCCACGTCTCTTCCAAGGGGCATTAAAACTGTCTTGTTAAGCTACTGTGACCTCCTCCACTCTTCCAAGGGGAACTAAAACCGTCTTGTTAAGCTACTGTGACCTTCACCTCTCTTCAAAGTGGCATTTATATTGTCTTTTTATTCCAGTTCGACCCCCAACACTCTTCCAAGGGGCATTAAAACTGTCTAGTTAAGCTACTGTGACCTCCACGTCTCTTCCAAGGGGAATTAAAACCATCTTTTTAAGCTACTGTGACCTCAACCACTCTTCCAAGGGGCATTAAAACCATCTTGTTAAAACACTCTGAACTCCACAGCTCTTCCAAGGGGCATTAAATCCATCTTGTTGAGCTACTATGACCTCCACCACTCTTCCAAGGGGCATTGATATTGTCTATTTTTTCCACTGCGACCTCCACCAGTCTTTCAAGGGGCATTAAAACTGTCTTGTTAAGCAACTGTGACCTCCTCATCTCTTCCAAGGGGCATTAAAACCATCTTGTTAAGATACTGTGACCTCCACTACTCTTCCAAGTGGCATTGATATTGTCTTTTTATTCCACTGCGACCTCCACCACTCTTCTAAGGGGCATTAAAACTGTCTTGTTAAGCTACTGTGACCTTCACGTCTCTTCCAAGTGGCAATAAAACCGTCTTGTTAAGCTACTGTAACCTCCATCACTCTTCCAAGGGGCATTAACACCATCTAGTTGTTCCACTGTGACATCCATCACTCATCCAAGGGGCATTAAAACCATCTTGTTAAGCAACTGACACCTACACCATTCTTCCAATGGGCATTAAAACCGTCTTGTTAAACCATTCTGAATTCCACAGCTCTTCCAGGGTTATTAAAACCATCTTGTTAAGCTACTGTGACCTCCACCTCTCTTCCAAGGGGCATTGCTATTGTCTTTTTATTCCACTGTGACCTCCACCACTCTTCCAAGGGACATTAAAACTGTCTCGTTAAGCTACTGTGACCTCCAAGTCTCTTCCAAGGGGCATTAAAACCGTCTTGTTAAGCTACAGTGACCTCCACCACTCTTCCAACGGGCATGAAAACCGTCTTGTTAAGCTACTGTGACCTCCACGTCTCTTCCAAGGGTCACTAAAACCATCTTGTTAAGCTACTGTGACCTCCACCACTCTTCCAAGGGGCATTAAAACTGTCTCGTTAAGCTACTGTGACCTCCAAGTCTCTTCCAAGGGGCATTAAAACCGTCTTGTTAAGCTACAGTGACCTCCACCACTCTTCCAACGGGCGTGAAAACCGTCTTGTTAAGCTACTGTGACCTCCACGTCTCTTCCAAGGGGCATTAAAACCATCTTGTTAAGCTAATGTGACCTCAACGTCTCTTAGAAGGGGCATGAAAACCGTCTTATTAAGCTACTGTGACCTCCATCACTCTTCCAAGTGGCATTGATATTGTCTTTTTATTCCACTGCGACCTACACCACTCTTCCAAGGGGCATTAAAACTGTCTTCTTAAGCTACTGTGACCTCCACGACTCTTCCAAGGGGCATTAAAACCGTCTTGTTAAGCTACTGTGACCTCCATACCTCTTCCAAGGGGCATTAAAACTGTCTTGTTAAGCTACTGTGACCTCCACTTCTCTTCAAAGGGGCATTAAAACCATCTTGTTAACCTACTATGACCTTTCACGTCTCTTCCAAGGTGCATTAAAACCGTCTTGTTAAGCTACTGTGACCTCCACCACTTTTCGAAGGGGCATTAAAGCCATCTTGTTAAGCTACTGTGACCTCCACCACTTTTCCAAGGGGCATTGATATTGTCTTTTTACTCCAGTTCGACCCCCAACACTCTTCCAAGGGGCATTTAAACTGTCTAGTAATGATACTGTGACCTCCACGTCTCTTCCAAGGGGAATTAAAACCATCTTTTTAATCAACTGTGACCTCAACCACTCTTCAAAGGGGCATTAAAACCATCTTGTTAAAACACTCTGAACTCCACAGCTCTTCCAAGGGGCATTAAATCCATCTTGTTGAGCTACTATGACCTCCACCACTCTTCCAAGGGGCATTGATATTGTCTATTTTTTCCACTGCGACCTCCACCAGTCTTTCAAGGGGCATTAAAACTGTTTTGTTAAGCAACTGTGACCTCCTCATCTCTTCCAAGGGGCATTAAAACCATCTTGTTAAGATACTGTGACCTCCACTACTCTTCCAAGTGGCATTGATATTGTCTTTTTATTCCACTGCGACCTCCACCACTCTTCTAAGGGGCATTAAAACTGTCTTGTTAAGCTACTGTGACCTTCACGTCTCTTCCAAGTGGCAATGAAACCGTCTTGTTAAGCTACTGTAACCTACATCACTCTTCCAAGGGGCATTAACACCATCTAGCTGTTCCACTGTGACATCCATCACTCTTCCAAGGGGCATTAAAACCATCTTGTTAAGCAACTGAGACCTACACCATTCTTCCAATGGGCATTAAAACCGTCTTGTTAAACCACTCTGAATTCCACAGCTCTTCCAAGGGTTATTAAAACCATCTTGTTAAGCTACTGTGACCTCCACCTCTCTTCCAAGGGGCATTGCTATTGTCTTTTTATTCCACTGTGACCCCCACCACTCTTCCAAGGGGCATTAAAACTGTCTCGTTAAGCTACTGTGACCTCCAAGTCTCTTCCAAGGGGCGTTAAAACCGTCTTGTTAAGCTACAGTGACCTCCACCACTCTTCCAACGGGCGTGAAAACCGTCTTGTTAAGCTACTGTGACCTCCACGTCTCTTCTAAGGGTCATTAAAACCATCTTGTTAAGCTACTGTGACCTCCACCACTCTTCCAAGGGGCATTAAAACTGTCTCGTTAAGCTACTGTGACCTCCACGTCTCTTCCAACGGGCATTAAAACCATCTTGTTAAGCTACTGTGACCTCAACGTCTCTTAGAAGGGGCATGAAAACCGTCTTGTTAAGCTATTGTGACCTCCATCACTCTTCCAAGTGGCATTGATATTGTCTTTTTATTCCACTGCGACCTACACCACTCTTCCAAGGGGCATTAAAAATGTCTTGTTAAACTACTGTGACCTCCACGACTCTTCCAAGGGGCATTAAAACCGTCTTGTTAAGCTACTGTGACCTCCATACCTCTTCCAAGGGGCATTGAAACTGTCTTTTTAAGCTACTGTGACCTCCACGTCTCTTCAAAGGGGCATTAAAACCATCTTGTTAACCTACTATTACCTTTCACGTCTCTTCCAAGGTGCATTAAAACCGTCTTGTTAAGCTACTGTGACCTCCACCACTTTTCCAAGGTGCATTAAAGCCATCTTGTTAAGCTACTGAGACCTCCACCACTTTTCCAAGGGGCATTGATATTGTCTTTTTATTCCACTGCGACCTCCAACAGTCTTCCAAGGGGCATTAAAATTGTCTTGTTAAGCTACTGTGACCTCCACATCTCTTCCAAGTGGCATTAAAACTGTCTTGTTAAGCTACTGTGACCTCCACGTCTCTTCCAAGGGGCATTAAAACGGTCTAGTTGAGCTACTGTGACCTCCACGTCTCTTCCAATGGGCATTAAAGCAGTCTTGTTAAGCTACTGTGACCTCCACCACTTTTCCAAGGGGCATTAAAAACGTCTTGTTAAGCTACTGTGACCTCCACCACTCTTCCAAGGGGCATTGATATTGTCTTTTTATTCCACTGCGACCTCCACCACTCTTCCAAGTGGCATGAAAACTGTCTTTTTAAGCTACTGTGACCTCCACGTCTCTTCCAAGGGGCATTAAAACCGTCTTGTTAAGTTACTGAGACCTCCACGTCTCTTCAAAGGGGCATTAAAACCGTCTTGTTAAGCTACTGTGATCTTCACGTGTCTTCCAAGGGGCATCAAACCATCTTGTTAAGCTACTGTGACCTCGACGTCTCTTCCAAGGGGCATTGAATCCGTCTTGTTAAGCTAATGTAACCTCCACGTCTGTTCCAAGGGGCATTAAAACTGTCTTCTTAAGCTACTGCGTCCTCCACTACTCTTCCAAGGGGCATTAAAACCATTTTGTTAAACCACTCTGAACTCCACAGATCTTCCAAGGGGAATTAAAACCATCTTTTTACGCTACTGTGACCTCCACGTCTCTTCCAAGGGGCAGTAATACCGTTCTGTTAAGCTACTGTGATCTCCACCACTCTTTCAAGGGGCATTGATATTGTCTTTTTATTCCACTGCGACCTCCACCACTGTTCCAAGGGGCATTAAAACTGTCTTGTTAAGCTATTGTGACATCCACATCTCTTCCAAGGGGCATTAAAACCGTCTTGTTAACCTACTGTGACCTCCACGTCTCTTCCAAGGGGCATTAACTGTCTTATTAAGCTACTGTGACCTTCACGTCTCTTCCAAGGGGCATCAAATCCATCTTGTTAAGCTACTGTGACCTCCACTTCTCTTCGAAGGGGCATTAAAACCATCTTCTTAAGCTAATGTGACCTCAACGTCTTTTCCAAGGGGCATTAAAACCGTCTTCTTAAGCTACTGTGACCTCCACTACTTTTCCAAGGGGCATTAAAACTGTCTTGTTAAACCACTCTGAACTCCACAGCTCTAACAAGGGGCATTAAAACCGTCTTGTTAAGCCACTGTGACCTCCACCACTCTTCCAAGGGGCATTGATAATGTCTTTTTATTCCACTGCGACCTCTACCACTTTTCCATGGGGCATTAAAACTGTCTTGTTAAGGTACTGTGACCTCCACGTCTCTTCCAAGGGGCATTAAAACCGTCTTGTAAAGCTACTGTGACATCCACCACTCTTCCAAGGGGCATTAAAACCATCTTGTTAAGCTACTGTGACCTTCACTACTCTTCCAAGTGGAATTGATATTGTCCTTTTATTCCACTGCGACCTCCACTACTCTTCCAAGGGGCATTAAAACTGTCTTGTTTAGCTACTGTGACCTCCACGTCTCTTCCAAGGGGCATTAAAACCGTCTTTTTAAGCTACTGTGATCTCCACCACTCTTCCAAGGGGCATTATAAACTTCTTGTTAAACCTCTCTGACCTCCACAGCTCTTCCAAGGGGCATTAAATCCATCTTGTTAAGCTACTGTGACCTCCATCACTCTTCCAAGGGGCATTGATATTGTCTTTTTATTCCACTGCGACCTCCACCACTCTTCCAAGGGGCATTAAAACTGTCTTGTTAAGCTACTGTGAACTCCACGTCTCTTCAAGGGTCATTAAAACCGTCTTGTTAAGCTACTGTGACCTCCACCACTCTTCCAAGGGGCACTAAAACCATCTAGTTAAGCTACTGTGACCTTCACCACTCTTCCAAGGGACATTAAAACCATCTTGTTAAGCTACTGTGACCTCCACCACTCTTCCAAGGTGCATTAAAACCGTCTGGTTAAACCACTCTGAACTCCACAGCTCTTCCAAGGGGCATTATATCCATCTTGTTAAGCTACTGTGACCTCCACCACTCTCCCAACGGGCATTAAAACCTTCTAGTTAAGCTACTGTGAACTCCACCACTCATTCAAGGGGCATTAAAACCGTCTTGTTAAGCTACTGTGACCTCCACCACTCTTCCAACGGGCATTAAAACCTTTTTGTTAGACTACTCTGAACTCCACAGCTCTTCCAAGGGGCATTAAATCCATCTTGTTAAGTTACTGTGACTTCCACCACTCTTCCAAGGGGCATTGATATTGTCTTTTTATACCACTGCGACATACACCACTCTTCTAAGGGGCATTAAAACTGTCTTGTTAAGCTACTGTGACCTCCACTTCTCTTCCAAGGGGCATTAAACCATCTTGTTAAGCTACTGTGACCTCCACGTCTCTTCTAAGGGGCATCAAAACCATCTTGTTAAGCTACTGTGACCTCCACGTCTCTTCCAAGGGGCATTGAAACCGTCTTGTTAAGCTAATGTAACCTCCACGTCTGTTCCAAGGGGCATTAAAACTGTCTTCTTAAGCTACTGCTCCCTCCACTACTCTTCCAAGGGGCATTAAAACCGTCTTGTTAAACCATTCTGTACTCCACAGCTCTTCCAAGGGGAATTAAAACCGTCTTGTTAAGCTACTCTGACCTCCACCATTCTTCCAAAGGCCATTGATATTGTCTTTTTATTCCACTACGACCTCCACCACTCTGCCAAGGGGCATTAAAACTGTCTTGTTAAGCTACTGTGAACTCCACGTCTCTTACAAGGGCCATTAAAACCATCTTGTTAAGCTACTGTGACCTCCACGTCTCTACCAAGGGTCATTAAAACCGTATTGTTAAGCTACTGTGACCTCCACGTCTCTTCCAAGGGGCAGTAATACCGTATTGTTAAGCTACTATGACCTCCACGTTTCTTCCAAGGGGCATTAAAACCGTCTTCTTAAGCTACTGTGACCTCTGCTACTTTTCCAAGGGCATTAAAACCGACTTGTGAAACCACTCTGATCTCCAAACCTCTTCCAAGGAGCAATAAAACCGTCCTGTTAAGCTACTGTGATCTCCACCACTCTTTCAAGGGGAATTGATATTGTCTTTTTATTCCACTGTGACCTCCACCACTGTTCCAAGGGGCATTAAAACTGTCTTGTTAAGCTACTCTGACATCCACATCTCTTCCAAGGGGCATTAAAACCGTCTTGTTAACCTACTGTGACCTCCACGTCTCTTCCAAGGGGCATTAACTGTCTTATTAAGCTACTGTGACCTTCACGTCTCTTCCAAGGGGCATCAAATCCGTCTTGTTAAGCTACTGTGACCTCCACTTCTCTTATAAGGGGCATTAAAACCATCTTGTTAAGCTACTGTGATCTCGACGTCTTTTCCAAGGGGCATTAAAACCGTCTTCTTAAGCTACTGTGACCTCCACTACTTTTCCAAAGGGCACTTAAACTGTCTTGTTAAACCACTCTGAACTCCACAGCTCTAACAAGGGGCATTAAAACCGTCTTGTTAAGCTACTGTGACCTCTACCACTCTTACAAGGGGCATTGATAATGTCTTTTTATTCCACTGCGACCTCTACCACTTTTCCATGGGGCATTAAAACTGTCTTGTTAAGCTACTGTGACCTCCACGTCTCTTCCAAGGGGCATTAAAACCGTCTTGTAAAGCTACTGTGACATCCACCACTCTTCCAAGGGGCATTAAAACCATCTTGTTAAACTACTGTGACCTTCTCTACTCTTCCAAGTGGAATTGATATTGTCTTTTTATTCCACTGTGACCTCCACTACTCTTCCAAGGGGCATTAAAACTGGCTTGTTTAGCTACTGTGACCTCCACGTCTCTTCCAAGGGGCATTAAAACCGTCTTGTTAAGCTACTGTGACCTCCACCACTCTTCCAATGGGCATTCATATTGTCTTTTTATTCCACTGCGACCTCCACCACTCTTCCAAGGGGCATTAAATCTGCCTTGTTAAACTACTGTGACCTCCACGTCACTTCAAGGGGCATTAAAACCGTCTTGTTAAGCTACTGTGACCTCCACCACTCTTCCAAGGGGCACTAAAACCGTCTAGTTAAGCTACTGTGACCTCCACCACTCTTCCAAGGGACATTAAAACCATCTTGTTAAGCTTCTGTGACCTCCACCACTCTTCCAAGGTGCATTATAACCGTCTTTTTAAGCTACTGTGACCTCCACCACTTTTCCAAGGGGCACTAAATCCGTCTAGTTAAGCTACTGTGACCTCCACCACTCTTCCAAGGGACATTAAAACCAACTTGTTAAACTTCTGTGACCTCCACCACTCTTCCAAGGGGCATTATAACCGTCTTGTTAAACCTCTCTGAACTCCACAGCTCTTCCAAGGGGCATGAAATCCATCTTGTTAAGCTACTGTGACCTCCACCACTCTTCCAAGGGGCATTGATATTGTATTCTTATTCCACTGCGACCTCCACAACTCTTCCAAGGGGCATTAAAACTGTCTTGTTAAGCTACTGTGACCTCCACGTCTCTTCAAGGGGCATTAAAACCGTCTTGTTAAGCTACTGTGACCTCCACCACTCTTCCAAGGGGCACTAAAACCGTCTAGTTAGGCTACTGTGACCTCCACCACTCTTCCAAGGGACATTAAAACCATCTTGTTAAGCTTCTGTGACCTCCACCACTCTTCCAAGGTGCATTAAAACCGTCTGGTTAAACCACTCTGAACTCAACAGCTCTTCCAAGGGGCATTATATCCATCTTGTTCAGCTACTGTGACCTCCACCACTCTTCCAACGGGCATAGATATTGTCATTTTATTCCACTGCGACCTCAACCACTCTTCCAAGGGGCATTAAAACCGTCTAGTTAAGCTACTGTGACCTCCACCACTCTTCCAAGGGGAATTAAAACCGTCTAGTTAAGCTACTGTGAACTCCACCACTCTTCCAAGGGGCATTAAAACTGTCTTGTTAAGCTACTGTGACCTCCACTTCTCTTCCAAGGGGCATTACACCATCTTGTTAAGCTACTGTGACCTCCACCACTCTGCCAAGGTGAATCAAAATCGTCTAGTTAAGCTACTGTGACCTACACCAATCTTCTAAAGGGCATTAAAACCGTCTTGTTAAGCCACTGTGACCTCCACCACTCTTCCAAGGGACATTAAAACCGTCTTGTTAAATCACTCTGAACTCCACAGTTCTTCCAAGGGGCGTTAAATCCATATTGTTAAGATACTATGACCTCCACCACATTTCCAAGGGGCTTTGATATTGTCTTTTTACTCCACTGCGACCTCCACCACTCTTCCAAGGGACATTAAAACTGTGTTGTTAAGCTACTGTGACCTCCACGTCTCTTCCAAGGTGCATTAAAACCGTCTTGTTAAGCTACTGTGACCTCAACCACTCTTCCAAGTGGCATTGATATTGTCTTTTTATTCCACTGCGTCATCCACCACTCTTCCTAAGGAACATTAAAACTGTCTTGTTAAGCTACTGTGACCTCCATGTCTCTTCCAAGGGGCATTAAAACCGTCTTGCTAAGCTACTGTGACCTCCACCAATCTTCCAAGGGGCATTATAACCGTCTTGTTAAGCTACTGTGACCTCCACCTCTCTTCCAAGTGGCATTGATATTGTCTTTTTATTCCACTGCGACATCCACCACTCTTCCAAGGGACATTAAAACTGTCTTCTCAAGTTACTGTGACCTCCACTTTTCTTCCAAGGGGCATTAAAATTGTCTCGTTAAGCTGCCGTGACCTCCAGTACTCTACCAAGGGGCATTAAAACCGTCTTGTTAATCCACTGCAAACTCCACAGCTCTTCCAAGGGGAATTAAAACTGTCTTGTTAAGCTACTGTGACCTCCACCACTCCTCCATGGGGCATTGATATTGTCTTTTTATTTCACTGCGACTTCCACAACTCTTCCAAGGGGCATTAAAACTGTCTTCTTAATCGACTGTGACCTCCACGTCTCTTCCAAGTTGCATTAAAACCGTCTTGTTAAGCTACTGTGACCTTCACGTCTCTTCCAAGTGGCATTAAAACCTTCTTGTTAAGCTACTGTGACCTCCACCACTCTTCCAAGGGGCATTAACACCATCTAGTTGTTCCACTGTGACATCAATCACTCTTGCAAGGGGCATTAAAACCATCTTGTTAAGCAACTGTGACCTCCACCACTCTTCCAATGGGCATTAAAACCTTCTTGTTAAACCACTCTGAATTCCACAGCTCTTCCAAGGGTCATTAATACCATCTTGTTAAGATACTGTGACCTCCACCTCTCTTCCAAGGGGCATTGCTATTGTCTTTTTATTCCACTGTGACCTCCACGGCTCTTCCAAGGGGCATTAAAACTGTCTCGTTAAGCTACTGTGACCTCCAAGTCTCTTCCAAGGGGCATTAAAACCGTCTTGTTAAGCTACTCTGACCTCCACCACTCTTCCAAGGGGCATTAAAACCGTCTTGTTAAGCTATTGTGACCTCCACGTCTCCTCCAAGGGACATTAACTATCTTATAAAGCTACTGTGACCTTTACGTCTCCTCCAAGGGGCATCAAATCTGTCTTGTTAAGCTACTGTGACCTCCACTTCTCTTCCAAGGGGCATTAAAACCATCTTGTTAAGATACTGTGACCTCGACGTCTTTTCCAAGGGACATTAAAACTGTCTTCTTAAGCTACTGTGACCTCCACCACTTTTCCAAGGGGCATTAAAACCGTCTTGTTAAACTACTCTGAACTCCACAGCTCTAACAAGGGGCATTAAAACCGTCTTGTTAAGCTACTGTGACCTCCACCACTCTTCCAAGGGGCATTGAAAATGTCTATTTATTCCACTGCGACCTCCACCACTTTTCCAAGGGGCATTAAAACTGTCTGGTTAAGCTACTGTGACCTCCACGCCTCTTCCAAGGGGCATTAAAATCGTCTTGTAAAGCTACTGTGACCTCCACCACTCTTCCAAGGGGTCATTAAAACGATCTTGTTAAGCTACTGTGACCATCACTACTCTTCCAAGTGGAATTGATATTGTCTTTTTATTCCACTACGTCCTCCACCACTCTTCCAAGGGGCATTAAAACTGTCTTGTTTAGCTACTGTGACCTCCACATCTCTTCAAAGGGGCATTAAAACTGTCTTGTTAAGTTACTGTGACCTCCACCACTCTTCCAAGGGGCATTAAAACTGTCTTGTTAAACCTCTCTGAACTCCACAGCTCTTCCAAGGGGCATTAAATCCATCTTTTTAAGCTACTGTGACCTGCACGTCTCTTCAAGGGGTCAATAAAACCGTCTTGTTATGCTACTGTGACCTCCACCACTCTCCCAAGGGGCACTAAAACCGTCAAGTTGAGCTACTGTGACCTCCACCACTCTTCTAAGGGACATTAAAACCATCTTGTTAAGATACTGTGACCTCCACGCCTCTTCCAAGGGGCATTAAAATCGTCTTGTAAAGCTACTGTGACCTCCACCACTCTTCCAAGGGGTCATTAAAACGATCTTGTTAAGCTACTGTGACCATCACTACTCTTCCAAGTGGAATTGATATTGTCTTTTTATTCCACTACGTCCTCCACCACTCTTCCAAGGGGCATTAAAACTGTCTTGTTTAGCTACTGTGACCTCCACGTCTCTTCAAAGGGGCATTAAAACTGTCTTGTTAAGTTACTGTGACCTCCACCACTCTTCCAAGGGGCATTAAAACTGTCTTGTTAAACCTCTCTGAACTCCACAGCTCTTCCAAGGGGCATTAAATCCATCTTTTTAAGCTACTGTGACCTCCACGTCTCTTCAAGGGGTCATTAAAACCGTCTTGTTATGCTACTGTGACCTCCACCACTCTCCCAAGGGGCACTAAAACCGTCAAGTTGAGCTACTGTGACCTCCACCACTCTTCTAAGGGACATTAAAATCATCTTGTTAAGATACTGTGACCTCCACCACTCTTCCAAGGTGCATTAAAACCGTCTTGTTAAACCACCCTGAACTCCACAGCTCTTCCAAGGGGCATTATATCCATCTTGTTAAGCTACTGTGACCTCCACCACTCTTCCAAGGGGCATTGATATTGTAATTTTATTCCACTGCGACCTCAACCACCCTTCCAAGGGGCATTAAAACCATCTAGTTAAGCTACTGTGACCTCCACCACTCTTCCAAGGGGCATTAAAACCGTCTAGTTAAGCTACTGTGAACTCCACCACTCTTCCAAGGGGCATTAAAGCCGTCTTGTTAAGCTACTGTGACCTCCACCACTCTTCCAACGGGCATTAAAACCGTTTTGTTAGACCACTCTGAACTCCACAGCTCTTCCAAGGGGCATTAAATCCATCTTGTTAAGCTACTGTGACCTCCACCACTCTTCCAAGGTGCATGGATATTGTCTTTTTATACCACTGCAACATCCGCCACTCTTCTAAGGGGATTAAAACTGTCTTGTTAAGCTACTGTAACCTCCACTTCTCTTCCAAGGGGCATTAAACCGTCTAGTTAAGCTACTGTGACCAACAATCTTCTAAGGGGCATTAAAACCATCTTGTTAAGCCACTGTGACCTCCACCACTCTTCCAAGGGACATTAAAACCGTCTTGTTAAACCACTCTGAACTCCACAGCTCTTCGAAGGGGCATTAAATCCATATTGTTAAGATACTATGACCTCCACCCCTTTTCCAAGGGGCATTGATATTGTCTTTTTATTCCACTGCGTCCTCCACCACTCTTCCAAGGGACATTAAAACTGTCTTGTTAAGCTACTGTGACCTCCACTTCTCTTCCATGGGGCACTAAAACCGTCTTGTTAAGCTACTGTGACCTCAACCACTCTTCCAAGTGGCATTGATATTGTCTTTTTATTCCAGTTCGTCATCCACCACTCTTCCAAGGGGCATTAAAACTGTCTTGTTAAGCTACTGTGACCTCCATGTCTCTTCCAAGGGGCATTAAAACCGTCTTTCTAAGCTACTGTGACCTCCACCAATCTTCCAAGGGGCATTATAACCGTCTTGTTAAGCTACTGTGACCTCCACCACTCTTCCAAGTGGCATTGATATTGTCTTTTTATTCCACTGCGACCTCCATCACTCTTCCAAGGGACATTAAAACTACCTTGTTAAGCTACTGTGACCTCCACGTCTTCTCCAAGGGGCATTAAAACCATCTTGTTAGGCTAATGTGACCTCCACCATTCTTCCAAGGGGAATTAAAACCGTCTTGTTAATCCACTGCAAACTCCACAGCTCTTCCAAGGGGCATTAAAACTGTCTTGTTAAGCTACTGTGACCTCCACGTCTCTCCCAAGGGGCATTAAAACCATATTGTTAAGCTACTGTGACCTTCACGTCTCTACCAAGGGGCATTAAAAACGTCTTGTTAAGCTACGGTGACAGCCACCACTCTTCCAAGGGGCATTAAAACCGTTTATTTAAGCTACTGTGACCTCCACCACTCTTCCAAGGGGAATTAAAACTGTGTTGTCAAGCTACTGTGACCTCCACTTTTCTTCCAAGGAGCATTAAAACCGTCTCGTTAAGCTACCGTGACCTCCACCACTCTACCATGGGGAATTAAAACCGTCTTGTTAATCCACTGCAAACTCCACAGCTCATCCAAGGGGCATTAAAACCGTCTTGTTAAGCTACTGTGACCTTCACGTCTCTTCCAAGTGGCATTAAAACCGTCTTGTTAAGCCACTGTGACCTCCACCACTCTTCCAAGGGGCATTAACACCATCTAGTTGTTACACTGTGACATCCATCACTCTTCCAAGGGGCATTAAAACCATCTTGTTAAGCAACTGTGACCTCCACCACTCTTCCAATGGGTATTAAAACCGTCCTGTTAAACCACTCTGAATTCCACAGCTCTTCCAAGGGTCATTAAAACCATCTTGTTAAGCTACTGTGACCTCCACCTCTCTTCCAAGGGGTATTGCTATTGTCTTTTTATGCCACTGTGACCTCCACCATTCTTCCTAGGGGCAATAAAACTGTCTCGTTAAGCTACTGTGACCTCCAAGTCTCTTCCAAGTTGCATTAAAACCGTCTTGTTAAGCTACTGTGACCTTCACGTCTCTTCCAAGTGGCATTAAAACCTTCTTGTTAAGCTACTGTGACCTCCACCACTCTTCCAAGGGGCATTAACACCATCTAGTTGTTCCACTGTGACATCCATCACTCTTCCAAGGGGCATTAAAACCATCTTGTTAAGCAACTGTGACCTCCACCACTCTTCCAATGGGCATTAAAACCGTCTTGTTAAGCTACTGTGACCTCCAAGTCTCTTCCAAGGGGCATTAAAACTGTCTCGTTAAGCTACTGTGACCTCCACCACTCTTCCAAGGGGCATTAAAACCATATTGTTAAGCTACTGTGACCTCCACGTCTCTTCCAAGGGGCATTAACTGTCTTATTAAGCTACTGTGACCTTCACGTCTCTTCCAAGGGGCATCAAA
This sequence comes from Phyllobates terribilis, assembly GCF_046119375.1. NCBI lineage: Eukaryota > Metazoa > Chordata > Amphibia > Anura > Dendrobatidae > Phyllobates > Phyllobates terribilis. The sequence continues at coordinate 53,343,158 of NW_027362768.1, read as the reverse complement.
TCCATCTTCTTAAGCTACTGTGACCTCCACTTCTCTTCCAAGGGGCATTAAAACCATCTTGTTAAGCTACTGTGACCTCGATGTCTTTTCCAAGGAACATTAAAACTGTGTTCTTAAGCTACTGTGACCTCCACTACTTTTCTAAAGGGCATTAAAACCGTCTTGTTAAACCACTCTGAACACCACTGCTCTGACAAGGGGCATTAAAACCGTCTTGGTAAGCTACTGTGACCTCCACCACTCTTCCAAGGGGCTTTGATAATGTCTTTTTATTCCACTGCGACCTCCACCAGTTTTCCAAGGGGCATTAAAACTGTCTTGTTATGCTACTGGGACCTCCACGTCTCTTCCAAGGGGCATTAAAACCGTCTTGTAAAGCTACTGTAACCTCCACCACTCTTCCAAGGGGTCATTAAAACTATCTTGTTAAGCTACTGTGATCTTCACTATTCTTCCAAGTGGAATTGATATTGTCTTTTTATTCCACTGCGACCTCCACCACTCTTCCAAGGGGCATTAAAACTGTCTTGTTTAGCTACTGTGACCTCCACGTCTCTTCCAAGGGGCATTAAAACCGTCTAGTTAAGCTACTGTGAACTCCACCACTCTTCCAAGGGGCATTAAAACCGTCTTGTTAAGCTACTGTGACCTCCACCACTCTTCCAACGGGCATTAAAACTCTTTTGTTAGACACTCTGAACTCCACAGCTCTTCCAAGGGGCATTAAATCCATCTTGTAAAGCTACTGTGACCTCCACCACTCTTCCAAGGGGCATTGAGATTGTCTTTTTATACCACTGCAACATCCACCACTCTTCTAAGGGGCATTAAAACTGTCTTGTTAAGCTACTGTGACCTCCACTTCTCTTCCAAGGGGCATTAAACCGTCTTGGTAAGCTACTGTGACCTCCACCACTCTGCCAAGGGGCATTAAAATAGTCTAGTTAAGCTACTGTGACCTTCACCAATCTTCTAAGGGGCATTAAAACTGTCTTGTTATGCCACTGTGACCTCCACCACTCTTCCAAGTGACATTAAAACCGTCTTGTTAAACCACTCTGAACTCCACAGCTCTTCCAAGGGTCATTAAATCCATATTGTTAAGATACTATGACCTCCACCACTTTTCCAAGGGGCATTGATATCGTCTTTTTATTCCACTGCGACCTCCACCACTCTTACAAGGGACATTAAAACTGTCTTGTTAAGCTACTGTGACCTCCACGTCTCTTCCAAGGGGCATTAACTGTCTTATTAAGCTACTGTGACCTTCACGTCTCTTCGAAGGGGCATCAAATCCGTCTTGTTAAGCTACTGTGACCTCCACTTCTCTTCCAAGGTGCATTAAAACCATCTTGTTAAGCTACTGTGTTCTCAACCACTCTTCCAAGTGGCATTGATATTGTCTTTTTATTCCACTGTGACCTCCACCACTCTTCCAAGGGACATTAAAACCGTCTTGTTAAGCTACTGTGACCTCAACCACTCTTCCAAGTAGCATTGATATTGTCTTTTTATTCCACTGCGTCATCCACCACTCTTCCAAGGGGCATTAAAACTGTCTTGTTAAGCTACTGTGACCTCCATGTCTCTTCCAAGGGGCATTAAAACCGTCTTGCTAAGCTACTGTGACCTCAACCACTCTTCCAAGCAGCATTGATATTGTCTTTTTATTCCACTGCGTCATCCACCACTCTTCCAAGGGGCATTAAAACTGTCTTGTCAAGCTACTGTGACCTCCACTTTTCTTACAAGGAGCATTAAAACCGTCTCGTTAAGCTACCGTGACCTCAACCACTCTACCAACGGGAATTAAAACCGTCTTGTTAATCCACTGCAAACTCCACAGCTCTTCCAAGGGGCAGTAAAACTGTCTTGTTAAGCTACTGTGACCTCCACGTCTCTTCCAAGGGCATTAAAACCATATTGTTAAGCTACTGTGACCTTCACGTCTCTTCCAAGGGGCATCAAAACCGTTTAGTTAAGCTACTGTGACCTCCACCACTCCTCCAAGGGGCAATGATATTGTCTTTTTATTCCACTGCGACCTCCACAACTCTTCCAAGGGGCATTAAAACTGCCTTGTTAAGCGACTGTGACCTCGCCGTCTCTTCCAAGTTGCATTAAAACCGTCTTGTTAAGTTACTGTGACATCCACGTCTCATCCAATTGGCATTAAAACTGTCTTGTTAAGCTACTGTAACCTCCACCATTCTTGCAAGGGGCATTAAAACCGTCTTGTTAAACCACTCTGAAGACCACAGCTCTTCCAATGGGCATTAAAACCGTCTTGTTAAGCTACTGTGACCTCCACCACTCTTCCAAGGGGCATTGATATTGTCTTTTTATTCCACTGCGACCACCACCACTCTTCCAAGGGACATTAAGACTGTCTTGTAGAGATAATGTGACCTCCACGTGTATTCCAAAGGGCATTAAAACCGTCTTGTTATGCTATTGTGACCTCCACGTCTCTTCCAAGGGGCATTAAAACCGTCTTGTTTAGCTACTGTGACCTTCACGTCTCTTCCAAGGGGCATCAAAACCGTCTTTTTAATCTACTGTGACCTCCACGTCTCTTCCAAGGGGTATTAAAACCATCTTCTTAAGCTACTGTGACCTCCACTACTCTTCCAAGGGGCATTAAAACCGTATTTTTAATCTACTGTGTCCTCCACTACTCTGCCAAGGGGCGTTAAAACCGTCTTGTTAAACCACTCTGAACTCCACACCTCTAACAAGGGGCATTAAAACCGTCTTCTTAAGCTACTGTGACCTCCACCGCTTTTCCAAGGGGCATTGATATTGTCTTTTTATTCCACTGCGACCTCCACCACTCTTCCAAGGAGCATTAAATCTGTCTTATTAAGCTACTGTGACCTCCACGTCTCTACCAAGGGGCATTAAAACAGTCTTGTTAAGCTACTGTGACCTCCTTCACTCTTCCAAATGGCAATGATATTGTCTTTTTTTTCCACTGCGACCTCCACCACTTCTCCAAGGGGCATTAAAACCGTCTTGTTAAGCTACTGTGACCTAAACCACTCTTCCAAGGGGCACTAATACTGTCTTGTTAAGCTCCTGTGACCTTCATCACTCTTCCAAGTGGTATTTTTATTCCAGTGCGACCCCAAACACTATTCCAACTGGCATTAAAACTGTCTTGTTAAGCTACTGTGACCTCCACATCTCTTCCAAAGGGAATTAAAATTGTCTTGTTAAGCTACTGTGACCTCCACAACTCTTCCAAGGGGCATAAAAACTGTCTTGTTAAAACACTCTGAACTCCACAGCTCTTCCAAGGGGCATTAAATCCATCTTGTTAAGCTACTATGACCTCCACCACTCTTCCAATGGGCATTGATATTGTCTTTTTATTCCACTGCGACCTCCACCACTCTTTCAAGGGGCATTAAAACTGTCTTGTTAAGCTACTGTGACCTCCACTTCTCTTCCAGGGGGCATTAAAACCATCTTGTTAAGCTACTGTGACCTCCACCACTCTTCCAAGTGTCATTGATATTGCATTTTATTCCACTGCGACCTCCACCACTCTTCCAAAGGGCATTAAAACTGTTTTGTTAAGCTACTGTAACCTCCACGTCTCTTCCTATTGGCATTAAAACAGGCTTGTTAAGCTACGTTGATCTCCACCACTCTTCCAAGGGGCATTAAAACCGTCTTGTTAAGCTACTGTGACCTCCACCACTCTTCCAAGTGGCATTGATATTGTCTTTTTATTCTACTGCGACATCCTCCACTCTTCCAAGGGGCATTAAAACTGTCTTGTTAAGCTACTGTGACCTCCACATCTCTTCCAAGGGAAATTAAAACCGTCTTGTTAAGCTACTGTGACCTCCACCACTCATCCAAGGGGCATTACCACCATCTAGTTGAGCTACTGTGACCTCCACCACTCCTCCAAGGGGCACTAACACCATCTAGTTGAGCTACTGTGACCTCCATCACTCTTCCAAGGGGCATTAAAACTGTCTTGTTAAGCAACTGTGACCTCCACCACTTTTCCAAAGGGCATTAAAACCGTCTTGTTAAACCACTCTGAATTCCACAGCTCTTCCAAGGGGCATTAAAACCATCTTGCTAAGCTACTGTGACCTCCACCACTCTTCAAACAGGCATTGATATTGTGTTTTTATTCCACTGCAACCTCGACCAATCTTCCATGGGGCATTAAAAGTTTCTTGTTATGCTACTGTGTCCTCCACGTCTCTTCCAAGGGGCATTAAAACCATCTTGTTAAGCTACTGTGACCTCCACCACTCTACCAAGGGGCATTAAAACCATCTTGTTAGGCTACTGTGACCTTCACCACTCTTCCAAGTGTCATTGATTTTGTCTTTTTATTCCACTGCGACCTCCACCACTCTTCCAAGTGGCATTAAAACTGCCTTGTTAAGCTACTGTGACCTCCACGTCTCTTCCAAGGGGCATTAAAACCATATTGTTAGGCTACTGTGACCTCCATCATTCTTCCAAGGGGCACTAAAACCGTCTTGTTAAGCTACTGTGACCTCCTCAACTCTTCCAAGGGGTAATGATATTGTCTTTTTATTCCACTGCTTCCTCCACCACTCTTCCAAGGGGCAGTAAAACTGTCTTGTTAAGCTACTGTGACCTCTACGTCTCTTCCAAGGGTCATTAAAACTATCTTGTTAAGCTACTGTGATACACGTCTCTTCCAAGGGGCATTAAAACCATCTTGTTAAGCTACTGTGACCTCCACGTCTCTTCCAAGTGGCATTAAAACCGTCTTGTTAAGCTACTGTGACCTCCACCACTCTTCCAAGTGGCATTAAAACCGTCTTGTTAAACCACTCTGAACTCCACAGCTCTTCCAAGGGGCATTAAAACCATCTTGTTAAGCTACTGTGACCTCCACCACTTTTCCAAGGGGCATTGATATTGTCTTTTTATTCCACTGCGACCTCCACCACTCTTCCAAGGGGCATTAAAAGTGTCTTGTTATGCTGCAGTGACCTCCACGTCTCTTCCAAAGGGCATTAAAACTGTCTTGTTAAGCTACTGTGACCTCCACCACTCTTCCAAGGGGCATTAAAACCGTCTTCTTAAGCTACTGTAACCTTTACCACTCTTCCAAGTGGCTTTGATATTGTCTTTTTATTCCACTGCGTCCTCCACCACTCTTCCAAGGGGCATTAAAACTACCTTGTTAAGCTACTGTGACCTCCACGTCTCTTCCAAGGGGCATTAAAACCATCTTGTTATGCTGCTGTGACCTCCACCATTCTTCCAAGGGGCATTAAAACCGTCTCAGTAAGCTACTGTGACCTCCACCACTCTTCCAAGGGTACTGATATTGTCTTTTTATTCCACTGCAACCTCCACCACTCTTCCAAGGGGCATTGAAATTGTCTTTTTATGCCACTGCGACCTCCACAACTCTTCCAAGGGGCATTAAAACTGTCTTGTTAAGCTACTGTGACCTCCACGTCTCTTCCAAGGGGCATTAAAACCGTCTTGTTAAGCTACTGTTACCTACACCACTCTTCCAAGGGGCACTAAAACCATCTTGTTAAGCTACTGTGACCTTCACCACTCTTCCAAGTGGCATTGATATTGTCTTTTTATTCCAGTGCGACCCCCAACACTCTTCGAAGGGGCATTAAAACCATCTTGTTAAAACACTCTGAACTCCACAGCTCTTCCAAGGGGCATTGATATTCTCTTTTTATTCCACTTCAAAATCCACAACTCTTCCAAGGGGCATTAAAACTGTTTTGTTAAGCTACTGTGACCTCCACTTCTCTTCCAAGTGGCATTAAAACCATCTTGTTAAACCACTCTGAACTCTGCAGCTCTTCCAAGGGGCATTAAAACCGTCTTGTTAAGCCACTGTGACCTCCACCACTCTTCCAAGGGGCATTGATATTGTCATTTTATTCCACTGCGACCTCCACCACTTTTCCAATGGGCATTAAAACCGTCTTGTTAAGCTACGGTGACCTCGACGTCTCTTCCAAGGGGCATTAATGCCATCTTGTTAAGCTACTGTGACCTCCACGTTTCTACCAAGGGGCATTAAAACCATCTTGTTAAGCTACTGTGACCTCCACGTCTCTTCCAAGGGGCATTAAAACCATCTTGTTAAGGTACTGTGACTTCCACCACTCTTCCAAGGGGACATTAAAACAGTCTTGTTAAACTACTCTGAACTCCACAGCTCTTCCAAGGGGCATTAAAACCATCTTGTTAAGCTACTGTGACCTCCACCACTCTTCCAAGTGGCATTAAAACTGTCTTGTTAAGCTACTGTGACCTCCACGACTCTTCCAAGGTGCATGAAAACCGCCTTGTTAAGCTACTGTGACCTCCACCACTCTTCCAAGGGGCATGAAAACCGTCTTGTTATGCTACTGCGACCTCCACCACTCTTGCAAGTGGCATTAAAATTGTCTTGTTAAGCTACTGTGACCTCCACTTCTATTCCAATGGGCATTAAAACTGTCTTGTTAAGCTACTGTGACCTCCACCAGGCCGAGAAGCGATAACCTGAATTGGTTTTGGCCTATGACTGCACCGAGAATTCAAGTTGGCACCCATTGTAGGAATGGGGACAAAGACTCCCCCTAGGAAGACATGTTGTTCATCAATAGACTCCTTAAAACCCACAACTTTACTGCTTGTTGCAGCTGTAGCCCACGCACGCATTTTTAATCTGCATAAGTCTGCCTATTTTCACACATTCCCCCCCCCACGCTGTTCCATGCACCTCAAGACAAGGGGATGGGGAGAGGAAAACTAATTAGTGAACAAGCAAGCAGCAGTCCACCTTCTTCCTAGTCTGTAGGCTCCCTGCAGACTGAAGCTGACTTCAGCAGCACAGCCAGATAAAGGCCAGGAGCCCATTATGATACGTGCAATGATGTTCCATTCTTCCATTCTTGCATTATTCCATTGTTCCATTGTCCCATTCTCTTGCATTATTCCATTGTTCCATTCACTTTTTACATCTATTGCAAGCAATCTATCTGCCTGGGTGAAAACCAATAGGATGCTTTGATTGACAAACATAGGTAGCACTTTAAAACAAGATCTCAGACCAAACTTTTTGATTTCTTTTTTTCATCCACAGATAGAAAATTAAAGAAGTCAGTGCTCCACCAGAGGGAGCCAGCATTTCACTAAAGAAATCGCAGCGTCCCCCAAATTTTTTTTAAATGCATGTTTCTCAGCAACACCCAACTGATGGGACAGTTGAGTTAAAAGAGTAGCAGCTGATAACAAGGCCACTTACTAGGTATATGGTGTGTGTGCAACGGTGTAACAATGGACTAATGCATTATTGCAGCTTATCTCAGGAAGGAAGGGATAGATAGATGGATGAATAGATAGATAGATAGATAGATAGATAGATAGATAAATAACATTACAATACAATATATTGGTAAAAGCAAAGCACATATACTAAACTAGATGGTGGCCCGATTCTAACGCATCGGGTATTCTAGAATATGTATGCGGCCGACCGGCTCCTCTCCACACCGGGACTAATTGCGTGGAGAGGCACAAATCTGCATTCACTTTAGTAGCAGATGCTGCAGATGCCGCTATGAAGATTTAGGAATAATATAATGAATACACAGGATTTTCTGGGTAAAATAATACTTTATCATTAAATATTATTGTTTATAGAACTTCATACAACTGAACGAAATTAATAAACAGATGATCAAAATATATAAACTATTCCATGAATATCTAACTATATTTTTAAATAAATCAACGGACAAAAGAAGTACGACCCTATAATATATTTCTTAACAATATCAACCCAAAATATTTTTGTACACTACATTTTTTGTGAATGCTTTTTGACTATCTCTAACCAACTTTCCTTGTAAATGTGTATCCAAAACTTGCACCTTGACGTTGGATCTCATTTTAACTCTTGAAAATGCAACATAGAGTTGTCCATGACCAAAAACGGGCTCCGGTAAATATATGCCAACACGGTGTAGAGTTTGACCTTGTGACTTGTTTATTGTCAGGGCAAATGCTGATTTTATTGGAAACTGTCGATGCCGAAGCCTAAATGGAAGACCGGTGTCCAAAGGACATAAATCATTGTGTGGAATCAACACTTCGTCTCCTTTCGCTGATCCAGTGATCACTCTTGATTGAATTATGTGGGAATGGAGTTCAGTAACAATAAGGCGAGTTCCATTACATAGACCATTTCTTGTATTTAGATTTCGCAGCAACATTACGATTGTTCCAACTTTAAGTTGTAGTTTGTGGGATGGCATTCCTGATGGCATAACACTATTTAAAAATTCAACTGGATAATGCTCTCATTCATCTTCATTGTCTACATCCACTGAATCATCACTTTTGTACAATTTATACTCTCCAGGCATTCTATCCATCACACGGAAATTTAGCAGAGCTACGTCATCGTTCTTGGGACAGAGAATTGCATAGGAAGAGGCCCTCTCAACACAGCTTTGGTCATTCACATCAATTTCAACACGTTGTCCAAAACATCAGTTACGATGCAGTCAGTGCACAACATGTCTTCTGGTATTTCAATAATGTCTTCTCCAAGGTTATATTCATTGCTAAGTTCACCATTACCAAGTTTAAGAAGCCAGTTGCTGTACTCTGGGTCAGAAGATCGCATGTTGTTAGTTAGTTGGAGTTTATTAAACTCTTTCCAAAGGTCAGACATTTTTAAGGTGGACTCGATAATATTTGTTCTTGTTCCATTTGGTATAACTGGAAGGCATTGCCTAAAATCTCCGCCAATGACAAAAACTTTACCTCCAAAAGGAATTTCATTTTTTTCAGCAACATTTGTAGTCATAACTTCACGCAGAAGTCTGTCAATTAAACTCAAAGCAAATTTGGGTGCCATGGTGCACTCATCAAGTATCAAAATATTTGCACTGTTTAACTGTCTTCCTGCAAATGTGTCTTGTTTTATTCTGGAAATGGAGATTTCATTGACTGGAACTGGTATCCCAAAGAGTGAATGCATAGTGCGACATCCTCGTAAAAGGTTTGCTGCAATACCTGTTGTAGCCGATGGCAATACGACTTTTCCCAACCCTCTAACGTGATGCATTAAAACTTCATAGAGGTATGTTTTACCGCAGCCTCCAGGACAGTCAATAAAGAAACATTTTCGCGTTGGATCTGCTTGGTTTTCTATAGCGCTCACAATAGTATCATATGCAATCCGTTGTTGTTCATTTAAGGAGTTTTTCTCCTCTGTTGCCAACAATAATTCATAAGCTTCATCATACTCTTGAATTTGTGAAACTTGACTTGCAGGCTGTGGCAAATTAAAGTCTGAAAACGTTTTTCCATGCAGTAGTAGGACATTTTGGACATCTTGCATGGCATAAGATTCGCAATTTTGACAATTTCCACTTCTGCTGTGAAGACGTAAGCAGTAATCCTCAATTATATGTTCTTTGAAATTTGTCCAAAGTTGAGCCGGATTTGTAGGCGGTCCAAATACACAAATGTAGGCAAACAATTCGCGAAGTTTCTTAGGCATATGTAGGGTAACTGCGTCTTCTAAAGTAAGTGTCCACACAGTATCATCTAATAGAAGTCCTAAAGCCAAAGCTGCAGCTTTAAATGTATCGTGCAATACTCCGTTAACTGTTTTCAAATCGTCGTAACTTCTAGCTCCTTTGACATGCAGTAGTAACAGCCGAAGGCAATATCTTTCTTGATCCTTGACACTAACAGTATACATGCATCCAATTATTCTGCTAAGTCCTCGTTGTCTTGGATTCCAAGTTTTATTCCAAACGTAATGTTCTGGAATCTCTCGATACAAATACTGCCTTGCGTTTCGTCACGCTGGTTCAGCAAAAACCAGTCCATTAATGTTGACGTCGTGCTTAAAGTTTTTGAGACATCTTCGACTTGAGCATTTTCAAAAAATAAAGCTGCTGTTGATTTGGTAAATGAATAGCTAAAAGTATAATGGCATGGGACTGTGAATGCATTGGAAACGCAAATATCCTCCAAGCAGCTTCTGCAGTACTCACATATCTTGAGTCAACAAAACTTGATGATTCCTCGTGATTGACTGTTTTCTGTTGTATTTCGACGTTAGCTTTGTCATGCCCCTTGTAGATGTACTTGAAAAGATATTTTGCACTTTTTATTGAAGCGCAGATTTCAACGTTGATGTGACAGTTGTAGCGTTTTAATAAGTACGGGTTGTATGGAACTATCCATGAGTTATTTATAATTTTTTTGTTGTGTACAATGTTATCAATGAGTTGTCACCGGTAGGATGGGTAGCCATCCAAATCTTTAACAGTGTGCTGTTTCAACTGCTTTGGAAACCCTTTTGTACACTTTCCGTTTTGCATGCATGGACTTTTTGGATTTGCTACACCGCATGGGCCATGAACCATATTACAGATTACAATATTATACAATTCAGGATACTTTTCTTGGTTAGGAATTTCAGCCCACACTATGTTGTCAATTTCTTCCTCCGTGAGAAACTTGGAATCCGCGTCTAAGATAATTAGTATATGCGCATGTGGAAGACCTCGTTTCTGAAACTCTATGATGTGTACCATTGCTACGACTGTTCCAAAAAGCCCATTTTTGATGTCTTTAAAAAGGCTGCTGAGTTTTAGTCAAAATACGCGTGCAACTAAGTCTGGCCTGTGTTCAACTTGCTGCCAGGGTTCTAGATTTTCGGTATTTTCCCGCCATTTAGGATTACAGGTCATTGTTACAAAAAGGTCAGGTCTTCCATACTTTGTTACTATTGCCATTGCATCTTGATAACGCTGTTGCATGTTGCGGGGGCTACCTTCAAATGACGACGGGATAATTACTGTTTTTCCAATTGGAATTCCCTTTAGAATGGATTGTTTTTGCAAATGTTCTTGAAGAACGCAGTAGTCTTCAACTTTAAGTTGTTTTTCGTTCATTCGTATGAAATTGAGGCAATTAGCTTCAATTTTAACGTATGCGTTGACTAAGTACTATTGTGTCAGTTTCCCACCGTTTAAAATAGGATTGAAGTGATTTCGGACAGACAGCAGAAAACTGTAGTAGTGCAGTTGTGTAATTCTTCTTGAAGTTCCTTGCTGGTGTAGTTTTTCATGCCACCCTTGATCACCGCTAGGAAAGAATAGCGGATACAGAAGAGCATCAAGGTTGCTGTGCAAAATGCTAATTCATTGTGTTTTAGGTATGAAAGGGTTGTTTTGGTCTGGTTAAGATGGACTAATATATCCCTTTGAAAAGGAGGCTCTCCATCATCGTTTTAAAAACAACTGCGACCTCACTTACACGTGGTTTGCTGTAACATCGGGGATCTTGTTTACATTCTTGTTTAATGGCCATGATAATAGAAGGCATTTCCATCCCATTTTTTATAGCCCTCTGTTCCTCCTCAGCTTCGACGTCTTTTAGCATGCGATATGTGGCAGCAAATGGGCTGATTGTTTGTAAATGTATGGCAATTAGGTTCATCAGTTCAGCATTACACTTTTCATTTTCTTTCAGGTTCATCCTTTGTTCAGTAGCCTCATTTGTATCAAAGATATATAATTGTGCAAATTTTGGTGGTTGTCCTATTTCTGGGTGAAGTGTTCCAGTGCGGTGGTAGATCTGGCCATGAATTTTAAAACAATACGGTCCGAATCCAGGGGGCGGTGCAAAGTTGGCACCAAATGAAGCAAACACATGTGAACTGTTGATACTTCTGATATTTTCCATAAAATTTCTACTATGTTCATGTGTTCCTTTCATCAACTGCTCAAACAGATCTGAGTAGTGACGTCTCGGTAGCATAACTTTTCCTTTTTGGCAGCATTGAGTAAACTGATTGTCAGATGGTTTTTCCTCAATGAAATTCAGAGAGTCGCATTTAGAACAAACTACATTCATATTCCCACAGTAGTGTTGAATAATTATAGTTTCATTGTCTGTTATGTAACGTGCAAGTTGTTGAATATTCTGCTGGGTTTGCCTTAGTTGGTAGAGCCTTCGTTTTTGATAAATTTGGCGATCGTGTTGTTCTCTGTTTGCCCTGGATTCTGGAGATTCATTCAACCGACATTGTCTATGGGATTTCGCATCGTGTTCCTGCCTAGCGGCAGTGTGTTGCGGTGTCTCCCGTTCCCGACGTTGTCTTTGAGATTCCGCATCCTGGGCTTGTCTGGCCGCAGAGTGTTGTGGTGTCTGTTGCTCTCGACGTTGTCATTTTCTTGCTGTTTCTGCTGCTTTTCTGTCATCCTCAGTGGCGTATTTTCGCTTACGACCCATTGGAAACAGGAAGCGTAAAGAAGTATCTGTTCAGCGCACTGTGACTGGCAGAACATGTTCAGTAAACGTGACAGAAGTACATCACACACTGTGACTGACAAAACATGTTCAGTAGGTCATGGGCAGTTGGTGAGTCACATGACCACATGGATGGAGTAAGCCCTATGCTACTTATTTTAAATCCGGCGCCAATTGGCCGGAGAGCGTGTTTAAATTTGGTGCCAAAATCGCTGATTGGTCATGGGCGGTGGCAGCGAACAATCAGCAGAGCGGTGTTTAAATTTGGCGCCAAGATAGCTGATTGGTCGCAGCTGCCAGCCGCGACCAATCAGCAAACCGTGCTAGTGAGGACCAGAGAACGTGTTTAAATTTGGCGCCAAAATCGCTGATTCAGCGAATCATATTAGTTAGGACCGGGGAGCGGCGCTGCCTGTGTGGGTACTTCCGCTGCGAACAGCGGGGAGATGCCCGGCTGCTCGCAGCAGAAGTATCCCGACCGGCGGCGCCGCTGCCCGGTCCTCCCTTCACACTTGCCGTTGGGAGATCAGCGGCCCTAGCCGCTGATCTCCCGACGGTTAGCCGCATGTAGGTCAGCGGCGCCGCGGGTCGGGGTACTTATGCTGCGAGCAGCCGGGAGATGACCGGCTAGCGTCGGTAGTCTCCTGGCTGCATCGCCGCTGACCTCGGTGCAGCAGATGAGCAGCTAACGGCCGGCATCTTGTTCTGAAATCCCGCGTCGCTGATTGGCCGCGGCCGGACCAATTAGCGACGTGGGATTTCCTGGACAGACAGACAGACAGGATAAGACGATTATACAGTGCCTACAAGTAGTATTCAACCCCCTGCAGATTTAGCTGGTTGACACATGCGGAATTAACTTGGCATTGTGACATTTGTACTGTAGATCAGCCTTGAAGTGGGAAATGCACTGCAGCAAATTTTGTTTTCGTTTTTTTTTTTTTAAAACGTTAAAAGTTAATTCAGAGCGTCATTTATTATTCAACCCCTCAAACCACAAGAATTCTGTTTGGTCCCCCTAAAGTATTAAGAAGTAGTTCAGGCACCAAGAATAATGAGCTTCACATGTGTGGATTAAAGATCTCTTTTGCAAGCCTTTTCTGACTATTTAAGACCCTCCCCAAACTTGTGAACAGCACTCAGACATGGTCAACATGGGAAAGACAAAGGAGCATTCCAAGGCCATCAGAGACAAGATCGTGGAGGGTCACAAGGCTGGCAAGGGGTACAAAACCCTTTCCAAGGAGTTGGGCCTACCTGTCTCCACTGTTGGGAGCATCATCCGTAAGTGGAAGGCTTATGGAACTACTGTTAGCCTTCCACGGCCTGGACAGCCTTTGAAAGTGTCCTCCCGTGCCGAGGCCAGGCTTGTCCGAAGAGTCAAGGCTAACCCAAGGACAACAAGGAAGGAGCTCCGGGAAGATCTCATGGCAGTGGGGACATTGGTTTCAGTCAATACCATAAGTAACGTACTCCTCCGCAATGGTCTCCGTTCCAGACGAGCCCGTAAGGTACCTTTACTTTCAAAGCGTCATGTCAAGGCTCATCTACAGTTTGCTCATGATCACATGGAGGACTCTGAGACAGACTGGTTCAAGGTTCAATGGTCTGATGAGACCAAGATCGAGATCTTTGGTGCCAACCACACACGTGACGTTTGGAGACTGGATGGCACTGCATACGACCCCAAGAATACCATCCCTACAGTCAAGCATGGTGGTGGCAGCATCATGCTGTGGGGCTGTTTCTCAGCCAAGGGGCATGGCCATCTGGTCCGCATCCATGGGAAGATGGATAGCACGGCCTACCTGGAGATTTTGGCCAAGAACCTACGCTCCTCCATCAAGGATCTTAAGATGGGTCGTAATTTCATCTTCCAACAAGACAACGACCCAAAGCACACAGCCAAGAAAACCAAGGCCTGGTTCAATAGGGAAAAAGTCAAGGTGTTGGAGTGGCCTAGTCAGTCTCCTGACCTTAACCCAATTCAAAACTTGTGGAAGGAGCTCAAGAATAAAGTCCACATGAGACACCCAAAGAACCTAGATAACTTGGAGAAGATCTGCATGGAGGAGTGGGCCAAGATAACTCCACAGACCTGTGCCGGCCTGATCAGGTCTTATAAAAGACGATTATTAGCTGTAATTGCAAACAAGGGTTATTCCACAAAATATTAAACATAGGGGTTGTATAATAATTGACCCACACTTTTATGTTTAAAATTTAATAAAATTCAACTGAGCAACATAACTTTTTGGTTTGTAAGATTTGTGCTTCTGTTCATAAAACCTACTCTCGTTTGCAGTTTGAAGGCTCTAACTTATTTGCATCTTATCAAACCAGCTAAATCTGCAGGAGGTTGAATACTACTTGTAGGCACTGTATATATTAGATTAGAATAGATGAGAACAGATACTTCACTTGATGTTAGCCAAAAGGCCGAGAAGCGATAACCTGAATTGGTTTTGGCCTATGACTGCACCCAGGCTTCAAGAAGGCACCCATTGTAGAAATGGGGACAAAGACTCCCCCTAGGAAGACATGTTGTTTATCAATAGACACCTTAAAACCCACAACTTTACTGCTTGTTGCAGCTGCAGCCCACGCATGCATTTTTAATCTGCATAAGTCTGCATATTTTCACACATTCTCCCCCCCCCCTGCTGTTCCATGCACCTCAAGACAAGGGGATGGGGTGAGGAAAACTAATTGGTGAACAAACAAGCAGCAGTCCACTTTCTTCCTAGTCTGCGACCTCCACCACTGTTCCAAGGGGCATTAAAACTGTCTTGTTAAGGTACTGTGACATCCACGTCTCTTCCAAGGGCATTAAAACCACCTTGTTAAGCTATTGTGACCTCTACGTCTCTTCCAAGGGGCATTAAAACCATCTTGTTAAGCTACTGTGACCTCCACGTCTCCTCCAAGGGGCATTAAAAGCGTCTTGTTAAACCACTCTTAACTCCACAGCTCTAACAAAGGAGATTAAAACCGTCTTGTTAAGCTAATGTGACCTCCACCACTCTTCCAAGTGGCATTGATATTGTTTTTTTCTTCCACTGAGACCTCCCCCACTCTTCCAAGGGGCATTAAAACTGTCTAGTTAAGCTACTGTGACCTCCACGTCTCTTCCAAGGGGCATTGAAACCGTCTTGTTAGGCTACTGTGACCTCCACCATTCTTCGAAGGGGCATTAAAACCGTTTTGTTAAGCTACAGTGACCTCCACCACTCTTCCAAATGGGCATTGATATTGTCTTTTTATTCCATTGCGACCTCCACCACTCTTCCAAGGGGCATTAAAACTGTCTTGTTAAGCTACTCTGACCTCCACGTCTCTTCCAAGGGGCATTAAAACCATCCTGTTAAGCTACTGTGACCTCCACCACTCTTCCAAGGGGCATTGATATTGTCTTTTTATTCCACTGCAACCTCCACCACTCTTCCAAGGGGCATTAAAACTGTCTTGTTAAACTACTGTGACCTTCACATCTTTTCCAAGGGGCATTAATACAGTCTTGTTAAGCTACTGTGACCTACACGTCTCTTCCAAGGGGCATTAAAAACGTCTTGTTAAGCTACTGTGACCTCCACCACTCTTCCAAGGGGCATTATAACTGTTTTGTCAAGCTACTGTGACCTCCACATCTCTTCCAAGGGGCATTAAAACCGTCTTGTTAAGCTACTGTGACCTCCACCACTCTTGCAAGGGGCATTGATATTCTCTTTTTATTCCACTGCGAAATCCACCACGCTACCAAGGGGCATTAAAACTGTCTTGTTAAGCTACTGTGACCTCCACGTCTCTTCCAAGGGGCAGTAAAACAGTCTTGTTAAACCACTCTGAACTCCACGGCTCTTACAAGAGGTACTAAAACCGTCTTGTTAAGCTACTATGACCTCCACCACTCTTCCAAGGGGCATTGATATTGTCTTTTTAATCCACTGCGACCTCCACCACTGTTCCAAGGGGCATTAAAACTGTCTTGTTAAGCTACTGTGACCTCCAAGTCTCTTCCAAGGGGCATTAAAACCGTCTTATTAAGCTACTGTGACCTCCACGTCTCTTCGAAGGGGCATTAAAACCGTCTTGTTAAGCTACTGTGACCTCCACGTCTCTTCCAATGGGCATTAAAAATGTCTTGTTAAGCTACTGTGACCTCCACGTCTCTTCTATGGGGCATTAAAACTGTCTTGTTAAGCTACTATGACTTCCACCACTCTTCCGAGGGGCATTAAAACCGTCTTGTTAAACCACTCTGAACTCCCCAGCTCTACCAAGGGGATTTTAAAACTGTCTTGTTAAGCTACTGTGACCTGCATCACTCTTTCAAGGGGCATTAAAAGTGTCTTGTTAAGCTACTGTGACCTCCACCACTCTTGCAAGGGGCATTAAAACTGTCTTGTTAAGCTACTGTGACCTCCACATCTTTTCCAAGGGGCATTAAAACTGTCTTGTAAAGCTACTGTGACCTCCACGACTCTACCAAGGGGCATTAAAACCATCTTGTTAAGCTACTGTGAACTCCACCACTCTTCCAAGGGGCATGAAAACTGTCTTGTTAAGCTACTGTGACCTTCAGCACTCTTGCAAGGGGCATTAAAACTGTCTTGTTAAGCTACTGTGACCTCCACGTCTTTTCCAAGGGGCATTAAAACTGTCTTGTAAAGCTACTGTGACCTACACGTCTCTTCCAAGGTGCAATAAAACCATCTTGTTAAGCTACTGTGACCTTCACGTCTCTTCAAAGGGGCAGTAAAACCGTCTTATTAAGCTACTGTGAACTCCATGTCTCTTCTAAGGGGCATTAAAACCGTCTTTTTAAGCTACTATGACTTCCACCACTCTTCCAAGGGGCATTAAAACGGTCTAGTTAAACCACTCTGACCTCCACGTCTCTTCCAAGGGGCATTAAAACCATCCTGTTAGGCTACTGTGACCTCCACCACTCTTCCAAGGGGCATTGATATTGTCTTTTTATTCCACTGCAACCTCCACCACTCTTCCAAGGGGCATTAAAACTGTCTTGTTAAACTACTGTGACCTTCACATCTTTTCCAAGGGGCATTAATACAGTCTTGTTAAGCTACTGTGACCTACACGTCTCTTCCAAGGGGCATTAAAAACGTCTTGTTAAGCTACTGTGACCTCCACCACTCTTCCAAGGGGCATTATAACTGTTTTGTCAAGCTACTGTGACCTCCACATCTCTTCCAAGGGGCATTAAAACCGTCTTGTTAAGCTACTGTGACCTCCACCACTCTTGCAAGGGGCATTGATATTCTCTTTTTATTCCACTGCGAAATCCACCACTCTACCAAGGGGCATTAAAACTGTCTTGTTAAGCTACTGTGACCTCCACGTCTCTTCCAAGGGGCATTAAAACAGTCTTGTTAAACCACTCTGAACTCCACGGCTCTTACAAGAGGTACTAAAACCGTCTTGTTAAGCTACTATGACCTCCACCACTCTTCCAAGGGGCATTGATATCGTCTTTTTAATCCACTGCGACCTCCACCACTGTTCCAAGGGGCATTAAAACTGTCTTGTTAAGCTACTGTGACCTCCAAGTCTCTTCCAAGGGGCATTAAAACCGTCTTATTAAGCTACTGTGACCTCCACGTCTCTTCGAAGGGGCATTAAAACCATCTTGTTAAGCTACTGTGACCTCCACGTCTCTTCCAAGGGGCATTAAAAATGTCTTGTTAAGCTACTGTGACCTCCACGTCTCTTCTATGGGGCATTAAAACTGTCTTGTTAAGCTACTATGACTTCCACCACTCTTCCGAGGGGCATTAAAACCATCTTGTTAAACCACTCTGAACTCCCCAGCTCTACCAAGGGGATTTTAAAACTGTCTTGTTAAGCTACTGTGACCTGCATCACTCTTTCAAGGGGCATTAAAAGTGTCTTGTTAAGCTACTGTGACCTCCACCACTCTTGCAAGGGGCATTAAAACTGTCTTGTTAAGCTACTGTGACCTCCACATCTTTTCCAAGGGGCATTAAAACTGTCTTGTAAAGCTACTGTGACCTCCACGACTCTACCAAGGGGCATTAAAACCATCTTGTTAAGCTACTGTGACCTCCACCACTCTTCCAAGGGGCATGAAAACTGTCTTGTTAAGCTACTGTGACCTCCAGCACTCTTGCAAGGGGCATTAAAACTGTCTTGTTAAGCTACTGTGACCTCCACGTCTTTTCCAAGGGGCATTAAAACTGTCTTGTAAAGCTACTGTGACCTACACGTCTCTTCCAAGGTGCAATAAAACCATCTTGTTAAGCTACTGTGACCTTCACGTCTCTTCAAAGGGGCAGTAAAACCGTCTTATTAAGCTACTGTGAACTCCATGTCTCTTCTAAGGGGCATTAAAACCGTCTTTTTAAGCTACTATGACTTCCACCACTCTTCCAAGGGGCATTAAAACGGTCTAGTTAAACCACTCTGAACTCCACAGCTCTTCCAAGGGGCATTAAAACCATCTTGTTAATCTACTGTGACCTCCACCACTCTTCCAAGGGGAATTGATATTGTCCTTTTATTCCTCTGCAACCTCCACCACTGTTCCAAGGGGCATTAAAACTGTCTTGGCAAGCTAATGTGACCTCCATGTCTCTTCCAAGGGGCATTAAAACCATCTTGTTAAGCTACTGTGACCTCCAAAACTCTTCCAAGGGGCATTAAAACCGTCTTGTTAAGCTACTGTGAGCTCCACAACTCTTCCAAGTGGCATTGATATTGTCTTTTTATTTCACTGCGACTTCCACCACTCTTCCAAGGGGCATTAAAACTCTCTTGTTAAGCTACTGTGACCTACACGTCTCTTACAATGGACATTAAAACCATCTTGTTAAGCTATTGTGACCTCCACCACTCTTCCAAGGGACATTAAAGCCATCTTGTTAAGCTACTTTGACCTCCACCACTCTTCCAAGTGGCAATGATTTTGTCTTTTTATTCCACTGCGTTCTCCACCACTCTTCTAAGGGGCATTAAAACTGTCTTGTTAAGCTACTGTGACCTACATGTCTCTTCCAAGGGGCATTAAAAACCTTCTTGCTAAGCTACTGTGACCTCTACAACTTATCCAAGGGGCATTAAAACCATCTTATTTAGCTACTGTGACCTCCACCACTCTTCCCAGGGGCATTGATATTGTCCATTTATTCCACTGCGACCTCCACCACTCTTCCAAGGGGCGTTGATTTTGTCTTTTTATTTCACTGCGACCTCCACCACTCTTCCAAGGGGCATTAAAACTGTCTTGTTAAGTTACTGTGACCTCCACGTCTCTTCCAAGGTGCATTAAAACCGTCTTCTTAAGCTACTGTGACCTCCATGTCTCTTCTAAGGGGCATTAAAACCGTCTTTTTAAGCTACTATGTCTTCGACCACTCTTCCAAGGGGCATTAAAACTGTCTTGTTAAGCTACTGTGACCTCCACGTCTCTTCCAAGGGGCATTAAAACCATCTTGTTAAGCTACTGTGACCTCCACCACTCTTCCAAGGGGCATTGATATTGTCTTTTTATTCCTCTGCAACCTCCACCACTGTTCCAAGGGGCATTAAAACTGTCTTGTTAAGCTACTGTGACCTCCAGCACTCTACCAAGGGGCATTAAAACCGTCTTGTTAAACCATCAGAACTGCACAGCTCTTCCAAGGGGCATTAAAACTGTCTTGTTAAGCTACTGTGATCTCCACATCTCTTCCAAGGGGCATTAAAACTGTCTTGTAAAGCTACTGTGACCTACATGTCTCTTCCAAGGGGCATTAAAACCATCTTTTTAAGCTACTGTGACCTCCACCACACTTCCAAGGGGCATTGATATTGTCTTTTTATTCCACTGCGACCTCCACCACTGTTCCAAGGGGCATTAAAACTATCTTTTTAAGCTACTGTGACCTCCACGTCTCTTCCAAGGGGCATTAAAACCATCTTGTTAATCTACTATGACCTCCACGTCTTTTCCAAGGGACATTAAAACCTTCTTCTTAAGCTACTGTGACCTCCACCACTCTTCCAAGGGGCATTTAAACCATCTTTTTAAACCACTCTGAACTACACAGCTCTTCCAAGGGGCATTAAAACCATCTTGTTAAGCTACTGTGACCTCCACCTTTCTTCCAAGGGGCATTGATGTTGTCTTTTTATTCCACTGCGACCTCCACCACTCTTCCAAGGGACATTAATCTGTCTTGTTAAGCTACTGTGACCTCCACATCTCTTCCAAGGGGCATTAAAACTGTCTTGTTAAGCTACTGTGACCTCCACCACTTTTCCAAAGGGCATTAAAACCGACTTGTTAAGCTACTGTAACCTCCACCACTCTTCCAAGTGGCATTGATATTGTCTTTTTATTCCACTGCGACCTCAACCACTCTTCCAAGGGGCATTAAAACTGTCTTGTTAAGCTACTGTGACCTCCACTTCTCTTCCAAGGGGCATTAAAACCATCTTATTAAGCTATTGTGACCTCCACCACTCCTCCAAGGGGCATTAAAACCGTCTTATTTAGCTACTGTGACCTCTACCTCTCTTCCAAGGGGCTTTGATATTGTCTTTTTATTGCACCGCGACCACCACTCTTCCAAGGGGCACTAAAATTGTGTTGTTAAGCTACTGTGACCTCCACGTCTCTTCCAAGGGGCATTAAAACTGTCCTGTTAAGCTACTGTGACCTCCACCATTTTTTCAAGGGACTTTAAAACCATCTTGTTAAGCTCATGTGACCTCCACCACTCTTCCAAGGGGCATGAAACTGTCTTGTTAAACCACTCTGAACTCCACAGCTCTTCCAAGGGGCATTAAACCATCTTGTTAAGCTACTGTGACCTCCACCACTCTTCCAAGGGGCATTGATTTTGTCCTTTTATTCCTCTGCAACCTCCACCACTGTTCCAAGGGGCATTAAAACTGTCTTGTTAAGCTACTGTCTCCTCCAGCACTCTACCAAGGGGCATTAAAACCGTCTTGTTAAACCATCAGAACTGCACAGCTCTTCCATGGGGCATTAAAACTGTCTTGTTAAGCTACTGTGACCTCCACGTCTCTTCCAAGGGGCATCAAAACTGTCTTGTAAAGCTACTGTGACCTAGATGTCTCTTCCAAGGGGCATTAAAACCATCTTTTTAAGCTACTGTGACCTCCACCACACTTCCAAGGGGCATTGATATTATCTTTTTATTTCACTGCGACCTCCACCACTCTTCCAAGGGGCATTAGACTGTCTTGTTAAGCTACTGTGACCTCCACGTCTCTTCCAAGGGGCATTAAAACTGTCTTGTTAAGCTACTGTGACCTCCACCACTTTTCCAAAGGGCATTAAAACCGACTTGTTAAGCTACTGTAACCTCCACCACTCTTCCAAGTGGCATTGATATTGTCTTTTTATTCCACTGCGACCTCCACCACTCTTCCAAGGGGCATTAAAACTGTCTTGTTAAGCTACTGTGACCTCCACTTCTCTTCCAAGGGGCATTAAAACCATCTTATTAAGCTATTGTGACCTCCACCACTCCTCCAAGGGGCATTAAAACCGTCTTATTTAGCTACTGTGACCTCTACCTCTCTTCCAAGGGGCATTGATATTGTCTTTTTATTGCACTGCGACCACCACTCTTCCAAGGGGCACTAAAACTGTGTTGTTAAGCTACTGTGACCTCCACGTCTCTTCCAAGGGGCATTAAAACTGTCTTGTTAAGCTACTGTGACCTCCACCATTTTTTCAAGGGACTTTAAAACCATCTTGTTAAGCTACTGTGACCTCCACCACTCTTCCAAGGGGCATGAAACTGTCTTGTTAAACCACTCTGAACTCCACAGCTCTTCCAAGGGGCATTAAGCCATCTTGTTAAGCTACTGTGACCTCCACCACTCTTCCAAGTGGCATTGATATTGTCTTTTTATTGCACTGCGATCTCCACCACTCTTCCAATGCGCATTAAAACTGTCTTGTTAAGCTACTGTGTCCTCCACATCTCTTCCAAGGGGCATTAAAACCGTCTTGTTAAGCTACTGTGACCTCCACCACTCTTCCAAGGGGCATTGATATTGTCTTTTTAATCCACTGCGACCTCCACCATTCTTCCAAGGGCCATTAAAACTGTCTTATTAAGCCACTGTGACCTCCACGTCTCTTCCAAGGGGCATTAAAACTGTCTTGTTAAGCTACTGTGACCTCCACCACTTTTCTAAGGGGCACTAAAACTGTCTTATTAAGCTACTGTGACCTCCACCACTCTTTCAATGGGCATTGATATTGTCTTTTTATTCCACTGCGACCTCCACCACTCTTCCAAGGGGCAATAAAACTGTCTTGTTAAGCTACTGTGACCTCCACGTCCCTTCCAAGGGGCATTAAAACCGTCTTTTTAAACCACTCTGATCTCCACAGTTCTTCCAAGGGGCATTGATATTGTCTTTTTATTCCACTGCGACCTCCAACACTCTTCCAAGGGGTAATAAAACTGTCTTGTTATGATACTGTGACCTCCACGTCTCTTCCATGGGGGAATTAAAACCCGTCTTGTTAAGCTACTGTGACCTCCACCACTCTTCCAAGGGGCATTAAAACCGTCTTATCAAGCTACTATGACTTCCACCACGCTTCCAAGAGGCATTGATATTGTCTTTTTATTCCACTGCGACCTCCACCACTCTTCCAAGGGGCAATAAAACTGTCTTTTTAAGCTACTGTGACCTCCACGTCCCTTCCAAGGGGCATTAAAACTGTCTTGTTTAACCACTCTGAACTCCACAGTTCTTCCAAGGGGCATTGAAATGTTGTTTTTAATTATGTTTAACCTCCACGACTCTTCCAACAGGCATTGCATTTCCTCCTAATTTTAGTCAGCTTTTGCTTTTCAATCCACAGGCGAACACTAAGGGAGACCCACTCCCCAATAATGGGTTGAAGGTTTTTAGTACGCTGTAATCCACGTCTGCTTCAAGAGGTATTGCAGTTCCTCATAATTTTTGGAAAGCCATCCATTCACTGCTCAGGCCAACAGTGTACAGGAGACCAAGCTGCTGTAAATGGAAAAAGCAGTTTAGTTAAGGCACTCTGACCTCCATGTCACTTCCAAGGGGCATTAGAGTGCCTCGAAATTTTTGGTAGGCATTGTACTCACTGTATGCCCTATAATTGTGCAGCCGAACCATTCCTTTTGGTACAGAAACATATCCTACAAGACATGTGTGGTTGACTGGCCTGATATTGATATGAATGGTCCCTGTTCCTCCTGCTCTTTCTCATTTGCCACCACTTCATCCATCATTCATCACCTGAAGCTTTGTTTTAACGGAGTCATAGAACTGGGATAGTAGCAGGAAAACATCCAGCAATCTTCAGAGGAGGTAGGATATGCGCCAAAACGCTGACCACCTCAGGCCTAGCCGCTACTACATACATGCGCTTGCATTCCAAGTAACAGAAAGCTAAGGAGATGGATGGCCTCATGATCATGAATAATTTACTCGTTGTATAAGAGGCCGAACACTGCTGCTGTCTACCTTCTGAACTATGTGTTGAAGCCTGATTGATCCAGGACCCGCAATCCTCTTTGTCTGGAGGACTTGTTCCATCCCAGTGACCAACTGTGTCCCGGCTTCCACAATATTAACCCAGTGTGAAGGCGTCAGTCAGATGGACCATCCCTGGCCACATTCACTTGTCCACGTGTTTGTGGTTAGGCTGTCCTTCAAATAGGGGCGGCTGGGGACCGTTTATGGACACTCGGCCGCCCCCTGGCGGCTGGGGACCAAGCGTGGACACCCAGCCGCCGGGCAGCTGGGGACTGAGTATGGATACCAGGTCGCCGACGCAGCCATGACGTGGTGGCCAGATTCTGCCTCCACATGCCTAAAAGGCCCAATTTCAATTGCAAGCAAGCAAGCAGTATGTTATTGCAGCCTGGGGGTGGGTGGCAGGCTGCATACTTGCGCTTGCATTGCAAGGAATGTGGGAGGTACAATTGAACACTGCCCTGGGACAAGGACTTGCACGGGGATAGTTGCAAGTCTGCATCTTCTGATGCGGCAAGGATCACTTCTGATGGGCACACTTTTAGGCAGTGACCTGGGTGTCAGAGATGCTTCAAGGGGTCTTCCTCATGCTGTTCCCATGTCTTTTCAGCACTGTATGTATATGTCACACAGCACATGGCCAGATAAGGTTGTAAAATGTTAAAATGACATTTCCCGGTGAATGCATTTGTCACGGTTGAAAGCAATACAAAAGTGCAAAAACTCATAAAAAATGCTACTTGTGAACATAGCCCAAGGTGTGGAGGAGTATTTTTGTTTTTGGTTATTTATTTTACCTTATACACAAATCTTTACCCTGGAAAGAAAGTTCCTTAACATATTTCACAGGAAAACCTTTTCAGTTTAGTTTTTGAACATTTTATTGTGAGCCTGTAAAAGTGGCTTAATACCTCTGACCACGTTGTTGACAGCAGTGACCTGGGGGTCAGAAATGCTTCCTGGGGCGATCCCCATGCTGTCCCCATGTCATTTGAACACTGACACTATTGTTTTGTGCACTTTTTAGACTTTCTACAGACTGCCGGGGGTGCCGCCGCAAAAATGCTCGGGTCTCCCATAGACTAACATTGGGCTCATTGCTCGGGTTGAGCAGCCGAATATCACGGTGAGCTCAGCTCGAGCTACGAGCACCCGAGCATTTTAGTGCTCGCTCAACACTATTCATCAATAGACACCTTAAAACCCACAACTGTACTGCTTGTTGCAGCTGCAGCCCACACACGCATTTTTAATCTGCATAAGTCTGCCTATTTTCACACATTATCCCCTCCCCCCCGCTGTCCCAGTGGCCTCAAGATAAGGGGATGGGGAAAGGATAACTAATTAGTGAACAAACAAGCAGCAGTCCACCTTTTTCCTAGTCTGCAGGCTCCCTGCAGACTGAAGTTGACTACAGCAGCACAGCCTGATAAATGCTAGGAGCCCATTATGACATGTGCAATGATGTTCCATTCTTCCATTTTTGCATTATTCCATTGTTCAATTGTCCCTTTCTCTTGCATTATTCCATTGTTCCATTCACTCATTACATCTATTGCAAGCAATCTATCTGCCTGGGTGAAAGCCAATATGATGCTCTGATTGACAGACATAGGTAGCTCTTTAAAACAACATCTCAGACCAAACTTTTTTATATATTTTTTTTCATCCACAGATAGAAAATTAAAGAAGTCAGTGATCCACCAGATGGAGCTAGCATTTCACTAAAGAAATTGTAGCGGTCCCCAATTTTTTTTTAAATGTGTGGTACTCAGCAACACTCAACTGATGGGACAGTTGAGTTAAAAGAGTAGCAGCTGATAACAAGGTCACTAAATAGGTATATGGTGTGTGCGCAACGGTGTAGCAAGGGACAAATGCATTATTGCCGATTATCTCAGGAAGGAAGGGATAGATAAATAGATACATAACATTACAACACAATACATTGGTAAAAGCACATATACTAAATGAGAACAGATACTACATTTGATGTTAGCCAACAGGCTGAAAAGCGATAACCTGAATTGGTTTTGGCCTATGACTGCACCCTGGCTTCAAGAAGGCACTCATTGTAGAAATAGGAGAAATACCCCCCATAAGAAGACATGTTGTTCATCAATAGACACCTTAAAACCCACAACTTTACTGCTTGTTGCAGCTGCAGCCCACGCACACATTTTTAATCTGCATAAGTCTGCCTATTTTCACACATTCTCCCCTCACCCTGCTGTCCCACGTGCCTCAAGACAAGGGGATGGGGAGAGGATAACTAATTAGTGAACGAACAAGCAGCAGTCCACCTTCTTCCTAGTCTGCAGGCTCCCTGCAGACTGAAGCTGACTGCAGCAGCACAGCCAGATAAAGGCCAGGAGCCCATTATGACACGTGCAATGATGTTCCATTCTTCCATTCTTGCATTATCCCATTGTTCCATTGTCCCATTCTCTAGCATTATTCCATTGCTCCATTCACTCATTACATCAATTGCAAGCAATCAATCTGCCTGAAAGCCAATAGGATGCTCTGATTGACAGACATATGTAGCACTTTAAAACAACATTTCAGACCAAACTTTTTTATATCTTTTTTTTCATCCACAGATAGAAAATTAAAGAGGTAAGGGCTGCACCAGAGGGAACCAGCATTTCACTAAAGAAATCGTAGTGGCCTCCAAATTTTTTTTAAATGCATGGTAGTCAGCAACACCCAACTGATGGAACAGTTGAGTTAAAAGAGTAGCAGCTGATAACAAGGCCACTGACTAGGTACATGGTGTGTGTGCAACGGTGTAGCCTAGGACAAATGCATTATTGCAGCTTATATCATGAAGGAAGGGATAGATAGATAGATAGATAGCATTACAATACAATATATCGGTAAAAGCAAAGCACATGTACTAAATGAGAACAGATACTACACTTGATGTTAGCCAAAAGGCCAAGAAGTGATAACCTGAATTGGTTTTAGCCTATGACTGCCCCCTGGCTTCAAGAAGGCACCCATTGTAGGGATAGGGACAAAAACTCCCCTTAGGAAGACATGCTGTTTATCAATAGACACCTTAAAACCCACAACTTTACTGCTTCTTGCAGCTGCAGCCCACGCATGCATTTTTAATCTCCATAAGTCTGCCTATTTTCACACATTCTTCCTCCCCCTCGCTGTCCCACACGCCTCAAGACAAGGGGATGGGGAGAGGATAACTAATTAGTGAACAAACAAGCAGCGGTCCACGTTCTTTCTCGTCTCCAGACTCCTTGCAGACAGAAGCTGACTGCAGCAGCACAGCCAGATAAAGGCCAGGAGCCCATTATGACACGTGCAATGATGTTCCATTCTTCCATTCTTGCATTATTCCATTGTTCCATTGTCCCATTCTCTTACATTATTCCATTGTTCCATTCACTTTTTACATCTATTGCAAGCAATCTATCTGCCTGTGTGATAACCAATAGGATGCTCTGATTGACAGACATAGGCAGCACTTTAAAACAACATCTCAGACCAAACTTTTTTATATCTTTTTTTTCATCCACAGATAGAAAATTAAAGAAGTCAGTGCATCACCAGAGGGAGCCAGCATTTCACTAAAGAAATCGTAGCGGCCCCCCAATTTTTTTTTAAATGCGTGGTACTCAGCAACACCCAACTGATGGGACAGTTGAGTTGAAAGAGTAGCAGCTGATAACAAGGCCACTGGCTAGGTTTACAGTGTGTGTGCAATTGTGTAGCAAAGGACATATGCATTATTGCAGCTTATCTCAGGAAGGAAGGGATAGATAGATAGATAGATAACATTACAATACAATATATTGGTAAAAGCTAAGCACATATACTAAATGAGAACAGATACTATACTTGATGTTAGCAAAAAGGCAGAGAAGCGATAACCTGAATTGGTTTTGGCCTATGACTGCACCCTGGCTTCAAGAAGGCACCCATTGTAGGGATAGGGACAAAGTCTCCCCTTAAGAAGACATGTTGTTCATCAATAGACACCTTAAAACCCACAACTTTACTGCTTGTTGCAGCTGCAGCCCACGCACACATTTTTAATCTGCACGAGTCTGCCTATTTTCACACATTCTCCCCTCCCCCCGCTGTCCCACGCGCGTCAAGACAAGAGGATGGGGAGAGGATAACTAATTAGTGAACAAACAAGCAGCGGTCCACCTTCTTCCTAGTCTGCAGGCTCCCTGCAGACTGAAGCGGACTGCAGCAGCACAGCCAGATAAAGGCCAGGAGCACATTATGACACGTGCAATGATGTTCCATTCTTGCATTATTCCATTGTTCCATTGTCCCATTCTCTTGCATTATTCCATTGTTCCATTCACTCATTACATCTATTGCAAGCAATCTATCTGCCTGGGTGAAAACCAATAGGATGCTCTGATTGACAGACATAGGTAGCACTTTAAAACAACATCTCAGACCAAACTTTTTTATATCTTTTTTTTCATCCACAGATAGAAAATTAAAGAAGTCAGTGCTCCACCAGAGGGAGCCAGCATTTCACTAAAGAAATCATAGCGGCTTCCAAATTTTTTTTAAATGCGTGGTACTGATGGGACAGTTGAGTTAAAAGAGTTGCAGCTGATAACAAGGCCACTGACTAGGTATATGGTGTGTGTGCAACGGTGTAGGAATCGACAAATGCATTATTGCAGCTTATCTCAGGAAGAAAGGGATAGATAGATAGATAGATAGATAGATAGATAGATAGATAGATAGATAGATAACTTTACAATACAATATATTGGTAAAAGCAAAGCACATATACTAAATAAGAACAGATTTTTTTTTGATTTGGCTCTCCCATTCGCAGGGATAAAACCTTTTATTTAAAACTTACATATAATTACATACATTTTCTTAAAATTAAATATATTCACAGAAAATGACAATATTTATAAAACAAACCATAAACAACAAAGATTCATATCACTGTATTCCACAAATTTACATGCCATTTGTTTGATAAAATCACATTCTTTTTCTTATCTAATAAATAATAAATATACATTTCACTTAGACAGAAACCCAAAACATCATCCACTGATAACACATCATTTTTAAAAACCAATATGTTTCGGGCCTTCCAGAGAGCAAGTTTGGCGCAGTTCAGTGTCTTCCATGCCATTATTTTTTGATCCTCTGTCGGGCATCCCATAAGTCCATAAATGACAGCAGTATAGTCCAAGTCCTGGAGATCTGCCACTCTGCCCAGCAGGGGGAATAATCTTCGCCAGAATGTCTTCGCAAAGTCACAAGTCCATAATAAATGTCTCACTGTCTCCTCTTCTTGGTATCCGTTTCTTGGGCAGATGGCAGATCACACAAATCCTCTTTTGTACTGGAATGACCGACAAGGAAGACACTGATGCGCACAGCTCCAGGCCATATTTTTCTGCACATTAAAAAGATAATTTACATTAATAATTTTCCATATATTTACAGTTTGTTCACCAACTTAATTCCCAATATCACATAAAACCTCCTGTTTACAAAATTCTTTAATCAATTTTTTACTATCTCTTATTTCTTCAACACTTTTTCCCTCTAGATTAAATTTTTTTACGATTTTCTGTAAAATGGTATAATGCTTTGGCAGATTAAAAGCGTATGGGGAAGATAAAACATTCTTAAACCACCCAAACCTTCTCATAAAAAAACAGCATTAAAATGCATAAAAAAGGACCAATAGTTATCTTTAAAAAGGGAATTAAAACAGAAACAGAAAAATTTTATTAAAAGGAACCTGTTAAAATCTGGAAAATCTTTGCCTCCTTTGCATTTTGGTTTTATCACGATCTTTTTCTTTAGTTTCTCCATTTTTGAGCTCCAGAAAAAGGCAAAACAAACTTTAGTAATTTTTTTCAACATATTCTTTGGGGGAGGGAACACCAGACTGAGATATAAAAGGAGGGGTAAAATCACCATTTTTATAATCAACACCTTACCCTCCATAGTTAATTTTCTCAAATTCCACATGCTTATTTTTGTGTTCACCTTCTGGGCTACTGATTCCCAATTGTTAAGACCATCATTTAATTCATTAAAAGAAACACCTAAAATAGTAATAGAACTTGTTACCAGAATGTTTACATCGTATAAAACCATATCACCAATATTTAAAATATTACATTTATTATATTTAACCTAAAAACCAGATCCTACGCAGAAGGACTGAATCTGTTTAAGAG
The DNA here is from genome assembly GCF_046119375.1 of Phyllobates terribilis. Classification (NCBI taxonomy): domain Eukaryota; kingdom Metazoa; phylum Chordata; class Amphibia; order Anura; family Dendrobatidae; genus Phyllobates; species Phyllobates terribilis. The sequence continues at coordinate 53,313,111 of NW_027362768.1, read as the reverse complement.
AAATTTGCAAAGATGGTGAATTACGACATAAAATTGCTACATCATCCATATAACCAATTATTTTTGCTTCAAGATTTTTCCCGCCAGGTAGAGGTACACCACAAATTTTCTTATCATTACGGATTGTACATAAAAGAGGTTCCAAAGCACAGATAAAAAGTAATGGTGATAAGGGGCACCCCTGCTTCACCCCAGATTTTAAAAGAACATCCTGCTAGTGTTGAACAAGCATGCTCGACACTGCTTGGTACTCGCCCGAGCATCTCACTACTTGGGATGTTCGGCGAGCACCGAGCATTTCCAGGTTACTCGGGCGGGAGCTTGGGTCTCCGCCCTGCACGTTTGGCGCTCTTTACAGAGCCAATGAACATGCAGGGATTGCCAGCCAGTCACTGTAATTCCGCAGCCATGTTATTTGTGGGCATTACAGTGATTGGCTGGCCGCACAGCGTCACCTCGAGTATTTAAAACCGGGCGCCACCATCTTGGACACAGAAGCTCCGGATGAGACAGTGTAGGGTCAGTGCTAGGGAGAGATTTATACTGCGAAATAGTTAGCGTAGGGTTTCTAAAGCCTGCCAAATCAAACAAACAGTCCTTCTCAGGAATAATATCCATCCCAGATATCAGGCAGGCAGGCAGGCAGGCTGTATAGGCTGTATAGGAGACGCAGTGGTTATACCAACAAACACTGCATTACAGTCCTGTGTGCACCTACTGGTCAAATTGCTAGACTTATTCCCAGGTCTCAGGGGCCAGGAAAAATTCATTTTTTTTCATCTATATCCTGTTTTGTTTTGTTTTTCCTCAGACTGTACAAATACCCTTCTTATTAACCTTTTGGTATTTTTCAACCCCCCCACAAAAAAAATTGAGTGTCTCGCTGACTGTTCAGACACCAATATATATGTTTAAAAGAGTCTGGTGTAGGCCAGAGAAATAGAACTGTGGTTTTCCTCTTCCATGGTTCAAATCTGGGTGTTATCAACCTGCTTGCCTTTTTTCCATAAAAAAAAAACAGTTTGAGTGTGTCGCTGACTGTTCAGACACAAATATATCTATTTTAACAAGTCTGGTATACACCAGGAAATTATAACTGTGGTTTTGCAGTTCCACGGTTCTAATCTCCTTTTTATTGCCCTTTTGTCATTGATAGTGCGAGTGTAAGCTATTTTATTTCATTTACAATGGGCAATGTGGATGGCAAGGGATGTGGAACTGGACGTTCTGGTGATGGTGCGTGCAGAGGACGGGACCGTGGCCAAGGTGAAAATGTGCCACAACCAACAGCCACATCTTCTCGCTCCCAGATCTTGACCGAATTACTAGGGAAGCACACAACAACAAGATCACTATTGCGAACTGATCAGTGTGAACGGGTTATTAATTGGATAGCAGATTATACTTCCAGTCACCTGGGCACCACCACCTCCGGTCTGTCTTCCACACGGTCAAGTGTTAGTAGCCGTGAGTCTCGACCGCATACTCCTCCTCACCCTTATGCTCCTTCCTCCCACCATGCCGAGTGTCATCAGACAGCAACTGATCCCACAGTTGGACACTCTGAAGAGCTGTTCACTGGTCCATTTCCATATTCGGGCCCCTCGCCTGCTCTGCTTGAAGTGGTGGAAGAGGAGATCCCATGTAGCGATGGCCAAATGTTTGAACAGCCACGACTACAGGAAGGCGACGCTGGCAATTTGCCACAAGAGGTGGACGATGACGAGACACAATTGCCAAAAAGTGAAGAGGAGGACCGTGGTGCGCAAGTGGAAGAGGAGGAGGTGGTGGATGATCTAGTAACTGACCCAACATGGCAGGAGGACGGACACACAGAGCGAGGCCAGCAGCACACAGGGATAGGGAGACAGAGTACCCCAACAGGCAGAAAGAAGCAGGGTGGTGGCTGCAGACAGAAGGCAGTCAACCGCCCCCTGTAACACCAACACGAGGGACGTTGCCAGTACAACTGGTAGGTCTTCCAGAGTCTGGAATTTTTTTAAAGACTCTGCTGATAACCCCAAAAAGGCCATTTGTACCACCTGCCAGGTCAGCATCAGCAGGGATGACAAAACTACCAGCCTGACGACCACCAGCATGATCAGGCACATGTCAGCAAAGCACCCGACATTGTGGGGCGAACCCCAGGGTCCACGACCAGTGTCAGCGGGAGTCACCACTGATTCTTCCGCTGTTGTGCGTGCAATAAAACCCCCTGTTGTGTGTGCAAGGCAATCCCCTGTCCATACTGCATGCAAAGATGCCCCCTCCTCTCAGTCTTCACTTGTTATGGCAGTTTCTCAAGAAACAGCATCAACGTCCACGTCCACGTCCCACCGCAGCGTTCAATTGTCCATATCTCAAACCTTTGAACGAAAGCGCAAATTTGCAGCCAACGCCCCTTAGGCCACAGTCCTAAATTCACACATTTCATGACTGCTTGCGTTGGAAATGCTGCCTTTTAGGCTGGTGGAGACGGAATCCGTCCGCAACCTTATGGCGATGGCCATCCCTTGGTACTCGGTCCCCAGCCAACACTATTTTGCCCAGTGTGCCATCCCCGCACTACACAAGCATGTGTCCCAAAACATCTGCCGTGTCCTCAACAACGCAGTTACTGGGAGAGTCCACCTGACAACGGACACGTGGACAAGTGCTTGTGGCCCGGGATGGTACATCTCCCTGATGGCACACTGGGTAAACATAGTGGAAGCCGGGACCCAGTCGGACCTTGGGACGGAACACATCCTCCCCACACTGAGGATTGCGGGCCCTATGTCAGTAAGAGTTGCCCCCACAGTGTACAGCTCCTGCACATCATCCTCCTCCTCTTCCTCCTCATGTTCAGCCTCCATTTCAGATATCACCACATCAGTTACAAGCTGGAAGCACTGCAGTAATGTCTCAGCCAAGTGGCAACAGGCTGTGCTGAAACTCATAAGCTTAGGTGATAAACCTCACACTGCTTGTGAGATGTGGACAGCTGTGAAAGAGCAGGCAGATCTGTGGCTGAGACCTCTGAACCTACATCCAGGCATGGTCGTGTGTGACAATGGCCGTAACCTAATGGCGGTTCTGAGGCGAGGCGAGATCACACACGTACCATGCCTGGCTCATGTGCTTAACCTCGTGGTTCAGCAGTTTCTTAAATCGTACCCCGAGTTGCCAGATCTGCTCGTCAAAGTACGCCGCCTGTCAGCTCATTTTCGGAAGTCGGCTACAGCTTCCGCCGCCCTTGCTGTGCTGCAGAAGCGTTTGAAGCTTCCCGCACACCGACTGGTGTGTGATGTCCCCACACGTTGGAACTCTACCCTCCACATGTTGCAAAGGATTTGTGAGCAGAAGAGAGCAGTTGTGGAATACCAGCTGCAACAAGGCCGTTGATATTCAGGTCAGACTCCACACATAATACCTCAGGAGTGGACATGGATGTATGACATATGTACCATCCTGGCAAACTTTGAGAAGTCCACCAAGATGGTGAGTGGCAATGACGCCGTCATTAACGTCAGCATCCCACTTGTCTGTCTTTTGCAACGCTCTCTGCAGAGAATTAAAGAGGAGGCATTGCAGCCAGAGTATGATGAGATGGATCAAAAAGCCGTAACGAGCATATACACACAGCCCAGCCTCATCTTATCCCAACGTGCATTGGGGGACAATGAGAGAGAGGAGGAGGAGGAGGAAGAACAAGAGCTGGTATCATGCGCTGTAGACGGTAGTACCTGTACAACTGTCATACCGTCGGTTCAGCGTGGGTGGCCAGAGGACAGGGGGGAGGATGAGGAGGAGGAGGAGAGCATGGTCAGTCGTCATCTTGGTGAGGACACGGAAGTCTTGCCCGTTACCAGTCTGGCACGCATGGCTGACTTTATGTTGCGCTGCCTTAACCATGACCCTCGCATTGTCAAAATGTTGGGTGACAGTCAATATTGGTTGGTGACACTTTTAGACCTCCGCTACAAGGAGAACTTTCACTCTCTTATTCCTGAGGTGGAGAGGTCTACAAAAATTGGGCAGTACCACAAGGCCCTTGCTGCAGAACTGTTGAAAAAAATTCCCATCTGAACACGCTAGCGGCAGAGGTCACAGTTCGTTGACCAACCAAGGCGTACAGGCAAGAGAGACCCAACTCCAATCCAGCAGAGGCAGGGGAACACTGTCAACATTCTGGGACAGTTTTCTGAGACCCGTCCAGCTTACAGGCCCTGAGACGGAGGGTAATCTCACAAGGAGTGGAAAGTTTCAAAAGATGGTGAGGGAGTACCTTGCCGACCGTACCAGCATCCTCTGTGATTCCTCTCTCTGTGCCTTTTAATAATTGGGTATCCAAGCTGAACACTTGGAATGAACTCGCTCTGTATGCCTTGGAGGTCCTCGCCTGCCCTGCCGCTAGCATGTTATCGGAGCGTGTTTTTAGTGCCGCTGGGGGAATTATAACAGATAATCGCACTTGCCTGTCAACTGACAATACTGACAAGCTGACCCTTATCAAAATGAACAAGGGCTGAATTGGGCCTGACTTCTCATCACCACCAAATGACAGCAGAGTAAAATAAAGTCAAATCCACTCTGTTATTTCGGGAGGTGTATTCCCATGCACCGCTTCACACCCACACATGGGTATACGCTTCCTCATTTCGGTTGTTTTTTGCTCTTCTTCTTATCCTCAGCCTCCACCACCACTATACCACCAGGGTGACCGTGGTCCGTGTTGCCAGCATTGTAAGTTCCCCCGTCCTAATTTTTGGCAGCTTTTGCTTGGAAGGCATAGGCAAAGACTATGGGAGACCCACTCCCCAATAATGGAAATAATGTTTTTAATATGCTGTACTGCATGGCTCTTGTAAGGGGCATTAAAATCATCTTGTTAAGTTACTGTGACCTCCACATCTCTTCCAAGGGGCTTTAAAACCGTCTTGTTAAGCTACTGTGACCTCCACGTCTCTTCCACAGGGCATTGATATTGTCTTTTTATTCGACTGCGACCTCCACCACTCTTACCAGGGGCATTAAAACCGTCTTGTTAAGCTACTGTGACCTCCACGTCTCTTCCAAGGGGCATTAAAACCGTCTTGTTAAGCTACTGCGACCTCCACCACTCTTCCAAGGGGCATTGATATTGTCTTTTTATTCCACTGTAATCTGTGCCACTCTTCCAAGGGGCATTAAAACAGTCTTGTTAAGCTACTGTGACTTCCATGTCTCTTCCACGGGGCATTGATACTGTCTTTTTATTCCACTGTATCCTCCGCCACTCTTCCAAAGGGCATTAAAACCGTCTTGATAAGCTACTGTTACCTCTACGTCTCTTCCAAGGGGCATTAAAACCATCTTGTTAAGCTACTGTGACTTCCATGTCTCTTCCACGGGGCATTGATATTGTCTTTTTATTCCATTGCGACCTCCACCACTCTTCCAAGGGGCATTGATATTGTCTTTTTATTCCACTGTGATCTCCACCACTCTTGCAAGGTGCATTGATATTCTCTTTTTATTCCACTGCGACATCCACCACTTTTCCAAGGGGCATTAAAACCGTCTTGTTAAGCTATTGTGACCTCCACGTCTCTTCCAAGGGGCATTGATAATGTCTTTTTATTCCACTGCGACCTCCACCACTCTTCCAAGTGGCATTAAAACCATATTGTTAAGCTACTGTGACCTCCACGTCTCTTCCAAGGGGCATTAAAACGATCTTGTTAAGCTACTGTGACCTCCACGTCTCTTCCACAGGGCTTTGATATTGTCTTTTTATTCCACTGTAACCTCCTCCACTCTTCCAAGAGGCATTGATATTGTCCTTTTATTCCACTGCGACCTCCACCACTCTTCCAAGGGGCATTAAAACCGTCTTGTTAGGCTACTGTGACCTCCACGTCTCTTCCAAGGGGCATTAAAACAGTCTTGTTAAGCTACTGTGACCTCCACGTCTCTTCCACGGGACATTGATATTGTATTTTATTCCACTGCGACCTCCACCACTCTTCCCAGGGGCATTAAAACCGTGTTGTTAAGCTACTGTGACCTCAACGTCTCTTCCAAGGGGCATTAAAACTGTCTTGCTAGGCTACTGCGACCTCCACCACTCTTCCAAGGGGCATTGATATTGTCTTTTTATTCCACTGTAACCTGCGCCACTCTTCCAAGGGGCATTAAAACCGTCTCGTTAAGCTACTGTGACCTCCACGTCTCTTCCACGGGGCATTGATCTTGTCTTTTTATTCCACTGCATCCTCCACCACTCTTCAAAGGGGCATTAAAACCGTCTTGTTAAGCTACTGTGACCTCCACATTTCTTCCAAGGGGCATTAAAACCGTCTTGTTAAGCTACTGTGACCATGGCTCTTCCGCGGGGTATTGATTTTGTCTTTTATTCCACTGCGACCTCCACCAGTCTTCCAAGGGGCATTGATATTGTCTTTTTGTTCCACTGCGACCTCCACCACATTTCCAAGGGGCATTAAAACCATCTTGTTAAGCTACTGTGACCTCCACGTCTTTTTCAAGGGGCATTAAAACTGTCTTGCTAAACCACTCTGACCTCCACGTCTCTTCCAAGTGGCATTAAAACTGTCTTGTTAAACCACTCTGAACTCCACAGCTCTTCCAAGGGACATTGAAATGTTGTTTTTAATTAACTCTAACCTCCACGACTCTTCCAACGGGCATTGCATTTCCTCCTAATTTTAGTCAGCTTTTGCTTTTCAATGCATAGGCGAAAAATAACGGAGACCCACTCCCCAATAATGGGTATAAGGTTTTTAGTACTCTGTAATCCACGTCTGTTTCAAGGGGCATTGCAGTTCCTCATAATTTTTGGAAAGCTTTCCATTCACTGCTTAGGCCAACAGTGTACAGGAGACCCAGTTGCTATAAATGGAAAGAACAGTTTAGTTAATGCCCTCTGACCTCCATGTCACTTCCAAGGGGCATTATAGTGCCTCGAAATTTTTGGTAGACATTGCTCTCACTGTATGCCCTTTAACTGTGTAGCCGAACCGCTCCTTTTGGTACAGAAACATATCCTACAAGACATGTGTGGTTGACTGGCCTGATATTGATGTGAATGGTCCCTATTCCTCCTGCTCTTTCTCATTTGCCACCACCTCATCCATCATTCTTCACCTGAAGCTTTGTTTTAACGGGAGTCATAGAACTGGGATAGTAGCAGGAAAACAACCAGCAATCCTCGGAGGAGGTAGGATATGCGCCAAAACTCTGACCACCTCAGGCCTAGCCGCTACAACAAACATGCGCTTGAATTCCAAGGAACAGAAAGCTAAGGAGATGGATGGCCTCATGATCATGAATAATTTACTCATTGTGTAGGAGGCCGATCACTGCTGCTTTCTACCTTCTGAACTTTGTGTTGAAGCCTGATTGACCCAGGACTCTCAATCCTCTATGTCTGGAGGACATGTTGCATCCCAGTGTCCAGCTGTGTCCTGGCTTCCGCAATATTAACCCAGTATGAAGGCGTGAGTGAGATGGACCATCCCTGGCCACATTCACTTGTCCACGTGTTTGTGGTTAGGCTGTCCTTCCCACTAAATGCACTGGGGAGGGCACAGGTAGTGTTTTGGTTTTCACGCTTGTGTATAAGGCGCATCGGGACAAATAGGGGCAGCTGGGGACCGTTTATGGACACCCGGCCACCCCCAGGCGGCTGGTAACCGTGTGTGGGCACCCGACCGCGGGTCGGCTGGGGACTGAGTATGGACATCCGGCCGCCCCCGGGCGGCTGGGGACCAAGCGTGGACACCCGGCCGCCGGGTGGCTGGGAACTGAGTATGGATACCAGGCCGCCGACGCAGTCACGACGTGGTGGCCAGATTCCGCCTCCACATGCCTAAAAGGCCCAATTTCAAGTGCAAGCAAGCAGTATGGTATTGCAGCCTGTGGGTGGGTGGGTGGGTGGTAGGCTGCATACTTGCGCTTGCATTGCAAGGAATGGGGGAGGTACAATTGAACACTGCCCTGAGACAAGGACTTGCATGGGGATAGTTGCAAGTTTGCATCTTAGAATCATAGAATGGTAGAGTTGGAAGGGACCTCCTGGGTCATCTGGTCCAACCCCCTGCTCAAAGCAGGATTCACTAAATCATCTCAGACAGATGTCTGTCCAGCCTCTGTTTGAACACGTCCATTGAAGGGGAACTCACCACCTTTCGTGGCAGCCTGTTCCACTCATTAATCACCCTAACTGTCAAAAAGTTTTTTCTAATATCTAATCTGTGTCTCCTCCCATTTAGTTTCATCCCATTGCTTCTAGTCTTTCCTTGTGCAAATGAGAATAAAGATGATCCTTCTACAATGTGACAGCCCTTGACATATTTGTAGACAGCTATTAAGTCTCCTCTCAGTCTTCTTTTTTGCAAGCTAAACATTCCCAAATCCTGCAACCGTTCCTCATAGGACATGGTTTGCAGACCAGTCACCATTCTGGTCGCTCTTCTCTGAACTTGCTCCAGTTTGTCTATGTCTTTTTTAAAATGTGGTGCCCAAAACTGTACACAGTATTCCAGATGAGGTCTGACCAAAGAGGAGTAAAGACCAATAATGACTTCACGTGATCTAGACTGTATGCTTCTGTTAATACATCCCAGAATTGTATTTGCCTTTTTTGCTGCTGCATCACACTGTTGACTCATGTTCAGTCTATGATCTATTAGTATACCTAAGTCTTTTTCACATGTACTGTTGCTTAGCTCTATTCCTCCCATTCTATATATGCTTTTTTCATTTTTATTGCCCAGATGTAGTACTTTGCATTTTTCCCTGTTAAAAACCATTCTGTTGGTTGCTGCCCACTGCTCCAGTTTATTTAGGTCTTTTTGAATCCTCTCTCTCTCTTCTCTAGTATTAGCTATCCCTCCTAGCTTTGTGTCATCAGCAAATTTAATCAGTTTACCCTCAATTCCTTCATCTAAATCATTGATAAAGATGTTGAACAATACTGGTCCCAGGACGGAGCCCTGTGGTACCCCACTTGAGACATTCATCCAGCTGGATGTGAAGCCATTTACAATCACCCTTTGAGTCCGATCACTAAGCCAGTTATGAATCCACTTAACAGTTGCCTGGTCCATTGCATACTTGGTCATTTTTTCAATAAGGATGGTGTGAGATACTTTGTCAAATGCTTTGCTGAAGTCAAGATATACTATATCTACAGCATTTCCCTGATCCACCCAGTCAGTGATTCTGTCATAGAAGGAAATTAAGTTAGTCTGACATGACTTGTTAGTTATAAACCCATGCTGACTCTGGTTAATCACTTCATTCTTATCCAGGTACTTACATACATGTTGTTTAATAATTTGTTCAAAGATCTTTCCTGGTATAGAAGTCAGACTCACCGGCCTATAGTTCCCTGGGTCCACCTTCTTCCCCTTTTTGAAGATAGGAACAACATTTGCTCTTCTCCAGTCTTCTGGGACTTCTCCTGTTCTCCAAGAATTTTCAAAGATTATGGAGAGTGGTTCTAAAATTTCTTCTACGATCTCCTTCAGTACTCTGGGGTGTAATTCATCTGGACCTGGAGACTTGAACTCATTTATGTTAGCTAAATATTCCCTCACAATCTTTCTGTTTACAGATAACTTGGATTCTTCTATTCCTTTAAAAGGACAGTGAAGATCAGTTGATGTTACATTTTCTTTCTGAGAGAAAACAGATGCAAAATAGGAATTAAAAAGTTTGGCCTTCTCAACATCCTCTCTTACCATTTCTCCATTTTCATCCTGTAAAAATCCTATAGCATCTTTGACTTTTCTTTTACTTTTGACATACCCCCAAAATCCTTTTTTATTGCTTTTGACATCTCTTGCAAGCCTTAATTCATTGTCAGCTTTAGCTAACCTGATACATGCCCTGCAGGATCTGCAGACTGCATTATAATCTTCTTTAGATATGCCTCCCTCTTTCCATTTAATAAACATTTCTTTCTTTCTTTTTAGCATGTGTTTAAGTTCTGTGTTCATCCATCCTGGTTTCCTTAAATGCTTCCCATTCTTCCTACTTTTCGGGATTGTTAACGATTGTGCTTTGAGAATCTCATTTTTAAAAATTTCCCATCCTTCCTGGACATTTTTGTCCTTAAGGACATCCAGCCATTGGATCCCTCCTATTCTCTTTCTGAGTCTCTTAAAATCTGCCTTTCTAAAATCTAACCTTGAAGTTTGAGTCTTCACATGTCTTCCTCCTCTAGTTATCCAAAATTCTATAATAGCATGATCGCTGCCTCCTAGGGTCCCAGCCACTTTTACCTCCTCAACCATTTCCTCCTTGTTTATAAGGATTAGATCCAAAGTAGCAGATCCCCTTGTTTTCTCCTCTACCTTTTGGAAGATAAAGTTGTCAGCAAGAGAGGATAAGAATTTGCTTGACCTGTTAGTTTTACTTGAGAGAGATTCCCAACAAATGTCTGGATAGTTGAAATCTCCCATGACCACTACGTCATATTTTTTTGAGAACTTGGTCATTTGATACATAAAGAGTTCATCCATATCTTCAGCTTGCCCAGGTGGCCTGTAGTAAATGCCTACAATGGTGTCCTTTCCGTTGTTCTCTCCTTGTATTCTTACCCAAACAGTTTCCACAGAACTCCCAGTCTCTGAAGCTTCAATCTCTGTGCAGATATACGCTTTTCTAACATACAATGCGACACCTCCTCCTCGTTTATCAAGTCTGTTTCTTGCAAATAAGTTGTATCCTTTTAGCCTTTTATTCCAATCATGTGTATCGTCCCACCAAGTTTCAGTGATTCCAATGACATCATATTTCTTTTCCTGCGTTAGTAGTTCTAATTCTCCTTGTTTGTTGCCCATGCTTTGTGCATTTGTATAAAAACATTTTAGTTTCTGATTGGTTTCTCTTCCTCCCATATTTTTATTATTTAAATTGTTTTGTCTTTGTTCTTCCTTTCCACTTCCAGTAGCAGAGATCTCAATAGTATTTGTCAGCTGTATGGCTTTTTCTGGCCTTTTGCTTCCCTTCCCACATTGTTCTAGTTTAAAGCTCTCCTGATGAGTGCAGCAAGGCAATTTCCAAATACATGTTTTCCAGTCTTCGTAAGGTGCACCCCATCTCTAGCAAGTAGTCCATCGTATAGGTAATTCATTCCGTGATCCAGAAATCCAAATCCTTGTTGATGGCACCATCGACGTAGCCAGTTGTTCACCTGTAGAATCTTATTCCACCTCATTGTTCCATGGCCATCCACTGGGAGGATGGATGAGAAGACCACCTGCGCTCCCAATTCTTTCACTTTCTTGCCCAAGTCTTCAAAGTCACTGCAGATGGTTTCCAGGTCCTTTCTTGCGGTGTCATTTGTCCCCACATGTATTAGCAGGAATGGGTAGTGATCTGTAGGTCTGAAGAGTCTTGATATCCTGTCAGACACATCTTTAATTTTTGCTCCTGGAAGACAGCACATTTCTCTTGAGGTTAAGTCTGGTCTGCAGATAGCAGCCTCTGTTCCTCTTAATAGGGAATCCCCCATGACCACCACTCTCCGTTTTTTCTTCACAACATTCTTCTTTCTCCATCCAGGAGGATTCTGAGGGCTTACAAGGTTATTCATTGCTGGCAAACTCTTATCTTGCTGTATTTCTTCATGGTTCTCCTGCGAGAGAGCCTGGTACTGGTTCCTGAGCAGTATAGGTGCTGACTGCCTCTCTATCCTCCTGCTTCTCTGGGTCACATGCTTCCATTCCTCAGGTGCAGTTCGAATTTCTTCTCTTTCTGAATCATGAAGAGATAATTCTGCTCTGTCTAAGAACTCTTCACCTTCCTTAATGATTTTCAAGGTAGTTAACCTCTCTTCTAGATTTCGCAACTTTTCCTCCAACAGGGACACAAGCTTGCATTTCTGGCATGTGAAGTTTGACTTTTCCACTGGCAAGTCTGTGAACATGTAGCAGGATATGCAGCTCACCAAATGGCTCCTGGACTCTTCCATGTTCTTACTGTTAATGTTCTGAAAACAGTGAAAAAAGCTTAAAAAAAAAGCTTCAAAATGCGCGCGCCGGTAGGCGCGCGGTTTACCGATGTCCTCTTTTCAGCTCCAACAGCCAAAATCCAGTGTTCTTTGAGCTCACGGAGACTCTTCACTTACCCCAAAATGCAGTGGGAATATGCAAATTATCTCCTCAGGACTCCTCCCCTGGTTCTTCTGATGTGGCAAGGATCACTTCTGATGGGCACACTTTTAGGCAGTGACCTGGGTGTCAGAGATGCTTCCAGGGGTCTTCCCCATGCTGTTCCCATGTCTTTTCAGCACTGTATGCATGTGTCACACAGCACATGGCGAGATAAGGTTGTAAAATGTTAAAATGACATTTCCCGATGAATGCATTTGTCACGGTTGAAAGCAATACAAAAGTGCAAAAACGCATAAAAAATGCTACTTGTGAACATGACCCAAGGTGTGGAGGAGTATTTTTGTTTTTGGTTATTTATTTTACCTTATACACATGTCTTTACCCTGGAATGGAAATTCCTTAACATATTTCACAGCAAAACCATTTCAGTTTAGTTTTTGAACGTTTTATTGTTAGCCCGTAAAAGTGGCTTAATAACTCTGACCACGTTGTTGACAGCAGTGACCTGGGGGTCAGAAATGCTTTCTGGGGCGATCCCCATGCTGTCCCCATGTCATTTGAGCACTGTCACTATCGTTTTGGGAACTTTTTAGGCTTTCTACAGACTGCCGGGGGTGCCGCCGCAAAAATGCTCAGGTCTCCCATAGACTAACATTGGGCTCGTTGCTCGGGTTGAGCACCCGAGTATCACGGTGAGCTCAGCCCGAGCTTCGAGCACCCGAGCATTTTAGTGCTTGCTCAACACTACATCCTGCATTTTAAAACCATTCACAACAATTTTGCTTGTACAATCTTTATAAAAGGCTTTAAGAGACAATAAAAAACATTCCGGTGTACCCAATCTCTCTAAAACCTTAAAAGATAAAAATGAGAGACCCGGTCGAAAGCTTTTTCAAAATCAATAGATAAAATGGCCATCTTCCCTTTTCTGTTTTTATCATCCTCAATACAATCTTTAACCAAATTTAAATTATCCCAAATACTGCGTTCCGGTATCCCACACACTTGATTTGAGTGAATTATTTTTCCAATTACCTTCTTTAGACAATTTGCACAAATTTTTGCCATGATTTTATAATCGCTATTTAAAAGTGTTATTGGTCTCCAATTTTTTAGGTCTGTTTTATCTCCTTTCTTTTACAATAAAGAGACTTCACCTTTTTCCCAAGAAGTTAATAAAACCTTTTTTTTAAAAAAACTTCAGTAAAAAGATAAAACAAATCGTCTTTTAAAACATCATAAAAAGTCACATAAAATTATATGGGGATTAGTGTTGAGCCACCCCCGTAGTGTTCGAGTTCGGTTCGGTTCGTCGGAAACCCGTATGTTCGTCGAACTGTTCGTCGAACTGTTCGTCGAACACCTTCGAACACCGTTAAAACCAATGGCAGGCAAACAAAAACACATAGAAACACATAGAAAACACCTTCAAAAGTGTCCAAAACCTGACAAACTGCTCAGAAGACACAACTAACACATGGAAAAGTGACAAGTACATATAGTCATGCGAAAAGAAAAGAGGTGGAGGAGTAAAAGGAGGGGGAGACACAGATATAGGCATGTCATGCCCTTCTAAAACCAAAAAAGTGCGAAGCCGACACGGCCAGTCCGTTCCTGCCCGTGCGACCTCCGTGTCGCCGGGTTTGTGCCAGAGCCGCGGTGGACCCTGACGGCCAGCCCCCCTCTCCCAATACTGGTGCCTGTCCGCTGGTGGGTCAAGCCCCCCTGCGGTGGGGGGGAGCAACATCTACAGAAGACAGACCATTTTCCAGCCAAACTAAGATGTCTACTTCTTTTCGTGGACAATGTGATACGATCCCTTTCTTACGGACATGCCCATCGCTACAAATTCCAGATGAGGCACAAAAACAGCAGGTGCTTCAACGGATATCAAGTGCTCCTTCAAGTGGGCTCTCCTCCACCTCAACTTCAACATCACAAATACTCAAGTCCTCAGAGGTGTCACCCCAATCGCACTTGCCTCCTCACAGCTCCCAAGTCTCCAGCTGCCCGTCTGAGTATGGGGTAACACAGATGGTTGAGTCTGCACAGCTGTTTACTCATACTATAGCCTGGGAAATGGAGGTCTGCTCCAGAGCTTCTGTTAATCCAGACGAGGAAATGATCTGCACTGATGCCCAGAATCTTTATAAGTCGGATCCAGGACCAGATGAAGAAGGTTCTGAGCATAATGTAGACCCTCGTTCCCAAACTGTAACTCCTGTTGGTGGAGACAATGATGAAGATGATGATGAGACTCAAATACCTGATTGGAGCGACAACTTGACTTTTCGGTCAGGGCAGGAAGAGGTTGGCTTTGAGGACGACCGGTGTGAGATCACACAGGGTGATGATAACGAGGTTGGAGATCCCACTTACTGTCAACCCACAGTCAGCCAGTCGATGAGGTCAGCAGAGGAGGTGGAGGAGGATGTGACTAGCCCAGGGGATGGGGATGACTCGGTATCCGGGCCTTTGTCTGGCCTTGGGGATGTCGCGGTGGTCGGCTCCCGGGCCCTTACCCTGGGGTCACTCTTTAAATGGGTGGATAATTGTTAATTTTATAAGAGTTTGTGACGCCACCTGTGGTATCTGGTGAGAAGCACCAGCTCTTCAGCAGTCCACTGAGGCCGGTGATAAGGCAGCTCGATGGTATAGCTCCCCACTGGTGGAGCTAGGTCTCAGGGCAGCGTATGCAGGGGGAATGCAGGACAGTCGAGACCCAGCTGGGTCAGCGCAAGAACGGGAACGGACACGGTAGTCACTTCAGTACCTTTTACTGGTGGAAATTCAGGCACATCCCGGAGCACTGTAGGGTGAAGGGTGCATATCAGGATCCTCCCCAATGAGCGGGTGTAGGGCCTCCTGTTTCTTGCCTCTGCGTAGTAAGTTTCTGACCTGCCTGGAGCTAGGCCTAACTTTGTCTCTGTCCTGCGCTGGCTGACATTGTGGTAGGGCCTTCTCTTGGAGTTCACGCTCCCAGTATGCGGGGCCTAAGCGTCTCCTGGCTCTGTTACGTATCAGCACCTTAGCGATCCTGGGACTTGTAGTTCTCCAGGGATTCCGGTTATGCCTTACTGGGTCATAGAGATCCCGGTAAGCTCAGATCCGGTGTCCGGAAAATGCTTCGGGGTGAGCTGGTTAAGCTCCTCTGCCCCCTATGTGCTAACTCTCCACTCGCCTTCGGCCTACTCGGGCCCTCACTAAGCTATACACACTAACGGCAACTTGCCGCGCTTCACCGATCTTATGGCGCCGGCACACCTTAAGCTCTAACTGGGCTCCCTGAATCTAGCAAACAGGAGCCTCGTGCTCCACTGCTGAACTATTAACTGAGTTCTCTAGACTAGACTGAGCTCCACTGCAGACTGACCTCTCTTAGGCTTCTCTACTGCAGGAACTCTTCAGAGGAAGTGAACTGCCTAGCTCCACCTTCCCTATTTATATCCCTAACTGGCTCCCTCTGCTGGTCTGAGGTGGAAGGTGGAGATGTGTGAATGTTTATGGGGGCCTCTTGTGGAGGATTCCATCAATGCACTCTTCTAGGATCTGTGATACCAAGTGCAGCGGGGCGTCACAGATGCTATTGACGATGAGGTTAGGTTGCGCCTTCCTGGACAGAGACGGAGTACTGGAAGCACGTCAACAACTGCATCCTCAACCACAACTCTGACCACAAGTCGCAGTGGCTCTTCAGGTCGCATGGGCTCTAAGCCTTGCATAGCCTGGGCATTTTTTCAGATCGATAAGGATGACCCAACTCGTGTTATCTGTAATATTTGTCACCAAAAGCTAAGTAGAGGCCAAAAAATACTTAGTTTGAGTACTTCATGCATGTACTGTCACATGAATATGAAGCATATGTTGCAGTGGGAAGCTCACTGTGCTACAATGCGGCCTATCGGGCCAGGCCAACCACCGTCTGCCCCATCTTGTGCATCCGCAGCCTCTTCATCCTCTGTGACTGGGGGGACAGCAGTCACACATGTTTTTGGACGCAGACCTGCCACCTCTTTACCCGCAACAGCCAGTGTGATTGGCAGGTCATCAGTTCATTGGGAAGTGGAAACACCTGCTGGTGTTGAGCGCTCTCTGACATCGAGAGCACCACCTTTGGATCAAGGCAACCTAACATGTCCGCCTGCATCTTCCTCACAGACTGGCAGTTTGCCGGGGACACCCTACTCAACCCCGTCTAAGCACAACTGCCAGCCCTCGGTCCCTCAGATGTGGAAAAGTAAAAGACCATTTCCTCCTAGCCATGACAAAGCTAAGAGGTTGAATTTCACCATCTGCAAGCTGTTGGCTACAGAAATGCTGCCTTTCCACCTGGAGGACACAGAGGATTTTCGAGACCTTATGTCCGTCGCAGTGCCCCAGTACCAGATGCCCAGTCGGCACTACTTCTCAAAGAAAGGTGTGCCTGCGCTCCACCAGCATGTCGCACACAACATCACCGCTTCTTTGAGAAACTCTGTGTGTGACAGGGTGCATTTCACCACAGACACTTGGACGAGTAGGCATTGACAGGGGCGTTACATGTCGCTGACTGGGCACTGGGTAAATATGGTGACAGCAGGACAAGGGGCTGCTGTCCAAGTCTTACCGTCCCCACGAGTTGTGCGTCAATCCTCTTTATCTCGAAGTTCCTTCACTGCTTTTGCCTCCTCAACCTCCTCTCGGTCCTCCACCTGCACCCAAAACCTGTCTGGTAATGCCACCTGCTTTCTAACTGCGCAGAAAGAATCCTGCACAACTCCTTACTATGCTGGCAGCAGGGCTCAACGGCATCAGTGTTTACTTTGAAATGTCTGGGAAATGTGAGTCACACAGCTGAGGAGTTGTGGTCAGCTCTGGAAAACCAGTTTCATGAATGGTTGTCTCCACTGGACCTGCAACCAGGGAAGGCCATGTGCGACAATGCTGCAAACCTGGGTGCGGCCCTTCGCTGGGGCAATGTCACACAAATGCCTTGTATGGCTCACGTGTTGAACCTGGTTGTCCATCAATTTTTAGCCCACTATCCCGGACTAGATGGCCTTCTGCAGAGGGCATGGTCGCTGTGTGCTCACTTCCGCCGTTCGCATCCCGCAGCTCAACGACTTACATCTCTACAGAAGTCGTTATGCATTCCAGTTCACCGGCTGAAATGCGATGTGCCGACATGGTGGAATTCAACTCTGCACATGTTGCAGCGACTGTGGCAGCACCGACAAGCCCTGGTGCAGTACATTCTGACGTATAGCCTGGGCCAACGAGATCCAGAGGTGGGGCAAATCACGCTGCAGGAGTGGTCTCAGATCAGGGACCTATGAAGTTGACGCGCCCCCGGGGCCATGGGGCCCCCTGGGCCGTGGGGTACAAGGAGCCGGGCTGGTAGACGCTGGGGGTTGTAGTCACTGTGGCGGTGACCCGGTCCGTGACCCAGGGCGGTCAATCTAAGGGTAATTTGTATATATGGGTTTTATAATGTCCGACTACGCCACCTGTGGAGTGCGGCCAAAGGGGCCGCCGCTGCAGAACAGTCCTCTGAAGCTCGTAGTTTTGCAGCAATGGTATTATTACTCCCCACAGGAAGAGTGTATCTTCAGGGCAGTGTGGGTGGATGAAAGTGGTTGTAGTGCAGGGAGTCAGTAATGAACACAGAGTCCGTGTGATGCAGTCCCAAGATATTTACTCACAGTTGTTGCAGTCCAGATTTCAGGTACCAGAGCAATCTCCCCCATCGTGCTGTGTGTACTCAGTGAGGGGCTCAGTCCACCCCCAGATAGCTCCGGAGTACTTAGCAGGACCCCCTTCTGTGTGTCCTTTCTCTGGCCTTCTCCCTGAACCTCACACCCAGTGACACTTCTATCCGGTATCCTCGGGCCTTGGCGGGCGACGTGTGTTCCGTCCCCTGGGTCCTATGTGGCTACCTTCTTAGTGAGACTGGTGTGGACTTTGGCCTGCAGTACATGAAATGCTGCAGCCTCCGGTTTCTAGTTGAAGCTTGCTGTTTCTCCGCTAGTTGAGGGACCGGTTCCCCTTATCTGGCCTGACCCCTCTACCTCCTGGTAGCAGCGGAAGTACGGGTGGCCTTCTGCATGGCCCGTACCCCTAGGGTCCCTTCGGTTCCTGGAGCCTTCCTGCTCCCACTCCTCTCTTCTCTCCTTCAGTCCTGGGCCTCCCAGGCTAGGCCCGCCTCCGTAGCAGAGCTAATGCAGAGCCTCTTCTCCTGTGACTTTTCCTCCTCTGACTGGCTTGCTCTTTCTAAGATGGCTTCCTATTTATACTCTCCCTGTCATGTGCTCCCCTAAGCTGCTCCCCTAAGTGCCCACTACATAGGACCCTCCCACCAGCTAGGGTCCTGGGACTGTGCTCCCCCTTAGGAGCAATCTCGCCCTACCCCCACTGCGAGTATGTGTTGGATGCAGGTGTTAGGGTCCCGAGCCATACGCCTTCCTTACCTGAGGGTGAGATACCACACGTCTGGGTGAGATGCAGTAACTCTGTGGTGACTGAACCCTCAGGGGCGCCACACACCCTTCTGCACAGTTTTGAAATGGCGACAAAGATGTTTAGTGCTGACGACGATGCCATTATCAGCATGACTATTCCGGTGATTTACATGCTGGAGCACACATTAAACAGAATTCAGAGTCAGGTGGTGGGACAAGAGGAGGTGGAGGAAGTAGATGAGGAGTCGTATGCGGAAGGGATAACATCTCCAAGGTCCATACGGTCGGCAGCACCAAGGCGGCAGGCATGGGAGGGTGGGGGAGAAGGATTAACCAGGGCGCTTGGTAGCAGCCAAACTGTTGAGGAAGGTGCAGGAGCCGAGGAAGAAGTGGAGGACGAACTGGCGATGGGCATGGAAGACTCATCAGATGAGGGAGACTTTGATCACATTTCTGTTGTGCGAGGTTGGGGGGAGAGGGCAGAGGAAGGAAGCATGATTCTTACCTAGCTACCAACACAACAAGGACTTGGTCCTCCTGGATGCGCAAGACACATGAGTGCCTTCTTGCTGCACTACCTGCAACATGACCCTCGGATTGTCAGAATTCAAAGTAATCCCGACTACTGGGTTGCCACACTCTTAGATCCCCGGTACAAAAGTAAATTTGCTGAAATAATTCCTGCCATAAAAAGAGATTTACGCATGGAGGAGTATCTGCAGACGCTGTTGCAGAATCTTACATGTGCTTTTCCACAAAACACCAGTGGTGCACGTAGTGAATCTCACAGTTCTAACTTGCCAACCGTGGGACTGTCGAGTCTTCATCACTCAAACCGTAACAGTAACACAGTATCTGCTGGTAACAGCAATTTTGTGGAATCGTTTCACCACTTTTTTAGACCATCCTTTGCAAGGCCACAGGAGACAAGAAGTCTGACACATAGTCAACGCCTAGAGAGGATGGTACAGGAGTATCTCCAAGTGAACATCGAAGCCATCACTGTGTCACTGGACCCTTGCTCATTTTGGGATTCCAATCTGGAAAAATGTCCGGAGCTCGCCACTCACGCCTTGGAGATCTTGTCATGCCCTGCAGCCAGCGTTCTCTCTGAATGTGTGTTCAGCGCTGCTGGTGGTGTGCTGACAGATAAGCGCACGCTGCTGTCCACTGAGAATGTAGACAGACTCACGTTCATAAAGGTGATTTTACCTCACCAACCGTTTTAAGCAACTGTGGGGCAATTGATGCCACTTAACCCTAGATTGCATGACCATAAAAATCTACACTTTCACATACCTGGGGCCTTTTAGGCCCGTGTGCAAATAACATGGAATAACTCAAATGACAAACAGCTATATACATGAAGAATACCTAGAGTTTCAAAATTCTAACTAAAGTAATCTTGCAGAAAATAGAAAACAATTAACAGGGCGGGCCTGCGAGGCCCCAGGTATGCGTTCTAGGGTTAAGTGGTGTCTGTGCCACAAGTTTGGGAAAAAACGGAGACTCTTTTTGGAGTCCCCTTGCTGTGTCTTACGTGACGTTGGCATCGTCAATTCCAGGTCGGTTGGGTCGCCCCCCCCCTTTTAACTGTAAGAAACTACATACACTATGGCTTGGGGTAACACAGATGGTTGAGTCTGAAGAACTGTTTACTCAGAGGTCTGCTCCAAAGCTTCAGTGTCTGCTAGCGTAGAATTTTTAGCTGCATCTTGCCTAGGCAATACTTTGGGCGTAGTAGCCCAACTGCGAAGCAAGCTGCACCGCCTGAGTATCTAATAAGAATTTTTAAATGCATCTAGCCTAGGCAGAGTGTGGGGACCCCAACCAAACCCAGATGCTCAGCCCCCCTACCGCCCCCCTTTCCTTGACAATACAATAATGTAACTCTTACAACTGGATGGGTGAGGATCGGTCACAGCTTTATTAACTCTTTATACTCATTCCATTAGAAAGGCATTTTATTTCTAAAATAATTCAGCTTGTTGCAGCATGCCCTGGGTCTACACTCCGGCAAGTTGGCCAACAAGTGTAACTCTCCAACATGTCCTTTCTATTTCCAGGCCACGGAGGTACCTGCTTACTCGTTTGCAGGACTCTGACCCCCACCCATCACTCTTAACGCTTGTTCCACTCCGTCCTGGAGTCCTGACAGGAATATGTCCAGTCCAATATCCATTAAGTGAACACCGTCGGGCCGTATGAGGCCTGCTTTATCTCCTTCCAGTTGTCGGTGTTGTATCACTACACCACCTCTGTCTCTTCTAAATTTTGCCATCCGAATATTTATTACCCGCCTTGTCCGTTCGATGGCCGTGATGTCTCGCGCACCTTGCCATGCCGCTATCGGCACAAACTCTGACCATATTATAGCTAGTTTTGTGAAAAATTCTCTGAAGCGCTCAGTGTCTAGTTTCATTATTGCCATTAGTTATGCGCTCTTGTGATGACCTAGGTTGTTTCCCTCGGCCTGTATAACTAAGATGACCAGACCTCTGGCCTCTCTCCCTACCTTGATTACCTCCATTAGTACCTGTGGCCATAGCAGGCCTCTAATACCTCTCCAGTTGAAATATGTGTTATGAAACTCTAATTTCCTCCCACCTGGGTGGACTTTCGCCCTTTTTTCTGCCCAATATATATACGAGTGGCCTATCACCCACACTGTTGGCTTAGCGTCACCTGTAAAAGAAACAAACCACGTTAGGATAACAAGTCCGGTCTTATGTATCTCGCCAAACTCATGGATCGCCATCTCCCTATCCTCTGAACTTCCGTTTCTTACAGTCCTGCTCTTGCTGCTTTCATGGCCACGCCTATGCGGAATGAGTGTGTCCCGTAATCTTTGGGGTGGTTCCCTGCCGATGTTATGCATTTATTAAATATAGCTTGGAACTGGTATCTTGATAATGGCGTTCCATCAATGTGTGATAGGAAGAAATTACTTTGTGATCTGATGGTCAGATATGTTTTTACTATTGTTACCCGACTCAGTGTACCGTTTGTGGGTTGTAGAAGTACCCAAGTGCCCCTGCCCGCTGGAACCGTTTTCGATTGGTGTATGCGTAGACGTATTACATTATGGGCTATGACTACGTCCTGGTGTAATAAGCCTCCACTGGTGGTAATTTTGGATTGAGGGACTAATTCGCTTATGCATAGTGCCCCGAAGAAGGCGATCACAAATGCAGTAGACAGTAGTGTTGCTTCAAATTGTGAGTGTCATGTTAATGGTGTTAGGGATATGATGTGAGAAATCAGTTTTAGTGACACGGGACGGGACGTCTACACTCCTGACTTGGCTGACCCCTTTTCCACCCTTTTATGGATTGTCTGATGATGAATCTTTGTCACATCTCCCCAATTCAGTAGTTGGAAGTGAAATGCTACTCCGGTTAGACACCGCTGCGCTGACGCCCCTGATATGCCCCACATCATTAGCTGGTGGAGAAATTCTATGGTGACTTGTGACTGGCTTGTTCACATTGGTCAACCCGTCTGCCTGCTACTAGTCATGTCCACTCTTCCCATGCCTTACCGTATGCTTGCCACGTCGACGGGGCAACTGACGCTCTGATTAATGGCATCAACTATTCGCCACTAGATCCCATAGGGAGGGTGGGCAACTGATGGCCGATGGGTGGGCGTTGGGGAAAAGCTCTGTGAAAATCTGCCAATTGAATTGTTATAAAGCGTTAGCAGCAGCTTTAGACCCCTCAGCATAGTGGCTAGTGCGGACCCATACATTGTGTTTTAGGCACAGAAATGCTAGCCGGTGGAGTAGGCCTAGCACTGGAAGAGACGATGATGCCATCTTATTAATGCAATGAGCTAGGCAGGTGTTTTTTGTTATGAAGCGTATATTTTTGTTAGCCAGGCGCACGCCCCATATTTCTATTGCTACCAATTGGTGGAGCTTGGTATAGATGGCCTAATACAATGAGTACCACACACTGCTACAAGCCCAAATATTTTTTCAGAGCTAGATGCAGATAAAAATGATTTTTAATTTGCAGCCTGGTGGAGGTTAGTATACATGGACTAATAGACCAAGCCCCATACACTGCTAGAAGCCTAAAAAATATTTCAGAGCTAGATACAGAAAAAAATTATATTGAATTTGCAAACTGATGGAGGTCAGTATAGATGGACTAAAAGAACAAGTCCCACACACTGCTTGAAGCTGAAATATTTTTTCAGAGCTAGATGCAGAAAAAAAATTATATTGAATTTGCAACCTGATAAAGGTCAGTATAGATGGACTAATAGAACAAGTCCCACACACTGCTAGAAGCCTAAATATTTTTTCAGAGCTAGATGCAGAAAAAAATTATATTGAATTTGCAACCTGATGGAGGTCAGTAAAGATGGACTAATAGAACAAGTCCCACACACTGCTAGAAGTTGAAATATTTTTTCAAAGGTAGATGCAGAAAAAAAATTATATTGAATTTGCAACCTGATGGAGGTCAGTATAGATTGACTAATAGAACAAGTCCCACACACTGCTAGAAGCCTAAATATTTTTCAGAGCTAGATGCAGAAAAAAATTATATTGAATTTGCAACCTGATGGAGGTCAGTATAGATGGACTAATAGAACAAGTCCCACACACTGCTAGAAGATGACATATTTTTTCAGAGCTAGATGCAGAAAAAAAATTATATTGAATTTGCAACCTGATGGAGGTCAGTATAGATGGACTAATAGAACAAGTCCCACACACTACTAGAAGCCTAAATATTTTTACAGAGCTAGATGCAGATAAAAATTATATTGAATTTGCAACCTGATGGAGGTCAGTATAGATGGACTAATAGAACTAGTCTCACACACTGCTAGAAGCTGAAATATTTTTTCAGAGCGAGATGCAGAAAAAAAATGATGTTGAATTTGCAACCTGATGGAGGTCAGTATAGATGGACTAATAGAACAAGTCCCACACACTGCTAGAAGCCTAAATATTTTTTCAGAGCTAGATGTAGAAAAAAATTATATTGAATTTGAAACCTGATGGAGGTCAGTATAGATGGACTAATAGAGCAAGTCCCACACACTGCTAGAAGCTGACATATTTTTTCAGAGCTAGATGCAGGAAAAAAATTATATTGAATTTGCAACCTGATGGAGGTCAGTATAGATGGACTAATAGAACAAGTCCCACACACTGCTAGAAGCCGAAATATTTTTTCAGAGCTAGATGCAGAAAAAAATTATATTGAATTTGCAAAGTGATGGAGGTCAGTATTGATGGACTAATAGAACAAGTCCCACACACTGCTAGAAGCCTAAATATTTTTTCAGAGCTAGGTGCAGAAAAAAAATATTTTTAATATGCAACATGGTGGAGGTTAGTATAGATGGACTAATAGACCAAGTCCCACACACTGCTAGAAGCCTAAATATTTTTTCAGAGCTAGATGCAGAAAAAAATTAGATTGAATTTGCAACCTGATGGAGGTCAGTATAGATGGAGTAATAGAACAAGTCCCACACACTGCTAGAAGCCTAAATATTTTTTCAGAGCTAGATGCAGAAAAAAAATATATTGAATTTGCAACCTGATGGAGGTCAATATAGATGAACTAATAGAACAAGTCCCACACATTGCTAGAAGCCTAAATATTTTTTCAGAGCTAGATGCAGAAAAAAATTATATTGAATTTGCAACCTGATGGAGGTCAGTATAGATGGACTAATAGAACAAGTCCCACACACTGCTAGAAGCCTAAATATTTTTTCAGAGTTAGATGCAGAAAAAAATTATATTGAATTTGCAACCTTATGGAGGTCAGTATAGATGGACTAATAGAACAAGTCCCACACACTGCTAGAAGCCTAAATATTTTTTCAGAGCTAGATGCAGATAAAAAATATTTTTGATTTGCAACCTGGTGGAGGTTAGTATAGATGGACTAATAGATCAAGTCCCACACACTGCTAATAGCCTAAATAATTTTTTCAGAGCTAGATGCAGAAAAAAATTATATTGAATTTGTAACCTGATGGAGGTCAGTATAGATGGACTAATAGATCAAGTCCCACACACTGCAAGAAGCTGAAATATTTTTTCAGAGCTAGATGCAGAAAAAAATTATATTGAATTTGCAAACTGATGGAGGTCAGTATAGATGGACTAACAGAACAAGTCCCACACACTGCTAGAAGCCAAAATATTTTTTCAGAGCTAGATGCAGAAAAAAATTATATTGAATTTGCAACCTGATGGAGGTCAGCATAGATGGACTAATAGAAAAAGTCCCACACACTGCTAGAAGCTGAAATATTTTTTCAGAGCTAGATGCAGAAAAAAATTATATTGAATTTGCAACCTGATGGAGGTCAGTATAGATAGACTAATATAACAAGTCCCACACACTGCTAGAAGCCTAAATATTTTTTCAGAGCTAGATGCAGATAAAAATCATTTTTAATTTGCAACCTGGTGGAGGTTATTATAGATGGACTAATAGACCAAGTCCCACACCCTGCTAGAAGCCTAAATATTTTTTCAGAGCTAGATGCAGAAAAAAATTAGATTGAATTTGCAACCTGATGGAGGTCAGTATAGATGGACTAATAGAACAAGACCACACACTGCTAGAAGCCTAAATATTTTTTCAGAGCTAGATGCAGATAAAAAATATTTTTAATTTGCAACCTGGTGGAGGTTCGTATAGATGGACTAATAGACCAACTCCCACACACTGCTAGAAGCCTAAATATTTTTTCAGAGCTAGATGCAGAAAAAATTATATTGAATTTGCAACCTGATGGAGGTCAGTATAGATGGACTAATAGAACAAGTCCCACACACTGCAAGAAGCCTAAATATTTTTTCAGAGCTAGATGCAGATAAAAAATATTTTTGATTTGCAACCTGGTGGAGGTTAGTATAGATGGACTAATAGATCAAGTCCCACACACTGCTAAAAGCCTAAATATTTTTTTCAGAGCTAGATGCAGAAAAAAATTATATTGAATTTGTAACCTGATGGAGGTCAGTATAGATGGACTAATAGAACAAGTCCCACACACTGCAAGAAGCTGAAATATTTTTTCAGAGCTAGATGCAGAAAAAAATTATATTGAATTTGCAACCTGATGGAGGTCAGTATAGATGGACTAATAGAACAAGTCCCACACACTGCTAGAAGCCTAAATATTTTTTCAGAGCTAGATGCAGATAAAAATCATTTTTAATTTGCAACCTGGTGGAGGTTATTATAGATGGACTAATAGACCAAGTCCCACACTCTGCTAGAAGCCTAAATATTTTTTCAGAGCTAGATGCAGAAAAAAATTATATTGAATTTGCAACCTGATAGAGGTCAGTATAGATGGACTAATAGAACAAGACCACACACTGCTAGAAGCCTAAATATTTTTTCAGAGCTAGATGCAGATAAAAAATATTTTTAATTTGCAACCTGGTGGAGGTTCGTATAGATGGACTAATAGACCAACTCCCACACACTGCTAGAAGCCTAAATATTTTTTCAGAGCTAGATGCAGAAAAAATTATATTGAATTTGCAACCTGTTGGAGGTCAGTATAGATGGACTAATAGAACAAGTCCCACACACTGCAAGAAGCCTAAATATTTTTTCAGAGCTAGATGCAGATAAAAAATATTTTTGATTTGCAACCTGGTGGAGGTTAGTATAGATGGACTAATAGATCAAGTCCCACACACTGCTAAAAGCCTAAATATTTTTTTCAGAGCTAGATGCAGAAAAAATTATATTGAATTTGTAACCTGATGGAGGTCAGTATAGATGGACTAATAGAACAAGTCCCACACACTGCAAGAAGCTGAAATATTTTTTCAGAGCTAGATGCAGAAAAAAATTATATTGAATTTGCAACCTGATGGAGGTCAGTATAGATGGACTAATAGAACAAGTCCCACACACTGCTAGAAGACTAAATATTTTTTCAGAGCTAGATGCAGATAAAAATTATTTTTAATTTGCAACCTGGTGGAGGTTAGTATAGATGGACTAATAGACCAAGTCCCACACACTGCTAGAATCCTAAATATTTTTTCAGAGCTAGATGCAGAAAAAAATTATATTGAATTTGCAACCTGATGGAGGTCAGTATAGATGGACTAATAGAACAAGTCCCACACACTGCTAGAAGCCTAAATATTTTTTCAGAGCTAGATGCAGATAAAAAATATTTTTAATTTACAACCTGGTGGAGGTTAATATAGATGGACTAATAGACGAAGTCGCACACACTGCTAGAAGCCTAAATATTTTTTCAGAGCTAGATGCAGAAAAAAATTATATTGAATTTGCAACCTGGTGGAGGTTAGTATAGATCGACTAATAGACCAAGTCCCACACACTGCTAGAAGCCTAAATATTTTTTCAGAGCTAAATGCAGAAAAAAAATTATATTGAATTTGCAACCTGATGGAGGTCAGTGTAGATGGACTAATAGAACAAGTCCCACACACTGCTAGAAGCTGAAATATTTTTTCAGAGTTAGATTCAGAAAAAAAATTATATTGAATTTGCAACCTGATGGATGTCAGAATAGATGGACTAATAGAACATGTCCCACACACTGCTAGAGGCCTAAATATTTTTTCAGAGCTAGATGCAGAAAAAAATTATATTGAATTTGCAACCTGATGGAGGTCAGTATAGATTGACTAATAGAACAAGTCCCACACACTGCTAGAGGCCTAAATATTTTTTCAGAGCTAGATGCAGAAAAAAATTATATTGAATTTGCAACCTGATGGAGGTCAGTATAGATGGACTAATAGAACAAGTCCCACACACTGCTAGAAGCTGAAATATTTTTTCAAAGCTAGATGCAGTTAAAAATTATATTGAATTTGCAACCTGATGGAGGTCAGTATAGATGGACTAATAGAACAAGTCCCACACACTGCTAGAAGCCTAAATATTTTTTCAGAGCTAGATGCAGATAAAAATCATTTTTAATTTGCAACCTGGTGGAGGTTAGTATAGATGGACTAATAGACCAAGTCCCACACTCTGCTAGAAGCCTAAGGATTTTTTCAGAGCTAGATGCAGAAAAAAATTAGATTGAATTTGCAACCTGATGGAGGTTAGTATAGATGGATTAATAGAACAAGTCCCACACACTGCTAGAAGCCTAAATATGTTTTCAGAGCTAGATGCAGATAAAAAATATTTTTAATTTGCAACCTGGTGGAGGTTACTATAGATGGACTAATAGAACTAGTCCTACACACTGCTAGAAGTCTAAATATTTTTTCAGAGCTAGATTGAGAAAAAAATTATATTGAATTTGCAACCTGATGGAGGTCAGTATAGATGGACTAAAAGAACAAGTCCCACACACTGCTAGAAGCCTAAATATTTTTTCAGAGCTAGATGCAGATAAAAATTATTTTTGATTTGCAACCTGGTGGAGGTTAGTATAAATGGATTAATAGACCAAGTCCCACACACTGCTGAAAGCCTCAATATTTTTTCAGAGCTAGATGCAGAAAAAAAATATATTGAATTTGCAACCTGATGGAGGTCAGTATAGATGGACTAATAGAACAAGTCCCACACACTGCTAGAAGCTGAAATATTTTTTCAGAGCTAGATGCAGATAAAAATTATATTGAATTTGCAACCTGATGGAGGTCAGTATAGATGGACTAATAGAACAAGTCCCACACACTGCTAGAAGACTAAATATTTTTTCAGAGCTAGATGCAGATAAAAATTATTTTTAATTTGCAATCTGGTGGAGGTTAGTATAGATGGACTAATAGACCAAGTCCCACACACTTCTAGAAGCCTAAATATTTTTTCAGAGCTAGATCCAGAAAAAAAAAAATTATATTGAATTTGCATCCTGATGGAGGTCAGTATAGATGGACTAATAGAACATGTCCCACACACTGCTAGAAGCCGAAATATTTTTTCAGAGCTAGATGAAGAAAAAAATTATATTGAAGTTGCAACTTGATGGAGGTCAGTATAGATGGACTAATAGAACAAGTCCCACACACTGCTAGAAGCCTAAATATTTTTTCAGAGCTCGATGCAGATAAAAATTATTTTTCCTTTGCAACCTGGTGGAGGTTAGTATAGATGGACTAATAGACCAAGTCCCACACACTGCTAAAAGCCTAAATATTTTTTCAGAGCTAGATGCAGAAAAAAATTATATTGAATTTGCAACCTGATGGAGGTCAGTATAGATGGACTAATAGAACAAGTCCCACACACTGCTAGAAGCCTAAATATTTTTTCAGAGCTAGATGCAGATAAAAAATATTTTTGATTTGCAACCTGGTGGAGGTTAGTATAGATGGACTAATAGATCAAGTCCCACACACTGCTAATAGCCTAAATAATTTTTTCAGAGCTAGATGAAGAAAAAAATTATATTGAATTTGTAACCTGATGGAGGTCAGTATAGATGGACTAATAGATCAAGTCCCACACACTGCAAGAAGCTGAAATATTTTTTCAGAGCTAGATGCAGAAAAAAATTATATTGAATTTGCAAACTGTTGGAGGTCAGTATAGATGGACTAACAGAACAAGTCCCACACACTGCTAGAAGCCAAAATATTTTTTCAGAGCTAGATGCAGAAAAAAATTATATTGAATTTGCAACCTGATGGAGGTCAGCATAGATGGACTAATAGAAAAAGTCCCACACACTGCTAGAAGCTGAAATATTTTTTCAGAGCTAGATGCAGAAAAAAATTATATTGAATTTGCAACCTGATGGAGGTCAGTATAGATAGACTAATATAACAAGTCCCACACACTGCTAGAAGCCTAAATATTTTTTCAGAGCTAGATGCAGATAAAAATCATTTTTAATTTGCAACCTGGTGGAGGTTATTATAGATGGACTAATAGACCAAGTCCCACACCCTGCTAGAAGCCTAAATATTTTTTCAGAGCTAGATGCAGAAAAAAATTAGATTGAATTTGCAACCTGATGGAGGTCAGTATAGATGGACTAATAGAACAAGACCACACACTGCTAGAAGCCTAAATATTTTTTCAGAGCTAGATGCAGATAAAAAATATTTTTAATTTGCAACCTGGTGGAGGTTCGTATAGATGGACTAATAGACCAACTCCCACACACTGCTAGAAGCCTAAATATTATTTCAGAGCTAGATGCAGAAAAAATTATATTGAATTTGCAACCTGATGGAGGTCAGTATAGATGGACTAATAGAACAAGTCCCACACACTGCAAGAAGCCTAAATATTTTTTCAGAGCTAGATGCAGATAAAAAATATTTTTGATTTGCAACCTGGTGGAGGTTAGTATAGATGGACTAATAGATCAAGTCCCACACACTGCTAAAAGCCTAAATATTTTTTTCAGAGCTAGATGCAGAAAAAAATTATATTGAATTTGTAACCTGATGGAGGTCAGTATAGATGGACTAATAGAACAAGTCCCACACACTGCAAGAAGCTGAAATATTTTTTCAGAGCTAGATGCAGAAAAAAATTATATTGAATTTGCAACCTGATGGAGGTCAGTATAGATGGACTAATAGAACAAGTCCCACTCACTGCTAGAAGCCTAAATATTTTTTCAGAGCTAGATGCAGATAAAAATCATTTTTAATTTGCAACCTGGTGGAGGTTATTATAGATGGACTAATAGACCAAGTCCCACACTCTGCTAGAAGCCTAAATATTTTTTCAGAGCTAGATGCAGAAAAAAATTATATTGAATTTGCAACCTGATAGAGGTCAGTATAGATGGACTAATAGAACAAGACCACACACTGCTAGAAGCCTAAATATTTTTTCAGAGCTAGATGCAGATAAAAAATATTTTTAATTTGCAACCTGGTGGAGGTTCGTATAGATGGACTAATAGACCAACTCCCACACACTGCTAGAAGCCTAAATATTTTTTCAGAGCTAGATGCAGAAAAAATTATATTGAATTTGCAACCTGTTGGAGGTCAGTATAGATGGACTAATAGAACAAGTCCCACACACTGCAAGAAGCCTAAATATTTTTTCAGAGCTAGATGCAGATAAAAAATATTTTTGATTTGCAACCTGGTGGAGGTTAGTATAGATGGACTAATAGATCAAGTCCCACACACTGCTAAAAGCCTAAATATTTTTTTCAGAGCTAGATGCAGAAAAAATTATATTGAATTTGTAACCTGATGGAGGTCAGTATAGATGGACTAATAGAACAAGTCCCACACACTGCAAGAAGCTGAAATATTTTTTCAGAGCTAGATGCAGAAAAAAATTATATTGAATTTGCAACCTGATGGAGGTCAGTATAGATGGACTAATAGAACAAGTCCCACACACTGCTAGAAGACTAAATATTTTTTCAGAGCTAGATGCAGATAAAAATTATTTTTAATTTGCAACCTGGTGGAGGTTAGTATAGATGGACTAATAGACCAAGTCCCACACACTGCTAGAATCCTAAATATTTTTTCAGAGCTAGATGCAGAAAAAAATTATATTGAATTTGCAACCTGATGGAGGTCAGTATAGATGGACTAATAGAACAAGTCCCACACACTGCTAGAAGCCTAAATATTTTTTCAGAGCTAGATGCAGATAAAAAATATTTTTAATTTACAACCTGGTGGAGGTTAATATAGATGGACTAATAGACGAAGTCGCACACACTGCTAGAAGCCTAAATATTTTTTCAGAGCTAGATGCAGAAAAAAATTATATTGAATTTGCAACCTGGTGGAGGTTAGTATAGATCGACTAATAGACCAAGTCCCACACACTGCTAGAAGCCTAAATATTTTTTCAGAGCTAAATGCAGAAAAAAAATTATATTGAATTTGCAACCTGATGGAGGTCAGTGTAGATGGACTAATAGAACAAGTCCCACACACTGCTAGAAGCTGAAATATTTTTTCAGAGTTAGATTCAGAAAAAAAATTATATTGAATTTGCAACCTGATGGATGTCAGAATAGATGGACTAATAGAACATGTCCCACACACTGCTAGAGGCCTAAATATTTTTTCAGAGCTAGATGCAGAAAAAAATTATATTGAATTTGCAACCTGATGGAGGTCAGTATAGATTGACTAATAGAACAAGTCCCACACACTGCTAGAGGCCTAAATATTTTTTCAGAGCTAGATGCAGAAAAAAATTATATTGAATTTGCAACCTGATGGAGGTCAGTATAGATGGACTAATAGAACAAGTCCCACACACTGCTAGAAGCTGAAATATTTTTTCAAAGCTAGATGCAGTTAAAAATTATATTGAATTTGCAACCTGATGGAGGTCAGTATAGATGGACTAATAGAACAAGTCCCACACACTGCTAGAAGCCTAAATATTTTTTCAGAGCTAGATGCAGATAAAAATCATTTTTAATTTGCAACCTGGTGGAGGTTAGTATAGATGGACTAATAGACCAAGTCCCACACTCTGCTAGAAGCCTAAGGATTTTTTCAGAGCTAGATGCAGAAAAAAATTAGATTGAATTTGCAACCTGATGGAGGTTAGTATAGATGGATTAATAGAACAAGTCCCACACACTGCTAGAAGCCTAAATATGTTTTCAGAGCTAGATGCAGATAAAAAATATTTTTAATTTGCAACCTGGTGGAGGTTACTATAGATGGACTAATAGAACTAGTCCTACACACTGCTAGAAGTCTAAATATTTTTTCAGAGCTAGATTGAGAAAAAAATTATATTGAATTTGCAACCTGATGGAGGTCAGTATAGATGGACTAAAAGAACAAGTCCCACACACTGCTAGAAGCCTAAATATTTTTTCAGAGCTAGATGCAGATAAAAATTATTTTTGATTTGCAACCTGTTGGAGGTTAGTATAAATGGATTAATAGACCAAGTCCCACACACTGCTGAAAGCCTCAATATTTTTTCAGAGCTAGATGCAGAAAAAAAATATATTGAATTTGCAACCTGATGGAGGTCAGTATAGATGGACTAATAGAACAAGTCCCACACACTGCTAGAAGCTGAAATATTTTTTCAGAGCTAGATGCAGATAAAAATTATATTGAATTTGCAACCTGATGGAGGTCAGTATAGATGGACTAATAGAACAAGTCCCACACACTGCTAGAAGACTAAATATTTTTTCAGAGCTAGATGCAGATAAAAATTATTTTTAATTTGCAATCTGGTGGAGGTTAGTATAGATGGACTAATAGACCAAGTCCCACACACTTCTAGAAGCCTAAATATTTTTTCAGAGCTAGATCCAGAAAAAAAAAAATTATATTGAATTTGCATCCTGATGGAGGTCAGTATAGATGGACTAATAGAACATGTCCCACACACTGCTAGAAGCCGAAATATTTTTTCAGAGCTAGATGAAGAAAAAAATTATATTGAAGTTGCAACTTGATGGAGGTCAGTATAGATGGACTAATAGAACAAGTCCCACACACTGCTAGAAGCCTAAATATTTTTTCAGAGCTCGATGCAGATAAAAATTATTTTTCCTTTGCAACCTGGTGGAGGTTAGTATAGATGGACTAATAGACCAAGTCCCACACACTGCTAAAAGCCTAAATATTTTTTCAGAGCTAGATGCAGAAAAAAATTATATTGAATTTGCAACCTGATGGAGGTCAGTATAGATGGACTAATAGAACAAGTCCCACACACTGCTAGAAGCTGAAATATTTTTTCAGAGCTAGATGCAGAAAAAAATTATATTGAATTTGCAACCTGATGGAGGTCAGTATAGATGGACTAATAGAACAAGTCCCACACACTGCGAGAAGACTAAATATTTTTTCAGAGCTAGATGCAGATAAAAATTATTTTTAATTTGCAACCTGGTGGAGGTTAGTATAGATGGACTAATAGACCAAGTCCCACACACTGCTAGAAGCCTAAATATTTTTTCAGAGCTAGATGCAGAAAAAAATTATATTGAATTTGCAACCTGATGGAGGTCAGTATAGATGGACTAATAGAACAAGTCCCACACACTGCTAGAAGCTGAAATATTTTTTCAGAGCTAGATACAGAAAAAAATTATATTGAATTTGCAACCTGATGGAGGTCAGTATAGATGGACTAATAGAACAAGTCCCACACACTGCTAGAAGACAAAATATTTTTTCAGAGCTAGATGCAGATAAAAATTATTGTTAATTTGCAACCTGCTGTAGGTTAGTATAGATGGACTAATAGACCACGTCCCACACACTGCTAGAAACCTAAATATTTTTTCAGAGCTAAATGCAGAAAAAAATTATATTGAATTTGCAACCTGATGGAGGTCAGTATAGATGGACTAATAGAACAAGTCCCACCCACTGCTAGAAGCTGAAATATTTTTTCAGAGCTAGATGCAGATAAAAATTATTTTTAATTTGCAACCTGGTGGAGGTTAGTATAGATGGACTAATAGACCAAGTCCCACACACTGCTAGAAGCCTAAATATTTTTTCAGAGCTAGATGCAGAAAAAAATTATATTGAATTTGCAACCTGATGGAGGTCACTATAGATGGACTTATAGAATATGTCCCACACACTGCTAGAAGCCCAAATATTTTTTCAGAGCTAGATGCAGAAAAAATTATATTGAATTTGCAACCTGATGGAGGTCAGTATAGATGGACTAATAGACCAAGTCCCACACACTGCTAGAAGCCGAAATATTTTTTCAGAGCTAGATGCAGAAAAAAAATATATTGAATTTGCAACCTGATGGAAGTCAGTATAGATGGACTAATAGAACTAGTCCCACACACTGCTAGAAGCTGAAATATTTTTTCAGAGCTAGATGCAGAAAAAATTATATTGAATTTGCAACCTGATGTAGGTCAGTATAGATGGACTAATAGACCAAATCCCACACACTGCTAGAAGCCTAAATATTTTTTCAGAGCTAGATACAGAAAAAAATTATATTGAATTTGCAACCTGATGGAGGTCAGTATAGATGGACTAATAGAACTAGTCCCACACACTGCTAGAAGCTGAAATATTTTTTCAGAGCTAGATGCAGAAAAAAATTATATTGAATTTGCAACCTGATAGAGGTCAGTATAGATGGACTAATAGAACAAGTCCCACACACTGCTAGAAGCCTAAATATTTTTTCAGAGCTAGATGCAGAAAAAAATTATATTGAATTTGCAACCTGATGGAGGTCAGTATAGATGGACTAATAGAACAAGTCCCACACACTGCTAGAAGCTGAAATATTTTTTCAGAGCTAGATGCAGTAAAAAATTATATTGAATTTGCAACCTGATGGAGGTCAGTATAGATGGACTAATAGAACAAGTCCCACACACTGCTAGAAGCCTAAATATTTTTTCAGAGCTAGATGCAGATAAAAATCATTTTTAATTTGCAACCTGGTGGAGGTTAGTATAGATAGACTAATAGACCAAGTCCCACACACTGCTAGAAGCTGAAATATTTTTTCAGAGTTAGATACAGAAAAAAAATTATATTGAATTTGCAACCTGATGGAGGTCAGTATAGATGGACTAATAGAACATGTCCCACACACTGCTAGAAGCCTAAATATTTTTTCAGAGCTAGATGCAGAAAAAAATTATATTGAATTTGCAACATGATGGAGGTCAGTATAGATGGTCTAATAGAACAAGTCCCACACACTGCTAGAAGCCTAAATATTTTTTCAAAGCTAGATGCAGAAAAAATTATATTGAATTTGCAACCTGATGGTAGTCAGTATAGATGGACTAATAGAACAAGTCCCACACACTGCTAGAAGCTGAAATATTTTTTCAGAGCTAGATGCAGAAAAAAGTTATATTGAATTTGCAACCTGATGGAGGTCAGTATAGATGGACTAATAGACCAAGTCCCACACACTGCTAGAAGCCTAAATATTTTTTCAGAGCTAGATGCAGAAAAAAAATTATATTGAATTTGCAACCTGATGGAGGTCAGTATAGATGGAATAATAGAACAAGTCCCACACACTGCTAGAAGCTGAAATATTTTTTCAGAGCTAGATGCAGTAAAAAATTATATTGAATTTGCAACCTGATGGAAGTCAGTATAGATGGACTAATAGAACAAGTCCCACACACTGCTAGAAGCTGAAATATTTTTTCAGAGCTAGATGCAGATAAAAATCATTTTTAATTTGCAACCTGGTGGAGGTTAGTATAGAAGGACTAATAGACCAAGTCCCACACTCTGCTAGAAGTCTAAATATTTTTTCAGAGCTAGATACAGAAAAAAATTAGATTGAATTTGCAACATGATGGAGGTCAGTATAGATGGACTAATAGAACAAGTCCCACACACTGCTAGAAGCTGAAATATTTTTTCAGAGCTAGATGCAGAAAAAAATTATATTGAATTTACAGCCTGATGGAGGTCAGTATAGATGGACTAAAAGAACATGTCCCACACACTGCTAGAAGCCTAAATATTTTTTCAGAGCTCGATGCAGATGAAAATTATTTTTGATTCGCAACCTGGTGGAGGTTAGTATAGATGGACTAATAAACCAAGTCCCACACACTGCTAAAAGCCTAAATATTTTTTCAGAGCTAGATGCAGAAAAAAATTATATTGAATTTGCAACCTGATGGAGGTCAGTATAGATGGACTAATAGAAAAAGTCCCACACACTGCTAGAAGACTAAATATTTTTTCAGAGTTAGATGCAGATAAAAATTATTTTTAATTTGCAACCTGGTGGAGGTTAGTATAGATGGACTAATAGACCAAGTCCCACACACTGCTAGAAGCTGAAATATTTTTTCAGAGCTAGATACGGAAAAAAATTATATTGAATTTGCAACCTGATGGAGGTCAGTATAGATGGACTAATAGAACAAGTCCCACCTACTGCTAGAAGCTGAAATATTTTTTCAGAGCTAGATGCAGAAAAAAATTATATTGAATTTGCAACCTGATGGAGGTCACTATAGATGGACTTATAGAATATGTCCCACACACTGCTAGAAGCCTAAATATTTTTTCAGAGCTAGATGCAGAAAAAATTATATTGAATTTGCAACCTGATGGAGGTCAGTATAGATGGACTAATAGACCAAGTCCCACACACTGCTAGAAGCCGAAATATTTTTTCAGAGCTAGATGCAGAAAAAAATTATATTGAATTTGCAACCTGATGGAGGTCAGTATAGATGGACTAATAGAAATAGTCCCACACACTGCTAGAAGCTGAAATATTTTTTCAGAGCTAGATGCAGAAAAAATTATATTGAATTTGCAACCTGATGTAGGTCAGTATAGATGGACTAATAGACCAAGTCCCACACACTGCTAGAAGCCTAAATATTTTTTCAAAGCTAGATGCAGAAAAAAATTATATTGAATTTGCAACCTGATGGAGGTCAGTATAGATGGACTAATAGAACTAGTCCCACACACTGCTAGAAGCTGAAATATTTTTTCAGAGCTAGATGCAGAAAAAAATTATATTGAATTTGCAACCTGATAGAGGTCAGTATAGATGGACTAATAGAACAAATCCCACACACTGCTAGAAGCCTAAATATTTTTTCAGAGCTAGATGCAGAAAAAAATTATATTGAATTTGCAACCTGATGGAGGTCAGTATAGATGGACTAATAGAACAAGTCCCACACACTGCTCGAAGCCGAAATATTTTTTCAGAGCTAGATGCAGAAAAAAATTATATTGAATTTGCAACCTGATGGAGGTCAGTATAGATGGACTAATAGACCAAGTCCCACACACTGCTAGAAGCTGAAATATTTTTCAGAGCTAGATGCAGTAAAAAATTATATTGAATTTGCAACCTGGTGGAGGTTAGTATAGATGGACTAATAGACCAAGTCCCACACACTGCTAGAAGACTAAATATTTTTTCAGAGCTAGATGCAGATAAAAATCATTTTTAATTTGCAACCTGGTGGAGGTTAGTATAGATGGACTAATAGACCAAGTCCCACACACTGCTAGAAGCTGAAATATTTTTTCAGAGTTAGATACAGAAAAAAAATTATATTGAATTTGCAACCTGATGGAGGTCAGTATAGATGGACTAATAGAACATGTCCCACACACTGCTAGAAGCCTAAATATTTTTTCAGAGCTAGATGCAGAAAAAAATTATATTGAATTTGCAACCTGATGGAGGTCAGTATAGATGGACTAATAGAACAAGTCCCACACACTGCTAGAAGCCGAAATATTTTTTCAGAGCTAGATGCAGAAAAAAGTTATATTGAATTTGCAACCTGATGGAGGTCAGTATAGATGGACTAATAGACCAAGTCCCACACACTGCTAGAAGCCTAAATATTTTTTCAGAGCTAGATGCATAAAAAAATTATATTGAATTTGCAACCTGATGGAGGTCAGTATAGATGGACTAATAGAACAAGTCCCACACACTGCTAGAAGCTGAAATATTTTTTCAGAGCTAGATGCAGTAAAAAATTATATTGAATTTGCAACCTGATGGAAGTCAGTATAGATGGACTAATAGAACAAGTCCCACACACTGCTAGAAGCTGAAATATTTTTTCAGAGCTAGATGCAGAAAAAAATTATATTGAATTTGCAACGTGATGGAGGTCAGTATAGATGGACTAATAGAACTAGTCCCACACACTGCTAGAAGCTGAAATATTTTTTCAGAGCTAGATGCAGAAAAAAATTATATTGAATTTGCAACCTGATAGAGGTCAGTATAGATGGACTAATAGAACAAGTCCCACACACTGCTAGAAGCCTAAATATTTTTTCAGAGCTAGATGCAGAAAAAAATTATATTGAATTTGCAACCTGATGGAGGTCAGTATAGATGGACTAATAGAACAAGTCCCACACACTGCTAGAAGCTGAAATATTTTTTCAGAGCTAGATGCAGTAAAAAATTATATTGAATTTGCAACCTGATGGAGGTCAGTATAGATGGACTAATAGAACAAGTCCCACACACTGCTAGAAGCCTAAATATTTTTTCAGAGCTAGATGCAGATAAAAATCATTTTTAATTTGCAACCTGGTGGAGGTTAGTATAGATAGACTAATAGACCAAGTCCCACACACTGCTAGAAGCTGAAATATTTTTTCAGAGTTAGATACAGAAAAAAAATTATATTGAATTTGCAACCTGATGGAGGTCAGTATAGATGGACTAATAGAACATGTCCCACACACTGCTAGAAGCCTAAATATTTTTTCAGAGCTAGATGCAGAAAAAAATTATATTGAATTTGCAACATGATGGAGGTCAGTATAGATGGTCTAATAGAACAAGTCCCACACACTGCTAGAAGCCTAAATATTTTTTCAAAGCTAGATGCAGAAAAAGTTATATTGAATTTGCAACCTGATGGAGGTCAGTATAGATGGACTAATAGAACAAGTCCCACACACTGCTAGAAGCCGAAATATTTTTTCAGAGCTAGATGCAGAAAAAAGTTATATTGAATTTGCAACCTGATGGAGGTCAGTATAGATGGACTAATAGACCAAGTCCCACACACTGCTAGAAGCCTAAATATTTTTTCAGAGCTAGATGCAGAAAAAAAATTATATTGAATTTGCAACCTGATGGAGGTCAGTATAGATGGACTAATAGAACAAGTCCCACACACTGCTAGAAGCTGAAATATTTTTTCAGAGCTAGATGCAGTAAAAAATTATATTGAATTTGCAACCTGATGGAAGTCAGTATAGATGGACTAATAGAACAAGTCCCACACACTGCTAGAAGCTGAAATATTTTTTCAGAGCTAGATGCAGATAAAAATCATTTTTAATTTGCAACCTGGTGGAGGTTAGTATAGAAGGACTAATAGACCAAGTCCCACACTCTGCTAGAAGTCTAAATATTTTTTCAGAGCTAGATGCAGAAAAAAATTAGATTGAATTTGCAACCTGATGGAGGTCAGTATAGATGGACTAATAGAACAAGTCCCACACACTGCTAGAAGCTGAAATATTTTTTCAGAGCTAGATGCAGAAAAAAATTATATTGAATTTACAGCCTGATGGAGGTCAGTATAGATGGACTAAAAGAACATGTCCCACACACTGCTAGAAGCCTAAATATTTTTTCAGAGCTCGATGCAGATGAAAATTATTTTTGATTCGCAACCTGGTGGAGGTTAGTATAGATGGACTAATAAACCAAGTCCCACACACTGCTAAAAGCCTAAATATTTTTTCAGAGCTAGATGCAGAAAAAAATTATATTGAATTTGCAACCTGATGGAGGTCAGTATAGATGGACTAATAGAAAAAGTCCCACACACTGCTAGAAGACTAAATATTTTTTCAGAGTTAGATGCAGATAAAAATTATTTTTAATTTGCAACCTGGTGGAGGTTAGTATAGATGGACTAATAGACCAAGTCCCACACACTGCTAGAAGCTGAAATATTTTTTCAGAGCTAGATACGGAGAAAAATTATATTGAATTTGCAACCTGATGGAGGTCAGTATAGATGGACTAATAGAACAAGTCCCACCCACTGCTAGAAGCTGAAATATTTTTTCAGAGCTAGATGCAGAAAAAAATTATATTGAATTTGCAACCTGATGGAGGTCACTATAGATGGACTTATAGAATATGTCCCACACACTGCTAGAAGCCTAAATATTTTTTCAGAGCTAGATGCAGAAAAAATTATATTGAATTTGCAACCTGATGGAGGTCAGTATAGATGGACTAATAGACCAAGTCCCACACACTGCTAGAAGCCGAAATATTTTTTCAGAGCTAGATGCAGAAAAAAATTATATTGAATTTGCAACCTGATGGAGGTCAGTATAGATGGACTAATAGAAATAGTCCCACACACTGCTAGAAGCTGAAATATTTTTTCAGAGCTAGATGCAGAAAAAATTATATTGAATTTGCAACCTGATGTAGGTCAGTATAGATGGACTAATAGACCAAGTCCCACACACTGCTAGAAGCCTAAATATTTTTTCAGAGCTAGATGCAGAAAAAAATTATATTGAATTTGCAACCTGATGGAGGTCAGTATAGATGGACTAATAGAACTAGTCCCACACACTGCTAGAAGCTGAAATATTTTTTCAGAGCTAGATGCCGAAAAAAATTATATTGAATTTGCAACCTGATAGAGGTCAGTATAGATGGACTAATAGAACAAATCCCACACACTGCT
This sequence comes from Phyllobates terribilis, assembly GCF_046119375.1. Lineage (NCBI taxonomy): Eukaryota > Metazoa > Chordata > Amphibia > Anura > Dendrobatidae > Phyllobates > Phyllobates terribilis. Next base: position 53,272,448 of record NW_027362768.1, on the reverse strand, counting down.
AGAAGCCTAAATATTTTATCAGAGCTAGATGCAGAAAAAAATTATATTGAATTTGCAACCTGATGGAGGTCAGTATAGATGGACTAATAGAACAAGTCCCACACACTGCTCGAAGCCGAAATATTTTTTCAGAGCTAGATGCAGAAAAAAATTATATTGAATTTGCAACCTGATGGAGGTCAGTATAGATGGACTAATAGACCAAGTCCCACACACTGCTAGAAGCTGAAATATTTTTCAGAGCTAGATGCAGTAAAAAATTATATTGAATTTGCAACCTGGTGAAGGTTAGTATAGATGGACTAATAGACCAAGTCCCACACACTGCTAGAAGACTAAATATTTTTTCAGAGCTAGATGCAGATAAAAATCATTTTTAATTTGCAACCTGGTGGAGGTTACTATAGATGGACTAATAGACCAAGTCCCACACACTGCTAGAAGCTGAAATATTTTTTCAGAGTTAGATACAGAAAAAAAATTATATTGAATTTGCAACCTGATGGAGGTCAGTATAGATGGACTAATAGAAAAAGTCCCACACACTGCTAGAAGACTAAATATTTTTTCAGAGTTAGATGCAGATAAAAATTATTTTTAATTTGCAACCTGGTGGAGGTTAGTATAGATGGACTAATAGACCAAGTCCCACACACTGCTAGAAGCTGAAATATTTTTTCAGAGCTAGATACGGAGAAAAATTATATTGAATTTGCAACCTGATGGAGGTCAGTATAGATGGACTAATAGAACAAGTCCCACCCACTGCTAGAAGCTGAAATATTTTTTCAGAGCTAGATGCAGAAAAAAATTATATTGAATTTGCAACCTGATGGAGGTCACTATAGATGGACTTATAGAATATGTCCCACACACTGCTAGAAGCCTAAATATTTTTTCAGAGCTAGATGCAGAAAAAATTATATTGAATTTGCAACCTGATGGAGGTCAGTATAGATGGACTAATAGACCAAGTCCCACACACTGCTAGAAGCCGAAATATTTTTTCAGAGCTAGATGCAGAAAAAAATTATATTGAATTTGCAACCTGATGGAGGTCAGTATAGATGGACTAATAGAAATAGTCCCACACACTGCTAGAAGCTGAAATATTTTTTCAGAGCTAGATGCAGAAAAAATTATATTGAATTTGCAACCTGATGTAGGTCAGTATAGATGGACTAATAGACCAAGTCCCACACACTGCTAGAAGCCTAAATATTTTTTCAGAGCTAGATGCAGAAAAAAATTATATTGAATTTGCAACCTGATGGAGGTCAGTATAGATGGACTAATAGAACTAGTCCCACACACTGCTAGAAGCTGAAATATTTTTTCAGAGCTAGATGCCGAAAAAAATTATATTGAATTTGCAACCTGATAGAGGTCAGTATAGATGGACTAATAGAACAAATCCCACACACTGCTAGAAGCCTAAATATTTTATCAGAGCTAGATGCAGAAAAAAATTATATTGAATTTGCAACCTGATGGAGGTCAGTATAGATGGACTAATAGAACAAGTCCCACACACTGCTCGAAGCCGAAATATTTTTTCAGAGCTAGATGCAGAAAAAAATTATATTGAATTTGCAACCTGATGGAGGTCAGTATAGATGGACTAATAGACCAAGTCCCACACACTGCTAGAAGCTGAAATATTTTTCAGAGCTAGATGCAGTAAAAAATTATATTGAATTTGCAACCTGGTGAAGGTTAGTATAGATGGACTAATAGACCAAGTCCCACACACTGCTAGAAGACTAAATATTTTTTCAGAGCTAGATGCAGATAAAAATCATTTTTAATTTGCAACCTGGTGGAGGTTACTATAGATGGACTAATAGACCAAGTCCCACACACTGCTAGAAGCTGAAATATTTTTTCAGAGTTAGATACAGAAAAAAAATTATATTGAATTTGCAACCTGATGGAGGTCAGTATAGATGGACTAATAGAACATGTCCCACACACTGCTAGAAGCCTAAATATTTTTTCAGAGCTAGATGCAGAAAAAAATTATATTGAATTTGCAACATGATGGAGGTCAGTATAGATGGTCTAATAGAACAAGTCCCACACACTGCTAGAAGCCTAAATATTTTTTCAAAGCTAGATGCAGAAAAAATTATATTGAATTTGCAACCTGATGGAGGTCAGTATAGATGGACTAATAGAACAAGTCCCACACACTGCTAGAAGCCGAAATATTTTTTCAGAGCTAGATGCAGAAAAAAGTTATATTGAATTTGCAACCTGATGGAGGTCAGTATAGATGGACTAATAGACCAAGTCCCACACACTGCTAGAAGCCTAAATATTTTTTCAGAGCTAGATGCATAAAAAAATTATATTGAATTTGCAACCTGATGGAGGTCAGTATAGATGGACTAATAGAACAAGTCCCACACACTGCTAGAAGCTGAAATATTTTTTCAGAGCTAGATGCAGTAAAAAATTATATTGAATTTGCAACCTGATGGAAGTCAGTATAGATGGACTAATAGAACAAGTCCCACACACTGCTAGAAGCTGAAATATTTTTTCAGAGCTCGATGCAGATAAAAATCATTTTTAATTTGCAACCTGGTGGAGGTTAGTATAGAAGGACTAATAGACCAAGTCCCACACTCTGCTAGAAGTCTAAATATTTTTTCAGAGCTAGATGCAGAAAAAAATTATATTGAATTTGCAACATGATGGAGGTCAGTATAGATGGACTAATAGAACAAGTCCCACACACTGCTAGAAGCTGAAATATTTTTTCAGAGCTAGATGCAGAAAAAAATTATATTGAATTTGCAGCCTGATGGAGGTCAGTATAGATGGACTAATAGAACATGTCCCACACACTGCTAGAAGCCGAAATATTTTTTCAGAGCTAGATGCAGAAAAAAAATATATTGAATTTGCAACCTGATGGAGGTCAGTATAGATGGACTAATAGAACAAGTCCCACACACTGCTAGAAGCCTAAATATTTTTTCAGAGCTAGATGCAGAAAAAAATTAGATTGAATTTGCAACCTGATGGAGGTCAGTATAGATGGACAAATAGAACAAGTCCCACACACTGCTAGAAGCCTAAATATTTTTTCAGAGCTCGATGCAGATAAAAATTATTTTTGATTCGCAACCTGGTGGAGGTTAGTATAGATGGACTAATAGACCAAGTCCCACACACTGCTGGAAGCCTAAATATTTTTTCAGAGCTAGATATGGAAAAAAATTATATTGAATTTGAAACCTGATGGAGGTCAGTATAGATGGACTAATAGAACAAGTCCCACACACTGCTAGAAGCTGAAATATTTTTTCAGAGCTAGATGCAGATAAAAATTATTTTTAATTTGCAACCTGGTGGAGGTTAGTTTAGATGGACTAATAGACCAAGTCCCACACACTGCTAGAAGCCTAAATATTTTTTCAGAGCTAGATGCAGAAAAAAATTATATTGAATTTGCAACCTGATGGAGGTCAGTATAGATGGACTCATAGAACAAGTCCCACCCACTGCTAGAAGCTGAAATATTTTTTCAGAGCTAGATGCAGAAAAAAAATTATATTGAATTTGCAACCTGATGGAGGTCACTATAGATGGACTTATAGAACATGTCCCACACACTGCTCTAAGCCTAAATATTTTTTCAGAGCTAGATGCAGAAAAAATTATATTGAATTTGCAACCTGATGGAGGTCAGTATAGATGGACTAATAGAACATGTCCCACACACTGCTAGAAGCCGAAATATTTTTTCAGAGCTAGATGCAGAAAAAAATTATATTGAATTTGCAACCTGATGGAGGTCAGTATAGTTGGACTAATAGAACAAGTCCCACCCACTGCTAGAAGCTGAAATATTTTTTCAGAGCTAGATGCAGAAAAAAATTATATTGAATTTGCAACCTGATAGAGGTCAGTATAGATGGACTAATAGAACAAGTCCCACAAACTGGTAGAAGCCTAAATATTTTTTCAGAGCTAGATGCAGAAAAAATTATATTGAATTTGCAACCTGATGGAGGTCAGTATAGATGAACTAATAGACCAAGTCCCACACACTGCTAGAAGCCGAAATATTTTTTCAGAGCTAGATGCAGAAAAAAAATATATTGAATTTGCAACCTGATGGAAGTCAGTATAGATGGACTAATAGAACTAGTCCCACACACTGCTAGAAGCTGAAATATTTTTTCAGAGCTAGATGCAGAAAAAATTATATTGAATTTGCAACCTGATGTAGGTCAGTATAGATGGACTAATAGACCAAGTCCCACACACTGCTAGAAGCCTAAATATTTTTTCAGAGCTAGATACAGAAAAAAATTATATTGAATTTGCAACCTGATGGAGGTCAGTATAGATGGACTAATAGAACTAGTCCCACACACTGCTAGAAGCTGAAATATTTTTTCAGAGCTAGATGCAGAAAAAAATTATATTGAATTTGCAACCTGATAGAGGTCAGTATAGATGGACTAATAGAACAAGTCCCACACACTGCTAGAAGCCTAAATATTTTTTCAGAGCTAGATGCAGAAAAAAATTATATTGAATTTGCAACCTGATGGAGGTCAGTATAGATGGACTAATAGAACAAGTCCCACACACTGCTAGAAGCTGAAATATTTTTTCAGAGCTAGATGCAGTAAAAAATTATATTGAATTTGCAACCTGATGGAGGTCAGTATAGATGGACTAATAGAACAAGTCCCACACACTGCTAGAAGCCTAAATATTTTTTCAGAGCTAGATGCAGATAAAAATCATTTTTAATTTGCAACCTGGTGGAGGTTAGTATAGATAGACTAATAGACCAAGTCCCACACACTGCTAGAAGCTGAAATATTTTTTCAGAGTTAGATACAGAAAAAAAATTATATTGAATTTGCAACCTGATGGAGGTCAGTATAGATGGACTAATAGAACATGTCCCACACACTGCTAGAAGCCTAAATATTTTTTCAGAGCTAGATGCAGAAAAAAATTATATTGAATTTGCAACAAGATGGAGGTCAGTATAGATGGTCTAATAGAACAAGTCCCACACACTGCTAGAAGCCTAAATATTTTTTCAAAGCTAGATGCAGAAAAAATTATATTGAATTTGCAACCTGATGGAGGTCAGTATAGATGGACTAATAGAACAAGTCCCACACACTGCTAGAAGCTGAAATATTTTTTCAGAGCTAGATGCAGAAAAAAATTATATTGAATTTACAGCCTGATGGAGGTCAGTATAGATGGACTAAAAGAACATGTCCCACACACTGCTAGAAGCCTAAATATTTTTTCAGAGCTCGATGCAGATGAAAATTATTTTTGATTCGCAACCTGGTGGAGGTTAGTATAGATGGACTAATAAACCAAGTCCCACACACTGCTAAAAGCCTAAATATTTTTTCAGAGCTAGATGCAGAAAAAAATTATATTGAATTTGCAACCTGATGGAGGTCAGTATAGATGGACTAATAGAACAAGTCCCACACACTGCTAGAAGCTGAAATATTTTTTCAGAGCTAGATGCAGTAAAAAATTATATTGAATTTGCAACCTGATGGAAGTCAGTATAGATGGACTAATAGAACAAGTCCCACACACTGCTAGAAGCTGAAATATTTTTTCAGAGCTAGATGCAGATAAAAATCATTTTTAATTTGCAACCTGGTGGAGGTTAGTATAGAAGGACTAATAGACCAAGTCCCACACTCTGCTAGAAGTCTAAATATTTTTTCAGAGCTAGATGCAGAAAAAAATTATATTGAATTTGCAACATGATGGAGGTCAGTATAGATGGACTAATAGAACAAGTCCCACACACTGCTAGAAGCTGAAATATTTTTTCAGAGCTAGATGCAGAAAAAAATTATATTGAATTTGCAGCCTGATGGAGGTCAGTATAGATGGACTAATAGAACATGTCCCACACACTGCTAGAAGCCGAAATATTTTTTCAGAGCTAGATGCAGAAAAAAAATATATTGAATTTGCAACCTGATGGAGGTCAGTATAGATGGACTAATAGAACAAGTCCCACACACTGCTAGAAGCCTAAATATTTTTTCAGAGCTAGATGCAGAAAAAAATTAGATTGAATTTGCAACCTGATGGAGGTCAGTATAGATGGACAAATAGAACAAGTCCCACACACTGCTAGAAGCCTAAATATTTTTTCAGAGCTCGATGCAGATAAAAATTATTTTTGATTCGCAACCTGGTGGAGGTTAGTATAGATGGACTAATAGACCAAGTCCCACACACTGCTGGAAGCCTAAATATTTTTTCAGAGCTAGATATGGAAAAAAATTATATTGAATTTGAAACCTGATGGAGGTCAGTATAGATGGACTAATAGAACAAGTCCCACACACTGCTAGAAGCTGAAATATTTTTTCAGAGCTAGATGCAGATAAAAATTATTTTTAATTTGCAACCTGGTGGAGGTTAGTTTAGATGGACTAATAGACCAAGTCCCACACACTGCTAGAAGCCTAAATATTTTTTCAGAGCTAGATGCAGAAAAAAATTATATTGAATTTGCAACCTGATGGAGGTCAGTATAGATGGACTCATAGAACAAATCCCACCCACTGCTAGAAGCTGAAATATTTTTTCAGAGCTAGATGCAGAAAAAAAATTATATTGAATTTGCAACCTGATGGAGGTCACTATAGATGGACTTATAGAACATGTCCCACACACTGCTATAAGCCTAAATATTTTTTCAGAGCTAGATGCAGAAAAAATTATATTGAGTTTGCAACCTGATGGAGGTCAGTATAGATGGACTAATAGAACATGTCCCACACACTGCTAGAAGCCGAAATATTTTTTCAGAGCTAGATGCAGAAAAAAATTATATTGAATTTGCAACCTGATGGAGGTCAGTATAGTTGGACTAATAGAACAAGTCCCACCCACTGCTAGAAGCTGAAATATTTTTTCAGAGCTAGATGCAGAAAAAAATTATATTGAATTTGCAACCTGATAGAGGTCAGTATAGATGGACTAATAGAACAAGTCCCACACACTGGTAGAAGCCTAAATATTTTTTCAGAGCTAGATGCAGAAAAAATTATATTGAATTTGCAACCTGATGGAGGTCAGTATAGATGAACTAATAGACCAAGTCCCACACACTGCTAGAAGCCGAAATATTTTTTCAGAGCTAGATGCAGAAAAAAAATATATTGAATTTGCAACCTGATGGAAGTCAGTATAGATGGACTAATAGAACTAGTCCCACACACTGCTAGAAGCTGAAATATTTTTTCAGAGCTAGATGCAGAAAAAATTATATTGAATTTGCAACCTGATGTAGGTCAGTATAGATGGACTAATAGACCAAGTCCCACACACTGCTAGAAGCCTAAATATTTTTTCAGAGCTAGATACAGAAAAAAATTATATTGAATTTGCAACCTGATGGAGGTCAGTATAGATGGACTAATAGAACTAGTCCCACACACTGCTAGAAGCTGAAATATTTTTTCAGAGCTAGATGCAGAAAAAAATTATATTGAATTTGCAACCTGATAGAGGTCAGTATAGATGGACTAATAGAACAAGTCCCACACACTGCTAGAAGCCTAAATATTTTTTCAGAGCTAGATGCAGAAAAAAATTATATTGAATTTGCAACCTGATGGAGGTCAGTATAGATGGACTAATAGAACAAGTCCCACACACTGCTAGAAGCTGAAATATTTTTTCAGAGCTAGATGCAGTAAAAAATTATATTGAATTTGCAACCTGATGGAGGTCAGTATAGATGGACTAATAGAACAAGTCCCACACACTGCTAGAAGCCTAAATATTTTTTCAGAGCTAGATGCAGATAAAAATCATTTTTAATTTGCAACCTGGTGGAGGTTAGTATAGATAGACTAATAGACCAAGTCCCACACACTGCTAGAAGCTGAAATATTTTTTCAGAGTTAGATACAGAAAAAAAATTATATTGAATTTGCAACCTGATGGAGGTCAGTATAGATGGACTAATAGAACATGTCCCACACACTGCTAGAAGCCTAAATATTTTTTCAGAGCTAGATGCAGAAAAAAATTATATTGAATTTGCAACAAGATGGAGGTCAGTATAGATGGTCTAATAGAACAAGTCCCACACACTGCTAGAAGCCTAAATATTTTTTCAAAGCTAGATGCAGAAAAAATTATATTGAATTTGCAACCTGATGGAGGTCAGTATAGATGGACTAATAGAACAAGTCCCACACACTGCTAGAAGCTGAAATATTTTTTCAGAGCTAGATGCAGAAAAAAATTATATTGAATTTACAGCCTGATGGAGGTCAGTATAGATGGACTAAAAGAACATGTCCCACACACTGCTAGAAGCCTAAATATGTTTTCAGAGCTTGATGCAGATGAAAATTATTTTTGATTCGCAACCTGGTGGAGGTTAGTATAGATGGACTAATAAACCAAGTCCCACACACTGCTAAAAGCCTAAATATTTTTTCAGAGCTAGATGCAGAAAAAAATTATATTGAATTTGCAACCTGATGGAGGTCAGTATAGATGAACTAATAGAAAAAGTCCCACACACTGCTAGAAGACTAAATATTTTTTCAGAGTTAGATGCAGATAAAAATTATTTTTAATTTGCAACCTGGTGGAGGTTAGTATAGATGGACTAATAGACCAAGTCCCACACACTGCTAGAAGCTGAAATATTTTTTCAGAGCTAGATACGGAAAAAAATTATATTGAATTTGCAACCTGATGGAGGTCAGTATAGATGGACTAATAGAACAAGTCCCACCCACTGCTAGAAGCTGAAATATTTTTTCAGAGCTAGATGCAGAAAAAAATTATATTGAATTTGCAACCTGATGGAGGTCACTATAGATGGACTTATAGAATATGTCCCACACACTGCTAGAAGCCTAAATATTTTTTCAGAGCTAGATGCAGAAAAAATTATATTGAATTTGCAACCTGATGGAGGTCAGTATAGATGGACTAATAGACCAAGTGCCACACACTGCTAGAAGCCGAAATATTTTTTCAGAGCTAGATGCAGAAAAAAATTATATTGAATTTGCAACCTGATGGAGGTCAGTATAGATGGACTAATAGAAATAGTCCCACACACTGCTAGAAGCTGAAATATTTTTTCAGAGCTAGATGCAGAAAAAATTATATTGAATTTGCAACCTGATGTAGGTCAGTATAGATGGACTAATAGACCAAGTCCCACACACTGCTAGAAGCCTAAATATTTTTTCAGAGCTAGATGCAGAAAAAAATTATATTGAATTTGCAACCTGATGGAGGTCAGTATAGATGGACTAATAGAACTAGTCCCACACACTGCTAGAAGCTGAAATATTTTTTCAGAGCTAGATGCAGAAAAAAATTATATTGAATTTGCAACCTGATAGAGGTCAGTATAGATGGACTAATAGAACAAATCCCACACACTGCTAGAAGCCTAAATATTTTTTCAGAGCTAGATGCAGAAAAAAATTATATTGAATTTGCAACCTGATGGAGGTCAGTATAGATGGACTAATAGAACAAGTCCCACACACTGCTCGAAGCCGAAATATTTTTTCAGAGCTAGATGCAGAAAAAAATTATATTGAATTTGCAACCTGATGGAGGTCAGTATAGATGGACTAATAGACCAAGTCCCACACACTGCTAGAAGCTGAAATATTTTTCAGAGCTAGATGCAGTAAAAAATTATATTGAATTTGCAACCTGGTGGAGGTTAGTATAGATGGACTAATAGACCAAGTCCCACACACTGCTAGAAGACTAAATATTTTTTCAGAGCTAGATGCAGATAAAAATCATTTTTAATTTGCAACCTGGTGGAGGTTAGTATAGATGGACTAATAGACCAAGTCCCACACACTGCTAGAAGCTGAAATATTTTTTCAGAGTTAGATACAGAAAAAAAATTATATTGAATTTGCAACCTGATGGAGGTCAGTATAGATGGACTAATAGAACATGTCCCACACACTGCTAGAAGCCTAAATATTTTTTCAGAGCTAGATGCAGAAAAAAATTATATTGAATTTGCAACATGATGGAGGTCAGTATAGATGGTCTAATAGAACAAGTCCCACACACTGCTAGAAGCCTAAATATTTTTTCAAAGCTAGATGCAGAAAAAATTATATTGAATTTGCAACCTGATGGAGGTCAGTATAGATGGACTAATAGAACAAGTCCCACACACTGCTAGAAGCCGAAATATTTTTTCAGAGCTAGATGCAGAAAAAAGTTATATTGAATTTGCAACCTGATGGAGGTCAGTATAGATGGACTAATAGACCAAGTCCCACACACTGCTAGAAGCCTAAATATTTTTTCAGAGCTAGATGCATAAAAAAATTATATTGAATTTGCAACCTGATGGAGGTCAGTATAGATGGACTAATAGAACAAGTCCCACACACTGCTAGAAGCTGAAATATTTTTTCAGAGCTAGATGCAGTAAAAAATTATATTGAATTTGCAACCTGATGGAAGTCAGTATAGATGGACTAATAGAACAAGTCCCACACACTGTTAGAAGCTGAAATATTTTTTCAGAGCTAGATGCAGATAAAAATCATTTTTAATTTGCAACCTGGTGGAGGTTAGTATAGAAGGACTAATAGACCAAGTCCCACACTCTGCTAGAAGTCTAAATATTTTTTCAGAGCTAGATGCAGAAAAAAATTATATTGAATTTGCAACATGATGGAGGTCAGTATAGATGGATTAATAGAACAAGTCCCACACACTGCTAGAAGCTGAAATATTTTTTCAGAGCTAGATGCAGAAAAAAATTATATTGAATTTGCAGCCTGATGGAGGTCAGTATAGATGGACTAATAGAACATGTCCCACACACTGCTAGAAGCCGAAATATTTTTTCAGAGCTAGATGCAGAAAAAAATTATATTGAATTTGCAACCTGATGGAGGTCAGTATAGATGGACTAATAGAACAAGTCCCACACACTGCTAGAAGCCTAAATATTTTTTCAGAGCTAGATGCAGAAAAAAATTAGATTGAATTTGCAACCTGATGGAGGTCAGTATAGATGGACAAATAGAACTAGTCCCACACACTGCTAGAAGCCTAAATATTTTTTCAGAGCTCGATGCAGATAAAAATTATTTTTGATTCGCAAGCTGGTGGAGGTTAGTATAGATGGACTAATAGACCAAGTCCCACACACTGCTAGAAGCCTAAATATTTTTTCAGAGCTAGATATGGAAAAAAATTATATTGAATTTGAAACCTGATGGAGGTCAGTATAGATGGACTAATAGAACAAGTCCCACACACTGCTAGAAGCTGAAATATTTTTTCAGAGCTAGATGCAGAAAAAAAATTATATTGAATTTGCAACCTGATGGAGGTCACTATAGATGGACTTATAGAACATGTCCCACACACTGCTATAAGCCTAAATATTTTTTCAGAGCTAGATGCAGAAAAAATTATATTGAGTTTACAACCTGATGGAGGTCAGTATAGATGGACTAATAGAACAAGTCCCACACACTGCTAGAAGCCGAAATATTTTTTCAGAGCTAGATGCAGAAAAAAATTATATTGAATTTGCAACCTGATGGAGGTCAGTATAGTTGGACTAATAGAACAAGTCCCACCCACTGCTAGAAGCTGAAATATTTTTTCAGAGCTAGATGCAGAAAAAAAATTATATTGAATTTGCAACCTGATGGAGGTCACTATAGATGGACTTATAGAACATGTCCCACACAGTGCTAGAAGCCTAAATATTTTTTCAGAGCTAGATGCAGAAAAAATTATATTGAATTTGCAACCTGATGGAGGTCAGTATAGATGGACTAATAGAACTAGTCCCAAACACTGCTAGAAGCTGAAATATTTTTTCAGAGCTAGATGCAGAAAAAAATTATATTGAATTTGCAACCTGATAGAGGTCAGTATAGATGGACTAATAGAACAAGTCCCACAAACTGCTAGAAGCCTAAATATTTTTTCAGAGCTAGATGCAGATAAAAATCATTTTTAATTTGCAACCTGGTGGAGGTTAGTATAGATGGACTAATAGACCAAGTCCCACACACTGCTAGAAGCTGAAATATTTTTTCAGAGTTAGATACAGAAAAAAAATTATATTGAATTTGCAACCTGATGGAGGTCAGTATAGATGGTCTAATAGAACAAGTCCCACACACTGCTAGAAGCCTAAATATTTTTTCAGAGCTAGATGCAGAAAAAATTATATTGAATTTGCAACCTGATGGAGGTCAGTATAGATGGACTAATAGAACAAGTCCCACACACTGCTAGAAGCCGAAATATTTTTTCAGATATAGATGCAGAAAAAAGTTATATTGAATTTGCAACCTGATGGAGGTCAGTATAGATGGACTAATAGACCAAGTCCCACACACTGCTAGAAGCCTAAATATTTTTTCAGAGCTAGATGCAGAAAAAAATTATATTGAATTTGCAACCTGATGGAGGTCAGTATAGATGGACTAATAGAACAAGTCCCACACACTGCTAGAAGCTGAAATATTTTTTCAGAGCTAGATGCAGTAAAAAATTATATTGAATTTGCAACCTGATGGAAGTCAGTAAAGATGGACTAATAGAACAAGTCCCACACACTGCTAGAAGCTGAAATATTTTTTCAGAGCTAGATGCAGATAAAAATCATTTTTACTTTGCAACCTGGTGGAGGTTAGTATAGAAGGACTAATAGACTAAGTCCCACACTCTGCTAGAAGTCTAAATATTTTTTCAGAGCTAGATGGAGAAAAAAATTATATTGAATTTGCAACATGATGGAGGTCAGTATAGATGGACTAATAGAACAAGTCCCACACACTGCTAGAAGCTGAAATATTTTTTCAGAGCTAGATGCAGAAAAAAAATATATTGAATTTGCAGCCTGATGGAGGTCAGTATAGATGGACTAATAGAACATGTTCCACACACTGCTAGAAGCCGAAATATTTTTTCAGAGCTAGATGCAGAAAAAAATTATATTGAATTTGCAACCTGATGGAGGTCAGTATAGATGGACTAATAGAACAAGTCCCACACACTGCTAGAAGCCTAAATATTTTTTCAGAGCTAGATGCAGAAAATAATTAGATTGAATTTGCAACCTGATGGAGGTCAGTATAGATGGACAAATAGAACAAGTCCCACACACTGCTAGAAGCCTAAATATTTTTTCAGAGCTCGATGCAGATAAAAATTATTTTTGATTCGCAACCTGGTGGAGGTTAGTATAGATGGACTAATAGACCAAGTCCCACACACTGCTAAAAGCCTAAATATTTTTTCAGAGCTAGATGCAGAAAATTATTATACTGAATTTGCAACCTGATGGAGGTCATTATAGATGGACTAATAGAACAAGTCCCACACACTGCTAGAAGCTGAAATATTTTTTCAGAGCTAGATGCAGAAAAAAATTATATTGAATTTGCAACCTGATGGAGGTCAGTATAGATGGACTAATAGAACAAGTCCCACACACTGCTAGAAGACTAAATATTTTTTCAGAGTTAGATGCAGATAAAAATTATTTTTAATTTGCAACCTGGTGGAGGTTAGTTTAGATGGACTAATAGACCAAGTCCCACACACTGCTAGAAGCCTAAATATTTTTTCAGAGCTAGATGCAGAAAAAAATTATATTGAATTTGCAACCTTATGGAGGTCAGTATAGATGGACTAATAGAACAAGTCCCACCCACTGCTAGAAGCTGAAATATTTTTTCAGAGCTAGATGCAGAAAAAAATTATATTGAATTTGCAACCTGATGGAGGTCAGTATAGATGGACTAATAGAACAAGTCCCACAGACTGCTAGAAGACTAAATATTTTTTCAGAGCTAGATGCAGATAAAAATTATTGTTAATTTGCAACCTGGTGGAGGTTAGTATAGATGGACTAATAGACCAAGTCCCACACACTGCTAGAAGCCTAAATATTTTTTCAGAGCTAGATGCAGAAAAAAATTATATTGAATTTGCAACCTGATGGAGGTCAGTATAGATGGACTAATAGAAAAAGTCCCACACACTGCTAGAAGCTGAAATATTTTTTCAGAGCTAGATGCAGATAAAAATTATTTTAAATTTGCAACCTGGTGGAGGTTAGTATAGATGGACTAATAGACCAAGTCCCACACACTGCTAGAAGCCTAAATATTTTTTCAGAGCTAGATGCAGAAAAAATTATATTGAATTTGCAACCTGATGGAGGTCAGTATAGATGGACTAATAGAACAAGTCCCACACACTGCTAGAAGCCTAAATATTTTTTCAGAGCTAGATGCAGAAAATAATTAGATTGAATTTGCAACCTGATGGAGGTCAGTATAGATGGACAAATAGAACAAGTCCCACACACTGCTAGAAGCCTAAATATTTTTTCAGAGCTCGATGCAGATAAAAATTATTTTTGATTCGCAACCTGGTGGAGGTTAGTATAGATGGACTAATAGACCAAGTCCCACACACTGCTAAAAGCCTAAATATTTTTTCAGAGCTAGATGCAGAAAAACTTTATACTGAATTTGCAACCTGATGGAGGTCAGTATAGATGGACTAATAGAATAAGTCCCACACACTGCTAGAAGCTGAAATATTTTTTCAGAGCTAGATGCAGAAAAAAATTATATTGAATTTGCAACCTGATGGAGGTCAGTATAGATGGACTAATAGAACAAGTCCCACACACTGCTAGAAGACTAAATATTTTTTCAGAGTTAGATGCAGATAAAAATTATTTTTAATTTGCAACCTGATGGAGGTTAGTTTAGATGGACTAATAGACCAAGTCCCACACACTGCTAGAAGCCTAAATATTTTTTCAGAGCTAGATGCAGAAAAAAATTATATTGAATTTGCAACCTTATGGAGGTCAGTATAGATGGACTAATAGAACAAGTCCCACCCACTGCTAGAAGCTGAAATATTTTTTCAGAGCTAGATGCAGAAAAAAATTATATTGAATTTGCAACCTGATGGAGGTCAGTATAGATGGACTAATAGAACAAGTCCCCCAGACTGCTAGAAGACTAAATATTTTTTCAGAGCTAGATGCAGATAAAAATTATTGTTAATTTGCAACCTGGTGGAGGTTAGTATAGATGGACTAATAGAACAAGTCCCACACACTGCTAGAAGCCTAAATATTTTTTCAGAGCTAGATGCAGAAAAAAATTATATTGAATTTGCAACCTGATGGAGGTCAGTATAGATGGACTAATAGAAAAAGTCCCACACACTGCTAGAAGCTGAAATATTTTTTCAGAGCTAGATGCAGATAAAAATTATTTTAAATTTGCAACCTGGTGGAGGTTAGTATAGATGGACTAATAGACCAAGTCCCACACACTGCTAGAAGCCTAAATATTTTTTCAGAGCTAGATGCAGAAAAAATTATATTGAATTTGCAACCTGATGGAGGTCAGTATAGATGGACTCATAGAACAAGTCCCACCCACTGCTAGAAGCTGAAATATTTTTTCAGAGCTAGATGCAGAAAAAAAATTATATTGAATTTGCAACCTGATGGAGGTCACTATAGATGGACTTATAGAACATGTCCCACACACTGCTATAAGCCTAAATATTTTTTCAGAGCTAGATGCAGAAAAAATTATATTGAGTTTGCAACCTGATGGAGGTCAGTATAGATGGACTAATAGAACAAGTCCCGCACACTGCTAGAAGCCGAAATATTTTTTCAGAGCTAGATGCAGAAAAAAATTATATTGAATTTGCAACCTGATGGAGGTCAGTATAGATAGACTAATAGACCAAGTCCCACACACTGCTAGAAGTCTAAATATTTTTTCAGAGCTAGATGCAGAAAAAAATTATATTGAATTTGCAACCTGATGGAGGTCAGTATAGATGGACTAATAGAACAAGTCCCACCCACTGCTAGAAGCTGAAATATTTTTTCAGAGCTAGATGCAGATAAAAATTATTTTTAATTTGCAACCTGGTGGAGGTTAGTATAGATGGACTAATAGACCAAGTCCCACACACTGCTAGAAGCCTAAATATTTTTTCAGAGCTAGATGCAGAAAAAAATTATATTGAATTTGCAACCTGATGGAGGTCAGTATAGATGGACTAATAGAACAAGTCCCACCCACTGCTAGAAGCTGAAATATTTTTTCAGGACTAGATGCAGAAAAAAAATTATATTGAATTTGCAACCTGATGGAGGTCACTATAGATGGACTTATAGAACATGTCCCACACACTGCTAGAAGCCTAAATATTTTTTCACAGCTAGATGCAGAAAAAATTATATTGAATTTGCAACCTGATGGAGGTCAGTATAGATGGACTAATAGAACAAGTCCCACACACTGCTAGAAGCCTAAATATTTTTTCAGAGCTAGATGCAGAAAAAAATTATATTGAATTTGCAACCTGATGGAGGTCAGTATAGATGGACTAATAGACCAAGTCCCACACACTGCTAGAAGCCTAAATATTTTCTCAGAGCTAGATGCAGAAAAAAATTATATTGAATTTGCAACCTGATGGAGGTCAGTATAGATGGACTAATAGAACTTGGCCCACACACTGCTAGAAGCTGAAATATTTTTTCAGAGCTAGATGCAGAAAAAAATTATATTGAATTTGCAACCTGATAGAGGTCAGTATAGATGGACTAATAGAACAAGTCCCACACACTGCTAGAAGCCTAAATATTTTTTCAGAGCTAGATGCAGAAAAAAATTATATTGAATTTGCAAACTGATGGAGGTCAGTATAGATGAACTAATAGAACAAGTCCCACACACTGCTCGAAGCCGAAATATTTTTTCAGAGCTAGATGCAAAAAAAAATTATATTGAATTTGCAACCTGATGGAGGTCAGTATAGATGGACTAATAGAACAAGTCCCACACACTGCTAGAAGCTGAAATATTTTTTCAGAGCTAGATGCAGTAAAAAATTATATTGAATTTGCAACCTGATGGAGGTCAGTATAGATGGACTAATAGAACAAGTCCCACACACTGCTAGAAGCCTAAATATTTTTTCAGAGCTAGATGCAGATAAAAATCATTTTTAATTTGCAACCTGGTGGAGGTTAGTATAGATGGACTAATAGACCAAGTCCCACACACTGCTAGAAGCCTAAATATTTTTTCAGAGCTAGATGCAGAAAAAAATTATATTGAATTTGCAACCTGATGGAGGTCAGTATAGATGGACTAATAGAACAAGTCCCACCCACTGCTAGAAGCTGAAATATTTTTTCAGAGCTAGATGCAGATAAAAATTATTTTTAATTTGCAACCTGGTGGAGGTTAGTATAGATGGACTAATAGACCAAGTCCCACACACTGCTAGAAGCCTAAATATTTTTTTCAGAGCTAGACGCAGAAAAAAATTATATTGAATTTGCAACCTGATGGAGGTCAGTATAGATGGACTAATAGAACAAGTCCCACCCACTGCTAGAAGCTGAAATATTTTTTCAGAGCTAGATGCAGAAAAAAAATTATATTGAATTTGCAACCTGATGGAGGTCACTATAGATGGACTTATAGAAAAAGTCCCACACACTGCTAGAAGCCTAAATATTTTTTCAGAGCTAGATGCAGAAAAAATTATATTGAATTTGCAACCTTATGGAGGTCAGTATAGATGGACTAATAGATCAAGTCCCACACACTGCTAGAAGCCTAAATATTTTTTCAGAGCTAGATGCAGAAAAAAATTATATTGAATTTGCAACCTGATGGAGGTCATTATAGATGGACTAATAGAACAATCCCACACACTGTTAGAAGCCGAAATATTTTTTCAGAGCTAGATGCAGAAAAAAATTATATTGAATTTGCAACCTGATGGAGGTCAGTATAGATGGGCTAAAAGAACAAGTCCAACACAGCTAGAAGCTGAAATATTTTTTCAGAGCTAGATGCAGAAAAAAATTATATTGAATTTGCAACCTGATGGAGGTCAGTATAGATGGACTAATAGAACAAGTCCCACACACTGCTAGAAGCTGAAATATTTTTTCAGAGTTAGATACAGAAAAAAAATTATATTGAATTTGCAACCTGATGGAGGTCAGTATAGATGAACTAATAGAACATGTCCCACACACTGCTAGAAGCCTAAATATTTTTTCAGAGCTAGATGCAGAAAAAAATTATATTGAATTTGCAACATGATGGAGGTCAGTATAGATCGTCTAATAGAACAAGTCCCACACACTGCTCGAAGCCGAAATATTTTTTCAGAGCTAGATGCAGAAAAAAATTATATTGAATTTGCAACCTGATGGAGGTCAGTATAGATGGACTAATAGAACAAGTCCCACCCACTGCTAGAAGCTGAAATATTTTTTCAGAGCTAGATGCAGAAAAAAAATTATATTGAATTTGCAAACTGATGGAGGTCACTATAGATGGACTTATAGAACATGTCCCACACACTGCTAGAAGCCTAAATATTTTTTCAGAGCTAGATGCAGAAAAAATTATATTGAATTTGCAACCTGATGGAGGTCAGTATAGATGGACTAATAGAACAAGTCCCACACACTGCTAGAAGCCGAAATATTTTTTCAGAGCTAGATGCAGAAAAAAATTATATTGAATTTGCAACCTGATGGAGGTCAGTATAGATGGACTAATAGACCAAGTCCCACACACTGCTAGAAGCCTAAATATTTTTTCAGAGCTAGATGCAGAAAAAAATTATATTGAATTTGCAACCTGATGGAGGTCAGTATAGATGGACTAATAGAACAAGTCCCACACACTGCTAGAAGCTGAAATATTTTTTCAGAGCTAGATGCAGAAAAAAAATTATATTGAATTTGCAGCCTGATGGAGGTCAGTATAGATGGACTAATAGAACATGTCCCACACACTGCTAGAAGCCGAACTATTTTTTCAGAGCTAGATGCAGAAAAAAATTATTTTTGATTCGCAAACTGGTGGAGGTTAGTATAGATGGACTAATAGACCAAGTCCCACACACTGCTAAAAGCCTAAATATTTTTTCAGAGCTAGATGCAGAAAAACATTATATTGAATTTGCAACCTGATGGAGGTCAGTATAGATGGACTAATAGAACAAGTCCCACACACTGCTAGAAGCTGAAATATTTTTTCAGAGCTAGATGCAGAAAACAATTATAATGAATTTGCAACCTGATGGAGGTCAGTATAGATGGACTAATAGAACAAGTCCCACACACTGCTAGAAGAATAAATATTTTTTCAGAGTTAGATGCAGATAAAAATTATTTTTAATTTGCAACCTGGTGGAGGTTAGTATAGATGGACTAATAGACCAAGTCCCACACACTGCTAGAAGCCTAAATATTTTTTCAGAGCTAGATGCAGAAAAAAATTATATTGAATTTGCAACCTTATGGAGGTCAGTATAGATGGACTAATAGAACAAGTCCCACCCACTGCTAGAAGCTGAAATATTTTTTCAGAGCTAGATGCAGAAAAAAATTATATTGAATTTGCAACCTGATGGAGGTCAGTATAGATGGACTAATAGAACAAGTCCCACAGACTGCTAGAAGCTGAAATATTTTTTCAGAGTTAGATGCAGAAAATAATTATATTGAATTTGCAACCTGATGGAGGTCAGTATAGATGGACTAATAGAACAAGTCCCACACACTGCTAGAAGACTAAATATTTTTTCAGAGCTAGATGCAGATAAAAATTATTGTTAATTTGCAACCTGGTGGAGGTTAGTATAGATGGACTAATAGACCAAGTCGCACACACTGCTAGAAGCCTAAATATTTTTTCAGAGCTAGATGCAGAAAAAAATTATATTGAATTTGCAACCTTATGGAGGTCAGTATAGATGGACTAATAGAACAAGTCCCACCCACTGCTAGAAGCTGAAATATTTTTTCAGAGCTAGATGCAGAAAAAAATTATATTGAATTTGCAACCTGATGGAGGTCAGTATAGATGGACTAATAGAACAAGTCCCACAGACTGCTAGAAGCTGAAATATTTTTTCAGAGTTAGATGCAGAAAATAATTATATTGAATTTGCATCCTGATGGAGGTCAGTATAGATGGACTAATAGAACAAGTCCCACACACTGCTAGAAGACTAAATATTTTTTCAGAGCTAGATGCAGATAAAAATTATTGTTAATTTGCAACCTGGTGGAGGTTAGTATAGATGGACTAATAGACCAAGTCCCACACACTGCTAGAAGCCTAAATATTTTTTCAGAGCTAGATGCAGAAAAAAATTATATTGAATTTGCAACCTGATGGAGGTCAGTATAGATGGACTAATAGAAAAAGTCCCACACACTGCTAGAAGCTGAAATATTTTTTCAGAGCTAGATGCAGATAAAAATTACTTTTAATTTGCAACCTGGTGGAGGTTAGTATAGATGGACTAATAGACCAAGTCCCACACACTGCTAGAAGCCTAAATATTTTTTCAGAGCCAGATGCAGAAACAAATTATATTGAATTTGCAACCTGATGGAAATCAGTATAGATGGACTAATAGAACAAGTCCCACCCACTGCTAGAAGCTGAAATATTTTTTCAGAGCTAGATGCAGAAAAAAAATTATATTGAATTTGCAACCTGATGGAGGTCACTATAGATGGACTTATAGAACATGTCCCACACACTGCTATAAGCCTAAATATTTTTTCAGAGATAGATGTAGAAAAAATTATATTGAGTTTGCAACCTGATGAAGGTCAGTATAGATGGACTAATAGAACAAGTCCCACACACTGCTAGAAGCCGAAATATTTTTTCAGAGCTAGATGCAGAAAAAAATTATATTGAATTTGCAACCTGATGGAGGTCAGTATAGATAGACTAATAGACCAAGTCCCACACACTGCTAGAAGCCTAAATATTTTTTCAGAGCTAGATGCAGAAAAAAATTATTTTTAATTTGCAACCTGATGGAGGTTAGTATAGATGGACTAATAGACCAAGTCCCACACATTGCTAGAAGCCTAAATATTTTTTCAGAGCTAGATGCAGAAAAAAATTATATTGAATTTGCAACCTGATGGAGGTCAGTATAGATGGACTAATAGAACTAGTCCCAAACACTGCTAGAAGCTGAAATATTTTTTCAGAGCTAGATGCAGAAAAAAATTATATTTTATTTGCAACCTGATGGAGGTCAGTATAGATGGACTAATAGAACAAGTCCAACACAGCTAGAAGCTGAAATATTTTTTCAGAGCTAGATGCAGAAAAAAATTATATTGAAGTTGCAACCTGATGGAGGTCAGTATAGATGGACTATTAGAACAAGTCCCACACACTGCTAGAAGCTGAAATATTTTTTCATAGTTAGATACAGAAAAAAAATTATATTGAATTTGCAACCTGATGGAGGTCAGTATAGATGGACTAATAGAACAAGTCCCACACACTGCTAGAAGCCTAAATATTTTTTCAGAGCTAGATGCAGATAAAAATCATTTTTAATTTGCAACCTGGTGGAGGTTAGTATAGATGGACTAATAGACCAAGTCCCACACACTGCTAGAAGCCTAAATATTTTTTCAGAGCTAGATGCAGAAAAAAATTATATTGAATTTGCAACCTGATGGAGGTCAGTATAGATGGACTAATAGAACAAGTCCCACCCACTGCTAGAAGCTGAAATATTTTTTCAGAGCTAGATGCAGAAAAAAAATTATATTGAATTTGCAACCTGATGGAGGTCACTATAGATGGACTTATAGAACATGTCCCACACACTGCTAGAAGCCTAAATATTTTTTCAGAGCTAGATGCAGAAAAAATTATATTGAATTTGCAACCTGATGGAGGTCAGTATAGATGGACTAATAGAACAAGTCCCACACACTGCTAGAAGCTGAAATATTTTTTCAGAGCTAGATGCAGTAAAAAATTATATTGAATTTGCAACCTGATGGAGGTCAGTATAGATGGACTAATAGAACAAGTCCCACACACTGCTAGAAGCCTAAATATTTTTTCAGAGCTAGATGCAGATAAAAATCATTTTT
Organism: Phyllobates terribilis; assembly: GCF_046119375.1. NCBI lineage: Eukaryota > Metazoa > Chordata > Amphibia > Anura > Dendrobatidae > Phyllobates > Phyllobates terribilis. Next base: position 53,250,412 of record NW_027362768.1, on the reverse strand, counting down.
AATTTGCAACCTGGTGGAGGTTAGTATAGATGGACTAATAGACCAAGTCCCGCACACTGCTAGAAGCCTAAATATATTTTCAGAGCTAGATGCAGAAAAAAATTTGATTGAATTTGCAACCTGATGGAGGTTAGTATAGATGGACTAATAGAACAAGTCCCGCACACTGCTAGAAGCCTAAATATTTTTTCAGAGCTAGATGCAGATAAAAAATATTTTTAATTTGCAACCTGGTGGAGGTTAGTATAGATGGACTAATAGACCAAGTCCCACACACTGCTAGAAGCCTTAATATTTTTTCAGAGCTAGATGCGGAAAAAAATTATATTAAATTTGCAACCTGATGGAGGTCAGTATAGATGGACTAATAGAACAAGTTCCACACACTGCTAGAAGCTGAAATATTTTTTCAGAGCTAGATGCAGAAAAAAAATTATATTGAATTTGCAACCTGATGGAGGTCAGTAAAGATGGACTAATAGAACATGTCCCACACACCGCTAGAAGCCGAAATATTTTTTCAGAGCTAGATGCAGAAAAAAATTATATTGAATTTGCAACCTGATGGAGGTCAGTATACATGGACTAATAGAACAAGTCCCACACACTGCTTGAAGCCTAAATATTTTTTCAGAGCTAGATGCAGAAAAAAATTAGATTGTATTTGCAACCTGATGGAGGTCAGTATAGATGGACTAATAGAACAAGTCCCACACACTGCTAGAAGCCTAAATATTTTTTCAGAGCTAGACGCAGATAAAAATCATTTTAAATTTGCAACCTGGTGGAGGTTAGTATAGATGGACTAATAGACCAAGTCCCACACACTGCTAGAAGCCTAAATATTTTTTCAGAGCTAGATGCAGAAAAAAATTATATTGAATTTGCAACCTGATGGAGGTCAGTATAGATGGACTAATAGAACAAGTCCCACCCACTGCTAGAAGCTGAAATATTTTTTCAGAGCTAGATGCAGATAAAAATTATTTTTAATTTGCAACCTGGTGGAGGTTAGTATAGATGGACTAATAGACCAAGTCCCACACACTGCTAGAAGCCTAAATATTTTTTCAGAGCTAGATGCAGAAAAAAATTATATTGAATTTGCAACCTGATGGAGGTCAGTATAGATGGACTAATAGAACAAGTCCCACCCACTGCTAGAAGCTGAAATATTTTTTCAGGACTAGATGCAGAAAAAAAATTATATTGAATTTGCAACCTGATGGAGGTCACTATAGATGGACTTATAGAACATGTCCCACACACTGCTAGAAGCCTAAATATTTTTTCACAGCTAGATGCAGAAAAAATTATATTGAATTTGCAACCTGATGGAGGTCAGTATAGATGGACTAATAGAACAAGTCCCACACACTGCTAGAAGCCGAAATATTTTTTCAGAGCTAGATGCAGAAAAAAATTATATTGAATTTGCAACCTGATGGAGGTCAGTATAGATGGACTAATAGACCAAGTCCCACACATTGCTAGAAGCCTAAATATTTTTTCAGAGCTAGATGCAGAAAAAAATTATATTGAATTTGCAACCTGATGGAGGTCAGTATAGATGGACTAATAGAACTTGTCCCACACACTGCTAGAAGCTGAAATATTTTTTCAGAGCTAGATGCAGAAAAAAATTATATTGAATTTGCAACCTGATAGAGGTCAGTATAGATGGACTAATAGAACAGGTCCCACACACTGATAGAAGCCTAAATATTTTTTCAGAGCTAGATGCAGAAAAAAATTATATTGAATTTGCAAACTGATGGAGGTCATTATAGATGAACTAATAGAACAAGTCCCACACACTGCTAGAAGCCTAAATATTTTTTCAGAGCTAGATGCAGATAAAAATCATTTTTAATTTGCAACCTGGTGGAGGTTAGTATAGATGGACTAATAGACCAAGTCCCACACACTGCTAGAAGCCTAAATATTTTTTCAGAGCTAGATGCAGAAAAAAATTATATTGAATTTGCAACCTGATGGAGGTCAGTATAGATGGACTAATAGAACAAGTCCCACCCACTGCTAGAAGCTGAAATATTTTTTCAGAGCTAGATGCAGATAAAAATTATTTTTAATTTGCAACCTGGTGGAGGTTAGTATAGATGGACTAATAGACCAAGTCCCACACACTGCTAGAAGCCTAAATATTTTTTTCAGAGCTAGACGCAGAAAAAAATTATATTGAATTTGCAACCTGATGGAGGTCAGTATAGATGGACTAATAGAACAAGTCCCACCCACTGCTAGAAGCTGAAATATTTTTTCAGAGCTAGATGCAGAAAAAAAATTATATTGAATTTGCAACCTGATGGAGGTCACTATAGATGGACTTATAGAACATGTCCCACACACTGCTAGAAGCCTAAATATTTTTTCAGAGCTAGATGCAGAAAAAATTATATTGAATTTGCAACCTGATGGAGGTCAGTATAGATGGACTAATAGATCAAGTCCCACACACTGCTAGAAGCCGAAATATTTTTTCAGAGCTAGATGCAGAAAAAAATTATATTGAATTTGCAACCTGATGGAGGTCAGTATAGATGGACAAATAGACCAAGTCCCACACACTGCTAGAAGCCTAAATATTTTTTCAGAGCTAGATGCAGAAAAAAATTATATTGAATTTGCAACCTGATGGAGGTCATTATAGATGGACTAATAGAACAATCCCACACACTGTTAGAAGCCGAAATATTTTTTCAGAGCTAGATGCAGAAAAAAATTATATTGCATTTGCAACCTGATGGAGGTCAGTATAGATGGACTAAAAGAACAAGTCCAACACAGCTAGAAGCTGAAATATTTTTTCAGAGCTAGATGCAGAAAAAAATTATATTGAATTTGCAACCTGATGGAGGTCAGTATAGATGGACTAATAGAACAAGTCCCACACACTGCTAGAAGCTGAAATATTTTTTCAGAGTTAGATACAGACAAAAAATTATATTGAATTTGCAACCTGATGGAGGTCAGTATAGATGAACTAATAGAACATGTCCCACACACTGCTAGAAGCCTAAATATTTTTTCAGAGCTAGATGCAGAAAAAAATTATATTGAATTTGCAACATGATGGAGGTCAGTATAGATCGTCTAATAGAACAAGTCCCACACACTGCTCGAAGCCGAAATATTTTTTCAGAGCTAGATGCAGAAAAAAATTATATTGAATTTGCAACCTGATGGAGGTCAGTATAGATGGACTAATAGAACAAGTCCCACCCACTGCTAGAAGCTGAAATATTTTTTCAGAGCTAGATGCAGAAAAAAAATTATATTGAATTTGCAAACTGATGGAGGTCACTATAGATGGACTTATAGAACATGTCCCACACACTGCTAGAAGCCTAAATATTTTTTCAGAGCTAGATGCAGAAAAAATTATATTGAATTTGCAACCTGATGGAGGTCAGTATAGATGGACTAATAGAACAAGTCCCACACACTGCTAGAAGCCGAAATATTTTTTCAGAGCTAGATGCAGAAAAAAATTATTTTTGATTCGCAACCTGGTGGAGGTTAGTATAGATGGACTAATAGACCAAGTCCCACACACTGCTAAAAGCCTAAATATTTTTTCAGAGCTAGATGCAGAAAAAAATTATATTGAATTTGCAACCTGATGGAGGTCAGTATAGATGGACTAAGAGAACAAGTCCCACACACTGCTAGAAGCCGAAATATTTTTTCAGAGCTAGATGCAGAAAAAAATTATATTGAATTTGCAACCTGATGGAGGTCAGTATAGATAGACTAATAGACCAAGTCCCACACACTGCTAGAAGCTGAAATATTTTTTCAGAGCTAGATGCAGAAAAAAAATTATATTGAATTTGCAAACTGATGGAGGTCACTATAGATGGACTTCTAGAACATGTCCCACACACTGCTAGAAGCCTAAATATTTTTTCAGAGCTAGATGCAGAAAAAATTATATTGAATTTGCAACCTGATGGAGGTCAGTATAGATGGACTAATAGAACAAGTCCCACACACTGCTAGAAGCCGAAATATTTTTTCAGAGCTAGATGCAGAAAAAAATTATTTTTGATTCGCAACCTGGTGGAGGTTAGTATAGATGGACTAATAGACCAAGTCCCACACACTGCTAAAAGCCTAAATATTTTTTCAGAGCTAGATGCAGAAAAACATTATATTGAATTTGCAACCTGATGGAGGTCAGTATAGATGGACTAAGAGAACAAGTCCCACACAGTGCTAGAAGCCGAAATATTTTTTCAGAGCTAGATGCAGAAAAAAATTATATTGAATTTGCAACCTGATGGAGGTCAGTATAGATAGACTAATAGACCAAGTCCCACACACTGCTAGAAGCCTAAATATTTTTTCAGAGCTAGATGCAGAAAAAAAATTATATTGAATTTGCAACCTGATGGAGGTCAGTATAGATGGACTAATAGAACTAGTCCCACACACTGCTAGAAGCTGAAATATTTTTTCAGAGCTAGATGCAGAAAAAAATTATATTGAATTTGCAACCTGGTGGAGGTTAGTATAGATGGACTAATAGACCAAGTCCCACACACTGCTAGATGCCTAAATATTTTTTCAGATCTAGATGCAGATAAAAATTATTTTTAATTTGCAACCTGATGGAGGTTAGTATAGATGGACTAATAGACCAAGTCCCACACATTGCTAGAAGCCTAAATATTTTTTCAGAGCTAGATGCAGAAAAAAATTATATTGAATTTGCAACCTGATGGAGGTCAGTATAGATGGACTAATAGAACTAGTCCCAAACACTGCTAGAAGCTGAAATATTTTTTCAGAGCTAGATGCAGAAAAAAATTATATTTTATTTGCAACCTGATGGAGGTCAGTATAGATGGACTATTAGAACAAGTCCAAAACAGCTAGAAGCTGAAATATTTTTTCAGAGCTAGATGCAGAAAAAAATTATATTGAAGTTGCAACCTGATGGAGGTCAGTATAGATGGACTATTAGAACAAGTCCCACACACTGCTAGAAGCTGAAATATTTTTTCATAGTTAGATACAGAAAAAAAATTATATTGAATTTGCAACCTGATGGAGGTCAGTATAGATGTACTAATAGAACATGTCCCACACACTGCTAGAAGCCTAAATATTTTTTCAGAGCTAGATGCAGAAAAAAATTATATTGAATTTGCAACCTGATGGAGGTCAGTATAGATGGACTAATAGAACAAGTCCCACACACTGCTCGAAGCCGAAATATTTTTTCAGAGCTAGATGCAGAAAAAAATTATATTGAATTTGCAACCTGATGGAGGTCAGTATAGATGGACTAATAGAACAAGTCCCACACACTGCTAGAAGCTGAAATATTTTTTCAGAGCTAGATGCAGTAAAAAATTATATTGAATTTGCAACCTGATGGAGGTCAGTATAGATGGACTAATAGAACAAGTCCAACACACTGCTAGAAGCCTAAATATTTTTTCAGAGCTAGATGCAGATAAAAATCATTTTTAATTTGCAACTTGGTGGAGGTTAGTATAGATGGACTAATAGACCAAGTCCCACACACTGCTAGAAGCCTAAATATTTTTCAGAGCTAGATGCAGAAAAAAATTATATTGAATTTGCAACCTGATGGAGGTCAGTATAGATGGACTAATAGAACAAGTCCCACCCACTGCTAGAAGCTGAAATATTTTTTCAGAGCTAGATGCAGAAAACAAATTATATTGAATTTGCAACCTGATGGAGGTCACTATAGATGGACTTATAGAACATGTCCCACACACTTCTAGAAGCCTAAATATTTTTTCAGAGCTAGATGCAGAAAAAATTATATTGAATTTGCAACCTGATGGAGGTCAGTATAGATGGACTAATAGAACAAGTCCCACACACTGCTAGAAGCTGAAATATTTTTTCAGAGCTAGATGCAGTAAAAAATTATATTGAATTTGCAACCTGATGGAGGTCAGTATAGATGGACTAATAGAACAAGTCCCACACACTGCTAGAAGCCTAAATATTTTTTCAGAGCTAGATGCAGATAAAAATCATTTTTAATTTGCAACCTGGTGGAGGTTAGTATAGATGGACTAATAGACCAAGTCCCGCACACTGCTAGAAGCCTAAATATTTTTTCAGAGCTAGATGCAGAAAAAAATTTGATTGAATTTGCAACCTGATGGAGGTTAGTATAGATGGACTAATAGAACAAGTCCCGCACACTGCTAGAAGCCTAAATATTTTTTCAGAGCTAGATGCAGATAAAAAATATTTTTAATTTGCAACCTGGTGGAGGTTAGTATAGATGGACTAATAGACCAAGTCCCACACACTGCTAGAAGCCTTAATATTTTTTCAGAGCTAGATGCGGAAAAAAATTATATTAAATTTGCAACCTGATGGAGGTCAGTATAGATGGACTAATAGAACAAGTTCCACACACTGCTAGAAGCTGAAATATTTTTTCAGAGCTAGATGCAGAAAAAAAATTATATTGAATTTGCAACCTGATGGAGGTCAGTAAAGATGGACTAATAGAACATGTCCCACACACCGCTAGAAGCCGAAATATTTTTTCAGAGCTAGATGCAGAAAAAAATTATATTGAATTTGCAACCTGATGGAGGTCAGTATACATGGACTAATAGAACAAGTCCCACACACTGCTTGAAGCCTAAATATTTTTTCAGAGCTAGATGCAGAAAAAAATTAGATTGTATTTGCAACCTGATGGAGGTCAGTATAGATGGACTAATAGAACAAGTCCCACACACTGCTAGAAGCCTAAATATTTTTTCAGAGCTAGATGCAGATAAAAATCATTTTAAATTTGCAACCTGGTGGAGGTTAGTATAGATGGACTAATAGACGAAGTCCCACACACTGCTAGAAGCCTAAATATTTTTTCAGAGCTAGATGCAGAAAAAAATTATATTGAATTTGCAACCTGATGGAGGTCAGTATAGATGGACTAATAGAACAAGTCCCACCCACTGCTAGAAGCTGAAATATTTTTTCAGAGCTAGATGCAGATAAAAATTATTTTTAATTTGCAACCTGGTGGAGGTTAGTATAGATGGACTAATAGACCAAGTCCCACACACTGCTAGAAGCCTAAATATTTTTTCAGAGCTAGATGCAGAAAAAAATTATATTGAATTTGCAACCTGATGGAGGTCAGTATAGATGGACTAATAGAATAAGTCCCACCCACTGCTAGAAGCTGAAATATTTTTTCAGGACTAGATGCAGAAAAAAAATTATATTGAATTTGCAACCTGATGGAGGTCACTATAGATGGACTTATAGAACATGTCCCACACACTGCTAGAAGCCTAAATATTTTTTCACAGCTAGATGCAGAAAAAATTATATTGAATTTGCAACCTGATGGAGGTCAGTATAGATGGACTAATAGAACAAGTCCCACACACTGCTAGAAGCCGAAATATTTTTTCAGAGCTAGATGCAGAAAAAAATTATATTGAATTTGCAACCTGATGGAGGTCAGTATAGATGGACTAATAGACCAAGTCCCACACACTGCTAGAAGCCTAAATATTTTTTTAGAGCTAGATGCAGAAAAAAATTATATTGAATTTGCAACCTGATGGAGGTCAGTATAGATGGACTAATAGAACTTGTCCCACACACTGCTAGAAGCTGAAATATTTTTTCAGAGCTAGACGCAGAAAAAAATTATATTGAATTTGCAACCTGATAGATGTCAGTATAGATGGACTAATAGAACAAGTCCCACACATTGCTAGAAGCCTAAATATTTTTTCAGAGCTAGATGCAGAAAAAAATTATATTGAATTTGCAAACTGATGGAGGTCAGTATAGATGAACTAATAGAACAAGTCCCACACACTGCTCGAAGCCGAAATATTTTTTCAGAGCTAGATGCAAAAAAAAATTATATTGAATTTGCAACCTGATGGAGGTCAGTATAGATGGACTAATAGAACAAGTCCCACACACTGCTAGAAGCTGAAATATTTTTTCAGAGCTAGATGCAGTAAAAAATTATATTGAATTTGCAACCTGATGGAGGTCAGTATAGATGGACTAATAGAACAAGTCCCACACACTGCTAGAAGCCTAAATATTTTTTCAGAGCTAGATGCAGATAAAAATCATTTTTAATTTGCAACCTGGTGGAGGTTAGTATAGATGGACTAATAGACCAAGTCCCACACACTGCTAGAAGCCTAAATATTTTTTCAGAGCTAGATGCAGAAAAAAATTATATTGAATTTGCAACCTGATGGAGGTCAGTATAGATGGACTAATAGAACAAGTCCCACCCACTGCTAGAAGCTGAAATATTTTTTCAGAGCTAGATGCAGATAAAAATTATTTTTAATTTGCAACCTGGTGGAGGTTAGTATAGATGGACTAATAGACCAAGTCCCACACACTGCTAGAAGCCTAAATATTTTTTTCAGAGCTAGACGCAGAAAAAAATTATATTGAATTTGCAACCTGATGGAGGTCAGTATAGATGGACTAATAGAACAAGTCCCACCCACTGCTAGAAGCTGAAATATTTTTTCAGAGCTAGATGCAGAAAAAAAATTATATTGAATTTGCAACCTGATGGAGGTCACTATAGATGGACTTATAGAACATGTCCCACACACTGCTAGAAGCCTAAATATTTTTTCAGAGCTAGATGCAGAAAAAATTATATTGAATTTGCAACCTGATGGAGGTCAGTATAGATGGACTAATAGATCAAGTCCCACACACTGCTAGAAGCCGAAATATTTTTTCAGAGCTAGATGCAGAAAAAAATTATATTGAATTTGCAACCTGATGGAGGTCAGTATAGATGGACAAATAGACCAAGTCCCACACACTGCTAGAAGCCTAAATATTTTTTCAGAGCTAGATGCAGAAAAAAATTATATTGAATTTGCAACCTGATGGAGGTCATTATAGATGGACTAATAGAACAATCCCACCCACTGCTAGAAGCTGAAATATTTTTTCAGAGCTAGATGCAGAAAAAAAATTATATTGAATTTGCAAACTGATGGAGGTCAGTAAAGATGGACTAATAGAACATGTCCCACACACCGCTAGAAGCCGAAATATTTTTTCAGAGCTAGATGCAGAAAAAAATTATATTGAATTTGCAACCTGATGGAGGTCAGTATACATGGACTAATAGAACAAGTCCCACACACTGCTTGAAGCCTAAATATTTTTTCAGAGCTAGATGCAGAAAAAAATTAGATTGTATTTGCAACCTGATGGAGGTCAGTATAGATGGACTAATAGAACAAGTCCCACACACTGCTAGAAGCCTAAATATTTTTTCAGAGCTAGATGCAGATTAAAATCATTTTAAATTTGCAACCTGGTGGAGGTTAGTATAGATGGACTAATAGACCAAGTCCCACACACTGCTATAAGCCTAAATATTTTTTCAGAGCTAGATGCAGAAAAAAATTATATTGAATTTGCAACCTGATGGAGGTCTGTATAGATGGACTAATAGAACAAGTCCCACCCACTGCTAGAAGCTGAAATATTTTTTCAGAGCTAGATGCAGATAAAAATTATTTTTAATTTGCAACCTGGTGGAGGTTAGTATAGATGGACTAATAGACCAAGTCCCACACACTGCTAGAAGCCTAAATATTTTTTCAGAGCTAGATGCAGAAAAAAATTATATTGAATTTGCAACCTGATGGAGGTCAGTATAGATGGACTAATAGAACAAGTCCCACCCACTGCTAGAAGCTGAAATATTTTTTCAGGACTAGATGCAGAAAAAAAATTATATTGAATTTGCAACCTGATGGAGGTCACTATAGATGGACTTATAGAACATGTCCCACACACTGCTAGAAGCCTAAATATTTTTTCACAGCTAGATGCGGAAAAAATTATATTGAATTTGCAACCTGATGGAGGTCAGTATAGATGGACTAATAGAACAAGTCCCACACACTGCTAGAAGCCGAAATATTTTTTCAGAGCTAGATGCAGAAAAAAATTATACTGAATTTGCAACCTGATGGAGGTCAGTATAGATGGACTAATAGACCAAGTCCCACACACTGCTAGAAGCCTAAATATTTTTTCAGAGCTAGATGCAGAAAAAAATTATATTGAATTTGGAACTTGATGGAGGTCAGTATAGATGGACTAATAGAACTTGTCCCACACACTGCTAGAAGCTGAAATATTTTTTCAGAGCTAGATGCAGAAAAAAATTATATTGAATTTGCAACCTGATAGAGGTCAGTATAGATGGACTAATAGAACAAGTCCCACACACTGCTAGAAGCCTAAATATTTTTTCAGAGCTAGATGCAGAAAAAAATTATATTGAATTTGCAAACTGATGGAGGTCAGTATAGATGAACTAATAGAACAAGTCCCACACACTGCTCGAAGCCGAAATATTTTTTCAGAGCTAGATGCAAAAAAAAATTATATTGAATTTGCAACCTGATGGAGGTCAGTATAGATGGACTAATAGAACAAGTCCCACACACTGCTAGAAGCTGAAATATTTTTTCAGAGCTAGATGCAGTAAAAAATTATATTGAATTTGCAACCTGATGGAGGTCAGTATAGATGGACTAATAGAACAAGTCCCACACACTGCTAGAAGCCTAAATATTTTTTCAGAGCTAGATGCAGATAAAAATCATTTTTAATTTGCAACCTGGTGGAGGTTAGTATAGATGGACTAATAGACCAAGTCCCACACACTGCTAGAAGCCTAAAATATTTTTTCAGAGCTAGATGCAGAAAAAAATTATATTGAATTTGCAACCTGATGGAGGTCAGTATAGATGGACTAATAGAACAAGTCCCACCCACTGCTAGAAGCTGAAATATTTTTTCAGAGCTAGATGCAGATAAAAATTATTTTTAATTTGCAACCTGGTGGAGGTTAGTATAGATGGACTAATAGACCAAGTCCCACACACTGCTAGAAGCCTAAATATTTTTTTCAGAGCTAGACGCAGAAAAAAATTATATTGAATTTGCAACCTGATGGAGGTCAGTATAGATGGACTAATAGAACAAGTCCCACCCACTGCTAGAAGCTGAAATATTTTTTCAGAGCTAGATGCAGAAAAAAAATTATATTGAATTTGCAACCTGATGGAGGTCACTATAGATGGACTTATAGAACATGTCCCACACACTGCTAGAAGCCTAAATATTTTTTCAGAGCTAGATGCAGAAAAAATTATATTGAATTTGCAACCTGATGGAGGTCAGTATAGATGGACTAATAGATCAAGTCCCACACACTGCTAGAAGCCGAAATATTTTTTCAGAGCTAGATGCAGAAAAAAATTATATTGAATTTGCAACCTGATGGAGGTCAGTATAGATGGACAAATAGACCAAGTCCCACACACTGCTAGAAGCCTAAATATTTTTTCAGAGCTAGATGCAGAAAAAAATTATATTGAATTTGCAACCTGATGGAGGTCATTATAGATGGACTAATAGAACAATCCCACACACTGTTAGAAGCCGAAATATTTTTTCAGAGCTAGATGCAGAAAAAAATTATATTGAATTTGCAACCTGATGGAGGTCAGTATAGATGGACTAAAAGAACAAGTCCAACACAGCTAGAAGCTGAAATATTTTTTCAGAGCTAGATGCAGAAAAAAATTATATTGAATTTGCAACCTGATGGAGGTCAGTATAGATGGACTAATAGAACAAGTCCCACACACTGCTAGAAGCTGATATATTTTTTCAGAGTTAGATACAGAAAAAAAATTATATTGAATTTGCAACCTGATGGAGGTCAGTATAGATGAACTAATAGAACATGTCCCACACACTGCTAGAAGCCTAAATATTTTTTCAGAGCTAGATGCAGAAAAAAATTATATTGAATTTGCAACATGATGGAGGTCAGTATAGATCGTCTAATAGAACAAGTCCCACACACTGCTCGAAGCCGAAATATTTTTTCAGAGCTAGATGCAGAAAAAAATTATATTGAATTTGCAACCTGATGGAGGTCAGTATAGATGGACTAATAGAACAAGTCCCACCCACTGCTAGAAGCTGAAATATTTTTTCAGAGCTAGATGCAGAAAAAAAATTATATTGAATTTGCAAACTGATGGAGGTCACTATAGATGGACTTATAGAACATGTCCCACACACTGCTAGAAGCCTAAATATTTTTTCAGAGCTAGATGCAGAAAAAATTATATTGAATTTGCAACCTGATGGAGGTCAGTATAGATGGACTAATAGAACAAGTCCCACACACTGCTAGAAGCCGAAATATTTTTTCAGAGCTAGATGCAGAAAAAAATTATATTGAATTTGCAACCTGATGGAGGTCAGTATAGATGGACTAATAGACCAAGTCCCACACACTGCTAGAAGCCTAAATATTTTTTCAGAGCTAGATGCAGAAAAAAATTATATTGAATTTGCAACTTGATGGAGGTCAGTATAGATGGACTAATAGAACAAGTCCCACACACTGCTAGAAGCTGAAATATTTTTTCAGAGCTAGATGCAGAAAAAAAATTATATTGAATTTGCAGCCTGATGGAGGTCAGTATAGATGGACTAATAGAACATGTCCCACACACTGCTAGAAGCCGAAATATTTTTTCAGAGCTAGATGCAGAAAAAAATTATTTTTGATTCGCAACCTGGTGGAGGTTAGTATAGATGGACTAATAGACCAAGTCCCACACACTGCTAAAAGCCTAAATATTTTTCAGAGCTAGATGCAGAAAAACATTATATTGAATTTGCAACCTGATGGAGGTCAGTATAGATGGACTAATAGAACAAGTCCCACACACTGCTAGAAGCTGAAATATTTTTTCAGAGCTAGATGCAGAAAACAATTATAATGAATTTGCAACCTGATGGAGGTCAGTATAGATGGACTAATAGAACAAGTCCCACACACTGCTAGAAGAATAAATATTTTTTCAGAGTTAGATGCAGATAAAAATTATTTTTAATTTGCAACCTGGTGGAGGTTAGTATAGATGGACTAATAGACCAAGTCCCACACACTGCTAGAAGCCTAAATATTTTTTCAGAGCTAGATGCAGAAAAAAATTATATTGAATTTGCAACCTTATGGAGGTCAGTATAGATGGACTAATAGAACAAGTCCCACCCACTGCTAGAAGCTGAAATATTTTTTCAGAGCTTGATGCAGAAAAAAATTATATTGAATTTGCAACCTGATGGAGGTCAGTATAGATGGACTAATAGAACAAGTCCCACAGACTGCTAGAAGCTGAAATATTTTTTCAGAGTTAGATGCAGAAAATAATTATATTGAATTTGCAACCTGATGGAGGTCAGTATAGATGGACTAATAGAACAAGTCCCACACACTGCTAGAAGACTAAATATTTTTTCAGAGCTAGATGCAGATAAAAATTATTGTTAATTTGCAACCTGGTGGAGGTTAGTTTAGATGGACTAATGGACCAAGTCCCACACACTGCTAGAAGCCTAAATATTTTTTCAGAGCTAGATGCAGAAAAAAATTATATTGAATTTGCAACCTTATGGAGGTCAGTATAGATGGACTAATAGAACAAGTCCCACCAACTGCTAGAAGCTGAAATATTTTTTCAGAGCTAGATGCAGAAAAAAATTATATTGAATTTGCAACCTGATGGAGGTCAGTATAGATGGACTAATAGAACAAGTCCCACAGACTGCTAGAAGCTGAAATATTTTTTCAGAGTTAGATGCAGAAAATAATTATATTGAATTTGCAACCTGATGGAGGTCAGTATAGATGGACTAATAGAACAAGTCCCACACACTGCTAGAAGACTAAATATTTTTTCAGAGCTAGATGCAGATAAAAATTATTGTTAATTTGCAACCTGGTGGAGGTTAGTATAGATGGACTAATAGACCAAGTCCCACACACTGCTAGAAGCCTAAATATTTTTTCAGAGCTAGATGCAGAAAAAAATTATATTGAATTTGCAACCTGATGGAGGTCAGTATAGATGGACTAATAGAAAAAGTCCCACACACTGCTAGAAGCTGAAATATTTTTTCAGAGCTAGATGCAGATAAAAATTACTTTTAATTTGCAACCTGGTGTAGGTTAGTATAGATGGACTAATAGACCAAGTCCCACACACTGCTAGAAGCCTAAATATTTTTTCAAAGCCAGATGCAGAAACAAATTATATTGAATTTGCAACCTGATGGAGATCAGTATAGATGGACTAATAGAACAAGTCCCACCCACTGCTAGAAGCTGAAATATTTTTTCAGAGCTAGATGCAGAAAAAAAATTATATTGAATTTGCAACCTGATGGAGGTCACTATAGATGGACTTATAGAACATGTCCCACACACTGCTATAAGCCTAAATATTTTTTCAGAGATAGATGTAGAAAAAATTATATTGAGTTTGCAACCTGATGGAGGTCAGTATAGATGGACTAATAGAACAAGTCCCACACACTGCTAGAAGCCGAAATATTTTTTCAGAGCTAGATGCAGAAAAAAATTATATTGAATTTGCAACCTGATGGAGGTCAGTATAGATAGACTAATAGACCAAGTCCCACACACTGCTAGAAGCCTAAATATTTTTTCAGAGCTAGATGCAGAAAAAAAATTATATTGAATTTGCAACCTGATGGAGGTTACTATAGATGTACTAATAGAACATGTCCCACACAGTGCTAGAAGCCTAAATATTTTTTCAGAGCTAGATGCAGAAAAAATTATATTGAATTTGCAACCTGATGGAGGTCAGTATAGATGGACTAATAGAACTAGTCCCACACACTGCTAGAAGCTGAAATATTTTTTCAGAGCTAGATGCAGAAAAAAATTATATTGAATTTGCAACCTGGTGGAGGTTAGTATAGATGGACTAATAGACCAAGTCCCACACACTGCTAGATGCCTAAATATTTTTTCAGATCTAGATGCAGATAAAAATTATTTTTAATTTGCAACCTGATGGAGGTTAGTATAGATTGACTAATAGACCAAGTCCCACACATTGCTAGAAGCCTAAATATTTTTTCAGAGCTAGATGCAGAAAAAAATTATATTGAATTTGCAACCTGATGGAGGTCAGTATAGATGGACTAATAGAACTAGTCCCAAACACTGCTAGAAGCTGAAATATTTTTTCAGAGCTAGATGCAGAAAAAAATTATATTTTATTTGCAACCTGATGGAGGTCAGTATAGATGGACTAATAGAACAAGTCCAACACAGCTAGAAGCTGAAATATTTTTTCAGAGCTAGATGCAGAAAAAAATTATATTGAAGTTGCAACCTGATGGAGGTCAGTATAGATGGACTATTAGAACAAGTCCCACACACTGCTAGAAGCTGAAATATTTTTTCATAGTTAGATACAGAAAAAAAATTATATTGAATTTGCAACCTGATGGAGGTCAGTATAGATGGACTAATAGAACAAGTCCCACACACTGCTAGAAGCCTAAATATTTTTTCAGAGCTAGATGCAGAAAAAAATTATATTGAATTTGCAACCTGATGGAGGTCAGTATAGATGGACTAATAGAACAAGTCCCACACACTGCTCGAAGCCGAAATATTTTTTCAGAGCTAGATGCAGAAAAAAATTATATTGAATTTGCAACCTGATGGAGGTCAGTATAGATGGACTAATAGAACAAGTCCCACACACTGCTAGAAGCTGAAATATTTTTTCAGAGCTAGATGCAGTAAAAAATTATATTGAATTTGCAACCTGATGGAGGTCAGTATAGATGGACTAATAGAACAAGTCCCACACACTGCTAGAAGCCTAAATATTTTTTCAGAGCTAGATGCAGATAAAAATCATTTTTAATTTGCAACCTGGTGGAGGTTAGTATAGATGGACTAATAGACCAAGTCCCACACACTGCTAGAAGCCTAAATATTTTTTCAGAGCTAGATGCAGAAAAAAATTATATTGAATTTGCAACCTGATGGAGGTCAGTATAGATGGACTAATAGAACAAGTCCCACCCACTGCTAGAAGCTGAAATATTTTTTCAGAGCTAGATGCAGAAAAAAAATTATATTGAATTTGCAACCTGATGGAGGTCACTATAGATGGACTTATAGAACATGTCCCACACACTGCTAGAAGCCTAAATATTTTTTCAGAGCTAGATACAGAAAAAATTATATTGAATTTGCAACCTGATGGAGGTCAGTATAGATGGACTAATAGAACAAGTCCCACACACTGCTAGAAGCTGAAATATTTTTTCAGAGCTAGATGCAGTAAAAAATTATATTGAATTTGCAACCTGATGGAGGTCAGTATAGATGGACTAATAGAACAAGTCCCACACACTGCTAGAAGCCTAAATATTTTTTCAGAGCTAGATGCAGATAAAAATCATTTTTAATTTGCAACCTGGTGGAGGTTAGTATAGATGGACTAATAGACCAAGTCCCGCACACTGCTAGAAGCCTAAATATTTTTTCAGAGCTAGATGCAGAAAAAAATTTGATTGAATTTGCAACCTGATGGAGGTTAGTATAGATGGACTAATAGAACAAGTCCCGCACACTGCTAGAAGCCTAAATATTTTTTCAGAGCTAGATGCAGATAAAAAATATTTTTAATTTGCAACCTGGTGGAGGTTAGTATAGATGGACTAATAGACCAAGTCCCACACACTGCTAGAAGCCTTAATATTTCTTCAGAGCTAGATGCGGAAAAAAATTATATTAAATTTGCAACCTGATGGAGGTCAGTATAGATGGACTAATAGAACAAGTTCCACACACTGCTAGAAGCTGAAATATTTTTTCAGAGCTATATGCAGAAAAAAAATTATATTGAATTTGCAACCTGATGGAGGTCAGTAAAGATGGACTAATAGAACATGTCCCACACACCGCTAGAAGCCGAAATATTTTTTCAGAGCTAGATGCAGAAAAAAATTATATTGAATTTGCAACCTGATGGAGGTCAGTATACATGGACTAATAGAACAAGTCCCACACACTGCTTGAAGCCTAAATATTTTTTCAGAGCTAGATGCAGAAAAAAATTAGATTGTATTTGCAACCTGATGGAGGTCAGTATAGATGGACGAATAGAACAAGACCCACACACTGCTAGAATAATAATTATTTTTTCAGAGCTAGATGCAGATAAAAATTATTTTTAATTTGCAACCTGGTGGAGGTTAGTATAGATGGACTAATAGACCAAGTCCCACACACTGCTAGAAGCCTAAATATTTTTTCAGAGCTAGATGCAGAAAAAAATGATATTGAATTTGCAACCTGATGGAGGTCAGTATAGATGGACTAATAGAAAAAGTCCCACACACTGCTAGAAGCTGAAATATTTTTTCAGAGCTAGATGCAGATAAAAATTATTTTTAATTTGCAACCTGGTGGAGGTTAGTATAGATGGACTAATAGACCAAGTCCCACACACTGCTAGAAGCCTAAATATTTTTTCAGAGCTAGATGCAGAAAAAAATTATATTGAATTTGCAACCTTATGGAGGTCAGTATAGATGTACTAATAGAACAAGTCCCACCCACTGTTAGAAGCTGAAATATATTTTCAGAGCTAGATGCAGAAAAAAAATTATATTGAATTTGCAACCTGATGGAGGTCAGCATAGATGGACTAATACAACATGTCCCACAGACTGCTAGAAGCCTAAATATTTTTTCAGAACTAGATGCAGAAAAATTTATATTGAATTTGCAACCTGATGGAGGTCAGTATAGATGGACTAATAGAACAAGTCCCACACACTGTTAGAAGCCGAAATATTTTTTCAGAGCTAGATGCAGAAAAAAATTATATTGAATTTGCAACCTGATGGAGGTCAGTATAGATGGACTAATAGAACAAGTCCCACACACTGCTAGAAGCTGAAATATTTTTTCAGAGCTAGATGTAGAAAAAATTTATATTGAATTTGCAACGTGATGGAGGTCAGTATAGATGGACTAATAGAACAAGTCCCACACACTGCCAGAAGCTGAAATATTTTTTCAGAGCTAGATGCAGAAAAAAATTATATTGAATTTGCAACGTGATGGAGGTCAGTATAGATGGACTAATAGAACAAGCCCCACACACTGCTAGAAGACTAAATATTTTTTAAGAGCTAGATGAAGATAAAAATTATTTTTAATTTGCAACCTGGTGGAGGTTAGTATAGATGGACTAATAGACCAAGTCCCACACACTGCTAGTAGCCTAAATATTTTTTCAGAGCTAGATGCAGAAAAAAATTATATTGAATTTGCAACCTGATGGAGGTCAGTATAGATGGACTAATAGAACAAGTCCCACACACTGCTAAAAGCTGAAATATTTTTTCAGAGCTAGATGCTGAAAAAAATTATATTGAATTTGCAACCTGATAGAGGTCAGTATAGATGGACTAATAGAACAAGCCCCACACACTGCTAGAAGCCTAAATATTTTTTCAGAGCTAGATGCAGAAAAAAAATATTTTTAATTTGCAACCTGGTGGAGTTTAATATAGATGGACTAATAGACCAAGTCCCACACATTGCTAGAAGCCTAAATATTTTTTCAGAGCTAGATGCAGAAAAAAATTAGATTGAATTTGCAACCTGATGGAGGTCAGTATAGATGGACTAATAGAACAAGTCCCACACACTGCTAGAAGCCTAAATATTTTTTCAGAGCTAGATGCGGATAAAAATTATTTTTAATTTGCAACCTGGTGGAGGTTAGTGTAGATGGACTAATAGACCAAGTCCCACACACTGCTAGAAGCCTAAATATTTTTTCAGAGCTAGATGCAGAAAAAAATTATATTGAATTTGCAACCTGATGGAGGTCAGTATAGATGGACTAACAGAACAAGTCCCACACACTGTTAGAAGCCGAAATATTTTTTCAGAGCTAGATGCAGAAAAAAATTATATTGAATTTGCAACCTGATGGAGGTCAGTATAGATGGACTAATAGAACAAGTCCCACACACTGCTAGAAGCTGAAATATTTTTTCAGAGCTAGATGTAGAAAAAATTTATATTGAATTTGCAACGTGATGGAGGTCAGTATAGATGGACTAATAGAACAAGTCCCACACACTGCCAGAAGCTGAAATATTTTTTCAGAGCTAGATGCAGAAAAAAATTATATTGAATTTGCAACGTGATGGAGGTCAGTATAGATGGACTAATAGAACAAGCCCCACACACTGCTAGAAGCCTAAATATTTTTTAAGAGCTAGATGAAGGTAAAAATTATTTTTAATTTGCAACCTGGTGGAGGTTAGTATAGATGGACTAATAGACCAAGTCCCACACACTGCTAGAAGCGTAAGAATATTTTCAGAGCTAGATGCAGAAAAAAATTATATTGAATTTGCAACCTGATGGAGGTCAGTATAGATGGACTAATAGAACTAGTCCCACACACTGCTATAAGCCTAAATATTTTTTCAGAGCTAGATGCAGATAAAAATTATTTTTAATTTGCAACCTGGTGGAGGTTAGTATAGATGGACTAATAGACCAAGTCCCACACACTGCTAGTAGCCTAAATATTTTTTCAGAGCTAGATGCAGAAAAAAATTATATTGAATTTGCAACCTGATGAAGGTCAGTATAGATGGACTAATAGAACAAGTCCCACACACTGCTAAAAGCTGAAATATTTTTTCCGAGCTAGATGCAGAAAAAAATTATATTGAGTTTGCAACCTGATGGAGGTCAGTATAGATGGACTAATAGAACAAGCCCCACACACTGCTAGAAGCCTAAATATTTTTTCAGAGCTAGATGCAGAAAAAAAATATTTTTAATTTGCAACCTGGTGGAGTTTAATATAGATGGACTAATAGACCAAGTCCCACACATTGCTAGAAGCCTAAATATTTTTTCAGAGCTAGATGCAGAAAAAAATTATATTGAATTTGCAACCTGATGGAGGTCAGTATAGATGGACTAATAGAACAAGTCCCACACACTGCTAGAAGCTAAAATATTTTTTTCAGAGCTAGATGGAGAAAAAAATTATATTGAATTTGCAACCTGATGGAGGTCAGTATAGATGGACTAATAGAACAAGTCCCACACACTGCTAGAAGCCTAAATATTTTTTCAGAGCTAGATGCAGATAAAAATTATTTTTAATTTGCAACCTGGTGGAGATTAGTATAGATGGACTAATAGACCAAGTCCCACACACTGCTAAAAGCCTAAAATATTTTTTCAGAGCTAGATGCAGAAAAAAATTATATTGAATTTGCAACCTGATGGAGGTCAGTATAGATGGACTAATAGAACAAGTCCCACACACTGCTAGAAGGTGAAATATTTTTTCAGAGCTAGATGCAGAAAAAAATTATATTGAATTTGCAACCTGATGGAAGTCAGTATAGATGAACTAATAGAACAAGTCCCACACACTGCTAGAAGCCTAAATATTTTTTCAGAGCTAGATGCAGATAAAAATTATTTTAAATTTGCAACCTGGTGGAGGTTAGTATGGATGGACTAATAGACCAAGTCCCACACACTGCTAGAAGCCTAAATATTTTTTCAGAGCTAGATGCAGAAAAAAATTATATTGAATTTGCAACCTGATGGAGGTCAGTATAGATGGACTAATAGAACAAGTCCCACACACTGCTAGAAGCTGAAATATTTTTTCAGAGCTAGATGCAGATAAAAATTATTTTTCATTTGCAACCTGGTGGAGGTTAGTATAGATGGACTAATAGACCAAGTCCCACACACTGCTAGAAGCCTAAATATTTTTTCAGAGTTAGATGCAGAAAAAAATTATATTGAATTTGCAACCTGATGGAGGTCAGTATAGATGGACTAATAGAACAAGTCCCACACACTGCTAGAAGCCGAAATATTTTTTCAGAGCTAGATGCAGAAAAAAATTATATTGAATTTGCAACCTGATGGAGGTCAGTATAGATGGACTAATAGAACAAGGCACTTGGGTACTTCTACAATCCACAAACGGTACACTGAGTCGGGTAACAATAGTAAAAACATATCTAACCATCAGATCACAAAGTAATTTCTTCCTATCACACATTGAGGGAACACCATTATCAAGATTCCAGTTCCAAGCTTATTTAATAAATGCATAACATCGGCAGGGAACCACCCCAAAGATTACGGGACACACTCATTCCGCATAGGCGCGGCCACGGAAGCAGCAAGAGCAGGACTGTCAGAAACGGAAATTCAGAGGATAGGGAGATGGCGATCCATGAGTTTGGCGAGATACATAAGACCGGACTTGTTATCCTAACGTGGTTTGTTTCTTTTACAGGTGACGCTAAGCCAACAGTGTGGGTGATAGGCCACTCGTATATATATTGGGCAGAAAAAAGGGCGAAAGTCCGCCCAGGTGGGAGGAAATTAGAGTTTCATAACACATATTTCAACTGGAGAGGTATTAGAGGCCTGCTATGGCCACAGGTACTAATGGAGGTAATCAAGGTAGGGAGAGAGGCAAGAGGTCTGGTCATCTTAGTTATACAGGCTGGGGGAAACAACCTAGGTCATCACAAGAGCACATAACTAATGGCAATAATGAAACTAGACACTGAGCGCTTCAGACAATTTTTCACAAAACTAGCTATAGTATGGTCAGAGATTGTGCCGATAGCGGTATGGCAAGGTGCGCGAGACATCACGGCCATCGAACGGACAAGGCGGGTAATAAATATTCGGATGGCAAAATTTAGAAGAGACAGAGGTGGTGTAGTGATACAACACCGACAACTGGAAGGAGATAAAGCAGGCCTCATACGGCCCGACGGTGTTCACTTAATGGATATTGGACTGGACATATTCCTGTCAGGACTCCAGGACGGAGTGGAACAAGCGTTAAGAGTGATGGGTGGGGGTCAGAGTCCTGAAAACGAGTAAGCAGGTACCTCCGTGGCCTGGAAATAGAAAGGACATGTTGGAGAGTTACACTTGTTGGCCAACTTGCCGGAGTGGAGACCCAGGGCATGCTGCAACAAGCTGAATTATTTTAGAAATAAAATGCCTTTCTAATGGAATGAGTATAAAGAGTTAATAAAGCTGTGACCGATCCTCACCCATCCAGTTGTAAGAGTTACATTATTGTATTGTCAAGGAAAGGGGGGCGGTAGGGGGGTTGAGCGTCTGGGTTTGGTTGGGGGTCCCCACACTCTGCCTAGGCTAGATGCATTTAAAAATTCTTATTAGATACACAGGAGGTGCAGCTTGCTTCGCAGCTGGGCTACTACGCCCAAAGTATTGCCTAGGCTAGTTGCAGCTAAAAATTCTACGCTGACTAGCAGACACTGAAGCTTTGGAGCAGACCTCTGAGTAAACAGTTCTTCAGACTCAACCATCTGTGTTACCCCAAGCAATAGTGTATGTAGTTTCTTACAGTTAAAAAGGGGGGGGGGGGGAGCGACCCAACCGACCTGGAATTGACGATGCCAACGTCACGTAAGACACAGCAAGGGGACTCCAAAAAGAGTCTCCGTTTTTTCCCAAAATTGTGGCACAGACACCACTTAACCCTAGAATGCATACCTGGGGCCTCGCAGGCCTGTCCTGCTAATTGTTTTCTATTTTCTGCAAGATTACTTTAGTTGGAATGTTGAAACTCTAGGTATTCTTCATGTATATAGCTGTTTGTCATTTGAGTTATTCCGTGTTATTTGCACACGGGCCTAAAAGGCCCCAGGTATGTGAAAGTGTAGATTTTTATGGTCATGCGTTCTAGGGTTAAGTGGCATCAATTGCCCCACAGTGGCTTAAAACGGTTGGTGAGGTAAAATCACCTTTATGAACGTGAGTCTGTCTACATTCTCAGTGGACAGCCGCGTGCGCTTATCTGTCAGCACACCACCAGCAGCGCTGAACACACATTCAGAGAGAACGCTGGCTGCAGGGCATGACAAGATCTCCAAGGCGTGAGTGGCGAGCTCCGGACATTTTTCCAGATTGGAATCCCAAAATGAGCAAGGGTCCAGTGACACAGTCATGGCTTCGATGTTCACTTGGAGATACTCCTGTACCATCCTCTCTAGGCGTTGACTATGTGTCAGACTTCTTGTCTCCTGTGGCCTTGCAAAGGATGGTCTAAAAAAGTGGTGAAACGATTCCACAAAATTACTGTTACCAGCAGATACTGTGTTACTGTTACAGTTTGAGTGATGAAGACACGACAGTCCCACGGTTGGCAAGTTAGAACTGTGAGATTCACTACGTGCACCACTGGTGTTTTGTGGAAAAGCACATGTAAGATTCTGCAACAGCGTCTGCAGATACTCCTGCATGCGTAAATCCCTTTTTATGGCAGGAATTATTTCGGCAAATTTACTTTTGTACCGGGGATCTAAGAGTGTGGCAACCCAGTAGTCGTGATTACTTCGAATTCTGACAATCCGAGGGTCATGTTGCAGGTAGTGCAGCAAGAAGGCACTCATGTGTCTTGCGCATCCAGAAGGACCAAGTCCTTTTTGTGTTGGTAGCGAGGTAAGAATCATGCTTCCTTCCCCTGCCCTCTCCCCCCAACCTCGCACAACAGAAATGTGATCAAAGTCTCCCTCATCTGATGAGTCTTCCATGCCCATCGCCAGTTCGTCCTCTACTTCTTCCTCAGCTCCTGCACCTTCCTCAACAGTTTGGCTGCTACCAAGCGCCCTGGTTAATCCCTCTCCCCCACCCTCCCATGCCTGCCGCCTTGGTGCTGCCGACCGTCTGGACCTTGGAGATGTTATCCCTTCCACATACGACTTCTCATCTACTTCCTCCACCTCCTCTTGTTCCACCTCCTGACTCTGAATTCTGTTTAATGTGTGCTCCAGCATGTAAATCACCGGAATAGTCATGCTGATAATGGCATCGTCGTCAGCACTAAACATCTTTGTCGCCATTTCAAAACTGTGCAGTGTGTGGCGCCCCTGAGGGTTCAGTCGAAACAGAGTTACTGCATCTCACCCAGACGTGTGGTATCTCACCCTCAGGTAAGGAAGGCGTATGGCTCGAGACCCTAACAATATTTAGGCTTCTAGCAGTGTGTGGGACTTGTTCTATTATTCCATCTATACTGACCTCCATCAGGTTGCAAATTCAATATAATTTTTTTCTGCATCTAGCTCTGAAAAAATATTTAAGCTTCTAGCAGTGTGTGGGACTTGTTCTATTAGTCCATCTATACTGACCTCCATCAGGTTGAAAATTCAATATAATTTTTTTCTGCATCTAGCTCTGAAAAAATATTTCGGCTTCTAGCAGTGTGTGGGACTTGTTCTATTAGTCCATCTATACTGACCTCCATCAAGTCCATGGAGGTCAGTACAGATGGACTAATAGACCAAGTCCCACACACTGCTAGAGGCCGAAATATTTTTTCAGAGCTAGATGCAGAAAAAAATTATATTGAATTTGCAACCTGATGGAGGTCAGTATAGATGGACTAATAGAACAAGTCCCACACACTGCTAGAAGCCTAAATATTTTTTCAGAGCTAGATGCAGAAAAAAAATATTTTTAATTTGCAACCTGGTGGAGGTTAGTATAGATGGACTAATAGACCAAGTCCCACACACTGCTAGAAGCCTAAATATTTTTTCAGAGCTAGATGCAGAAAAAAATTAGATTGAATTTGCAAACTAATAGAGGTCAGTATAGATGGACTAATAGAACAAGTCCCACACACTGCTAGAAGCCTAAACATTTTTTCAGAGCTAGATGCAGATAAAAATTATTTTTAATTTGCAACCTGGTGGAGGTTAGTATAGATGGACTAATAGACCAAGTCCCACACGCTGCTAAAAGCCTAAATATTTTTTCAGAGCTAGATGCAGAAGAAAATTATATTGAATTTGCAACCTGATGGAGGTCAGTATAGATGGACTAATAGAACAAGTCCCACACACTGCTAGAAGCCTAAATATTTTTTCAGAGCTAGATGCAGATAAAAATTATTTTTAGTTTGCAACCTGGTGGATATTAGTATAGATGGACTAATAGACCAAGTCCCACACACTGCTAGAAGCCTAAATATTTTTTCAGAGCTAGATGCAGAAAAAAATTATATTGAATTTGAAACCTGATGGAGGTCAGTATAGATGGACTAATAGAACAAGTCCCACACACTGCTAGAAGCATAAATATTTTTTCAGAGATAGATACAGATAAAAATTATTTTTAATTTGCAACCTGGTGGAGGTTAGTATAGATGGACTAATAGACCAAGTCCCACACACTGCTAGAAGCCTAAATATTTTTTCAGAGCTTGATGCAGAAAAAATTTATATTGAATTTGCAACCTGATGGAGGTCAGTATAGATGGACTAATAGAACAAGTCCCACACACTGCTAGAAGCTGAAATATTTTTTCAGAGCTAGATGCAGATAAAAATTATTTTTAATTTGCAACCTGGTGGAGGTTAGTATAGATGGACTAATAGACCAAGTCCCACACACTGCTAGAAACCTAAATATTTTTTCACAGTTAGATGCAGAAAAAAATTATATTGAATTTGCAACCTGATGGAGGTCAGTGTAGATGGAGTAATAGAACAAGTCCCACACACTGCTAGAAGCTGAAATATTTTTTCAGAGCTAGATGCAGAAAAAAATTATATTGAATTTGCAACCTGATGGAGGTCAGTATAGATGGACTAACAGAACAAGTCCCACACACTGCTAGAAGCCTAAATATTTTTTCAGAGCTAGATGCAGAAAAAAATTATATTGAAGTTGCAACCTGATGGAGGTCAGTATAGATGGACTAATATAACAAGTCCCACACACTGATAGAAGCCGAAATATTTTTTCAGAGCTAGATGCAGAAAAAAATTATATTGAATTTGCAACCTGATGGAGGTCAGTATAGATGGACTAATAGAACAAGTCCCACACACTGCTAGAAGCTGAAATATTTTTTCAGAGCTAGATGCAGAAAAAAAATCTATTGAATTTGCAACCTGATGGAGGTCAGTATAGATGGACTAATAGAACAAGTCCGAAACACTGCTAGAAGCTGAAATATTTTTTCAGAGCTAGATGCAGAAAAGAATTATATTGAATTTGCAACCTGATGGAGGTCAGTATAGATGGACTAATAGTACAAGTCCCACACACTGCTAGAAGCCTAAATATTTTTTCAGAGCTAGATGCAGATAAAAATCATTTTTAATTTGCAACCTGGTGGAGGTTAGTATAGATGGACTAATAGACCAAGTCCCACACTCTGCTAGAAGCCTAAATATTTTTTCAGAGCTAGATACAGAAAAAAATTAGATTGAATTTGCAACCTGATGGAGGTCAGTATAGATGGACTAATAGAACCAGTCCCACACACTGCTAGAAGCCTAAATATTTTTTCAGAGCTAGATGCAGATAAAAAATATTTTTAATTTGCAACCAGGTGGAGATTAGTATAGATGGACTAATAGACCAAGTCCCACACACTGCTAGAAGCCTAAATATTTTTTCAGAGCTAGATGCAGAAAAAAATTATTTTGAATTTGCAACCTGATGGAGGTCAGTATAGATGGACTAATAGAACTAGTCCCACACACTGCTAGAAGCTGAAATATTTTTTCTGAGCTAGATGTAGAAAAAAATTATATTAAATTTGCAACCTGATGGAGGTCAGTACAGATGGACTAATAGAACTGGTCCCACACACTGCTAGAAGCTGAAATATTTTTTCAGAGCTAGATGCAGAAAAAAATTATATTGAATTTGCAACCTGATGGAGGTCAGTATAGATGGACTAATAGAACATGTCCCACACACTGCTAGAAGCCTAAATATTTTTTCAGAGCTAGATACAGTAAAAAATTATATTGAATTTGCAACCTGATATAGGTCAGTATAGATGGACTAATAGAACAAGTTCCACACACTGCTAGAAGCATAAATATTTTTTCAGAGCTAGATACAGATAAAAATTATTTTTAATTTGCAACCTAGTGGAGGTTAGTATAGATGGACTTATAGACCAAGTCCCACACACTGCTAGAAGCCTAAATATTTTTTCAGAGCGTGATGCAGAAAAAAATTATATTGAATTTGCAACCTGATGGAGGTCAGTATAGATGGACTAATAGAACAAGTCCTACACACTGCTGGAAGATGAAATATTTTTTCAGAGCTAGATGCAGAAAAAAATTATATTGAATTTGCAACGTGATGGAGGTCAGTATAGATGGACTAATAGAACAAGTCCCACACACTGCTAGAAGCCTAAATATTTTTTCAGAGCTACATGCAGAAAAAAAATATTTCTAATTTGCAACCTGGTGGAGTTTAGTATAGATGGACTAATAGACCAAGTCCCACACACTGCTAGAAGCCTAAATATTTTTTCACAGCTAGATGCAGAAAAAAATTAGATTGAATTTGCAACCTGATGGAGGTAAGTATAGATGGAATAATAGAACAAGTCCCACACACTGCTAGAAGCCTAAATATTTTTTCTGAGCTAGATGCAGATAAAAATTATTTTTAATTTGCAACCTGGTGGAAATTAGTAAAGATGGACTAATAGACCAAGTCCCACACAATGCTAGAAACCTAAATATTTTTTCAGAGCTAGATGCAGAAAAAAATTATATTGAATTTGCAACCTGATGGAGGTCAGTACAGATGGACTTATAGAACTAGTCCCACACACTGCTAGAAGCTGAAATATTTTTTCAGAGCTAGATGCAGAAAAAAATTAGATTGAATTTGCAACCTGCTGGAGGTCAGTATAGATGGACTAATAGAACTAGTCCCACACACTGCTAGAAGCATAACTATTTTTTCAGAGATAGATACAGATAAAAATTATTTTTAATTTGCAACCTGGTGGAGGTTAGTATAGATGGACTAATAGACCAAGTCCCACACACTGGTAGAAGCCTAAATATTTTTTCAGAGCTTGATGCAGAAAAAAATTATATTGAATTTGCAACCTGATGGAGGTCAGTATAGATGGACTAATAGAACAAGTCCCACACACTGCTAGAAGCTGAAATAATTATTCAGAGCTATATGCAGATAAAAATTATTTTTAATTTGCAACCTGGTGGAGGTTAGTATAGATGGACTAATAGACCAAGTCCCACACACTGCTAGAAACCTAAATATTTTTTCAGAGTTAGATGCAGAAAAAAATTATATTGAATTTGCAACCTGATGGAGGTCAGTGTAGATGGACTAATAGAACAAGTCCCACACACAGCTAGAAGCTGAAATATTTTTTCAGAGCCAGATGGAGAAAAAAATTATATTGAATTTGCAACCTGATGGAGGTCAGTATAGATGGACTAATAGAACAAGTCCCACACACTGCTAGAAGCCTAAATATTTTTTCAGAGCTAGATGCAGAAAAAAATTATATTGAATTTGCAACCTGATGGAGGTCAGTATAGATGGACTAATAGACCAAGTCCCACACACTGCTAGAAGCCGAAATATTTTTTCAGAGCTAGATGCAGAAAAAAATAATATTGAATTTGCAACCTGATGGAGGTCAGTATAGATGGACTAATAGAACAAGTCCCACACACTGCTAGAAGCTGAAATATTTTTTCAGAGCTAGATGCAGAAAAAAATTATATTGAATTTGCAACCTGATTGAGGTCAGTATAGATGGACTAATAGAACAAGTCCCACACACTGCTAGAAGCCTAAATATTTTTTCAGAGCTAGATGCAGAAAAAAATTATATTGAATTTGCAACCTGATGGAGGTCAGTATAGATGGACTAATAGACCAAGTCCCACACACTGCTAGAAGCCGAAATATTTTTTCAGAGCTAGATGCAGAAAAAAATTATATTGAATTTGCAACCTGATGGAGGTCAGTATAGATGGACTAATAGAGCAAGTCCCACACACTGCTAGAAGCTGAAATATTTTTTCAGAGCTAGATGCAGAAAAAAATTATATTGAATTTGCAACCTGATGGAGGTCAGTATAGATGGACTAATAGAACAAGTCCCACACACTTCTAGAAGCCTAAATATTTTTTCAGAGCTAGATGCAGATAAAAATCATTTTTAATTTTCAACCTGGTGGAGGTTAGTATAGATGGACTAATAGACCAAGTCCCACATTCTGCTAGAAGCCTAAATATTTTTTCAGAGCTAGATGCAGAAAAAAATTTGATTGAATTTGCAACCTTATGGAGGTCAGTATAGATGGACTAATAGAACAAGTCCCACACACTGCTAGAAGCCTAAATATTTTTTCAGAGCTAGATGCAGATAAAAAATATTTTTAATTTGCAACCTGGTTGAGATTAGTATAGATGGACGAATAGACCAAGTCCCACACACTGCTAGAAGCCTAAATATTTTTTCAGAGCTAGATGCAGAAAAAAATTATATTGAATTTGCAACCTGATGGAGGTCAGTACAGATGGACTAATAGAACTAGTCCCACACACTGCTAGAAGCTGAAATATTTTTTCAGAGATAGATGCAGAAAAAAATTATATTGAATTTGCAACCTGATGTAGGTCAGTACAGATGGACTAATAAAACTAGTCCCACACACTGATAGAAGCTGAAATATTTTTTCAGAGCTAGATGCAGAAAAAAATTATATTGAATTTGCAACCTGATGGAGGTCAGTATAGATGGACTAATAGAACATGTCCCACACACTGCTAGAAGCCTAAATATTTTTTCAGAGCTGGATGCAGAAAAAAATTATATTGAATTTGCAACCTGATGGAGGTCAGTATAGATGGACTAATAGAACAAGTCCTACACACTGCTGGAAGCTGAAATATTTTTTCAGAGCTAGATGCATATAAAAATTATTTTTAAATTTGCAACCTGGTGGAGGTTAGTATAGATGGACTAATAGACCAAGTCCCACACACTGCTCGAAACCTAAATATTTTTTCTGAGTTAGATGCAGAAAAAAATTATATTGAATTTGCAACCTGATGGAGGTCAGTATAGATGGAGTAATAGAACAAGTCCCACACACTGCTAGAAGCCTAAATATTTTTTCAGAGCTAGATGCAGAAAAAAATTATATTGAATTTGCAACCTGATGGAGGTCAGTATAGATGGACTAATAGAACAATTCCCACACATTGCTAGAAGCCTAAATATTTTTTCAGAGCTAGATGCAGAAAAAAATTATATTGAATTTGCAACCTGATGGAGGTCAGTATAGATGGACTAATAGAACAAGTCCCACACACTGCTAGAAGCATAAATATTTTTTCAGAGCTAGATGCAGATAAAAATTATTTTAATTTGCAACCTGGTGGAGGTTAGTATAGATGGACTAATAGACCAAGTCCCACACACTGCTAGAAGCCTAAATATTTTTTCAGAGCTAGATGCAGAAAAAAATTATATTGAATTTGCAACCTGATAGAGGTCAGTACAGATGGACTAATAGAACTAGTCCCACACACTGCTAGAAGCTGAAATATTTTTTCAGAGCTAGATGCAGAAAAAAATTATATTGAATTTGCAACCTGATGTAGGTCAGTACAGATGGACTAATAGAACTAGTCCCACACACTGCTAGAAGCTGAAATATTTTTTCAGAGCTAGATGCAAAAAAAAATTATATTGAATTTGCAACCTGATGGAGGTCAGTATAGATGGACTAATAGAACATGTCCCACACACTGCTAGATGCCTAAATATTTTTTCAGAGCTAGATGCAGAAAAAAATTATATTGAATTTACAACCTGATGGAGGTCAGTATAGATGGACTAATAGAACAAGTCCCACACACTGCTAGAAGCTGAAATATTTTTTCAGAGCTAGATACAGATAAAAATTATTTTTAATTTGCAACCTGGTGGAGGTTAGTATAGATGGACTAATAGACCAAGTCCCACACACTGCTAGAAACCTAAATATTTTTTCAGAGTTAGATGCAGAAAAAAATTATATTGAATTTGCAACCTGATGGAGGTCAGTATAGATGGACTAATGGAACAAGTCCCACACACTGCTAGAAGCCTAAATATTTTTTCAGAGCTAGATGCAGAAAAAATTTATATTGAATTTGCAACCTGATGGAGGTCAGTATAGATGGACTAATAGAACAAGTCCCACACACTGCTAGAAGCCTAAATATTTTTTCAGAGCTAGATGCAGAAAAAAATTATATTGAATTTGCAACCTGATGGAGTTCAGTATAGATGGACTAATAGAACAAGTCCTACACACTGCTGGAAGCTGAAATATTTTTTCAGAGCTAGATTCAGATAAAAAATATTTTTAATTTGCAACCTGGTGGATTTTAGTATAGATGGACTAATAGGCCAAGTCCTACAAACTGCTAGAAACCTAAATATTTTTTCAGAGCTAGATGGAGAAAAAAATTATATTGAATTTGCAACCTGATGGAGGTCAGTATAAATGGACTAATAGAACAAGTCCCACACACTGCTAGAAGCCTAAATATTTTTTCAGAGCTAGATGCAGAAGAAGATTATATAGAATTTGCAACCTGATGGAGGTCAGTATAGATGGACTAATAGAACAAGTCCCACACACTGCTAGAAGCCTAAATATTTTTTCAGAGCTACATGCAGAAAAAAATTATATTGAATTTGCAACCTGATGGAGGTCAGTATAGATGGACGAATAGAACAAGTCCCACACACTGCTAGAAGCCTAAATATTTTTTCAGAGCTAGATGCAGTAAAAATCATTTTTAATTTGCCAACTGGTGGAGGTTAGTATAGATGGACTAATAGACAAAGTCCCACACTCTGCTAAAAGCCTAAATATTTTTTCAGAGCTAGATGCAGAAAAAAATTAGACTGAATTTGCAACCTGATGGAGGTCAGTATAGATGGACTAATAGAACAAGTCCCACACACTGCTTGAAGCCTAAATATTTTTTCAGAGCTAGATGCAGAAAAAAATTATATTGAATTTGCAACCTGATGGAGGTCAGTATAGATGGACTAATAGAACAAGTCCCACACACTGCTAGAAGCTGAAATATTTTTTCAGAGCTAGATGCAGAAAAAAATTATATTGAATTTGCAACCTGATGGAGGTCAGTATAGATGGACTAATAGAACAAGTCCCACACACTGCTAGAAGCCAAAATATTTTTTTAGAGCTAGATGCAGATAAAAATTATTTTTAATTTGCAACCTGGTGGAGGTTAGTATAGATGGACTAATAGACCAAGTCCCACACACTGCTAGAAGCCTAAATATTTTTTCAGAGATAGATGCAGAAAAAAATTATATTGAATTTGCAACCTGATGGAGGTCAGTATAGATGGAATAATAGAACAAGTCCCACACACTGCTAGAAGCTGAAATACTTTTTCAGAGCTAGATGCAGATAAAAATTATTTTTAATATGCAACCTGGTGGAGGTTAGTATGGATGGACTAATAGACCACGTCCCGCACACTGCTAGAAGCCTAAATATTTTTTCAGAGCTAGATGCAGAAATTTTTTTTATTGAATTTGCAACCTGATGGAGGTCAGTATAGATGGACTAATAGAACAAGTCCCACAAACTGCTAGAAGCATAAATATTTTTTCAGAGCTAGATACAGATAAAAATTATTTTAATTTGCAACCTGGTGGAGGTTACTATAGATGAACTAATAGACCAAGTCCCACACACTGCTCGAAGCCTAAATATTTTTTCAGAGCTAGATGCAGAAAAAAATTATATTGAATTTGCAACCTGATGGAGGTCAGTATAGATGGACTAATAGAACAAGTCCCACACACTGCTAGAAGCCTAAATATTTTTTCAGAGCTAGATGTAGATAAAAATTATTTTTAATTTGCAACCTGATGGAGGTCAGTATAGATTGACTAATAGACCAAGTCCCACACACTGCTAGAAGCCTAAATATTTTTTCAGAGCTTGATGCAGAAAAAAATTATATTGAATTTGCAACCTGATGGAGGTCAGTATAGATGGACTAAAAGAACAAGTCCCACACACTGCTAGAAGCCTAAATATTTTTTCAGAGCTAGATGCAGAAAAAAATTATATTGAATTTGCAACCTGATGAAGGTCAGTATATATGGACTAATAGAACAAGTCCCACACACTGCTAGAAGCCTAAATATTTTTTCAGAGCTAGATGCAGAAAAACATTATATTGAATTTGCAACCTGATGGAGGTCAGTATAGATGGACTAATAGAACAAGTCCCACACACTGCTAGAAGCTGAAATATTTTTTCAGAGTTAGATGCAGAAAAAAAATTATATTGAATTTGCAACCTGATGGAGGTCAGTATAGATGGACTAATAGAACATGTCCCATACACTGCTAGAAGCCTAAATATTTTTTCAGAGCTAGATGCAGAAAAAAATTATATTGAATTTGCAACCTGATGGAGGTCAGTATAGATGGACTAATAGAACAAGTCCCACACACTGCTAGAAACAGAAATATTTTTTCAGAGCTAGATGCAGAAAAAAATTATATTGAATTTGCATCCTGATGGAGGTCAGTATAGATGGACTAATAGAACAAGTCCCACACACTGCTAGAAGCTGAAATATTTTTTCAGAGCTAGATGCAGAAAAAAATTATATTGAATTTGCAACCTGATGGAGGTCAGTATAGATGGACTAATAGAACAAGTCCCACACACTGCTAGAAGCCTAAATATTTTTTCAGAGCTAGATGCAGATAAAAATCATTTTTAATTTGCAACCTGGTGGAGGTTAGTATAGATGGACTAATAGACCAAGTCCCACACTCTGCTAGAAGCCTAAATATTTTTTCAGAGCTAGATGCAGAAAAAAAATAGATTGAATTTGCAACCTGATGGAGGTCAGTATAGATTGACTAATAGAACAAGTCCCACACACTGCTAGAAGCCTAAATATTTTTTCAGAGCTAGATGCAGATAACAAATATTTTTAATTTGCAACCTGGTGGAGGTTAGTATAGATGGACTAATAGACCAAGTCCCACACACTGCTAGAAACCTAAATATTTTTTCAGAGTTAGATGCAGAAAAAAATTATATTGAATTTTCAACCTGATGGAGGTCAGTGTAGATGGAGTAATAGAACAAGTCCCACACACTGCTAGAAGCTGAAATATTTTTTCAGAGCTAGATGCAGAAAAAAATTATATTGAATTTGCAACCTGATGGAGGTCAGTATAGATGGACTAATTAAACAAGTCCCACACACTGCTAGAAGCCTAAATATTTTTTCAGAGCTAGATGCAGAAAAAAATTATATTGAATTTGCAACCTGATGAAGGTCAGTATATATGGACTAATAGAACAAGTCCCACACACTGCTAGAAGCCTAAATATTTTTTCAGAGCTAGATGCAGAAAAACATTATATTGAATTTGCAACCTGATGGAGGTCAGTATAGATGGACTAATAGAACAAGTCCCACACACTGCTAGAAGCTGAAATATTTTTTCAGAGTTAGATGCAGAAAAAAAATTATATTGAATTTGCAACCTGATGGAGGTCAGTATAGATGGACTAATAGAACATGTCCCACACACTGCTAGAAGCCTAAATATTTTTTCAGAGCTAGATGCAGAAAAAAATTATATTGAATTTGCAACCTGATGGAGGTCAGTATAGATGGACTAATAGAACAAGTCCCACACACTGCTAGAAGCCGAAATATTTTTTCAGAGCTAGATGCAGAAAAAAATTATATTGAATTTGCATCCTGATGGAGGTCAGTATAGATGGACTAATAGAACAAGTCCCACACACTGCTAGAAGCTGAAATATTTTTTCAGAGCTAGATGCAGAAAAAAATTATATTGAATTTGCAACCTGATGGAGGTCAGTATAGATGGACTAATAGAACAAGTCCCACACACTGCTAGAAGCCTAAATATTTTTTCAGAGCTAGATGCAGATAAAAATCATTTTTAATTTGCAACCTGGTGGAGGTTAGTATAGATGGACTAATAGACCAAGTCCCACACTCTGCTAGAAGCCTAAATATTTTTTCAGAGCTAGATGCAGAAAAAAAATAGATTGAATTTGCAACCTGATGGAGGTCAGTATAGATTGACTAATAGAACAAGTCCCACACACTGCTAGAAGCCTAAATATTTTTTCAGAGCTAGATGCAGATAACAAATATTTTTAATTTGCAACCTGGTGGAGATTAGTATAGATGGACTAATAGACCAAGTCCCACACACTGCTAGAAGCCTAAATATTTTTTCAGAGCTAGATGCAGAAAAAAATTATATTGAATTTGCAACCTGATGGAGGTCAGTACAGATGGACTAATAGAACTAGTCCCACACACTGCTAGAAGCTGAAATATTTTTTCAGAGCTAGATGCAGAAAAAAATTATATTGAATTTGCAACCTGATGGAGGTCAGTATAGAAGGACTAATAGAACAAGTCCCACAAACTGCTAAAAACCTAAATATTTTTTCAGAGCTATATGCAGAAAAAAATTATATTGAATTTTGCAACCTGATGGAGGTCAGTATAGATGGACTAATAGAACAAGTCCCACACACTGCTAGAAGCCGAAATATTTTTTCAGAGCTAGATGCAGAAAAAAATTATATTGAATTTGCAACCTGATGGAGGTCAGTATAGATGGACTAATAGAACAAGTCCCACACATTGCTAGAAGCCAAAATATTTTTTCAGAGCTAGATGCAGTAAAAATCATTTTTAATTTGCCACCTGCTGGAGGTTAGTATAGATCGATTAATAGACCAAGTCCCACACTCTGCTAGAAGCCTAAATATTTTTTCAGAGCTAGACGCAGAAAAAAAAAACAGACAATGTGAACTGAGGTCTAAGATGGCAGACATACAAGAAACAGAGGCATGTTCACACTAGCAAAAAAGAAGCAAGACAAAAATGTATCTCATACCCTACCATAATTATATATAAATGTAAAGCAAAATTGCATAATAAATATAGGGTACTTAGTGAACTATTTTTGATCAAAAAAAGTATACAAGCCGTCCCACCAGCGGCAAGGTGACCCTAAATTGGGACGGTACCTATACTGCCTATATTAAAAACCTTACTGTATATCAAAGTTGAAGTATTGCATATAAAAGGGTAGACAAATAGGACCGGGTCCCAACTCCAGACCACCTAGGCCCGTGGTAAGCTACATATATACCAATCAGCTCAACAAAGGGCATGCCACACCCTTAAATTGCACAGAATGCAAACAAGTCAAAAAACCAGACAATGTGAACTGAGGTCTAAGATGGCAGACATACAAGAAACAGAGGCATGGTCACACTAGCAAAAAAGAAGCAAGACAAAAATGTATCTCATACCCTACCATAATTATATATAAATGTAAAGCAAAATTGCATAATAAATATAGGGTACTTAGTGAACTATTTTTGATCAAAAAAAGTATACAAGCCGTCCCACCAGCGGCAAGGTGACCCTAAATTGGGACGGTACCTATACTGCCTATATTAAAAACCTTACTGTATATCAAAGTTGAAGTATTGCATATAAAAGGGTAGACAAATAGGACCGGGTCCCAACTCCAGACCACCTAGGCCCGTGGTAAGCTACATATATACCAATCAGCTCAACAAAGGGCATGCCACACCCTTAAATTGCACAGAATGCAAACAAGTCAAAAAACCAGACAATGTGAACTGAGGTCTAAGATGGCAGACATACAAGAAACAGAGGCATGTTCACACTAGCAAAAAAGAAGCAAGACAAAAATATATCTCATACCCTACCATAATTATATATAAATGTAAAGCAAAATTGCATAATAAATATAGGGTACTTAGTGAACTATTTTTGATCAAAAAAAGTATACAAGCCGTCCCACCAGCGGCAATGTGACCCTAAATTGGGACGGTACCTATACTGCCTATATTAAAAACCTTACTGTATATCAAAGTTGAAGTATTGCATATAAAAGGGTAGACAAATAGGACCGGGTCCCAACTCCAGACCACCTAGGCCCGTGGTAAGCTACATATATACCAATCAGCTCAACAAAGGGCATGCCACACCCTTAAATTGCACAGAATGCAAACAAGTCAAAAAACCAGACAATGTGAACTGAGGTCTAAGATGGCAGACATACAAGAAACAGAGGCATGTTCACACTAGCAAAAAAGAAGCAAGACAAAAATATATCTCATACCCTACCATAATTATATATAAATGTAAAGCAAAATTGCATAATAAATATAGGGTACTTAGTGAACTATTTTTGATCAAAAAAAGTATACAAGCCGTCCCACCAGCGGCAAGGTGACCCTAAATTGGGACGGTACCTATACTGCCTATATTAAAAACCTTACTGTATATCAAAGTTGAAGTATTGCATATAAAAGGGTAGACAAATAGGACCGGGTCCCAACTCCAGACCACCTAGGCCCGTGGTAAGCTACATATATACCAATCAGCTCAACAAAGGGCATGCCACACCCTTAAATTGCACAGAATGCAAACAAGTTAAAAAACCAGACAATGTGAACTGAGGTCTAAGATGGCAGACATACAAGAAACAGAGGCATGTTCACACTAGCAAAAAAGAAGCAAGACAAAAATATATCTCATACCCTACCATAATTATATATAAATGTAAAGCAAAATTGCATAATAAATATAGGGTACTTAGTGAACTATTTTTGATCAAAAAAAGTATACAAGCCGTCCCACCAGCGGCAAGGTGACCCTAAATTGGGACGGTACCTATACTGCCTATATTAAAAACCTTACTGTATATCAAAGTTGAAGTATTGCATATAAAAGGGTAGACAAATAGGACCGGGTCCCAACTCCAGACCACCTAGGCCCGTGGTAAGCTACATATATACCAATCAGCTCAACAAAGGGCATGCCACACCCTTAAATTGCACAGAATGCAAACAAGTCAAAAAACCAGACAATGTGAACTGAGGTCTAAGATGGCAGACATACAAGAAACAGAGGCATGTTCACACTAGCAAAAAAGAAGCAAGACAAAAATATATCTCATACCCTACCATAATTATATATAAATGTAAAGCAAAATTGCATAATAAATATAGGGTACTTAGTGAACTATTTTTGATCAAAAAAAGTATACAAGCCGTCCCACCAGCGGCAAGGTGACCCTAAATTGGGACGGTACCTATACTGCCTATATTAAAAACCTTACTGTATATCAAAGTTGAAGTATTGCATATAAAAGGGTAGACAAATAGGACCGGGTCCCAACTCCAGACCACCTAGGCCCGTGGTAAGCTACATATATACCAATCAGCTCAACAAAGGGCATGCCACACCCTTAAATTGCACAGAATGCAAACAAGTCAAAAAACCAGACAATGTGAACTGAGGTCTAAGATGGCAGACATACAAGAAACAGAGGCATGTTCACACTAGCAAAAAAGAAGCAAGACAAAAATATATCTCATACCCTACCATAATTATATATAAACGTAAAGCAAAATTGCATAATAAATATAGGGTACTTAGTGAACTATTTTTGATCAAAAAAAGTATACAAGCCGTCCCACCAGCGGCAAGGTGACCCTAAATTGGGACGGTACCTATACTGCCTATATTAAAAACCTTACTGTATATCAAAGTTGAAGTATTGCATATAAAAGGGTAGACAAATAGGACCGGGTCCCAACTCCAGACCACCTAGGCCCGTGGTAAGCTACATATATACCAATCAGCTCAACAAAGGGCATGCCACACCCTTAAATTGCACAGAATGCAAACAAGTCAAAAAACCAGACAATGTGAACTGAGGTCTAAGATGGCAGACATACAAGAAACAGAGGCATGTTCACACTAGCAAAAAAGAAGCAAGACAAAAATATATCTCATACCCTACCATAATTATATATAAATGTAAAGCAAAATTGCATAATAAATATAGGGTACTTAGTGAACTATTTTTGATCAAAAAAAGTATACAAGCCGTCCCACCAGCGGCAAGGTGACCCTAAATTGGGACGGTACCTATACTGCCTATATTAAAAACCTTACTGTATATCAAAGTTGAAGTATTGCATATAAAAGGGTAGACAAATAGGACCGGGTCCCAGCTCCAGACCACCTAGGCCCGTGGTAAGCTACATATATACCAATCAGCTCAACAAAGGGCATGCCACACCCTTAAATTGCACAGAATGCAAACAAGTCAAAAAACCAGACAATGTGAACTGAGGTCTAAGATGGCAGACATACAAGAAACAGAGGCATGTTCACACTAGCAAAAAAGAAGCAAGACAAAAATATATCTCATACCCTACCATAATTATATATAAATGTAAAACAAAATTGCATAATAAATATAGGGTACTTAGTGAACTATTTTTGATCAAAAAAAGTATACAAGCCGTCCCACCAGCGGCAAGGTGACCCTAAATTGGGACGGTACCTATACTGCCTATATTAAAAACCTTACTGTATATCAAAGTTGAAGTATTGCATATAAAAGGGTAGACAAATAGGACCGGGTCCCAACTCCAGACCACCTAGGCCCGTGGTAAGCTACATATATACCAATCAGCTCAACAAAGGGCATGCCACACCCTTAAATTGCACAGAATGCAAACAAGTCAAAAAACCAGACAATGTGAACTGAGGTCTAAGATGGCAGACATACAAGAAACAGAGGCATGTTCACACTAGCAAAAAAGAAGCAAGACAAAAATATATCTCATACCCTACCATAATTATATATAAATGTAAAGCAAAATTGCATAATAAATATAGGGTACTTAGTGAACTATTTTTGATCAAAAAAAGTATACAAGCCGTCCCACCAGCGGCAAGGTGACCCTAAATTGGGACGGTACCTATACTGCCTATATTAAAAACCTTACTGTATATCAAAGTTGAAGTATTGCATATAAAAGGGTAGACAAATAGGACCGGGTCCCAACTCCAGACCACCTAGGCCCGTGGTAAGCTACATATATACCAATCAGCTCAACAAAGGGCATGCCACACCCTTAAATTGCACAGAATGCAAACAAGTCAAAAAACCAGACAATGTGAACTGAGGTCTAAGATGGCAGACATACAAGAAACAGAGGCATGTTCACACTAGCAAAAAAGAAGCAAGACAAAAATATATCTCATACCCTACCATAATTATATATAAATGTAAAGCAAAATTGCATAATAAATATAGGGTACTTAGTGAACTATTTTTGATCAAAAAAAGTATACAAGCCGTCCCACCAGCGGCAAGGTGACCCTAAATTGGGACGGTACCTATACTGCCTATATTAAAAACCTTACTGTATATCAAAGTTGAAGTATTGCATATAAAAGGGTAG
Source organism: Phyllobates terribilis (assembly GCF_046119375.1). NCBI lineage: Eukaryota > Metazoa > Chordata > Amphibia > Anura > Dendrobatidae > Phyllobates > Phyllobates terribilis. The sequence goes on along the minus strand of NW_027362768.1, from coordinate 53,210,184 downwards.
ACAAATAGGACCGGGTCCCAACTCCAGACCACCTAGGCCCGTGGTAAGCTACATATATACCAATCAGCTCAACAAAGGGCATGCCACACCCTTAAATTGCACAGAATGCAAACAAGTCAAAAAACCAGACAATGTGAACTGGGGTCTAAGATGGCAGACATACAAGAAACAGAGGCATGTTCACACTAGCAAAAAAGAAGCAAGACAAAAATATATCTCATACCCTACCATAATTATATATAAATGTAAAGCAAAATTGCATAATAAATATAGGGTACTTAGTGAACTATTTTTGATCAAAAAAAGTATACAAGCCGTCCCACCAGCGGCAAGGTGACCCTAAATTGGGACGGTACCTATACTGCCTATATTAAAAACCTTACTGTATATCAAAGTTGAAGTATTGCATATAAAAGGATAGACAAATAGGACCGGGTCCCAACTCCAGACCACCTAGGCCCGTGGTAAGAACAAGTCCCACACACTGCTAGAAGCCTAAATATTTTTTCAGAGATAGATGCAGAAAAAAATTATATTGAATTTGCAACCTGATGGAGGTCAGTATGGATGGACTAATAGAACAAGTCCCACACACTGCTAGAAGCTGAAATACTTTTTCAGAGCTAGATGCAGATAAAAATTATTTTTAATATGCAACCTGGTGGAGGTTAGTATGGATGGACTGATAGACCAAGTCCCGCACACTGCTAGACGCCTAAATATTTTTTTCAGAGCTAGATGCAGAAAAAAATTATATTGAATTTGCAACCTGATGGAGGTCAGTATAGATGGACTAATAGAACAAGTCCCACACACTGCTAGAAACTGAAATATTTTTTCAGAACTAGATGTAGAAAAAAAAATTATATTGAATTTGCAACCTGATGGAGGTCAGTATAGATGGACTAATAGAACAAGTCCCACACACTGCTAGAAGCCTAAATATTTTTTCAGAGCTAGATGCAGAAAAAAATTATATTGAATTTGCAACCTGATGGAGGTCAGTATAGATGGACTAATAGAACAAGTCCCACACACTGCTAGAAGCCTAAATATTTTTTCAGAGCTAGATGCAGAAATTTTTTTTATTGAATTTGCAACCTGATGGAGGTCAGTATAGGTGGACTAATAGAACAAGTCCCACACACTGCTAGAAGCATAAAAATTTTTTCAGAGCTAGATACAGATAAAAATTATTTTAATTTGCAACCTGGTGGAGGTTAGTATAGATGGACTAATAGACCAAGTCCCACACACTGCTAGAAGCCTAAATATTTTTTCAGAGCTAGATGCAGAAAAAAATTATATTGAATTTGCAACCTGATGGAGGTTAGTATAGATGGACTAATAGAACAAGTCCCACACACTGCTAGAAGCCTAAATATTTTTTCAGAGCTAGATGCAGATAAAAATTATTTTTAATTTGCAACCTGATGGAAGTCAGTATAGATTGATTAATAGACCAAGTCCCACACACTGCTAGAAGCCTAAATATTTTTTCAGAGCTTGATGCAGAAAAAAATTATATTGAATTTGCAACCTGATGGAGGTCACTATAGATGGACTCATAGAACAAGTCCCACACACTGCTAGAAGCTGAAATATTTTTTCAGAGCTAGATGCAGATATAAATTATTTTTAATTTGCAACCTGGTGGAGGTTAGTATAGATGGACTAATAGACCAAGTCCCACACACTGCTAGAAACCTAAATATTTTTTCAGAGTTAGATGCAGAAAAAAATTATATTGAATTTGCAACCTGATGTAGGTCAGTGTAGATGGAGTAATAGAACAAGTCCCACACACTGCTAGAAGCTGAAATATTTTTTCAGAGCTAGATGCAGAAAAAAATTATATTGAATTTGCAACCTGATGGAGGTCAGTATAGATGGACTAATAGAACAAATCCCACACACTGCTAGAAGCCTAAATATTTTTTCAGAGCTAGATGCAGAAAAAAATTATATTGAATTTGCAACCTGATGGAGGTCAGTATAGATGGACTAATAGAACAAGTCCCACACACTGCTAGAAGCCTAAATATTTTTTCAGAGCTAGATGCAGTAAAAAATTATATTGAATTTGCAACCTGATGGAGGTCAGTATAGATGGACTAATAGAACAAGTCCCACACACTGCTAGAAGCCGAAATATTTTTTCAGAGCTAGATGCAGAAAAAAATTATATTGAATTTGCAACCTGATGGAGGTCAGTATAGATGGACTAATAGAACAAGTCCCACACACTGCTAGAAGCTGAAATATTTTTTCAGAGCTAGATGCAGAAAAAAATTATATTGAATTTGCAACCTGATGGAGGTCAGTATAGATGGACTAATAGAACAAGTCCCACACACTGCTAGAAGCCTAAATATTTTTTCAGAGCTAGATGCAGATAAAAATCATTTTTAATTTGCAACCTGGTGGAAGTTAGTATAGATGGACTAATAGACCAAGTCCCACACTCTGCTAGAAGCCTAAATATTTTTTCAGAGCTAGATGCAGAAAAAAAATAGATTGAATTTGCAACCTGATGGAGGTCAGTATAGATTGACTAATAGAACAAGTCCCACACACTGCTAGAAGCCTAAATATTTTTTCAGAGCTAGATGCAGAAAAAAATTATATTGAATTTGCAACCTAATGGAGGTCAGTACAGATGGACTAATAGAACTAGTCCCACACACTGCTAGAAGCTGAAATATTTTTTCAGAGCTAGATGCAGAAAAAAATTATATTGAATTTGCAACCTGATGGAGGTCAGTATAGAAGGACTAATAGAACAAGTCCCACAAACTGATAGAAGCCTAAATATTTTTTCAGAGCTAGATGAAGATAAAAATTATTTTTAATTTGCAACCTGGTGGAGGTTAGTATAGATGGACTAATAGACCAAGTCCCACACTCTGCTAGAAGCCTAAATATTTTTTCAGAGCTAGATGCAGAAAAAAATTATATTGAATTTGCAACCTGATGGAGGTCAGTATAGATGGACTAATAGAACAAGTCCCACACAATGCTAGAAGCCTAAATATTTTTTCAGAGCTAGATGCAGATAAAAATTATTTTTAATTTGCAACCTGGTGGAGGTTAGTATAGATGGACTAATAGACCAAGTCCCACACACTGCTAGAAGACTAAATATTTTTTCAGAGCTAGATGCAGAAAAAAATTATATTGAATTTGCAACCTGATGGAGGTCAGTATAGATGGACTAATAGAACAAGTCCCACACTGCTAGAAGCTGAAATATTTTTTCAGAGCTAGATGCAGATAAAAATTATTTTTAATATGCAACCTGGTGGAGGTTAGTATGGATGGACTAATAGACCAAGTCCCGCACACTGCTAGAAGCCTAAATATTTTTTTCAGAGCTAGATGCAGAAAAAAATTATATTGAATTTGCAACCTGATGGAGGTCAGTGTAGATGGAGTAATAGAACAAGTCCCACACACTGCTAGAAGGTGAAATATTTTTTCAGAGCTAGATGCAGAAAAAAATTATATTGAATTTGCAACCTGATGGAGGTCAGTATAGATGGACTAATAGAACAAATCCCACACACTGCTAGAAGCCTAAATATTTTTTCAGAGCTAGATGCAGAAAAAAATTATATTGAATTTGCAACCTGATGGAGGTCAGTATAGATGGACTAATAGAACAAGTCCCACACACTGCTAGAAGCCTAAATATTTTTTCAGAGCTAGATGCAGTAAAAAATTATATTGAATTTGCAACCTGATGGAGGTCAGTATAGATGGACTAATAGAACAAGTCCCACACACTGCTAGAAGCCGAAATATTTTTTCAGAGCTAGATGCAGAAAAAAATTATATTGAATTTGCAACCTGATGGAGGTCAGTATAGATGGACTAATAGAACAAGTCCCACACACTGCTAGAAGCCTAAATATTTTTTCAGAGCTAGATGCAGATAAAAATCATTTTTAATTTGCAACCTGGTGGAGGTTAGTATAGATGGACTAATAGACCAAGTCCCACACTCTGCTAGAAGCCTAAATATTTTTTCAGAGCTAGATGCAGAAAAAAATTATATTGAATTTGCAACCTGATGGAGGTCAGTATAGATGGACTAATAGAACAAGTCCCACACAATGCTAGAAGCCTAAATATTTTTTCAGAGCTAGATGCAGATAAAAATTATTTTTAATTTGCAACCTGGTGGAGGTTAGTATAGATGGACTAATAGACCAAGTCCCACACACTGCTAGAAGCCTAAATATTTTTTCAGAGCTAGATGCAGAAAAAAATTATATTGAATTTGCAACCTGATGGAGGTCAGTATAGATGGACTAATAGAACAAGTCCCACACTGCTAGAAGCTGAAATATTTTTTCAGAGCTAGATGCAGATAAAAATTATTTTTAATATGCAACCTGGTGGAGGTTAGTATGGATGGACTAATAGACAAAGTCCCGCACACTGCTAGAAGCCTAAATATTTTTTTCAGAGCTAGATGCAGAAAAAAATTATATTGAATTTGCAACCTGATGGAGGTCAGTATAGATGGACTAATAGAACAAGTCCCACACACTGCTAGAAACTGAAATATTTTTTCAGAGCTAGATGCAGAAAAAAAATTATATTGAATTTTCAACCTGATGGAGGTCATTATAGATGGACTAATAGAACATGTCCCACACACTGCTACAAGCCTAAATATTTTTTCAGAGCTAGATGCAGAAAAAAATTATATTGAATTTGCAACCTGATGGAGGTCAGTATAGATGGACTAATAGAACAAGTCCCACACACTGCTAGAAGCATAAATATTTTTTCAGAGCTAGATACAGATAAAAATTATTTTTAATTTGCAACCTGGTGGAGGCTAGTATAGATGGACTAATAGACCAAGTCCCACACACTGCTAGAAGCCTAAATATTTTTTCAGAGCTTGATGTAGAAAAAAATTATATTGAATTTGCAACCTGATGGAGGTCAGTATAGATGGACTAATAGAACAAGTCCTACACACTGCTGGAAGCTGAAATATTTTTTCAGAGCTAGATGCAGATAAAAATTATTTTTAATTTTCAACGTGGTGGAGGTTAGTATAGATGGACTAATAGACCAAATCCCACACACTGCTAGAAACCTAAATATTTTTTCAGAGTTAGATGCAGAAAAAAATTATATTGAATTTGCAACCTGATGGAGGTCAGTATAGATGTAGTAATAGAACAAGTCCCACACACTGCTAGAAGCTGAAATATTTTTTCAGAGCTAGATGCAGATAAAAATTATATTGAATTTGCAACCTGATGGAGGTCAGTATAGATGGACTAATAGAACAAGTCCCACACACTGCTAGAAGCCTAAATATTTTTTCAGAGCTAGATGCAGAAAAAAATTATATTGAATTTGCAACCTGATGGAGGTCAGTATAGATGGAATAATAGAACAAGTCCTACACACTGCTGGAAGCTGAAATATTTTTTCAGAGCTAGATGCAGATAAAAAATATTTTTAATTTGCAACCTGGTGGAGGTTAGTATAGATGGACTAATAGACCGAGTCCCACACACTGCTAGAAACCTAAATATTTTTTCAGAATTAGATGCAGAAAAAAATTATATTGAATTTGCAACATGATGGAGGTCAGTATAGATGGAGTAATAGAACAAGTCCCACACACTGCTAGAAGCTGAAATATTATTTCAGAGCTAGATGCAGAAAAAAATTATATAGAATTTGCAACCTGATGGAGGTCAATATAAATAGACTAATAGAACAAGTCCCACACACTGCTAGAAGCCTAAATATTTTTTCAGAGCTAGAAGCAGAAAAAAATTATATTGAATTTGCAACCTGATGGAGGTCAGTATAGATGGACTAATAGAACATGTCAAACACACTGCTAGAAGCCTAAATATATTTTCAGAGCTAGAAGCAGAAAAAAATTATATTGAATTTGCAACCTGATGGAGGTCAGTATAGATGGACTCATAGAACAAGTCCCACACACTGCTAGAAGCCGAAATATTTTTTCAGAGCTAGATGCAGAAAAAAATTATATTGAATTTGCAACCTGATGGAGGTCAGTATAGATGGACTAATAGAACAAGTCCCACACACTGCTAGAAGCCTAAATATTTTTTCAGAGCTAGATGCAGATAAAAATCATTTTTAATTTGCCACCTGGTGGAGGTTAGTATAGATGGACTAATAGACCAAGTCCCACACTCTGCTAGAAGCCTAAATATTTTTTCAGAGCTAGATGCAGAAAAAAATTAGATTGAATTTGCAACCTGATGGAGGTCAGTATAGATGGACAAATAGAACAAGTCCCACACACTGCTACAAGCCTAAATATTTTTTCAGAGCTAGATGCAGATAAAAAATATTTTTAATTTGCAACCTGGTGGAGGTTAGTATAGATGGACTAATAGACCACGTCCCACACACTGCTTGAAACCTAAATATTTTTTCAGAGCTAGATGAAGAAAAAAATTATATTGAATTTGCAACCTGATGGAGGTCAGTATAGATGGACTAATAGAACTAGTCCCACACACTGCTAGAAGCTGAAATATTTTTTCAGAGCTAGATGCAGAAAAAAATGATATTGAATTTGCAACCTGATGGAGGTCAGTATAGATGGACTAATAGAGCAAGTCCCACACACTGCTAGAAGCCTAAATATTTTTTCAGAGCTAGATGCAGATAAAAATTATTTTTGATTTGCAACCTGGTGGAGGTTAGTATAGATGGACTTATAGACCAAGCCCCACACACTGCTAAAAGCCTAAATATTTTTTCAGAGCTAGATGCAGAAAAAAATTATATTGAATTTTGCAACCTGATGGAGGTCAGTATAGATGGACTAATAGAACATGTCCCACACACTGCTAGAAGCCTAAATATTTTTTCAGAGCTAGGTGCAGAAAAAAATTATATTGAATTTGCAACCTGATGGAGGTCAGTATAGATGGACTAATAGAACAAGTCCCACAAACTGCTAGAAGCATAAATATTTTTTCAGAGCTAGATACATATAAAAATTATTTTTAATTTGCAACCTGGTGGAGGTTAGTATAGATGGACTAATAGACCAAGTCCCACACACTGCTAGAAGCCTAAATATTTTTTCAGAGCTTGATGCAGAAAAAAATTATATTGAATTTGCAACCTGATGGAGGTCAGTATAGATGGACTAATAGAACAAGTCCCACACACTGCTGGAAGCTGAAATATTTTTTCAGAGCTAGATGCAGATAAAAATTATTTTTAATTTTCAACCTGGTAGAGGTTAGTATAGATGGACTAATAGACCAAGTCCCACACACTGCTAGAAACCTAAATACTTTTTCAGAGTTAGATGCAGAAAAAAATTATATTGAATTTGCAACCTGATGGAGGTCAGTATAGATGGAGTAATAGAACAAGTCCCACACACTGCTAGAAGCTGAAACATTTTTTCAGAGCTAGATGCAGAAAAAAATTATATTGAATTTGCAACCTGATGGAGGTCAGTATACATGGGCTAATAGAACAAGTCCCACACACTGCTAGAAGCCTAAATATTTTTTCAGAGCTAGATGCAGATAAAAATTATTTTTGATTTGCAACCTGGTGGAGGTTAGTATATATGGACTAATAGACCAAGCCCCACACACTGCTAAAAGCCTAAATATTTTTTCAGAGCTAGATGCAGAAAAAAATTATATTGAATTTTGCAACCTGATGGAGATCAGTATAGATGGACTAATAGAACAAGTCCCACACACTGCTAGAAGCTGAAATATTTTTTCAGAGCTAGATGCAGATAAAAAATATTTTTAATTTGCAACCTGTGGAGGTTAGTATAGATGGACTAATAGACCAAGTCCCACACACTGCTAGAAACCTAAATATTTTTTCAGAATTAGATGCAGAAAAAAATTATATTGAATTTGCAACATGATGGAGGTCAGTATAGATGGAGTAATAGAACAAGTCCCACACACTGCTAGAAGCTGAAATATTATTTCAGAGCTAGATGCAGAAAAAAAATATATTGAATTTGCAACCTGATGGAGTTCAATATAAATGGACTAATAGAACAAGTCCCACACACTGCTAGAAGCCTAAATATTTTTTCAGAGCTAGATGCAGAAAAAAATTATATTGAATTTGCAACCTGATGGAGGTCAGTATAGATGGACTAATAGAACATGTCAAACACACTGCTAGAAGCCTAAATATTTTTTCAGAGCTAGAAGCAGAAAAAAATTATATTGAATTTGCAACCTGATGGAGGTCAGTATAGATGGACTCATAGAACAAGTCCCACACACTGCTAGAAGCCGAAATATTTTTTCAGAGCTAGATGCAGAAAAAAATTATATTGAATTTGCAACCTGATGGAGGTCAGTATAGATGGACTAATAGAACAAGTCCCACACACTGCAAGAAGCCTAAATATTTTTTCAGAGCTAGATGCAGATAAAAATCATTTTTAATTTGCCACCTGGTGGAGGTTAGTATAGATGGACTAATAGACCAAGTCCCACACTCTGCTAGAAGCCTAAATATTTTTTCAGAGCTAGATGCAGAAAAAAATTATATTGAATTTGCAACCTGATGGAGGTCAGTATAGATGGACTAATAGAACATGTCCCACACACTGCTAGAAGCCTAAATATTTTTTCAGAGCTAGATGCAGAAAAAAATTATATTGAATTTGCAACCTGATGGAGGTCAGTATAGATGGACTAATAGAACAAGTCCCACACACTGCTAGAAGCATAAATATTTTTTCAGAGCTAGATACAGAAAAAAATTATTTTTAATTTGCAACCTGGTGGAGGTTAGTATAGATGGACTAATAGACCAAGTCCCACACAATGCTAGAAGTCTAAATATTTTTTCAGAGCTTGATGCAGAAAAAAATTATATTGAATTTGCAACCTGATGGAGGTCAGTATAGATGGACTAATAGAACAAGTCCCACACACTGCTGGAAGCTGAAATATTTTTTCAGAGCTAGATGCAGATAAAAATTATTTTTAATTTTCAACCTGGTGGAGGTTAGTATAGATGGACTAATAGACCAAGTCCCACACACTGCTAGAAACCTAAATATTTTTTCAGAGTTAGATGCAGAAAAAAATTATATTGAATTTGCAACCTGATGGAGGTCAGTATAGATGGAGTAATAGAACAAGTCCCACACACTGCTAGAAGCTGAAACATTTTTTCAGAGCTAGATGCAGAAAAAAATTATATTGAATTTGCAACCTGATGGAGGTCAGTATAGATGGACTAATAGAACATGTCAAACACACTGCTAGAAGCCTAAATATTTTTTCAGAGCTAGAAGCAGAAAAAAATTATATTGAATTTGCAACCTGATGGAGGTCAGTAGAGATGGACTAATAGAACAAGTCCCACACACTGCTAGAAGCCGAAATATTTTTTCAGAACTAGATGCAGAAAAAAATTATATTGAATTTGCAACCTGATGGAGGTCAGTATAGATGGACTAATAGAACAAGTCCCACACACTGCTAGAAGCCTAAATATTTTTTCAGAGCTAGATGCAGATAAAAATTATTTTTAATTTGCCACCTGGTGGAGGTTAGTATAGATGGACTAATAGACCAAGTCCCACACTCTGCTAGAAGCCTAAAGATTTTTTCAGAGCTAGATGCAGAAAAAAATTATATTGAATTTGCAACCTGATGGAGGTCAGTATAGATGGACTAATAGAACATGTCCCACACACTGCTAGAAGACTAAATAATTTTTCAGAGCTAGATGCAGAAAAAAATTATATTGAATTTGCAACCTGATGGAGGTCAGTATAGATCGACTAATAGAACAAGTCCCACACACTGCTAGAAGCATAAATATTTTTTCAGAGCTTCATACAGATAAAAATTATTTTTAATTTGCAACCTGGTGGAGGTTAGTATAGATGGACTAATAGACCAAGTCCCACACACTGCTAGAAGCCTAAATATTTTTTCAGAGCTTGATGCAGAAAAAAATTATATTGAATTTGCAACCTGATGGAGGTCAGTATAGATGGACTAATAGAACAAGTCCTACACACTGCTGGAAGCTGAAATATTTTTTCAGAGCTAGTTGCAGATAAAAAATATTTTTAATTTTCAACCTGGTGGAGGTTAGTATAGATGGACTAATAGACCAAGTCCCACACACTGCTAGAAACCTAAATATTTTTTCAGAGTTAGATGCAGAAAAAAATTATATTGAATTTGCAACCTGATGGAGGTCAGTATAGATGGACTAATAGAACTAGTCCCACGCACTGCTAGAAGCTGAAATATTTTTTCAGAGCTAGATGCAGAAAAAAATTAGATTGAATTTGCAACCTGATGGAGGTCAGTATAGATGGACTAATAGAACAAGTCCCACACACTGCTAGAAGCTGAAATATTTTTTCAGAGCTAGATGCAGATAAAAAATATTTTTAATTTGCAACCTGGTGGAGGTTAGTATAGATGGACTAATAGACCAAGTCCCACACACTGCTAGAAACCTAAATATTTTTTCAGAATTAGATGCGGAAAAAAATGATATTGAATTTGCAACATGATGGAGGTCAGTATAGATGGAGTAATAGAACAAGTCCCACACACTGCTAGAAGCTGAAATATTATTTCAGAGCTAGATGCAGAAAAAAATTATATTGAATTTGCAACCTGATGGAGTTCAATATAAATGCACTAATAGAATAAGTCCCACACACTGCTTGAAGCCTAAATATTTTTTCAGAGCTAGATGCAGAAAAAAATTATATTGAATTTGCAACCTGATGGAGGTCAGTATAGATGGACTAATAGAACATGTGAAACACACTGCTAGAAGCCTAAATATTTTTTCAGAGCTAGAAGCAGAAAAAAATTATATTGAATTTGCAACCTGATGGAGGTCAGTATAAATTGACTAATAGAACAAGTCCCACACACTGCTAGAAGCCGAAATATTTTTTCAGAGCTAGATGCAGATAAATATAATTTTTAATTTGCCACCTGGTGGAGGTTAGTATAGATGGACTAATAGACCAAGTCCCACACTCTGCTAGAAGCCTAAATATTTTTTCAGAGCTAGATGCAGAAAAAAATTATATTGAATTTGCAACCTGATGGAGGTCAGTATAGATGGACTAACAGAACAAGTCCCACACACTGCTACAAGCCTAAATATTTTTTCAGAGCTAGATGCAGATAAAAAATATTTTTAATTTGCAACCTGGTGGAGGTTAGTATAGATGGACTAATAGACCAAGTCCCACACACTGCTTGAAGCCTAAATATTTTTTCAGAGCTAGATGCAGAAAAAAATTATATTGAATTTGCAACCTGATGGAGGTCAGTATAGATGGACTAATAGAACTAGTCCCACACACTGCTAGAAGCTGAAATATTTTTTCAGAGCTAGATGCAGAAAAAAATTAGATTGAATTTGCAACCTGATGGAGGTCAGTATAGATGGTCTAATAGAACAAGTCCCACACACTGCTAGAAGCCTAAATATTTTTTCAGAGCTAGATGCAGATAAAAATTATTTTTGATTTGCAACCTGGTGGAGGTTAGTATAGATGGACTAATAGACCAAGCCCCACACACTGCTAAAAGCCTAAATATTTTTTCAGAGCTAGATGCAGAAAAAAATTATATTGAATTTTGCAACTTGATGGAGGTCAGTATAGATGGACTAATAGAACAAGTCCCAAACACTGCTAGAAGCTGAAATATTTTTTCAGAGGTAGATGCAGAAAAAAATTATATTGAATTTGCAACCTGATGGAGGTCAGTATAGATGGACTAATAGAACAGGTCCCACACACTGCTAGAAGCCTAAATATTTTTTCAGAGCTAGATGCAGATAAAAATTATTTTTAATTTGCAACCTGGTGGAGGTTAGTATAGATGGACTAATAGACCAAGTCCCACACACTGCTAGAAGCCTAAATATTTTTTCAGAGCTTGATGCAGAAAAAAATTATATTGAATTTGCAACCTGATGGAGGTCAGTATAGATGGACTAATAGAACAAGTCCTACACACTGCTGGAAGCTGAAATATTTTTTCAGAGCTAGATGCAGATAAAAATTATTTTTAATTTTCAACCTGGTGGAGGTTAGTATAGATGGACTAATAGACCAAGTCCCACACACTGCTAGAAACCTAAATATTTTTTCAGAGTTAGATGCAGAAAAAAATTATATTGAATTTGCAACCTGATGGAGGTCAGTATAGATGGAGTAATAGAACAAGTCCCACACACTGCTAGAAGCTGAAACATTTTTTCAGAGCTAGATGCAGAAAAAAATTATATTGAATTTGCAACCTGATGGAGGTCAGTATAGATGGGCTAATAGAACAAGTCCCACACACTGCTAGAAGACTAAATATTTTTTCAGAGCTAGATGCAGATAAAAATTATTTTTGATTTGCAACCTGGTGGAGGTTAATATAGATGGACTAATAGACCAAGCCCCACACACTGCTAAAAGCCTAAATATTTTTTCAGAGCTAGATGCAGAAAAAAATTATATTGAATTTTGCAACCTGATGGAGGTCAGTATAGATGGACTAATAGAACAAGTCCCACACACTGCTAGAAGCTGAAATATTTTTTCAGAGCTAGATGCAGATAAAAAATATTTTTAATTTGCAACCTGGTGGAGATTAGTATAGATGGACTAATAGACCAAGTCCCACACACTGCTAGAAGCCTAAATATTTTTTCAGAGCTTGATGCAGAAAAAAATTATATTGAATTTGCAACCTGATGGAGGTCAGTATAGATGGACTAATAGAACAAGTCCCAAACACTGCTAGAAGCTGAAATATTTTTTCAGAGCTAGATGCAGAAAAAAATTATATTGAATTTGCAACCTGAAGGAGGTCAGTATAGATGGACTAATAGAACAAGTCCCACACACTGCTAGAAGCCTAAATATTTTTTCAGAGCTAGATGCAGAAAAAAATTATATTGAATTTGCAACCTGATGGAGGTCAGTATAGATGGACTAATAGAACAAGTCCCACACACTGCTAGAAGCTGAAATATTTTTTCAGAGTTAGATGCAGAAAAAAAATTATATTGAATTTGCAACCTGATGGAGGTCAGTATAGATGGACTATTAGAACATGTCCCACACACTGCTAGAAGCCTAAATATTTTTTCAGAGCTTGATGCAGAAAAAAATTCTATTGAATTTGCAACCTGATGGAGGTCAGTATAGATGGACTAATAGAACAAGTCCCACACACTGCTAAAAGCTGAAATATTTTTTCAGAGCTAGATGCATAAAAAAATTATATTGAATTTGCAACCTGATGGAGGTCAGTATAGATGGACTAATAGACCAAGTCCCACACTCTGCTAGAAGCCTAAATATTTTTTCAGAGCTAGATGCAGAAAAAAAATAGATTGAATTTGCAACCTGATGGAGGTCAGTATAGATTGACTAATAGAACAAGTCCCACACACTGCTAGAAGCCTAAATATTTTTTCAGAGCTAGATGCAGATAAAAAATATTTTTAATATGCAACCTGGTGGAGATTAGTATAGATGGACTAATAGACCAAGTCCCACACACTGCTAAAAGCCTAAATATTTTTTCATAGCTAGATGCAGAAAAAAATTATATTGAATTTGCAACCTGATGGAGGTCAGTACAGATGGACTAATAGAACAAGTCTCACACACTGCTAGAAGCCTAAATATTTTTTTAGAGCTAGATGCAGATAAAAATTATTTTTAATTTGCAACCTGGTGGAGGTTAGTATAGATGGACTAATAGACCAAGTCCCACACACTGCTAGAAGCCTAAATATTTTTTCAGAGCTAGATGCAGAAAAAAATTATATTGAATTTGCAACCTGATGGAGGTCAGTATAGATGGACTAATACAACAAGTCCCACACACTGCTAGAAGCTGAAATATTTTTTCAGAGCTAGATGCAGATAAAAATTATTTTTAATTTGCAATCTGGTGGAGGTTAGTATAGATGGACTAATAGACCAAGTACCAGACACTGCTAGAAGCCTAAATATTTTTTTCAGAGCTAGATGCAAAAAAAAAATTATATTGAATTTTCAACCTGATGGAGGTCAGTATAGATGGACTGATAGAACATGTCCCACACACTGACAGAAGCCTAAATATTTTTTCAGAGCTAGATGCAGAAAAAAATTATATTGAATTTGCAACCTGATGGAGGTCAGTATAGATGGACTAATAGAACAAGTCCCACACACTGCTTGAAGCATAAATATTTTTTCAGAGCTAGATACAGATAAAAATTATTTTTAATTTGCAACCTGGTGGAGGTTAGTATAGATGGACTAATAGACCAAGTCCCACACACTGCTAGAAGCCTAAATATTTTTTCAGAGCTTGATGCAGAAAAAAAATATATTGAATTTGCAACCTGATGGAGGTCAGTATAGATTGACAATAGAACAAGTCCCATACACTGCTAGAAGCCTAAATATTTTTTCAGAGCTAGATGCAGATAAAAAATATTTTTAATTTGCAACCTGGTGGAGATTAGTATAGATGGACTAATAGACCAAGTCCCACACACTGCTAGAAGCCTAAATATTTTTTCAGAGCTAGATGCAGAAAAAACTTATATTGAATTTGCAACCTGATGGAGGTCAGTACAGATGGACTAATAGAACAAGTCCCACACACTGCTAGAAGCTGAAATATTTTTTCAGAGTTAGATGCAGAAAAAAATTATATTGAATTTGCAACCTGATGGAGGTCAGTATAGATGGAGTAATAGAACAAGTCCCACACACTGCTAGAAGCTGAAATATTTTTTCAGAGCTAGATGCAGAAAAAAATTATATTGAATTTGCAACCTGATGGAGGTCAGTATAGATGGACTAATAGAACAAGTCCCACACACTGCTAGAAGCCTAAATATTTTTTCATAGCTAGATGCAGAAAAAAATTATATTGAATTTGCAACCTGATGGGGGTCAGTATAGATGGACTAATAGAACAAGTCCCACACACTGCTAGAAGCCTAAATATTTTTTCAGAGCTAGATGCAGAAAAAAATTAGATTGAATTTGCAACCTGATGGAGGTCAGTATAGATGGACTAATAGAACAAGTCCCACACACTGCTAGAAGCATAAATATTTTTTCAGAGCTAGATACAGATAAAAATTATTTTTAATTTGCAACCTGGTGGAGGTTAGTAAGGATGGACTAATAGACCAAGTCCCACACACTGCTAGAAGCCTAAATATTTTTTTCAGAGCTAGATGCAGAAAAAAATTATATTGAATTTGCAACCTGATGGAGGTCAGTATAGATGGACTAATAGAACAAGTCCCACACACTGCTAGAAGCTGAAATATTTTTTCAGAGCTAGATGCAGAAAAAAAATTATATTGAATTTGCTACCTGAAGGAGGTCAGTATAGATGGACTAATAGAACAAGTCCCACACACTGCTAGAAGCATAAATATATTTTCAGAGCTAGATACAGATAAAAATTATTTTTAATTTGCAACCTGGTGGAGGTTAGTATAGATGGACTAATAGACCAAGTCCCACACACTGCTAGAAGCCTAAATATTTTTTCAGAGCTTGATGCAGAAAAAAATTATATTGAATTTGCAACCTGATGGAGGTAAGTATAGATGGACTAATAGAACAAGTACTACACACTGCTGGAAGCTGAAATATTTTTTCAGAGCTAGATGCAGATAAAAATTATTTTTAATTTGCAACCTGGTGGAGGTTAGTATACATGGACTAATAGACCAAGTCCCACACACTGCTAGAAACCTAAATATTTTTTCAGAGTTAGATGCAGAAAAAAATTATATTGAATTTGCAACCTGATGGAGGTCAGTATAGATGGAGTAATAGAACAAGTCCCACACACTGCTAGAAGCTGAAATATTTTTTCAGAGCTAGATGCAGAAAAAAATTATATTGAATTTGCAACGTGATGGAGGTCACTATAGATGGACTAATAGAACAAGTCCCACACACTGCTAGAAGCCTAAATATTTTTTCAGAGCTAGATGCAGAAAAAAATTAGATTGAATTTGCAACCTGATGGAGGTCAGTATAGATGGACTAATAGAACAAGTCCCACACACTGCTAGAAGCCTAAATATTTTTTCAGAGCTAGATGGAGAAAAAAATTAGATTGAATTTGCAACCTGATGGAGGTCAACATAGATGGACTAATAGAACCAGTCCCACACACTGCTAGAAGCTGAAATATTTTTTCAGAGTTAGATGCAGAAAAAAAATTATATTGAATTTGCAACCTGATGGAGGTCAGTATAGATGGACTAATAGAACATGTCCCACACACTGCTAGAAGCCTAAATATTTTTTCAGAGCTAGATGCAGAAAAAAATTATATTGAATTTGCAACCTGATGGAGGTCGGTATAGATGGACTAATAGAACAAGTCCCACACACTGCTAGAAGCAGAAATATTTTTTCAGAGCTAGATGCAGAAAAAAATTATATTGAATTTGCAACCTGATGGAGGTCAGTATAGATGGACTAATAGAACAAGTCCCACACACTGCTAGAAGCCTAAATATTTTTTCAGAGCTAGATGCAGAAAAAAATCATTTTTAATTTGCAACCTGGTGGAGGTTAGTATAGATGGACTATTAGACCAAGTCCCACACTCTGATAGAAGCCTAAATATTTTTTCAGAGCTAGATGCAGAAAAAAATTACATTGAGTTTGCAACCTGATGGAGGTCAGTATAGATTGACTAATAGAACAAGTCCCACACACTGCTAGAAGCCTAAATATTTTTTCAGAGCTAGATGCAGATAAAAAATATTTTTAATTTGCAACCTGGTGGAGATTAGTATAGATGGACTAATAGACCAAGTCCCACACACTGCTAGAAGCCTAAATATTTTTTCAGAGCTAGATGCAGAAAAAAATTATATTGAATTTGCAACCTGATGGAGGTCAGTACAGATGGACTCATAGAACAAGTCCCACACACTGCTGGAAGCCTAAATATTTTTTCAGAGCTAGATGCAGAAAAAAATTATATTGAATTTGCAACCTGATGGAGGTCAGTATAGATGGACTAATAGAACAAGTCCCACACACTGCTAGAAGCCTAAATATTTTTTCAGAGCTAGATGCAGAAAAAAATTATATTGAATTTGCAACCTGATGGAGGTCAGCATAGATGGACTAATAGAACAAGTCCCACACACTGCTAGAAGCTGAAATATTTTTTCAGATTTAGATGCAGAAAAAAAATTATATTGAATTTGCAACCTGACGGAGGTCAGTATAGATGGACTAATAGAACATGTCCCACAAACTTCTAGAAGCCTAAATATTTTTTCAGAGCTAGATGCAGAAAAAAATTACATTGAATTTGCAACCTGATGGAGGTCAGTATAGATGGACTAATAGAACAAGTCCCACACACTGCTAGAAGCAGAAATATTTTTTCAGAGCTAGATGCAGAAAAAAATTATATTGAATTTGCAACCTGATGGAGGTCAGTATAGATGGACTAATAGAGCAAGTCCCACACACTGCTAGAAGCTGAAATATTTTTTCAGAGCTAAATGCAGAAAAAAAATATATTGAATTTGCAACCTGATGGAGGTCAGTATAGATGGACTAATAGAACAAGTCCCACACACTGCTAGAAGCATAAATATTTTTTCAGAGCTAGATACAGATAAATATTATTTTAATTTGCAACCTGGTGGAGGTTAGTATAGATGGACTAATAGACCAAGTCCCACACACTGCTAGAAGCCTAAATATTTTTTCAGAGCTAGATGCAGAAAAAAATTATATTGAATTTGCAACCTGATGGAGGTCAGTATAGATGGACTAATAGAACAAGTCCTACACACTGCTGGAAGCTGAAATATTTTTTCAGAGCTAGATGCAGATAAAAATATTTTTAATTTGCAACCTGGTGGAGGTTAGTATAGATGGACTAATAGACCAAGTCCCACACACTGCTAGAAACCTAAATATTTTTTCAGAGTTAGATGCAGAAAAAAATTATATTGAATTTGCAACCTGATGGAGGTCAGTATAGATGGACTAATAGAACAAGTCCCACACACTGCTAGAAGCTGAAATATTTTTTCAGAGCTAGATGTAGAAAAAAATTATATTGAATTTGCAACCTGATGGAGGTCAGTATAAATGGACTAATAGAACAAGTCCCACACACTGCTAGAAGCCTAAATATTTTTTCAGAGCTAGATGCAGAAAAAAATTAGATTGAATTTGCAACCTGATGGATTTCAGTATAGATGGACTAATAGAACAAGTCCTACACACTGCTAGAAGCATAAATATTTTTTCAGAGCTAGATACAGATAAAAATTATTTTTAATTTGCAACCTGGTGGAGGTTAGTATAGATGGACTAATAGACCAAGTCCCACACACTGCTAGAAGCCTAAATATTTTTTCAGAGCTTGATGCAGAAAATAATTATATTGAATTTGCAACCTGATGGAGGTAAGTATAGATGGACTAATAGAACAAGTCCTACACACTGCTGGAAGCTGAAATATTTTTTCAGAGCTAGATGCAGATAAAAATTATTTTTAATTTGCAACCTGGTGGAGGTTAGTATACATGGACTAATAGACCAAGTCCCACACACTGCTAGAAACCTAAATATTTTTTCAGAGTTAGATGCAGAAAAAAATTATATTGAATTTGCAACCTGATGGAGGTCAGTATAGATGGAGTAATAGAACAAGTCCCACACACTGCTAGAAGCTGAAATATTTTTTCAGAGCTAGATGCAGAAAAAAATTATATTGAATTTGCAACGTGATGGAGGTCAGTATAGATGGACTAATAGAACAAGTCCCACACACTGCTAGAAGCCTAAATATTTTTTCAGAGCTAGATGCAGAAAAAAATTATATTGAATTTGCAACCTGATGGAGGTCAGTATAGATGGACTAATAGAACAAGTCCCACACACTGCTAGAAGCCTAAATATTTTTTCAGAGCTAGATGCAGAAAAAAATTAGATTGAATTTGCAACCTGATGGAGGTCAGCATAGATGGACTAATAGAACAAGTCCCACACACTGCTAGAAGCTGAAATATTTTTTCAGAGTTAGATGCAGAAAAAAAATTATATTGAATTTGCAACCTGATGGAGGTCAGTATAGATGGACTAATAGAACATGTCCCACACACTGCTAGAAGCCTAAATATTTTTTCAGAGCTAGATGCAGAAAAAAATTATATTGAATTTGCAACCTGATGGAGGTCAGTATAGATGGACTAATAGAACAAGTCCCACACACTGCTAGAAGCAGAAATATTTTTTCAGAGCTAGATGCAGAAAAAAATTATATTGAATTTGCAACCTGATGGAGGTCAGTATAGATGGACTAATAGAACAAGTCCCACACACTGCTAGAAGCCTAAATATTTTTTCAGAGCTAGATGCAGAAAAAAATTATATTGAATTTGCAACCTGATGGAGGTCAGTATAGATGGACTTATAGAACTAGTCCCACACACTGCTAGAAGCTGAAATATTTTTTCAGAGCTAGATGCAGAAAAAAATTATATTGAATTTGCAACCTGATGGAGGTCAGTATAGATGGACTAATAGAACAAGTCCCACACACTGCTAGAAGCCTAAATATTTTTTCAGAGATAGATGCAGATAAAAATTATTTTTGATTTGCAACCTGGTGGAGGTTAGTATAGATGGACTAATAGACCAAGTCCCACACACTGCTAGAAGCCTAAATATTTTTTCAGAGCTTGATGCAGAAAAAAATTATATTGAATTTGCAACCTGATGGAGGTCAGTATAGATGGACTAATAGAACAAGTCCAACACACTGCTGGAAGCCTAAATATTTTTTCAGAGCTAGATGCAGAAAAAAATTATATTGAATTTGCAACCTGATGGAGGTCAGTATAGATGGACTAATAGAACAAGTCTCACACACTGCTAGAAGCTGAAATATTTTTTCAGAGCTAGATGCAGAAAAAAATTATATTGAATTTGCAACCTGATGGAGGTCAGTATAGATTGACTAATAGAACAAGTCCCACACACTGCTAGAAGTCTAAATATTTTTTCAGAGCTAGATGCAGATAAAAAATATTTTTAATTTGCAACCTGGTGGAGATTAGTATAGATGGACTAATAGACCAAGTCCCACACACTGCTAGAAGCCTAAATATTTTTTCAGAGCTAGATGCAGAAAAAAATTATATTGAATTTGCAACCTGATGGAGGTCAGTACAGATGGACTAATAGAACTAGTCACACACACTGCTAGAAGCTGAAATATTTTTTCAGAGCTAGATGCAGAAAAAAATTATATTAAATTTGCAACCTGATGGAGGTCAGTATAGATGGACTAATAGAACAAGTCCCACACACTGCTGGAAGCCTAAATATTTTTTCAGAGCTAGATGCAGAAAAAAATTATATTGAACTTGCAACCTGATGGAGGTCAGTATAGATGGACTAATAGAACAAGTCCCACACACTGCTAGAAGCCTAAATATTTTTTCAGAGCTAGATGCAGAAAAAAATTATATTGAATTTGCAACCTGATGGAGGTCAGCATAGATGGACTAATAGAACAAGTCCCACACACTGCTAGAAGCTGAAATATTTTTTCAGATTTAGATGCAGAAAAAAAATTATATTGAATTTGCAACCTGATGGAGGTCAGTATAGATGGACTAATAGAACATGTCCCACACACTGCTAGAAGCCTAAATATTTTTTCAGAGCTAGATGCAGAAAAAAATTACATTGAATTTGCAACCTGATGGAGGTCAGTATAGATGGACTAATAGAACAAGTCCCACACACTGCTAGAAGCAGAAATATTTTTTCAGAGCTAGATGCAGAAAAAAATTATATTGAATTTGAAACCTGATGGAGGTCAGTATAGATGGACTAATAGAGCAAGTCCCACACACTGCTAGAAGCTGAAATATTTTTTCAGAGCTAAATGCAGAAAAAAAATATATTGAATTTGCAACCTGATGGAGGTCAGTATAGATGGACTAATAGAACAAGTCCCACACACTGCTAGAAGCATAAATATTTTTTCAGAGCTAGATACAGATAAAAATTATTTTAATTTGCAACCTGGTGGAGGTTAGTATAGATGGACTAGTAGACCAAGTCCCACACACTGCTAGAAGCCTAAATATTTTTTCAGAGCTAGATGCAGAAAAAAATTATATTGAATTTTCAACCTGATGTAGTTCAGTATAGATGGACTAATAGAACAAGTCCTACATACTGCTGGAAGCTGAAATATTTTTTCAGAGCTAGATGCAGATAAAAATATTTTTAATTTGCAACCTGGTGGAGGTTAGTATAGATGGACTAATAGACCAAGTCCCACACACTGCTAGAAACCTAAATATTTTTTCAGAGTTAGATGCAGAAAAAATTATATTGAATTTGCAACCTGATGGAGGTCAGTATAGATGGAGTAATAGAAAAAGTCCCACACACTGCTAGAAGCTGAAATATTTTTTCAGAGCTAGATGTAGAATAAAATTATATTGAATTTGCAACCTGATGGAGGTCAGTATAAATGGACTAATAGAACAAGTCCCACACACTGATAGAAGCCTAAATATTTTTTCAGAGCTAGATGCAGAAAAAAATTATATTGAATTTGCAACCTGATGGAGGTCAGTATAGATGGACAAATAGAACAAGTCCCACACACTGCTAGAAGCCTAAATATTTTTTCAGAGCTAGATGCAGATGAAAATTATTTTTAATTTGCAACCTGGTGGAGGTTAGTATAGATGGACTAATAGACCAAGTCCCACACACTGCTAGAAGCCTAAATATTCTTTCAGAGCTTGATGCAGAAAAAAATTATATTGAATTTGCAACCTGATGGAGGTCAGTATAGATGGACTAATAGAACAAGTCCAACACACTGCTAGAAGCTGAAATATTTTTTCAGAGCTGGATGCAGATAAAAATTATTTTTAATTTGCAACCTGGTGGAGGTTAGTATAGATGGACTAATAGACCAAGTCCCATACACTGCTAGAAAGCTAAATATTTTTTCAGAGTTAGTTGCAGAAAAAAAATATATTGAATTTGCAACCTGATGGAGGTCAGTATAGATGGCGTAATAGAACAAGTCCCACACACTGCTAGAAGCCTAAATATTTTTTCAGAGCTAGATGCAGAAAAAATTATATTGAATTTGCAACCTGATGGAGGTCAGTATAGATGGACTAATAGAACAAGTCCCACACACTGCTAGAAGCATAAATATTTTTTCAGAACTAGATACAGATAAAAATTATTTTAATTTGCAACCTGGTGGAGGTTAGTATAGATGGACTAATAGACCAAGTCCCACACACTGCTTGAAGCCTAAATATTTTTTCAGAGCTAGATGCAGAAAAAATTATATTGAATTTGCATCCTGATGGAGGTCAGTATAGATGGACTAACAGAACAAGTCCTACACACTGCTGGAAGCTGAAATATTTTTTCAGAGCTAGATGCAGATAAAAAATATTTTCAATTTGCAACCTGGTGGAGGTTAGTATAGATGGACTAATAGACCAAGTCCCACACACTGCTAGAAACCTAAATATTTTTTCAGAGTTAGATGCAGAAAAAAATTATATTGAATTTGCAACCTGATGGAGGTCAGTATAGATGGAGTAATAGAACAAGTCCCACACACTGCTAGAAGCTGAAATATTTTTTCAGAGCTAGATGCAGAAAAAAATTATATTGAATTTGCAACCTGATGGAGGTCAGTATAGATGGACTAATAGAACAAGTCCCACACACTGCTAGAAGCCTAAATATTTTTTCAGAGCTAGATGCAGAAAAAAATTATATTGAATTTGCAACCTGATGGAGGTCAGTATAGATGGACTAATAGAACAAGTCCCACACACTGCTAGAAGCTGAAATATTTTTTCAGAGTTAGATGCAGAAAAAAAATTACATTGAATTTGCAACCTGATGGAGGTCAGTATAGATGGACTAATAGAACATGTCCCACACACTGCTAGAAGCCTAAATATTTTTTCAGAGCTAGAAGCAGAAAAAAATTATATTGAATTTGCAACCTGATGGAGGTCAGTATAGATGGACTAATAGAACAAGTCCCACACACTGCTAGAAGCCGAAATATTTTTTCAGAGCTAGATGCAGAAAAAAATTATATTGAATTAGCAACCTGATGGAGGTCAGTATAGATGGACTAATAGAACAAGTCCCACACACTGCTAGAAGCCTAAATATTTTTTCAGAGCTAGATGCAGATAAAAATCATTTTTAATTTGCCACCTGGTGGAGGTTAGTATAGATGGACTAATAGACCAAGTCCCACACTCTCCTAGAAGCCTAAATATTTTTTCAGAGCTAGATGCAGAAAAAAATTAGATTGAATTTGCAACCTGATGGAGGTCAGTATAGATGGACTAATAGAACTAGTCCCACACGCTGCTAGAAGCTGAAATATGTTTTCAGAGCTAGATGCAGAAAAAAATTATATTGAATTTGCAACCTGATGGAGGTCGGTATACATGGACTAATAGAACAAGTCCCACACACTGCTAGAAGCCTAAATATTTTTTCAGAGCTAGATGCAGATAAAAAAATTTTTTAATTTGCAACCTGGTGGAGGTTAGTATAGATGGACTAATAGACCAAGTCCCACACACTGCTAGAAGCCTAAATATTTTTTCCGAGCTAGATGCAGAAAAAAATTATATTGAATTTGCAACCTGATGGGGGTCAGTATAGATGGACTAATAGAACAAGTCCCACACACTGCTAGAAGATGAAATATTTTTTCAGAGCTAGATGCAGATAAAAATTATTTTTAATATGCAACCTGGTGGAGGATAGCATAGATGGACTAATAGACCAAGTTCCACACACTGCTAGAAGCCTAAATATTTTTTTCAGAGCTAGATGCAGAAAAAAATTATATTGAATTTGCAACCTGATGGAGGTCATTATAGATGGACTAATAGAACAAGTCCCACACACTGCTAGAAACTGAAATATTTTTTCAGAGCTAGATGCAGAAAAAAAATTATATTGAATTTGCAACCTGATGGAGGTCAGTACAGATGGACTAATAGAAAAAATCCCACACACTGCTAGAAGCCTAAATATTTTTTCAGAGCTAGATGCAGAAAAAATTATATTGAATTTGCAACCTGATGGAGGTCAGTATAGATGGACTAATAGAACAAGTCCCACACACTGATAGAAGCACAAATATTTTTTCAGAGCTAGATACAGATAAAAATTATTTTAATTTGCAAACTGGTGGAGGTTCATATAGATGGACTAATAGACCAAGTCTCACACACTGCTAGAAGCCTAAATATTTTTTCAGAGCTAGATGCAGAAAAAAATTATATTGAATTTGCAACCTGATGGAGGTCAGTATAGATGTACTAATAGAACAAGTCCTACACACTGCTGGAAGCTGAAATATTTTTTCAGAGCTAGATGCAGATAAAAAAATATTATTAATTTGCAACCTGGTGGAGGTTAGTATAAATGGACTAATAGACCAAGTCCCACACACTGCTAGAAGCCTAAATATTGTTTTCAGAGCTAGATGCAGAAAAAAATTATATTGAATTTGCAACCTGACGGAGGTCAGTATAGATGGACTAATAGAACAAGTCCCACACACTGCTGGAAGCCTAAATATTTTTTCAGAGCTAGATGCAGAAAAAAATTATATTGAATTTGCAACCTGATGGAGGTCAGTATAGATGGACTAATAGAACAAGTCCCACACACTGCTAGAAGCCTAAATATTTTTTCAGAGCTAGTTGCATAAAAAAATTATATTGAATTTGCAACCTGATGGAGGTCAGCATAGATGGACTAATAGAACAAGTCCCACACACTGCTAGAAGCTGAAATATTTTTTCAGATTTAGATGCAGAAAACAATTATATTGAATTTGCAACCTGATGGAGGTCAGTATAGATGGACTAATAGAGCAAGTCCCACACACTGCTAGAAGCTGAAATATTTTTTCAGAGCTAAATGCAGAAAAAAAATATATTGAATTTGCAACCTAATGGAGGTCAGTATAGATGGACTAATAGAACAAGTCCCACACACTGCTAGAAGCATAAATATTTTTTCAGAGCTAGATACAGATAAAAATTATTTTAATTTGCAACCTGGTGGAGGTTAGTATAGATGGACTAATAGACCAAGTCCCACACACTGCTAGAAGCCTAAATATTTTTTCAGAGCTAGATGCAGAAAAAAATTATATTGAATTTGCAACCTGATGGAGGTCAGTATAGATGGACTAATAGAACAAGTCCTACACACTGCTGGAAGCTGAAATATTTTTTCAGAGCTAGATGCAGATAAAAAATATTTTTAATTTGCAACCTGGTGGAGGTTAGTATAGATGGACTAATAGACCAAGTCGCACACACTGCTAGAAACCTAAATATTTTTTCAGAGTTAGATGCAGAAAAAAATTATATTGAATTTGCAACCTGATGGAGGTCAGTATAGATGGAGAAATAGAACAAGTCCCACACACTGCTAGAAGCTGAAATATTTTTTCAGAGCTAGATGTAGAAAAAAATTATATTGAATTTGCAACCTGATGGAGGTCAGTATAAATGGACTAATAGAACAAGTCCCACACACTGATAGAAGCCTAAATATTTTTTCAGAGCTAGATGCAGAAAAAAATTATATTGAATTTGCAACCTGATGGAGGTCAGTATAGATGGACTAATAGAACAAGTCCCACACACTGCTAGAAGCCTAAATATTTTTTCAGAGCTAGATGCAGATGAAAATTATTTTTAATTTGCAACCTGGTGAAGGTTAGTATAGATGGACGAATAGACCAAGTCCCACACACTGCTAGAAGCCAAAATATTTTTTCAGAGCTTGATGCAGAAAAAAATTATATTGAATTTGCAACCTGATGGAGGTCAGGATAGATGGACTAATAGAACAAGTTCTACACACTGTTAGAAGCTGAAATATTTTTTCAGAGCTGGATGCAGATAAAAATTATTTTTAATTTGCAACCTGGTGGAGGTTAGTATAGATGGACTAATAGACCAAGTCCCATACACTGCTAGAAAGCTAAATATTTTTTCAGAGTTAGTTGCAGAAAAAAATTATATTGAATTTGCAACCTGATGGAGGTCAGTATAGATGTTGTAATAGAACAAGTCCCACACACTGCTAGAAGCTGAAATATTTTTTCAGAGCTAGATGCAAAAAAAGATTATATTGAATTTGCAACCTGATGGAGGTCAGTATAGATGGACTAATAGAACAAGTCCCACACACTGCTAGAAGCCTAAATATTTTTTCAGAGCTAGATGCAGAAAAAAATTATATTGAATTTGCAACCTGATGGAGGTCAGTATAGATGGACTAATAGAACAAGTCCCACACACTGCTAGAAGCATAAATATTTTTTCAGAACTAGATACAGATAAAAATTATTTTAATTTGCAACCTGGTGGAGGTTAGTATAGATGGACTAATAGACCAAGTCCCACACACTGCTTGAAGCCTAAATATTTTTTCAGAGCTAGATGCAGAAAAAATTATATTGAATTTGCATCCTGATGGAGGTCAGTATAGATGGACTAATAGAACAAGTCCTACACACTGCTGGAAGCTGAAATATTTTTTCAGAGCTAGATGCAGATAAAAAATATTTTTAATTTGCAACCTGGTGGAGGTTAGTATAGATGGACTAATAGACCAAGTCCCACACACTGCTAGAAACCTAAATATTTTTACAGAGTTAGATGCAGAAAAAAATTATATTGAATTTGCAACCTGATGGAGGTCAGTATAGATGGAGTAATAGAACAAGTCCCACACACTGCTAGAAGCCGAAATATTTTTTCAGAGCTAGATGCAGAAAAAAATTACATTGAATTTGCAACCTGATGGAGGTCAGTATAGATGGACTAATAGAACAAGTCCCACACACTGCTAGAAGCAGAAATATTTTTTCAGAGCTAGATGCAGAAATTTTTTTTATTGAATTTGCAACCTGATGGAGGTCAGTATAGATGGACTAATAGAACAAGTCCCACACACTGCTAGAAGCTGAAATATTTTTTCAGAGCTAAATGCAGAAAAAAAATATATTGAATTTGCAACCTGATGGAGGTCAGTATAGATGGACTAATAGAACAAGTCCCACACACTGCTAGAAGCATAAATATTTTTTCAGAGCTAGATACAGATAAAAATTATTTTAATTTGCAACCTGGTGGAGGTTAGTATAGATGGACTAATAGACCAAGTCCCACACACTGCTAGAAGCCTAAATATTTTTTCAGAGCTAGATGCAGAAAAAAATTATATTGAATTTGCAACCTGATGGAGGTCAGTATAGATGGACTAATAGAACAAGTCCTACACACTGCTGGAAGCTGAAATATTTTTTCAGAGCTAGATGCAGATAAAAAATATTTTTAATTTGCAACCTGGTGGAGGTTAGTATAGATGGACTAATAGACCAAGTCCCACACACTGCTAGAAACCTAAATATTTTTTCAGAGTTAGATGCAGAAAAAAATTATATTGAATTTGCAACCTGATGGAGGTCAGTAAAGATGGAGTAATAGAACAAGTCCCACACACTGCTAGAAGCTGAAATATTTTTTCAGAGCTAGATGTAGAAAAAAATTACATTGAATTTGCAACCTGATGGAGGTCAGTATAAATGGACTAATAGAACAAGTCCCACACACTGATAGAAGCCTAAATATTTTTTCAGAGCTAGATGCAGAAAAAAATTATATTGAATTTGCAACCTGATGGAGTTCAGTATAGATGGACTAATAGAACAAGTCCCACACACTGCTAGAAGCCTAAATATTTTTTCAGAGCTAGATGCAGAAAAAAATTATATTGAATTTGCAACCTGATGGAGGTCAGCATAGATGGACTAATAGAACAAGTCCCACACACTGCTAGAAGCTGAAATATTTTTTCAGATTTAGATGCAGAAAAAAAATTATATTGAATTTGCAACCTGATGGAGGTCAGTATAGATGGACTAATAGAACATGTCCCACAAACTGCTAGAAGCCTAAATATTTTTTCAGAGCTAGATGCAGAAAAAAATTACATTGAATTTGCAACCTGATGGAGGTCAGTATAGATGGACTAATAGAACAAGTCCCACACACTGCTAGAAGCAGAAATATTTTTTCAGAGCTAGATGCAGAAAAAAATTATATTGAATTTGCAACCTGATGGAGGTCAGTATAGATGGACTAATAGAGCAAGTCCCACACACTGCTAGAAGCTGAAATATTTTTTCAGAGCTAAATGCAGAAAAAAAATATATTGAATTTGCAACCTGATGGAGGTCAGTATAGATGGACTAATAGAACAAGTCCCACACACTGCTAGAAGCATAAATATTTTTTCAGAGCTAGATGCAGATAAAAAATATTTTTAATTTCCAACCTGGTGGAGGTTAGTATAGATGGACTAATAGACCAAGTCCCACACACTGCTAGAAACCTAAATATTTTTTCAGAGTTAGATGCAGAAAAAAATTATATTGAATTTGCAACCTGATGGAGGTCAGTATAGATGGACTAATAGAACAAGTCCCACACACTGCTAGAAGCTGAAATATTTTTTCAGAGCTAGATGTAGAAAAAAATTATATTGAATTTGCAACCTGATGGAGGTCAGTATAAATGGACTAATAGAACAAGTCCCACACACTGCTAGAAGCCTAAATATTTTTTCAGAGCTAGATGCAGAAAAAAATTATATTGAATTTGCAACCTGATGGAGGTCAGTATAGATGGACTAATAGAACAAGTCCCACACACTGCTAGAAGCCTAAATATTTTTTCAGAGCTAGATGCAGATGAAAATTATTTTTAATTTGCAACCTGGTGGAGGTTAGTATAGATGGACGAATAGACCAAGTCCCACACACTGCTAGAAGCCAAAATATTTTTTCAGCGCTTGATGCAGAAAAAAATTATATTGAATTTGCAACCTGATGGAGGTCAGGATAGATGGACTAATAGAACAAGTTCTACACACTGTTAGAAGCTGAAATATTTTTTCAGAGCTGGATGCAGATAAAAATTATTTTTAATTTGCAACCTGGTGGAGGTTAGTATAGATGGACTAATAGACCAAGTCCCATACACTGCTAGAAAGCTAAATATTTTTTCAGAGTTAGTTGCAGAAAAAAATTATATTGAATTTGCAAATTGATGGAGGTCAGTATAGATGGTGTAATAGAACAAGTCCCACACACTGCTAGAAGCTGAAATATTTTTTCAGAGCTAGATGCAAAAAAAGATTATATTGAATTTGCAACCTGATGGAGGTCAGTATAGATGGACTAATAGAACAAGTCCCACACACTGCTAGAAGCCTAAATATTTTTTCAGAGCTAGATGCAGAAAAAAATTATATTGAATTTGCAACCTGATGGAGGTCAGTATAGATGGACTAATAGAACAAGTCCCACACACTGCTAGAAGCATAAATATTTTTTCAGAACTAGATACAGATAAAAATTATTTTAATTTGCAACCTGGTGGAGGTTAGTATAGATGGACTAATAGACCAAGTCCCACACACTGCTTGAAGCCTAAATATTTTTTCAGAGCTAGATGCAGAAAAAATTATATTGAATTTGCATCCTGATGGAGGTCAGTATAGATGGACTAATAGAACAAGTCCTACACACTGCTGGAAGCTGAAATATTTTTTCAGAGCTAGATGCAGATAAAAAATATTTTTAATTTGCAACCTGGTGGAGGTTAGTATAGATGGACTAATAGACCAAGTCCCACACACTGCTAGAAACCTAAATATTTTTTCAGAGTTAGATGCAGAAAAAAATTATATTGAATTTGCAACCTGATGGAGGTCAGTATAGATGGAGTAATAGAACAAGTCCCACACACTGCTAGAAGCCGAAATATTTTTTCAGAGCTAGATGCAGAAAAAAATTACATTGAATTTGCAACCTGATGGAGGTCAGTATAGATGGACTAATAGAACAAGTCCCACACACTGCTAGAAGCTGAAATATTTTTTCAGAGCTAAATGCAGAAAAAAAATATATTGAATTTGCAACCTGATGGAGGTCAGTATAGATGGACTAATAGAACAAGTCCCACACACTGCTAGAAGCATAAATATTTTTTCAGAGCTAGATACAGATAAAAATTATTTTAATTTGCAACCTGGTGGAGGTTAGTATAGATGGACTAATAGACCAAGTCCCACACACTGCTAGAAGCCTAAATATTTTTTCAGAGCTAGATGCAGAAAAAAATTATATTGAATTTGCAACCTGATGGAGGTCAGTATAGATGGACTAATAGAACAAGTCCTACACACTGCTGGAAGCTGAAATATTTTTTCAGAGCTAGATGCAGATAAAAAATATTTTTAATTTGCAACCTGGTGGAGGTTAGTATAGATGGACTAATAGACCAAGTCCCACACACTGCTAGAAACCTAAATATTTTTTCAGAGTTAGATGCAGAAAAAAATTATATTGAATTTGCAACCTGATGGAGGTCAGTATAGATGGAGTAATAGAACAAGTCCCACACACTGCTAGAAGCTGAAATATTTTTTCAGAGCTAGATGTAGAAAAAAATTATATTGAATTTGCAACCTGATGGAGGTCAGTATAAATGGACTAATAGAACAAGTCCCACACACTGATAGAAGCCTAAATATTTTTTCAGAGCTAGATGCAGAAAAAAATTATATTGAATTTGCAACCTGATGGAGGTCAGTTTAGATGGACTAATAGAACAAGTCCCACACACTGCTAGAAGCCTAAATATTTTTTCAGAGCTAGATGCAGAAAAAAATTATATTGAATTTGCAACCTGATGGAGGTCAGCATAGATGGACTAATAGAACAAGTCCCACACACTGCTAGAAGCTGAAATATTTTTTCAGATTTAGATGCAGAAAAAAAATTATATTGAATTTGCAACCTGATGGAGGTCAGTATAGATAGACTAATAGAACATGTCCCACAAACTGCTAGAAGCCTAAATATTTTTTCAGAGCTAGATGCAGAAAAAAATTACATTGAATTTGCAACCTGATGGAGGTCAGTATAGATGGACTAATAGAACAAGTCCCACACACTGCTAGAAGCAGAAATATTTTTTCAGAGCTAGATGCAGAAAAAAATTATATTGAATTTGCAACCTGATGGAGGTCAGTATAGATGGACTAATAGAGCAAGTCCCACACACTGCTAGAAGCTGAAATATTTTTTCAGAGCTAAATGCAGAAAAAAAATATATTGAATTTGCAACCTGATGGAGGTCAGTATAGATGGACTAATAGAACAAGTCCCACACACTGCTAGAAGCTGAAATATTTTTTCAGAGCTAGATGTAGAAAAAAATTATATTGAATTTGCAACCTGATGGAGGTCAGTATAAATGGACTAATAGAACAAGTCCCACACACTGCTAGAAGCCTAAATATTTTTTCAGAGCTAGATGCAGAAAAAAATTATATTGAATTTGCAACCTGATGGAGGTCAGTATAGATGGACTAATAGAACAAGTCCCACACACTGCTAGAAGCCTAAATATTTTTTCAGAGCTAGATGCAGATGAAAATTATTTTTAATTTGCAACCTGGTGGAGGTTAGTATAGATGGACGAATAGACCAAGTCCCACACACTGCTAGAAGCCAAAATATTTTTTCAGCGCTTGATGCAGAAAAAAATTATATTGAATTTGCAACCTGATGGAGGTCAGGATAGATGGACTAATAGAACAAGTTCTACACACTGTTAGAAGCTGAAATATTTTTTCAGAGCTGGATGCAGATAAAAATTATTTTTAATTTGCAACCTGGTGGAGGTTAGTATAGATGGACTAATAGACCAAGTCCCATACACTGCTAGAAAGCTAAATATTTTTTCAGAGTTAGTTGCAGAAAAAAATTATATTGAATTTGCAAATTGATGGAGGTCAGTATAGATGGTGTAATAGAACAAGTCCCACACACTGCTAGAAGCTGAAATATTTTTTCAGAGCTAGATGCAAAAAAAGATTATATTGAATTTGCAACCTGATGGAGGTCAGTATAGATGGACTAATAGAACAAGTCCCACACACTGCTAGAAGCCTAAATATTTTTTCAGAGCTAGATGCAGAAAAAAATTATATTGAATTTGCAACCTGATGGAGGTCAGTATAGATGGACTAATAGAACAAGTCCCACACACTGCTAGAAGCATAAATATTTTTTCAGAACTAGATACAGATAAAAATTATTTTAATTTGCAACCTGGTGGAGGTTAGTATAGATGGACTAATAGACCAAGTCCCACACACTGCTTGAAGCCTAAATATTTTTTCAGAGCTAGATGCAGAAAAAATTATATTGAATTTGCATCCTGATGGAGGTCAGTATAGATGGACTAATAGAACAAGTCCTACACACTGCTGGAAGCTGAAATATTTTTTCAGAGCTAGATGCAGATAAAAAATATTTTTAATTTGCAACCTGGTGGAGGTTAGTATAGATGGACTAATAGACCAAGTCCCACACACTGCTAGAAACCTAAATATTTTTTCAGAGTTAGATGCAGAAAAAAATTATATTGAATTTGCAACCTGATGGAGGTCAGTATAGATGGAGTAATAGAACAAGTCCCACACACTGCTAGAAGCCGAAATATTTTTTCAGAGCTAGATGCAGAAAAAAATTACATTGAATTTGCAACCTGATGGAGGTCAGTATAGATGGACTAATAGAACAAGTCCCACACACTGCTAGAAGCTGAAATATTTTTTCAGAGCTAAATGCAGAAAAAAAATATATTGAATTTGCAACCTGATGGAGGTCAGTATAGATGGACTAATAGAACAAGTCCCACACACTGCTAGAAGCATAAATATTTTTTCAGAGCTAGATACAGATAAAAATTATTTTAATTTGCAACCTGGTGGAGGTTAGTATAGATGGACTAATAGACCAAGTCCCACACACTGCTAGAAGCCTAAATATTTTTTCAGAGCTAGATGCAGAAAAAAATTATATTGAATTTGCAACCTGATGGAGGTCAGTATAGATGGACTAATAGAACAAGTCCTACACACTGCTGGAAGCTGAAATATTTTTTCAGAGCTAGATGCAGATAAAAAATATTTTTAATTTGCAACCTGGTGGAGGTTAGTATAGATGGACTAATAGACCAAGTCCCACACACTGCTAGAAACCTAAATATTTTTTCAGAGTTAGATGCAGAAAAAAATTATATTGAATTTGCAACCTGATGGAGGTCAGTATAGATGGAGTAATAGAACAAGTCCCACACACTGCTAGAAGCTGAAATATTTTTTCAGAGCTAGATGTAGAAAAAAATTATATTGAATTTGCAACCTGATGGAGGTCAGTATAAATGGACTAATAGAACAAGTCCCACACACTGATAGAAGCCTAAATATTTTTTCAGAGCTAGATGCAGAAAAAAATTATATTGAATTTGCAACCTGATGGAGGTCAGTATAGATGGACTAATAGAACAAGTCCCACACACTGCTAGAAGCCTAAATATTTTTTCAGAGCTAGATGCAGAAAAAAATTATATTGAATTTGCAACCTGATGGAGGTCAGCATAGATGGACTAATAGAACAAGTCCCACACACTGCTAGAAGCTGAAATATTTTTTCAGATTTAGATGCAGAAAAAAAATTATATTGAATTTGCAACCTGATGGAGGTCAGTATAGATAGACTAATAGAACATGTCCCACAAACTGCTAGAAGCCTAAATATTTTTTCAGAGCTAGATGCAGAAAAAAATTACATTGAATTTGCAACCTGATGGAGGTCAGTATAGATGGACTAATAGAACAAGTCCCACACACTGCTAGAAGCAGAAATATTTTTTCAGAGCTAGATGCAGAAAAAAATTATATTGAATTTGCAACCTGATGGAGGTCAGTATAGATGGACTAATAGAGCAAGTCCCACACACTGCTAGAAGCTGAAATATTTTTTCAGAGCTAAATGCAGAAAAAAAATATATTGAATTTGCAACCTGATGGAGGTCAGTATAGATGGACTAATAGAACAAGTCCCACACACTGCTAGAAGCATAAATATTTTTTCAGAGCTAGATACAGATAAATATTATTTTAATTTGCAACCTGGTGGAGGTTAGTATAGATGGACTAATAGACCAAGTCCCACACACTGCTAGAAGCCTAAATATTTTTTCAGAGCTAGATGCAGAAAAAAATTATATTGAATTTGCAACCTGATGGAGGTCAGTATAGATGGACTAATAGAACAAGTCCTACACACTGCTGGAAGCTGAAATATTTTTTCAGAGCTAGATGCAGATAAAAAATATTTTTAATTTGCAACCTGGTGGAGGTTAGTATAGATGGACTAATAGACCAAGTCCCACACACTGCTAGAAACCTAAATATTTTTTCAGAGTTAGATGCAGAAAAAAATTATATTGAATTTGCAACCTGATGGAGGTCAGTATAGATGGACTAATAGAACAAGTCCCACACACTGCTAGAAGCTGAAATATTTTTTCAGAGCTAGATGTAGAAAAAAATTATATTGAATTTGCAACCTGATGGAGGTCAGTATAAATGGACTAATAGAACAAGTCCCACACACTGCTAGAAGCCTAAATATTTTTTCAGAGCTAGATGCAGAAAAAAATTAGATTGAATTTGCAACCTGATGGAGGTCAGTATAGATGGACTAATAGAACAAGTCCCACACACTGCTAGAAGCATAAATATTTTTTCAGAGCTAGATACAGATAAAAATTATTTTAATTTGCAACCTGGTGGAGGTTAGCATAGATGGACTAATAGACCAAGTCCCATACACTGCTAGAAAGCTAAATATTTTTTCAGAGTTAGTTGCAGAAAAAAATTATATTGAATTTGCAACCTGATGGAGGTCAGTATAGATGGCGTAATAGAACAAGTCCCACACACTGCTAGAAGCTGAAATATTTTTTCAGAGCTAGATGCAAAAAAAGATTATATTGAATTTGCAACCTGATGGAGGTCAGTATAGAGGGACTAATAGAACAAGTCCCACACACTGCTAGAAGCCTAAATATTTTTTCAGAGCTAGATGCAGAAAAAATTATATTGAATTTGCAACCTGATGGAGGTCAGTATAGATGGACTAATAGAACAAGTCCCACACACTGCTAGAAGCATAAATATTTTTTCAGAACTAGATACAGATAAAAATTATTTTAATTTGCAACCTGGTGGAGGTTAGTATAGATGGACTAATAGACCAAGTCCCACACACTGCTTGAAGCCTAAATATTTTTTCAGAGCTAGATGCAGAAAAAATTATATTGAATTTGCATCCTGATGGAGGTCAGTATAGATGGACTAATAGAACAAGTCCTACACACTGCTGGAAGCTGAAATATTTTTTCAGAGCTAGATGCAGATAAAAAATATTTTCAATTTGCAACCTGGTGGAGGTTAGTATAGATGGACTAATAGACCAAGTCCCACACACTGCTAGAAACCTAAATATTTTTTCAGAGTTAGATGCAGAAAAAAATTATATTGAATTTGCAACCTGATGGAGGTCAGTATAGATGGCGTAATAGAACAAGTCCCACACACTGCTAGAAGCTGAAATATTTTTTCAGAGCTAGATGCAAAAAAAGATTATATTGAATTTGCAACCTGATGGAGGTCAGTATAGAGGGACTAATAGAACAAGTCCCACACACTGCTAGAAGCCTAAATATTTTTTCAGAGCTAGATGCAGAAAAAATTATATTGAATTTGCAACCTGATGGAGGTCAGTATAGATGGACTAATAGAACAAGTCCCACACACTGCTAGAAGCATAAATATTTTTTCAGAACTAGATACAGATAAAAATTATTTTAATTTGCAACCTGGTGGAGGTTAGTATAGATGGACTAATAGACCAAGTCCCACACACTGCTTGAAGCCTAAATATTTTTTCAGAGCTAGATGCAGAAAAAATTATATTGAATTTGCATCCTGATGGAGGTCAGTATAGATGGACTAATAGAACAAGTCCTACACACTGCTGGAAGCTGAAATATTTTTTCAGAGCTAGATGCAGATAAAAAATATTTTCAATTTGCAACCTGGTGGAGGTTAGTATAGATGGACTAATAGACCAAGTCCCACACACTGCTAGAAACCTAAATATTTTTTCAGAGTTAGATGCAGAAAAAAATTATATTGAATTTGCAACCTGATGGAGGTCAGTATAGATGGAGTAATAGAACAAGTCCCACACACTGCTAGAAGCTGAAATATTTTTTCAGAGCTAGATGCAGAAAAAAATTATATTGAATTTGCAACCTGATGGAGGTCAGTATAGATGGACTAATAGAACAAGTCCCACACACTGTTAGAAGCCTAAATATTTTTTCAGAGCTAGATGCAGAAAAAAATTATATTGAATTTGCAACCTGATGGAGGTCAGTATAGATGGACTAATAGAACAAGTCCCACACACTGCTAGAAGCTGAAATATTTTTTCAGAGTTAGATGCAGAAAAAAAATTACATTGAATTTGCAACCTGATGGAGGTCAGTATAGATGGACTAATAGAACATGTCCCACACACTGCTAGAAGCCTAAATATTTTTTTCAGAGCTAGAAGCAGAAAAAAATTATATTGAATTTGCAACCTGATGGAGGTCAGTATAGATGGACTAATAGAACAAGTCCCACACACTGCTAGAAGCCGAAATATTTTTTCAGAGCTAGATGCAGAAAAAAATTATATTGAATTAGCAACCTGATGGAGGTCAGTATAGATGGACTAATAGAACAAGTCCCACACACTGCTAGAAGCCTAAATATTGTTTCAGAGCTAGATGCAGATAAAAATCATTTTTAATTTGCCACCTGGTGAAGGTTAGTATAGATGGACTAATAGACCAAGTCCCACACTCTCCTAGAAGCCTAAATATTTTTTCAGAGCTAGATGCAGAAAAAAATTATATTGAATTTGCAACCTGATGGAGGTCAGTATAGATGGCGTAATAGAACAAGTCCCACACACTGCTAGAAGCTGAAATATTTTTTCAGAGCTAGATGCAAAAAAAGATTATATTGAATTTGCAACCTGATGGAGGTCAGTATAGAGGGACTAATAGAACAAGTCCCACACACTGCTAGAAGCCTAAATATTTTTTCAGAGCTAGATGCAGAAAAAATTATATTGAATTTGCAACCTGATGGAGGTCAGTATAGATGGACTAATAGAACAAGTCCCACACACTGCTAGAAGCATAAATATTTTTTCAGAACTAGATACAGATAAAAATTATTTTAATTTGCAACCTGGTGGAGGTTAGTATAGATGGACTAATAGACCAAGTCCCACACACTGCTTGAAGCCTAAATATTTTTTCAGAGCTAGATGCAGAAAAAATTATATTGAATTTGCATCCTGATGGAGGTCAGTATAGATGGACTAATAGAACAAGTCCTACACACTGCTGGAAGCTGAAATATTTTTTCAGAGCTAGATGCAGATAAAAAATATTTTCAATTTGCAACCTGGTGGAGGTTAGTATAGATGGACTAATAGACCAAGTCCCACACACTGCTAGAAACCTAAATATTTTTTCAGAGTTAGATGCAGAAAAAAATTATATTGAATTTGCAACCTGATGGAGGTCAGTATAGATGGCGTAATAGAACAAGTCCCACACACTGCTAGAAGCTGAAATATTTTTTCAGAGCTAGATGCAAAAAAAGATTATATTGAATTTGCAACCTGATGGAGGTCAGTATAGAGGGACTAATAGAACAAGTCCCACACACTGCTAGAAGCCTAAATATTTTTTCAGAGCTAGATGCAGAAAAAATTATATTGAATTTGCAACCTGATGGAGGTCAGTATAGATGGACTAATAGAACAAGTCCCACACACTGCTAGAAGCATAAATATTTTTTCAGAACTAGATACAGATAAAAATTATTTTAATTTGCAACCTGGTGGAGGTTAGTATAGATGGACTAATAGACCAAGTCCCACACACTGCTTGAAGCCTAAATATTTTTTCAGAGCTAGATGCAGAAAAAATTATATTGAATTTGCATCCTGATGGAGGTCAGTATAGATGGACTAATAGAACAAGTCCTACACACTGCTGGAAGCTGAAATATTTTTTCAGAGCTAGATGCAGATAAAAAATATTTTCAATTTGCAACCTGGTGGAGGTTAGTATAGATGGACTAATAGACCAAGTCCCACACACTGCTAGAAACCTAAATATTTTTTCAGAGTTAGATGCAGAAAAAAATTATATTGAATTTGCAACCTGATGGAGGTCAGTATAGATGGAGTAATAGAACAAGTCCCACACACTGCTAGAAGCTGAAATATTTTTTCAGAGCTAGATGCAGAAAAAAATTATATTGAATTTGCAACCTGATGGAGGTCAGTATAGATGGACTAATAGAACAAGTCCCACACACTGCTAGAAGCCTAAATATTTTTTCAGAGCTAGATGCAGAAAAAAATTATATTGAATTTGCAACCTGATGGAGGTCAGTATAGATGGACTAATAGAACAAGTCCCACACACTGCTAGAAGCTGAAATATTTTTTCAGAGTTAGATGCAGAAAAAAAATTACATTGAATTTGCAACCTGATGGAGGTCAGTATAGATGGACTAATAGAACATGTCCCACACACTGCTAGAAGCCTAAATATTTTTTTCAGAGCTAGAAGCAGAAAAAAATTATATTGAATTTGCAACCTGATGGAGGTCAGTATAGATGGACTAATAGAACAAGTCCCACACACTGCTAGAAGCCGAAATATTTTTTCAGAGCTAGATGCAGAAAAAAATTATATTGAATTAGCAACCTGATGGAGGTCAGTATAGATGGACTAATAGAACAAGTCCCACACACTGCTAGAAGCCTAAATATTTTTTCAGAGCTAGATGCAGATAAAAATCATTTTTAATTTGCCACCTGGTGAAGGTTAGTATAGATGGACTAATAGACCAAGTCCCACACTCTCCTAGAAGCCTAAATATTTTTTCAGAGCTAGATGCAGAAAAAAATTAGATTGAATTTGCAACCTGATGGAGGTCAGTATAGATGGACTAATAGAACTAGTCCCACACGCTGCTAGAAGCTGAAATATTTTTTCAGAGCTAGATGCAGAAAAAAATTATATTGAATTTGCAACCTGATGGAGGTCAGTATACATGGACTAATAGAACAAGTCCCACACACTGCTAGAAGCCTAAATATTTTTTCAGAGCTAGATGCAGATAAAATTTTTTTTTAATTTGCAACCTGGTGGAGGTTAGTATAGATGGACTAATAGACCAAGTCCCACACACTGCTAGAAGCCTAAATATTTTTTCCGAGCTAGATGCAGAAAAAAATTATATTGAATTTGCAACCTGATGGGGGTCAGTATAGATGGACTAATAGAACAAGTCCCACACACTGCTAGAAGATGAAATATTTTTTCAGAGCTAGATGCAGATAAAAATTATTTTTAATATGCAACCTGGTGGAGGATAGCATAGATGGACTAATAGACCAAGTTCCACACACTGCTAGAAGCCTAAATATTTTTTTCAGAGCTAGATGCAGAAAAAAATTATATTGAATTTGCAACCTGATGGAGGTCATTATAGATGGACTAATAGATCAAGTCCCACACACTGCTAGAAACTGAAATATTTTTTCAGAGCTAGATGCAGAAAAAAATTATATTGAATTTGCAACCTGATGGAGGTCAGTACAGATGGACTAATAGAAAAAATCCCACACACTGCTAGAAGCCTAAATATTTTTTCAGAGCTAGATGCAGAAAAAATTATATTGAATTTGCAACCTGATGGAGGTCAGTATAGATGGACTAATAGAACAAGTCCCACACACTGATAGAAGCACAAATATTTTTTCAGAGCTAGATACAGATAAAAATTATTTTAATTTGCAAACTGGTGGAGGTTCATATAGATGGACTAATAGACCAAGTCTCACACACTGCTAGAAGCCTAAATATTTTTTCAGAGCTAGATGCAGAAAAAAATTATATTGAATTTGCAACCTGATGGAGGTCAGTATAGATGTACTAATAGAACAAGTCCTACACACTGCTGGAAGCTGAAATATTTTTTCAGAGCTAGATGCAGATAAAAAAATATTATTAATTTGCAACCTGGTGGAGGTTAGTATAAATGGACTAATAGACCGAGTCCCACACACTGCTAGAAGCCTAAATATTGTTTTCAGAGCTAGATGCAGAAAAAAATTATATTGAATTTGCAACCTGATGGAGGTCAGTATAGATGGACTAATAGAACAAGTCCCACACACTGCTAGGAACTGAAATATTTTTTCAGAGCTAGATGCAGAAAAAAAATTATATTGAATTTGCAACCTGATGGAGGTCAGTATAGATGGACTAATAGAACATGTCCCACACACTGCTAGAAGCCTAAATATTTTTTCAGAGCTAGATGCAGAAAAAAATTATATTGAATTTTCAACCTGATGGAGGTCAGTATAAATGGACTAATAGAACAAGTCCCACACACTGCTAGAAGCATAAATATTTTTTCAGAGCTCGATACAGATAAAAATTATTTTTAATTTGCAACCTGGTGGAGATTAGTATAGATGGACTAATAGACCAAGTCCCACACACTGCTAGAAGCCTAAATATTTTTTCAGAGCTTGATGCAGAAAAAAATTATATTGAATTTGCAACCTGATGGAGGTCAGTATAGATGGAGTAATAGAACAAGTACCACACACTGCTAGAAGTTGAAATATTTTTTCAGAGCTAGATGCAGAAAAAAATTATATTGAATTTGCAACCTGATGGAGGTCAGTATAGATGGACTAATAGAACAAGTCCCACACACTGCTAGAAGAATAAATATTTTTTTCAGAGCTAGATGCAGAAATAAATTATATTGACTTTGCAACCTGATGGAGGTCAGTATAGATGGACTAATAGAACAAGTCCCACACACTGCTAGAAGCCTAAATATTTTTTCAGAGCTAGATGCAGAAAAAAATTATATTGAATTTGCAACCTGATGGAGGTCAGTATAGATGGACTAATAGAACAAGTCCCACACACTGCTAGAAGCCTAAATATTTTTTCAGAGCTAGATGCAGAAAAAAATTATATTGAATTTGCAACCTGATGGAGGTCAGTATAGATGGACTAATAGAACAAGTCCCACACACTGCTAGAAGCATAAATATTTTTTCAGAGCTAGATACAGATAAAAATTATTTTAATTTGCAACCTGGTGGAGGTTAGTATAGATGGACTAATAGACCAAGTCCCACACACTGCTAGAAGCCTAAATATTTTTTCAGAGCCAGATGCAGAAAAAACTTATATTGAATTTGCAACCTGATGGAGGTCAGTATAGATGGACTAATAGAACAAGTCCTACACACTGCTGGAAGCTGAAATATTTTTTCAGAGCAAGATGCAGATAAAAAATATTTTTAATTTGCAACCTGGTGGAGGTTAGTATAGATGGACGAATAGACCAAGTCCCACACACTGCTAGAAACCTAAATATTTTTTCAGAGTTAAATGCAGAAAAAAATTATATTGAATTTGCAACCTGATGGAGGTCAGTATAAATGGACTAATAGAACAAGTCCCACACACAGCTAGAAGCCTAAATATTTTTTCAGAGCTAGATGCAGAAAAAAATTATATTGAATTTGCAACCTGATGGAAGTCAGTATAGATGGACTAATAGAACATGTCCCACACACTGCTAGAAGCCTAAATATTTTTTCAGATCTAGAAGCAGAAAAAAATTATATTGAATTTGCAACCTGATGGAGGTCAGTATAGATGGACTAATAGAACAAGTCCCACACACTGCTAGAAGCCGAAATATTTTTTCAGAGCTAGATGCAGAAAAAATTATATTGAATTAGCAACCTGATTGAGGTCAGTATAGATGGACTAATAGAACAAGTCCCACACACTGCTAGAAGCCTAAATATTTTTTCAGAGCTAGATGCAGATAAAAATCATTTTTAATTTGCCACCTGGTGGAG
The DNA here is from genome assembly GCF_046119375.1 of Phyllobates terribilis. Classification (NCBI taxonomy): domain Eukaryota; kingdom Metazoa; phylum Chordata; class Amphibia; order Anura; family Dendrobatidae; genus Phyllobates; species Phyllobates terribilis. Next base: position 53,168,056 of record NW_027362768.1, on the reverse strand, counting down.
GTCAGTATAGATGGACTAATAGAACAAGTCCCACGCACTGCTAGAAGCTGAAATATTTTTTCAGAGCTAGATGCAGATAAAAATTTTTTTTAATTTTCAACCTGGTGGAGGTTAGTATAGATGGACTAATAGACCAAGTCCCACACACTGCTAGAAGCCTAAATATTTTTTCAGAGCTTGATGCAGAAAAAAATTATATTGAATTTGCAACCTGATGGAGGTCAGTATAGATGGACTAATAGAACAAGTCCCACGCACTGCTAGAAGCTGAAATATTTTTTCAGAGCTAGATGCAGAAAAAAATTATATTGAATTTGCAACCTGATGGAGGTCAGTATAGATGGACTAATAGAACAAGTCCCACACACTGCTAGAAGAATAAATATTTTTTTCAGAGCTAGATGCAGAAATAAATTATATTGACTTTGCAACCTGATGGAGGTCAGTATAGATGGACTAATAGAACAAGTCCCACACACTGCTAGAAGCCTAAATATTTTTTCAGAGCTAGATGCAGAAAAAAATTATATTGAATTTGCAACCTGATGGAGGTCAGTATAGATGGACTAATAGAACAAGTCCCACACACTGCTAGAAGCCTAAATATTTTTTCAGAGCTAGATGCAGAAAAAAATTATATTGAATTTGCAACCTGATGGAGGTCAGTATAGATGGACTAATAGAACAAGTCCCACACACTGCTAGAAGCATAAATATTTTTTCAGAGCTAGATACAGATAAAAATTATTTTAATTTGCAACCTGGTGGAGGTTAGTATAGATGGACTAATAGACCAAGTCCCACACACTGCTAGAAGCCTAAATATTTTTTCAGAGCCAGATGCAGAAAAAACTTATATTGAATTTGCAACCTGATGGAGGTCAGTATAGATGGACTAATAGAACAAGTCCTACACACTGCTGGAAGCTGAAATATTTTTTCAGAGCAAGATGCAGATAAAAAATATTTTTAATTTGCAACCTGGTGGAGGTTAGTATAGATGGACGAATAGACCAAGTCCCACACACTGCTAGAAACCTAAATATTTTTTCAGAGTTAAATGCAGAAAAAAATTATATTGAATTTGCAACCTGATGGAGGTCAGTATAAATGGACTAATAGAACAAGTCCCACACACAGCTAGAAGCCTAAATATTTTTTCAGAGCTAGATGCAGAAAAAAATTATATTGAATTTGCAACCTGATGGAAGTCAGTATAGATGGACTAATAGAACATGTCCCACACACTGCTAGAAGCCTAAATATTTTTTCAGATCTAGAAGCAGAAAAAAATTATATTGAATTTGCAACCTGATGGAGGTCAGTATAGATGGACTAATAGAACAAGTCCCACACACTGCTAGAAGCCGAAATATTTTTTCAGAGCTAGATGCAGAAAAAATTATATTGAATTAGCAACCTGATTGAGGTCAGTATAGATGGACTAATAGAACAAGTCCCACACACTGCTAGAAGCCTAAATATTTTTTCAGAGCTAGATGCAGATAAAAATCATTTTTAATTTGCCACCTGGTGGAGGTCAGTATAGATGGACTAATAGAACAAGTCCCACGCACTGCTAGAAGCTGAAATATTTTTTCAGAGCTAGATGCAGATAAAAATTTTTTTTAATTTTCAACCTGGTGGAGGTTAGTATAGATGGACTAATAGACCAAGTCCCACACACTGCTAGAAGCCTAAATATTTTTTCAGAGCTTGATGCAGAAAAAAATTATATTGAATTTGCAACCTGATGGAGGTCAGTATAGATGGACTAATAGAACAAGTCCCACGCACTGCTAGAAGCTGAAATATTTTTTCAGAGCTAGATGCAGATAAAAATTATTTTTAATTTGCAGCCTGGTGGAGGTTAGTATAGATGGACTTATAGACCAAGTCCCACACACTGCTAGAAACCTAAATATTTTTTCAGAGTTAGATGCAAAAAAAAAATTATATTGAATTTGCAACCTGATGGAGGTCAGTGTAGATGGAGTAATAGAACAAGTCCCACACACTGCTAGAAGCCTAAATATTTTTTCAGAGCTAGATGCAGATAAAAATCATTTTTAATTTGCCACCTGGTGGAGGTTAGTATAGATGGACTAATAGACCAAGTCCCACACTCTGCTGGAAGCCTAAATATTTTTTCAGAGCTAGATGCAGAAAAAAATTATATTGAATTTGCAACCTGATGGAGGTCAGTATAGATGGACTAATAGAACAAGTCCCACACACTGCTAGAAACCTAAATATTTTTTCAGAGTTAGATGCAAAAAAAAAATAATATTGAATTTGCAACCTGATGGAAGTCAGTATAGATGGACTAATAGAACATGTCCCACACACTGCTAGAAGCCTAAATATTTTTTCAGATCTAGAAGCAGAAAAAAATTATATTGAATTTGCAACCTGATGGAGGTCAGTATAGATGGACTAATAGAACAAGTCCCACACACTGCTAGAAGCCGAAATATTTTTTCAGAGCTAGATGCAGAAAAAATTATATTGAATTAGCAACCTGATTGAGGTCAGTATAGATGGACTAATAGAACAAGTCCCACACACTGCTAGAAGCCTAAATATTTTTTCAGAGCTAGATGCAGATAAAAATCATTTTTAATTTGCCACCTGGTGGAGGTCAGTATAGATGGACTAATAGAACAAGTCCCACGCACTGCTAGAAGCTGAAATATTTTTTCAGAGCTAGATGCAGATAAAATTTTTTTTTAATTTTCAACCTGGTGGAGGTTAGTATAGATGGACTAATAGACCAAGTCCCACACACTGCTAGAAGCCTAAATATTTTTTCAGAGCTTGATGCAGAAAAAAATTATATTGAATTTGCAACCTGATGGAGGTCAGTATAGATGGACTAATAGAACAAGTCCCACGCACTGCTAGAAGCTGAAATATTTTTTCAGAGCTAGATGCAGATAAAAGTTATTTTTAATTTGCAGCCTGGTGGAGGTTAGTATAGATGGACTTATAGACCAAGTCCCACACACTGCTAGAAACCTAAATATTTTTTCAGAGTTAGATGCAAAAAAAAAATTATATTGAATTTGCAACCTGATGGAGGTCAGTGTAGATGGAGTAATAGAACAAGTCCCACACACTGCTAGAAGCCTAAATATTTTTTCAGAGCTAGATGCAGATAAAAATCATTTTTAATTTGCCACCTGGTGGAGGTTAGTATAGATGGACGAATAGACCAAGTCCCACACTCTGCTAGAAGCCTAAATATTTTTTCAGAGCTAGATGCAGAAAAAAATTATATTGAATTTGCAACCTGATGGAGGTCAGTATAGATGGACTAATAGAACAAGTCCCACACACTGCTAGAAGCGGAAATATTTTTTCAGAGCTAGATGCAGAAAAAAATTATATTGAATTTGCAACCTGATGGAGGTCAGTATAGATGGACTAATAGAACAAGTCCCACACACTGCTAGAAGCCTAAATATTTTTTTAGAGCTAGATGCAGATAAAAATCATTTTTAATTTGCAACCTGGTGGAGGTTAGTATAGATGGACAAATAGACCAAGTTCCACACTTTGCTAGAAGCCTAAATATTTTGTCAGAGCTAGATGCAGAAAAAAATTAGATTGAATTTGCAACCTGATGGAGGTCAGTATAGATTGACTAATAGAACAAGTCCCATACACTGCTAGAAGCCTAAATATTTTTTCAGAGCTAGATGCAGATAAAAAATATTTTTAATTTGCAACCTGGTGGAGATTAGTATAGATGGACTAATAGACCAAGTCCCACACACTGCTAGAAGCCTAAATATTTTTTCAGAGCTAGATGCAGAAAAAAATTATATTGAATTTGCAACCTGATGGAGGTCAGTACAGATGGACTAATAGAACAAGGCCCACACACTGCTAGAAGCTGAAATATTTTTTCAGAGCTAGATGCAGAAAAAAATTATATTGAATTTGCAACCTGATGGAGGTCAGTATAGAAGGACTAATAGAACAAGTCCCACAAACTGCTAGAAGCCTAAATATTTTTTCAGAGCTAGATGCAGATAAAAATTATTTTTGATTTGCAACCTGGTGGAGGTTAGTATAGATGGACTAATAGAACAAGTCCCACACACTGCTGGAAGCCTAAATATTTTTTCAGAGCTAGATGCAGAAAAAAATTATATTGAATTTGCAACCTGATGGAGGTCAGTATAGATGGACTAATAGAACAAGTCCCACACACTGCTAGAAGCCTAAATATTTTTTCAGAGCTAGTTGCATAAAAAAATTATATTGAATTTGCAACCTGATGGAGGTCAGCATAGATGGACTAATAGAACAAGTCCCACACACTGCTAGAAGCTGAAATATTTTTTCAGATTTAGATGCAGAAAAAAATTATATTGAATTTGCAACCTGATGGAGGTCAGTATAGATGGACTAATAGAGCAAGTCCCACACACTGCTAGAAGCTGAAATATTTTTTCAGAGCTAAATGCAGAAAAAAAATATATTGAATTTGCAACCTAATGGAGGTCAGTATAGATGGACTAATAGAACAAGTCCCACACACTGCTAGAAGCATAAATGTTTTTTCAGAGCTAGATACAGATAAAAATTATTTTAATTTGCAACCTGGTGGAGGTTAGTATAGATGGACTAATAGACCAAGTCCCACACACTGCTAGAAGCCTAAATATTTTTTCAGAGCTAGATGCAGAAAAAAATTATATTGAATTTGCAACCTGATGGAGGTCAGTATAGATGGACTAATAGAACAAGTCCTACACACTGCTGGAAGCTGAAATATTTTTTCAGAGCTAGATGCAGATAAAAAATATTTTTAATTTGCAACCTGGTGGAGGTTAGTATAGATGGACTAATAGACCAAGTCCCACACACTGCTAGAAACCTAAATATTTTTTCAGAGTTAGATGCAGAAAAAAATTATATTGAATTTGCAACCTGATGGAGGTCAGTATAGATGGAGTAATAGAACAAGTCCCACACACTGCTAGAAGCTGAAATATTTTTTCAGAGCTAGATGTAGAAAAAAATTATATTGAATTTGCAACCTGATGGAGGTCAGTATAAATGGACTAATAGAACAAGTCCCACACACTGATAGAAGCCTAAATATTTTTTCAGAGCTAGATGCAGAAAAAAATTATATTGAATTTGCAACCTGATGGAGGTCAGTATAGATGGACTAATAGAACAAGTCCCACACACTGCTAGAAGCCTAAATATTTTTTCAGAGCTAGATGCAGAAAAAAATTATATTGAATTTTCAACCTGATGGAGGTCAGTATAAATGGACTAATAGAACAAGTCCCACACACTGCTAGAAGCATAAATATTTTTTCAGAGCTCGATACAGATAAAAATTATTTTTAATTTGCAACCTGGTGGAGATTAGTATAGATGGACTAATAGACCAAGTCCCACACACTGCTAGAAGCCTAAATATTTTTTCAGAGCTTGATGCAGAAAAAAATTATATTGAATTTGCAACCTGATGGAGGTCAGTATAGATGGAGTAATAGAACAAGTACCACACACTGCTAGAAGTTGAAATATTTTTTCAGAGCTAGATGCAGAAAAAAATTATATTGAATTTGCAACCTGATGGAGGTCAGTATAGATGGACTAATAGAACAAGTCCCACACACTGCTAGAAGAATAAATATTTTTTTCAGAGCTAGATGCAGAAATAAATTATATTGACTTTGCAACCTGATGGAGGTCAGTATAGATGGACTAATAGAACAAGTCCCACACACTGCTAGAAGCCTAAATATTTTTTCAGAGCTAGATGCAGAAAAAAATTATATTGAATTTGCAACCTGATGGAGGTCAGTATAGATGGACTAATAGAACAAGTCCCACACACTGCTAGAAGCCTAAATATTTTTTCAGAGCTAGATGCAGAAAAAAATTATATTGAATTTGCAACCTGATGGAGGTCAGTATAGATGGACTAATAGAACAAGTCCCACACACTGCTAGAAGCATAAATATTTTTTCAGAGCTACATACAGATAAAAATTATTTTAATTTGCAACCTGGTGGAGGTTAGTATAGATGGACTAATAGACCAAGTCCCACACACTGCTAGAAGCCTAAATATTTTTTCAGAGCCAGATGCAGAAAAAAATTATATTGAATTTGCAACCTGATGGAGGTCAGTATAGATGGACTAATAGAACAAGTCCTACACACTGCTGGAAGCTGAAATATTTTTTCAGAGCAAGATGCAGATAAAAAATATTTTTAATTTGCAACCTGGTGGAGGTTAGTATAGATGGACGAATAGACCAAGTCCCACACACTGCTAGAAACCTAAATATTTTTTCAGAGTTAAATGCAGAAAAAAATTATATTGAATTTGCAACCTGATGGAGGTCAGTATATATGGAGTAATAGAACAAGTCCCACACACTGCTAGAAGCTGAAATATTTCTTCAGAGCTAGATGCAGAAAAAAATTATATTGAATTTGCAACCTGATGGAGGTCAGTATAAATGGACTAATAGAACAAGTCCCACACACAGCTAGAAGCCTAAATATTTTTTCAGAGCTAGATGCAGAAAAAAATTATATTGAATTTGCAACCTGATGGAAGTCAGTATAGATGGACTAATAGAACATGTCCCACACACTGCTAGAAGCCTAAATATTTTTTCAGATCTAGAAGCAGAAAAAAATTATATTGAATTTGCAACCTGATGGAGGTCAGTATAGATGGACTAATAGAACAAGTCCCACACACTGCTAGAAGCCGAAATATTTTTTCAGAGCTAGATGCAGAAAAAATTATATTGAATTAGCAACCTGATTGAGGTCAGTATAGATGGACTAATAGAACAAGTCCCACACACTGCTAGAAGCCTAAATATTTTTTCAGAGCTAGATGCAGATAAAAATCATTTTTAATTTGCCACCTGGTGGAGGTCAGTATAGATGGACTAATAGAACAAGTCCCACGCACTGCTAGAAGCTGAAATATTTTTTCAGAGCTAGATGCAGATAAAAATTTTTTTTAATTTTCAACCTGGTGGAGGTTAGTATAGATGGACTAATAGACCAAGTCCCACACACTGCTAGAAGCCTAAATATTTTTTCAGAGCTTGATGCAGAAAAAAATTATATTGAATTTGCAACCTGATGGAGGTCAGTATAGATGGACTAATAGAACAAGTCCCACGCACTGCTAGAAGCTGAAATATTTTTTCAGAGCTAGATGCAGATAAAAATTATTTTTAATTTGCAGCCTGGTGGAGGTTAGTATAGATGGACTTATAGACCAAGTCCCACACACTGCTAGAAACCTAAATATTTTTTCAGAGTTAGATGCAAAAAAAAAATTATATTGAATTTGCAACCTGATGGAGGTCAGTGTAGATGGAGTAATAGAACAAGTCCCACACACTGCTAGAAGCCTAAATATTTTTTCAGAGCTAGATGCAGATAAAAATCATTTTTAATTTGCCACCTGGTGGAGGTTAGTATAGATGGACTAATAGACCAAGTCCCACACTCTGCTGGAAGCCTAAATATTTTTTCAGAGCTAGATGCAGAAAAAAATTATATTGAATTTGCAACCTGATGGAGGTCAGTATAGATGGACTAATAGAACAAGTCCCACACACTGCTAGAAACCTAAATATTTTTTCAGAGTTAGATGCAAAAAAAAAATAATATTGAATTTGCAACCTGATGGAAGTCAGTATAGATGGACTAATAGAACATGTCCCACACACTGCTAGAAGCCTAAATATTTTTTCAGATCTAGAAGCAGAAAAAAATTATATTGAATTTGCAACCTGATGGAGGTCAGTATAGATGGACTAATAGAACAAGTCCCACACACTGCTAGAAGCCGAAATATTTTTTCAGAGCTAGATGCAGAAAAAATTATATTGAATTAGCAACCTGATTGAGGTCAGTATAGATGGACTAATAGAACAAGTCCCACACACTGCTAGAAGCCTAAATATTTTTTCAGAGCTAGATGCAGATAAAAATCATTTTTAATTTGCCACCTGGTGGAGGTCAGTATAGATGGACTAATAGAACAAGTCCCACGCACTGCTAGAAGCTGAAATATTTTTTCAGAGCTAGATGCAGATAAAATTTTTTTTTAATTTTCAACCTGGTGGAGGTTAGTATAGATGGACTAATAGACCAAGTCCCACACACTGCTAGAAGCCTAAATATTTTTTCAGAGCTTGATGCAGAAAAAAATTATATTGAATTTGCAACCTGATGGAGGTCAGTATAGATGGACTAATAGAACAAGTCCCACGCACTGCTAGAAGCTGAATTATTTTTTCAGAGCTAGATGCAGATAAAAGTTATTTTTAATTTGCAGCCTGGTGGAGGTTAGTATAGATGGACTTATAGACCAAGTCCCACACACTGCTAGAAACCTAAATATTTTTTCAGAGTTAGATGCAAAAAAAAAATTATATTGAATTTGCAACCTGATGGAGGTCAGTGTAGATGGAGTAATAGAACAAGTCCCACACACTGCTAGAAGCCTAAATATTTTTTCAGAGCTAGATGCAGATAAAAATAATTTTTAATTTGCCACCTGGTGGAGGTTAGTATAGATGGACTAATAGACCAAGTCCCACACTCTGCTAGAAGCCTAAATATTTTTTCAGAGCTAGATGCAGAAAAAAATTATATTGAATTTGCAACCTGATGGAGGTCAGTATAGATGGACTAATAGAACAAGTCCCACACACTGCTAGAAACCTAAATATTTTTTCAGAGTTAGATGCAAAAAAAAAATTATATTGAATTTGCAACCTGATGGAGGTCAGTGTAGATGGAGTAATAGAACAAGTCCCACACACTGCTAGAAGCCTAAATATTTTTTCAGAGCTAGATGCAGATAAAAATCATTTTTAATTTGCCACCTGGTGGAGGTTAGTATAGATGGACGAATAGACCAAGTCCCACACTCTGCTAGAAGCCTAAATATTTTTTCAGAGCTAGATGCAGAAAAAAATTATATTGAATTTGCAACCTGATGGAGGTCAGTATAGATGGACTAATAGAACAAGTCCCACACACTGCTAGAAGCGGAAATATTTTTTCAGAGCTAGATGCAGAAAAAAATTATATTGAATTTGCAACCTGATGGAGGTCAGTATAGATGGACTAATAGAACAAGTCCCACACACTGCTAGAAGCCTAAATATTTTTTTAGAGCTAGATGCAGATAAAAATCATTTTTAATTTGCAACCTGGTGGAGGTTAGTATAGATGGACAAATAGACCAAGTTCCACACTTTGCTAGAAGCCTAAATATTTTGTCAGAGCTAGATGCAGAAAAAAATTAGATTGAATTTGCAACCTGATGGAGGTCAGTATAGATTGACTAATAGAACAAGTCCCATACACTGCTAGAAGCCTAAATATTTTTTCAGAGCTAGATGCAGAAAAAAATTATATTGAATTTGCAACCTGATGGAGGTCAGTACAGATGGACTAATAGAACAAGGCCCACACACTGCTAGAAGCTGAAATATTTTTTCAGAGCTAGATGCAGAAAAAAATTATATTGAATTTGCAACCTGATGGAGGTCAGTATAGAAGGACTAATAGAACAAGTCCCACAAACTGCTAGAAGCCTAAATATTTTTTCAGAGCTAGATGCAGATAAAAATTATTTTTGATTTGCAACCTGGTGGAGGTTAGTATAGATGGACTAATAGAACAAGTCCCACACACTGCTGGAAGCCTAAATATTTTTTCAGAGCTAGATGCAGAAAAAAATTATATTGAATTTGCAACCTGATGGAGGTCAGTATAGATGGACTAATAGAACAAGTCCCACACACTGCTAGAAGCCTAAATATTTTTTCAGAGCTAGTTGCATAAAAAAATTATATTGAATTTGCAACCTGATGGAGGTCAGCATAGATGGACTAATAGAACAAGTCCCACACACTGCTAGAAGCTGAAATATTTTTTCAGATTTAGATGCAGAAAAAAATTATATTGAATTTGCAACCTGATGGAGGTCAGTATAGATGGACTAATAGAGCAAGTCCCACACACTGCTAGAAGCTGAAATATTTTTTCAGAGCTAAATGCAGAAAAAAAATATATTGAATTTGCAACCTAATGGAGGTCAGTATAGATGGACTAATAGAACAAGTCCCACACACTGCTAGAAGCATAAATGTTTTTTCAGAGCTAGATACAGATAAAAATTATTTTAATTTGCAACCTGGTGGAGGTTAGTATAGATGGACTAATAGACCAAGTCCCACACACTGCTAGAAGCCTAAATATTTTTTCAGAGCTAGATGCAGAAAAAAATTATATTGAATTTGCAACCTGATGGAGGTCAGTATAGATGGACTAATAGAACAAGTCCTACACACTGCTGGAAGCTGAAATATTTTTTCAGAGCTAGATGCAGATAAAAAATATTTTTAATTTGCAACCTGGTGGAGGTTAGTATAGATGGACTAATAGACCAAGTCCCACACACTGCTAGAAACCTAAATATTTTTTCAGAGTTAGATGCAGAAAAAAATTATATTGAATTTGCAACCTGATGGAGGTCAGTATAGATGGAGTAATAGAACAAGTCCCACACACTGCTAGAAGCTGAAATATTTTTTCAGAGCTAGATGTAGAAAAAAATTATATTGAATTTGCAACCTGATGGAGGTCAGTATAAATGGACTAATAGAACAAGTCCCACACACTGATAGAAGCCTAAATATTTTTTCAGAGCTAGATGCAGAAAAAAATTATATTGAATTTGCAACCTGATGGAGGTCAGTATAGATGGACTAATAGAACAAGTCGCACACACTGCTAGAAACCTAAATATTTTTTCAGAGTTAGATGCAAAAAAAAAATTATATTGAATTTGCAACCTGATGGAGGTCAGTGTAGATGGAGTAATAGAACAAGTCCCACACACTGCTAGAAGCCTAAATATTTTTTCAGAGCTAGATGCAGATAAAAATCATTTTTAATTTGCCACCTGGTGGAGGTTAGTATAGATGGACGAATAGACCAAGTCCCACACTCTGCTAGAAGCCTAAATATTTTTTCAGAGCTAGATGCAGAAAAAAATTATATTGAATTTGCAACCTGATGGAGGTCAGTATAGATGGACTAATAGAACAAGTCCCACACACTGCTAGAAGCGGAAATATTTTTTCAGAGCTAGATGCAGAAAAAAATTATATTGAATTTGCAACCTGATGGAGGTCAGAATAGATGGACTAATAGAACAAGTCCCACACACTGCTAGAAGCCTAAATATTTTTTTAGAGCTAGATGCAGATAAAAATCATTTTTAATTTGCAACCTGGTGGAGGTTAGTATAGATGGACAAATAGACCAAGTTCCACACTTTGCTAGAAGCCTAAATATTTTGTCAGAGCTAGATGCAGAAAAAAATTAGATTGAATTTGCAACCTGATGGAGGTCAGTATAGATTGACTAATAGAACAAGTCCCATACACTGCTAGAAGCCTAAATATTTTTTCAGAGCTAGATGCAGATAAAAAATATTTTTAATTTGCAACCTGGTGGAGATTAGTATAGATGGAATAATAGACCAAGTCCCACACACTGCTAGAAGCCTAAATATTTTTTCAGAGCTAGATGCAGAAAAAAATTATATTGAATTTGCAACCTGATGGAGGTCAGTACAGATGGACTAATAGAACTAGTCCCACACACTGCTAGAAGCTGAAATATTTTTTCAGAGCTAGATGCAGAAAAAAATTATATTGAATTTGCAACCTGATGGAGGTCAGTATAGAAGTACTAATAGAACAAGTCCCACAAACTGCTAGAAGCCTAAATATTTTTTCAGAGCTAGATGCAGATAAAAATTATTTTTGATTTGCAACCTGGTGGAGGTTAGTATAGATGGACTAATAGAACAAGTCCCACACACTGCTGGAAGCCTAAATATTTTTTCAGAGCTAGATGCAGAAAAAAATTATATTGAATTTGCAACCTGATGGAGGTCAGTATAGATGGACTAATAGAACAAGTCCCACACACTGCTAGAAGCCTAAATATTTTTTCAGAGCTAGTTGCATAAAAAAATTATATTGAATTTGCAACCTGATGGAGGTCAGCATAGATGGACTAATAGAACAAGTCCCACACACTGCTAGAAGCTGAAATATTTTTTCAGATTTAGATGCAGAAAAAAATTATATTGAATTTGCAACCTGATGGAGGTCAGTATAGATGGACTAATAGAGCAAGTCCCACACACTGCTAGAAGCTGAAATATTTTTTCAGAGCTAAATGCAGAAAAAAAATATATTGAATTTGCAACCTAATGGAGGTCAGTATAGATGGACTAATAGAACAAGTCCCACACACTGCTAGAAGCATAAATATTTTTTCAGAGCTAGATACAGATAAAAATTATTTTAATTTGCAACCTGGTGGAGGTTAGTATAGATGGACTAATAGACCAAGTCCCACACACTGCTAGAAGCCTAAATATTTTTTCAGAGCTAGATGCAGAAAAAAATTATATTGAATTTGCAACCTGATGGAGGTCAGTATAGATGGACTAATAGAACAAGTCCTACACACTGCTGGAAGCTGAAATATTTTTTCAGAGCTAGATGCAGATAAAAAATATTTTTAATTTGCAACCTGGTGGAGGTTAGTATAGATGGACTAATAGACCAAGTCCCACACACTGCTAGAAACCTAAATATTTTTTCAGAGTTAGATGCAGAAAAAAATTATATTGAATTTGCAACCTGATGGAGGTCAGTATAGATGGAGTAATAGAACAAGTCCCACACACTGCTAGAAGCTGAAATATTTTTTCAGAGCTAGATGTAGAAAAAAATTATATTGAATTTGCAACCTGATGGAGGTCAGTATAAATGGACTAATAGAACAAGTCCCACACACTGATAGAAGCCTAAATATTTTTTCAGAGCTAGATGCAGAAAAAAATTATATTGAATTTGCAACCTGATGGAGGTCAGTATAGATGGACTAATAGAACAAGTCCCACACACTGCTAGAAGCCTAAATATTTTTTCAGAGCTAGATGCAGATGAAAATTATTTTTAATTTGCAACCTGGTGGAGGTTAGTATAGATGGACTAATAGACCAAGTCCCACACACTGCTAGAAGCCTAAATATTTTTTCAGAGCTTGATGCAGAAAAAAATTATATTGAATTTGCAACCTGATGGAGGTCAGTATAGATGGACTAATAGAACAAGTCCTACACACTGCTGGAAGCTGAAATATTTTTTCAGAGCTAGATGCAGATAAAAAATATTTTTAATTTGCAACCTGGTGGAGGTTAGTATAGATGGACTAATAGACCAAGTCCCACACACTGCTAGAAACCTAAATATTTTTTCAGAGTTAGATGCAGAAAAAAATTATATTGAATTTGCAACCTGATGGAGGTCAGTATAGATGGAGTAATAGAACAAGTCCCACACACTGCTAGAAGCTGAAATATTTTTTCAGAGCTAGATGTAGAAAAAAATTATATTGAATTTGCAACCTGATGGAGGTCAGTATAAATGGACTAATAGAACAAGTCCCACACACTGCTAGAAGCCTAAATATTTTTTCAGAGCTAGATGCAGATGAAAATTATTTTTAATTTGCAACCTGGTGGAGGTTAGTATAGATGGACTAATAGACCAAGTCCCACACACTGCTAGAAGCCTAAATATTTTTTCAGAGCTTGATGCAGAAAAAAATTATATTGAATTTGCAACCTGATGGAGGTCAGTATAGATGGACTAATAGAACAAGTACTACACACTGTTAGAAGCTGAAATATTTTTCCAGAGCTGGATGCAGATAAAAATTATTTTTAATTTGAAACCTGGTGGAGGTTAGTATAGATGGACTAATAGACCAAGTCCCATACACTGCTAGAAAGCTAAATATTTTTTCAGAGTTAGTTGCAGAAAAAAATTATATTGAATTTGCAACCTGATGGAGGTCAGTATAGATGGTGTAATAGAACAAGTCCCACACACTGCTAGAAGCTGAAATATTTTTTCAGAGCTAGATGCAAAAAAAGATTATATTGAATTTGCAACCTGATGGAGGTCAGTATAGATGGACTAATAGAACAAGTCCCACACACTGCTAGAAGCCTAAATATTTTTTCAGAGCTAGATGCAGAAAAAAATTATATTGAATTTGCAACCTGATGGAGGTCAGTATAGATGGACTAATAGAACAAGTCCCACACACTGCTAGAAGCATAAATATTTTTTCAGAACTAGATACAGATAAAAATTATTTTAATTTGCAACCTGGTGGAGGTTAGTATAGATGGACTAATAGACAAAGTCCCACACACTGCTTGAAGCCTAAATATTTTTTCAGAGCTAGATGCAGATAAAAATTATTTTTGATTTGCAACCTGGTGGAGGTTAGTATAGATGGACTAATAGAACAAGTCCCACACACTGCTGGAAGCCTAAATATTTTTTCAGAGCTAGATGCAGAAAAAAATTATATTGAATTTGCAACCTGATGGAGGTCAGTATAGATGGACTAATAGAACAAGTCCCACACACTGCTAGAAGCCTAAATATTTTTTCAGAGCTAGTTGCATAAAAAAATTATATTGAATTTGCAACCTGATGGAGGTCAGCATAGATGGACTAATAGAACAAGTCCCACACACTGCTAGAAGCTGAAATATTTTTTCAGATTTAGATGCAGAAAAAAATTATATTGAATTTGCAACCTGATGGAGGTCAGTATAGATGGACTAATAGAGCAAGTCCCACACACTGCTAGAAGCTGAAATATTTTTTCAGAGCTAAATGCAGAAAAAAAATATATTGAATTTGCAACCTAATGGAGGTCAGTATAGATGGACTAATAGAACAAGTCCCACACACTGCTAGAAGCATAAATGTTTTTTCAGAGCTAGATACAGATAAAAATTATTTTAATTTGCAACCTGGTGGAGGTTAGTATAGATGGACTAATAGACCAAGTCCCACACACTGCTAGAAGCCTAAATATTTTTTCAGAGCTAGATGCAGAAAAAAATTATATTGAATTTGCAACCTGATGGAGGTCAGTATAGATGGACTAATAGAACAAGTCCTACACACTGCTGGAAGCTGAAATATTTTTTCAGAGCTAGATGCAGATAAAAAATATTTTTAATTTGCAACCTGGTGGAGGTTAGTATAGATGGACTAATAGACCAAGTCCCACACACTGCTAGAAACCTAAATATTTTTTCAGAGTTAGATGCAGAAAAAAATTATATTGAATTTGCAACCTGATGGAGGTCAGTAAAGATGGAGTAATAGAACAAGTCCCACACACTGCTAGAAGCTGAAATATTTTTTCAGAGCTAGATGTAGAAAAAAATTATATTGAATTTGCAACCTGATGGAGGTCAGTATAAATGGACTAATAGAACAAGTCCCACACACTGATAGAAGCCTAAATATTTTTTCAGAGCTAGATGCAGAAAAAAATTATATTGAATTTGCAACCTGATGGAGGTCAGTATAGATGGACTAATAGAACAAGTCCCACACACTGCTAGAAACCTAAATATTTTTTCAGAGTTAGATGCAAAAAAAAAATTATATTGAATTTGCAACATGATGGAGGTCAGTGTAGATGGAGTAATAGAACAAGTCCCACACACTGCTAGAAGCCTAAATATTTTTTCAGAGCTAGATGCAGATAAAAATCATTTTTAATTTGCCACCTGGTGGAGGTTAGTATAGATGGACGAATAGACCAAGTCCCACACTCTGCTAGAAGCCTAAATATTTTTTCAGAGCTAGATGCAGAAAAAAATTATATTGAATTTGCAAAATGATGGAGGTCAGTATAGATGGACTAATAGAACAAGTCCCACACACTGCTAGAAGCGGAAATATTTTTTCAGAGCTAGATGCAGAAAAAAATTATATTGAATTTGCAACCTGATGGAGGTCAGAATAGATGGACTAATAGAACAAGTCCCACACACTGCTAGAAGCCTAAATATTTTTTTAGAGCTAGATGCAGATAAAAATCATTTTTAATTTGCAACCTGGTGGAGGTTAGTATAGATGGACAAATAGACCAAGTTCCACACTTTGCTAGAAGCCTAAATATTTTGTCAGAGCTAGATGCAGAAAAAAATTAGATTGAATTTGCAACCTGATGGAGGTCAGTATAGATTGACTAATAGAACAAGTCCCATACACTGCTAGAAGCCTAAATATTTTTTCAGAGCTAGATGCAGATAAAAAATATTTTTAATTTGCAACCTGGTGGAGATTAGTATAGATGGAATAATAGACCAAGTCCCACACACTGCTAGAAGCCTAAATATTTTTTCAGAGCTAGATGCAGAAAAAAATTATATTGAATTTGCAACCTGATGGAGGTCAGTACAGATGGACTAATAGAACTAGTCCCACACACTGCTAGAAGCTGAAATATTTTTTCAGAGCTAGATGCAGAAAAAAATTATACTGAATTTGCAACCTGATGGAGGTCAGTATAGAAGTACTAATAGAACAAGTCCCACAAACTGCTAGAAGCCTAAATATTTTTTCAGAGCTAGATGCAGATAAAAATTATTTTTGATTTGCAACCTGGTGGAGGTTAGTATAGATGGACTAATAGAACAAGTCCCACACACTGCTGGAAGCCTAAATATTTTTTCAGAGCTAGATGCGGAAAAAAATTATATTGAATTTGCAACCTGATGGAGGTCAGTATAGATGGACTAATAGAACAAGTCCCACACACTGCTAGAAGCCTAAATATTTTTTCAGAGCTAGTTGCATAAAAAAATTATATTGAATTTGCAACCTGATGGAGGTCAGCATAGATGGACTAATAGAACAAGTCCCACACACTGCTAGAAGCTGAAATATTTTTTCAGATTTAGATGCAGAAAAAAATTATATTGAATTTGCAACCTGATGGAGGTCAGTATAGATGGACTAATAGAGCAAGTCCCACACACTGCTAGAAGCTGAAATATTTTTTCAGAGCTAAATGCAGAAAAAAAATATATTGAATTTGCAACCTAATGGAGGTCAGTATAGATGGACTAATAGAACAAGTCCCACACACTGCTAGAAGCATAAATATTTTTTCAGAGCTAGATACAGATAAAAATTATTTTAATTTGCAACCTGGTGGAGGTTAGTATAGATGGACTAATAGACCAAGTCCCACACACTGCTAGAAGCCTAAATATTTTTTCAGAGCTAGATGCAGAAAAAAATTATATTGAATTTGCAACCTGATGGAGGTCAGTATAGATGGACTAATAGAACAAGTCCTACACACTGCTGGAAGCTGAAATATTTTTTCAGAGCTAGATGCAGATAAAAAATATTTTTAATTTGCAACCTGGTGGAGGTTAGTATAGATGGACTAATAGACCAAGTCCCACACACTGCTAGAAACCTAAATATTTTTTCAGAGTTAGATGCAGAAAAAAATTATATTGAATTTGCAACCTGATGGAGGTCAGTATAGATGGAGTAATAGAACAAGTCCCACACACTGCTAGAAGCTGAAATATTTTTTCAGAGCTAGATGTAGAAAAAAATTATATTGAATTTGCAACCTGATGGAGGTCAGTATAAATGGACTAATAGAACAAGTCCCACACACTGATAGAAGCCTAAATATTTTTTCAGAGCTAGATGCAGAAAAAAATTATATTGAATTTGCAACCTGATGGAGGTCAGTATAGATGGACTAATAGAACAAGTCCCACACACTGCTAGAAGCCTAAATATTTTTTCAGAGCTAGATGCAGATGAAAATTATTTTTAATTTGCAACCTGGTGGAGGTTAGTATAGATGGACTAATAGACCAAGTCCCACACACTGCTAGAAGCCTAAATATTTTTTCAGAGCTTGATGCAGAAAAAAATTATATTGAATTTGCAACCTGATGGAGGTCAGTATAGATGGACTAATAGAACAAGTACTACACACTGTTAGAAGCTGAAATATTTTTCCAGAGCTGGATGCAGATAAAAATTATTTTTAATTTGAAACCTGGTGGAGGTTAGTATAGATGGACTAATAGACCAAGTCCCATACACTGCTAGAAAGCTAAATATTTTTTCAGAGTTAGTTGCAGAAAAAAATTATATTGAATTTGCAACCTGATGGAGGTCAGTATAGATGGTGTAATAGAACAAGTCCCACACACTGCTAGAAGCTGAAATATTTTTTCAGAGCTAGATGCAAAAAAAGATTATATTGAATTTGCAACCTGATGGAGGTCAGTATAGATGGACTAACAGAACAAGTCCCACACACTGCTAGAAGCCTAAATATTTTTTCAGAGCTAGATGCAGAAAAAAATTATATTGAATTTGCAACCTGATGGAGGTCAGTATAGATGGACTAATAGAACAAGTCCCACACACTGCTAGAAGCATAAATATTTTTTCAGAACTAGATACAGATAAAAATTATTTTAATTTGCAACCTGGTGGAGGTTAGTATAGATGGACTAATAGACCAAGTCCCACACACTGCTTGAAGCCTAAATATTTTTTCAGAGCTAGATGCAGAAAAAATTATATTGAATTTGCATCCTGATGGAGGTCAGTATAGACGGACTAATAGAACAAGTCCTACACACTGCTGGAAGCTGAAATATTTTTTCAGACCTAGATGCAGATAAAAAATATTTTTAATTTGCAACCTGGTGGAGGTTAGTATAGATGGAATAATAGACCAAGTCCCACACACTGCTAGAAGCCTAAATATTTTTTCAGAGCTAGATGCAGAAAAAAATTATATTGAATTTGCAACCTGATGGAGGTCAGTACAGATGGACTAATAGAACTAGTCCCACACACTGCTAGAAGCTGAAATATTTTTTCAGAGCTAGATGCAGAAAAAAATTATATTGAATTTGCAACCTGATGGAGGTCAGTATAGAAGTACTAATAGAACAAGTCCCACAAACTGCTAGAAGCCTAAATATTTTTTCAGAGCTAGATGCAGATAAAAATTATTTTTGATTTGCAACCTGGTGGAGGTTAGTATAGATGGACTAATAGAACAAGTCCCACACACTGCTGGAAGCCTAAATATTTTTTCAGAGCTAGATGCAGAAAAAAATTATATTGAATTTGCAACCTGATGGAGGTCAGTATAGATGGACTAATAGAACAAGTCCCACACACTGCTAGAAGCCTAAATATTTTTTCAGAGCTAGTTGCATAAAAAAATTATATTGAATTTGCAACCTGATGGAGGTCAGCATAGATGGACTAATAGAACAAGTCCCACACACTGCTAGAAGCTGAAATATTTTTTCAGATTTAGATGCAGAAAAAAATTATATTGAATTTGCAACCTGATGGAGGTCAGTATAGATGGACTAATAGAGCAAGTCCCACACACTGCTAGAAGCTGAAATATTTTTTCAGAGCTAAATGCAGAAAAAAAATATATTGAATTTGCCACCTGATGGAGGTCAGTATAGATGGACTAATAGAACAAGTCCCACACACTGCTAGAAGCATAAATATTTTTTCAGAGCTAGATACAGATAAAAATTATTTTAATTTGCAACCTGGTGGAGGTTAGTATTGATGGACTAATAGACCAAGTCCCACACACTGCTAGAAGCCTAAATATTTTTTCAGAGCTAGATGCAGAAAAAAATTATATTGAATTTGCAACCTGATGGAGGTCAGTATAGATGGACTAATAGAACAAGTCCTACACACTGCTGGAAGCTGAAATATTTTTTCAGAGCTAGATGCAGATAAAAAATATTTTTAATTTGCAACCTGGTGGAGGTTAGTATAGATGGACTAATAGACCAAGTCCCACACACTGCTAGAAACCTAAATATTTTTTCAGAGTTAGATGCAGAAAAAAATTAGATTGAATTTGCAACCTGATGGAGGTCAGTATAGATGGAGTAATAGAACAAGTCCCACACACTGCTAGAAGCTGAAATATTTTTTCAGATCTAGATGTAGAAAAAAATTATATTGAATTTGCAACCTGATTGAGGTCAGTATAAATGGACTAATAGAACAAGTCCCACACACTGATAGAAGCCTAAATATTTTTTCAGAGCTAGATGCAGAAAAAAATTATATTGAATTTGCAACCTGATGGAGGTCAGTATAGATGGACTAATAGAACAAGTCCCACACACTGCTAGAAGCCTAAATATTTTTTCAGAGCTAGATGCAGATGAAAATTATTTTTAATTTGCAACCTGGTGGAGGTTAGTATAGATGGACTAATAGACCAAGTCCCACACACTGCTAGAAGCCTAAATATTTTTTCAGAGCTTGATGCAGAAAAAAATTATATTGAATTTGCAACCTGATGGAGGTTAGTATAGATGGACTAATAGAAGAAGTCCTACACACTGCTAGAAGCTGAAATATTTTTTCAGAGCTGGATGCAGATAAAAATTATTTTTAATTTGCAACCTGGTGGAGGTTAGTATAGATGGACTAATAGACCAAGTCCCATACACTGCTAGAAAGCTAAATATTTTTTCAGAGTTAGTTGCAGAAAAAAATTATATTGAATTTGCAACCTGATGGAGGTCAGTATAGATGGTGTAATAGAACAAGTCTCACACACTGCTAGAAGCTGAAATATTTTTTCAGAGCTAGATGCAAAAAAAGATTATATTGAATTTGCAACCTGATGGAGGTCAGTATAGATGGACTAATAGAACAAGTCCCACACACTGCTAGAAGCCTAAATATTTTTTCAGAGCTAGATGCAGAAAAAAATTATATTGAATTTGCAACCTGATGGAGGTCAATATAGAAGGACTAATAGAACAAGTCCCACACATTGCTAGAAGCATATATATTTTTTCAGAACTAGATACAGATAAAAATTAATTTAATTTGCAACCTGGTGGAGGTTAGTATAGATGGACTAATAGACGAAGTCCCACACACTGCTTGAAGTCTAAATATTTTTTCAGAGCTAGATGCAGAAAAAATTATATTGAATTTGCATCCTGATGGAGGTCAGTATTGATGGACTAATAGAACAAGTCCTACACACTGCTGGAAGCTGAAATATTTTTTCAGAGCTAGATGCAGATAAAAAATATTTTTAATTTGCAACCTGGTGGAGGTTAGTATAGATGGACTAATAGACCAAGTCCCACACACTGCTAGAAACCTAAATATTTTTTCAGAGTTAGATGCCGAAAAAAATTATATTGAATTTGCAACCTGATGGAGGTCAGTATAGATGGAGTAATAGAACAAGTCCCACACACTGCTAGAAGCTGAAATATTTTTTCAGAGCTAGATGCAGAAAAAAATTATATTGAATTTGCAACCTGATGGAGGTCAGTATAGATGGACTAATAGAACAAGTCCCACACACTGCTAGAATCTGAAATATTTTTTCAGAGTTAGATGCAGAAAAAAAATTACATTGAATTTGCAACCTGATGGAGGTCAGTATAGATGGACTAATAGAACATGTCCCACACACTGCTAGAAGCCTAAATATTTTTTCAGAGCTAGAAGCAGAAAAAAATTATATTGAATTTGCAACCTGATGGAGGTCAGTATAGATGGACTAATAGAACAAGTCCCACACACTGCTAGAAGCCGAAATATTTTTTCAGAGCTAGATGCAGAAAAAAATTATATTGAATTAGCAACCTGATGGAGGTCAGTATAGATGGACTAATAGAACAAGTCCCACACACTGCTAGAAGCCTAAATATTTTTTCAGAGCTAGATGCAGATAAAAATCATTTTTAATTTGCCACCTGGTGGAGGTTAGTATAGATGGACTAATAGACCAAGTCCCACACTCTGCTAGAAGCCTAAATATTTTTTCAGAGCTAGATGCAGAAAAAAATTAGATTGAATTTGCAACCTGATGGAGGTCAGTTTAGATGGACTAATAGAACTAGTCCCACACGCTGCTAGAAGCTGAAATATTTTTTCAGAGCTAGATGCAGAAAAAAATATATTGAATTTGCCACCTGATGGAGGTCAGTATAGATGGACTAATAGAACAAGTCCCACACACTGCTAGAAGCATAAATATTTTTTCAGAGCTAGATACAGATAAAAATTATTTTAATTTGCAACCTGGTGGAGGTTAGTATTGATGGACTAATAGACCAAGTCCCACACACTGCTAGAAGCCTAAATATTTTTTCAGAGCTAGATGCAGAAAAAAATTATATTGAATTTGCAACCTGATGGAGGTCAGTATAGATGGACTAATAGAACAAGTCCTACACACTGCTGGAAGCTGAAATATTTTTTCAGAGCTAGATGCAGATAAAAAATATTTTTAATTTGCAACCTGGTGGAGGTTAGTATAGATGGACTAATAGACCAAGTCCCACACACTGCTAGAAACCTAAATATTTTTTCAGAGTTAGATGCAGAAAAAAATTAGATTGAATTTGCAACCTGATGGAGGTCAGTATAGATGGAGTAATAGAACAAGTCCCACACACTGCTAGAAGCTGAAATATTTTTTCAGATCTAGATGTAGAAAAAAATTATATTGAATTTGCAACCTGATTGAGGTCAGTATAAATGGACTAATAGAACAAGTCCCACACACTGATAGAAGCCTAAATATTTTTTCAGAGCTAGATGCAGAAAAAAATTATATTGAATTTGCAACCTGATGGAGGTCAGTATAGATGGACTAATAGAACAAGTCCCACACACTGCTAGAAGCCTAAATATTTTTTCAGAGCTAGATGCAGATGAAAATTATTTTTAATTTGCAACCTGGTGGAGGTTAGTATAGATGGACTAATAGACCAAGTCCCACACACTGCTAGAAGCCTAAATATTTTTTCAGAGCTTGATGCAGAAAAAAATTATATTGAATTTGCAACCTGATGGAGGTTAGTATAGATGGACTAATAGAAGAAGTCCTACACACTACTAGAAGCTGAAATATTTTTTCAGAGCTGGATGCAGATAAAAATTACTTTTAATTTGCAACCTGGTGGAGGTTAGTATAGATGGACTAATAGACCAAGTCCCATACACTGCTAGAAAGCTAAATATTTTTTCAGAGTTAGTTGCAGAAAAAAATTATATTGAATTTGCAACCTGATGGAGGTCAGTATAGATGGTGTAATAGAACGAGTCTCACACACTGCTAGAAGCTGAAATATTTTTTCAGAGCTAGATGCAAAAAAAGATTATATTGAATTTGCAACCTGATGGAGGTCAGTATAGATGGACTAATAGAACAAGTCCCACACACTGCTAGAAGCCTAAATATTTTTTCAGAGCTAGATGCAGAAAAAAATTATATTGAATTTGCAACCTGATGGAGGTCAATATAGAAGGACTAATAGAACAAGTCCCACACATTGCTAGAAGCATATATATTTTTTCAGAACTAGATACAGATAAAAATTAATTTAATTTGCAACCTGGTGGAGGTTAGTATAGATGGACTAATAGACCAAGTCCCACACACTGCTTGAAGTCTAAATATTTTTTCAGAGCTAGATGCAGAAAAAATTATATTGAATTTGCATCCTGATGGAGGTCAGTATAGATGGACTAATAGAACAAGTCCTACACACTGCTGGAAGCTGAAATATTTTTTCAGAGCTAGATGCAGATAAAAAATATTTTTAATTTGCAACCTGGTGGAGGTTAGTATAGATGGACTAATAGACCAAGTCCCACACACTGCTAGAAACCTAAATATTTTTTCAGAGTTAGATGCCGAAAAAAATTATATTGAATTTGCAACCTGATGGAGGTCAGTATAGATGGAGTAATAGAACAAGTCCCACACACTGCTAGAAGCTGAAATATTTTTTCAGAGCTAGATGCAGAAAAAAATTACATTGAATTTGCAACCTGATGGAGGTCAGTATAGATGGACTAATAGAACAAGTCCCACACACTGCTAGAATCTGAAATATTTTTTCAGAGTTAGATGCAGAAAAAAAATTACATTGAATTTGCAACCTGATGGAGGTCAGTATAGATGGACTAATAGAACATGTCCCACACACTGCTAGAAGCCTAAATATTTTTTCAGAGCTAGAAGCAGAAAAAAATTATATTGAATTTGCAACCTGATGGAGGTCAGTATAGATGGACTAATAGAACAAGTCCCACACACTGCTAGAAGCCGAAATATTTTTTCAGAGCTAGATGCAGAAAAAAATTATATTGAATTAGCAACCTGATGGAGGTCAGTATAGATGGACTAATAGAACAAGTCCCACACACTGATAGAAGCCTAAATATTTTTTCAGAGCTAGATGCAGATAAAAATCATTTTTAATTTGCCACCTGGTGGAGGTTAGTATAGATGGACTAATAGACCAAGTCCCACACTCTGCTAGAAGCCTAAATATTTTTTCAGAGCTAGATGCAGAAAAAAATTAGATTGAATTTGCAACCTGATGGAGGTCAGTATAGATGGACTAATAGAACTAGTCCCACACGCTGCTAGAAGCTGAAATATTTTTTCAGAGCTAGATGCAGAAAAAAATTATATTGAATTTGCAACCTGATGGAGGTCAGTATACATGGACTAATACAACAAGTCCCACACACTGCTAGAAGCCTAAATATTTTTTCAGAGCTAGATGCAGATAAAAAATTTTTTTAATTTGCAACCTGGTGGAGGTTAGTATAGATGGACTAATAGACCAAGTCCCACACACTGCTAGAAGCCTAAATATTTTTTCCGAGCTAGATGCAGAAAAAAATTATATTGAATTTGCAACCTGATGGGGGTCAGTATAGATGGACTAATAGAACAAGTCCCACACACTGCTAGAAGATGAAATATTTTTTCAGAGCTAGATGCAGATAAAAATTATTTTTAATATGCAACCTGGTGGAGGATAGCATAGATGGACTAATAGACCAAGTTCCACACACTGCTAGAAGCCTAAATATTTTTTTCAGAGCTAGATGCAGAAAAAAATTATATTGAATTTGCAACCTGATGGAGGTCATTATAGATGGACTAATAGAACAAGTCCCACACACTGCTAGAAACTGAAATATTTTTTCAGAGCTAGATGCAGAAAAAAATTATATTGAATTTGCAACCTGATGGAGGTCAGTACAGATGGACTAATAGAACAAATCCCACACACTGCTAGAAGCCTAAATATTTTTTCAGAGCTAGATGCAGAAAAAAATTATATTGAATTTGCAACCTGATGGAGGTCAGTATAGATGGACTAATAGAACAAGTCCCACACACTGCTAGAAGCACAAATATTTTTTCAGAGCTAGATACAGATAAAAATTATTTTAATTTGCAAACTGGTGGAGGTTCGTATAGATGGACTAATAGACCAAGTCTCACACACTGCTAGAAGCCTAAATATTTTTTCAGAGCTAGATGCAGAAAAAAATTATATTGAATTTGCAACCTGATGGAGGTCAGTATAGATGGACTAATAGAACAAGTCCTACACACTGCTGGAAGCTGAAATATTTTTTCAGAGCTAGATGCAGATAAAAAATATTTTTAATTTGCAACCCGGTGGAGGTTAGTATAAATGGACTAATAGACCAAGTCCCACACACTGCTAGAAGCCTAAATATTGTTTTCAGAGCTAGATGCAGAAAAAAATTATATTGAATATGCAACCTGATGGAGGTCAGTATAGATGGACTAATAGAACAAGTCCCACACACTGCTAGGAACTGAAATATTTTTTCAGAGCTAGATGCAGAAAAAAAATTATATTGAATTTGCAACCTGATGGAGGTCAGTATAGATGGACTAATAGAACATGTCCCACACACTGCTAGAAGCCTAAATATTTTTTCAGAGCTAGATGCAGAAAAAAATTATATTGAATTTTCAACCTGATGGAGGTCAGTATAGATGGACTAATAGAACAAGTCCCACACACTGCTAGAAGCATAAATATTTTTTCAGAGCTAGATACAGATAAAAATTATTTTTAATTTGCAACCTGGTGGAGGTTAGTATAGATGGACTAATAGACCAAGTCCCACACACTGCTAGAAGCCTAAATATTTTTTCAGAGCTTGATGCAGAAAAAAATTATATTGAATTTGCAACCTGATGGAGGTCAGTATAGATGGACTAATAGAACAAGTCCTACACACTGCTGGAAGCTGAAATATTTTTTCAGAGCTAGATGCAGATAAAAAATATTTTTAATTTGCAACCTAGTGGAGGTTAGTATAGATGGACTAATAGACCAAGTCCCACACACTGCTAGAAACCTAAATATTTTTTCAGAGTTAGATGCAGAAAAAAATTATATTGAATTTGCAACCTGATGGAGGTCAGTATAGATGGAGTAATAGAACAAGTACCACACACTGCTAGAAGTTGAAATATTTTTTCAGAGCTAGATGCAGAAAAAAATTATATTGAATTTGCAACCTGATGGAGGTCAGTATAGATGGACTAATAGAACAAGTCCCACACACTGCTAGAAGCCTAAATATTTTTTTCAGAGCTAGATGCAGAAATAAATTATATTGACTTTGCAACCTGATGGAGGTCAGTATAGATGGACTAATAGAACAAGTCCCACACACTGCTAGAAGCCTAAATATTTTTTCAGAGCTAGATGCAGAAAAAAATTATATTGAATTTGCAACCTGATGGAGGTCAGTATAGATGGACTAATAGAACAAGTCCCACACACTGCTAGAAGCATAAATATTTTTTCAGAGCTAGATACAGATAAAAATTATTTTAATTTGCAACCTGGTGGAGGTTAGTATAGATGGACTAATAGACCAAGTCCCACACACTGCTAGAAGCCTATATATTTTTTCAGAGCCAGATGCAGAAAAAAATTATATTGAATTTGCAACCTGATGGAGGTCAGTATAGATGGACTAATAGAACAAGTCCTACACACTGCTGGAAGCTGAAATATTTTTTCAGAGCAAGATGCAGATAAAAAATATTTTTAATTTGCAACCTGGTGGAGGTTAGTATAGATGGACTAATAGAACAAGTCCCACACAGTGCTAGAAGCCTAAATATTTTTTCAGAGCTAGATGCAGATAAAAATCATTTTTAATTTGCCACATGGTGGAGGTTAGTATAGGTGGACTAATAGACCAAGTCCCACACTCTGCTACAAGCCTAAATATTTTTTCAGAGCTAGATGCAGAAAAAAATTAGATTGAATTTGCAACCTGATGGAGGTCAGTATAGATGGACTAAAAGAACTAGTCCCACACACTGCTAGAAGCTAAAATATTTTTTCAGAGCTAGATGCAGAAAAAAATTATATTGAATTTGCAACCTGATGGAGGTCAGTATAGATGGACTAATAGAACAAGTCCCACACACTGCTAGAAGCCTAAATATTTTTTCAGAGCTAGATGCAGATAAATTTTTTTTTTAATTTTCAACCTGGTGGAGGTTAGTATAGATGGACTAATAGACCAAGTCCCACACACTGCTAGAAGCCTAAATATTTTTTCAGAGCTAGATGCAGAAAAAAATTAGATTGAATTTGCAACCTGATGGAGGTCAGTATAGATGGACTAAAAGAACTAGTCCCACACACTGCTAGAAGCTAAAATATTTTTTCAGAGCTAGATGCAGAAAAAAATTATATTGAATTTGCAACCTGATGGAGGTCAGTATAGATGGACTAATAGAACAAGTCCCACACACTGCTAGAAGCCTAAATATTTTTTCAGAGCTAGATGCAGATAAAAAATTTTTTTAATTTTCAACCTGGTGGAGGTTAGTATAGATGGACTAATCGACCAAGTCCCACACACTGCTAGAAGCCTAAATATTTTTTCAGAGCTTGATGCAGAAAAAAATTATGTTGAATTTGCAACCTGATGGAGGTCAGTATAGATGGACTAATAGAACAAGTCCCACACACTGCTAGAAGCTGAAATATTTTTTCAGAGCTAGAGGCAGATAAAAATTATTTTTAATTTGCAGCCTGGTGGAGGTTAGTATAGATGGACTTATAGACCAAGTCCCACACACTGCTAGAAACCTAAATATTTTTTCAGAGTTAGATGCAGAAAAAAATTATATTGAATTTGCAACCTGATGGAGGTCAGTGTAGATGGAGTAATAGAACAAGTCCCACACACTGCTAGAAGCCTAAATATTTTTTCAGAGCTAGATGCAGATAAAAATCATTTTTAATTTGCCACCTGGTGGAGGTTAGTATAGATGGACTAATAGACCAATTCCCACACTCTGCTAGAAGCCTAAATATTTTTTCAGAGCTAGATGCAGAAAAAAATTATATTGAATTTGCAACCTGATGGAGGTCAGTATAGATGGACTAATAGAACAAGTCCCACACACTGCTAGAAGCGGAAATATTTTTTCAGAGCTAGATGCAGAAAAAAATTATATTGAATTTGCAACCTGATGGAGGTCAGTATAGATGGAAGAATAGAACAAGTCCCACAAACTGCTAGAAGCCTAAATATTTTTTTAGAGCTAGATGCAGATAAAAATCATTTTTAATTTGCAACCTGGTGGAGGTTAGTATAGATGGACAAATAGACCAAGTTCCACACTTTGCTAGAAGCCTAAATATTTTGTCAGAGCTAGATGCAGAAAAAAATTAGATTGAATTTGCAACCTGATGGAGGTCAGTATAGATTGACTAATAGAACAAGTCCCATACACTGCTAGAAGCCTAAATATTTTTTCAGAGCTAGATGCAGATAAAAAATATTTTTAATTTGCAACCTGGTGGAGATTAGTATAGATGGACTAATAGACCAAGTCCCACACACTGCTAGAAGCCTAAATATTTTTTCAGAGCTAGATGCAGAAAAAAATTATATTGAATTTGCAACCTGATGGAGGTCAGTACAGATGGACTAATAGAACTAGTCCCACACACTGCTAGATGCTGAAATATTTTTTCAGAGCTAGATGCAGAAAAAAATTATATTGAATTTGCAACCTGATGGAGGTCAGTATAGAAGGACTAATAGAACAAGTCCCACAAACTGCTAGAAGCCTAAATATTTTTTCAGAGCTAGATGCAGATAAAAATTATTTTTGATTTGCAACCTGGTGGAGGTTAGTATAGATGGACTAATAGACCAAGTCCCACACACTGCTAGAAGCCTAAATATTTTTTCAGAGCTAGATGCAGAAAAAAATTATATTGAATTTGCAACCTGATGGAGGTCAGTATAGATGGACTAATAGAACAAGTCCCACACAATGCTAGAAGCTGAAATATTTTTTCAGAGCTAGATGCAGATAAAAATTATTTTTAATTTGCAACCTGGTGGAGGTTAGTATGGATGGACTAATAGACCAAGTCCCACACACTGCTAGAAGCCTAAATATTTTTTTCAGAGCTAGATGCAGAAAAAAATTATAGTGAATTTGCAACCTGATGGAGGTCAGTATAGATGGACTAATAGAACAAGTCCCACACACTGCTAGAAGCTGAAATATTTTTTCAGAGCTAGATGCAGAAAAAAAATTATATTGAATTTGCTACCTGATGGAGGTTAGTGTAGATGGACTAATAGAACATGTCCCACACACTGCTAGAAGCCTAAATATATTTTCAGAGCTAGATGCAGAAAAAAATTATATTGAATTTGCAACCTGATGGAGGTCAGTATAGATGGACTAATAGAACAAGTCCCACACACTCCTAGAAGCATAAATATTTTTTCAGAGCTAGATACAGATAAAAATTATTTTTAATTTGCAACCTGATGGAGGTTAGTATAGATGGACTAATAGACCAAGTCCCACACACTGCTAGAAGCCTAAATATTTTTTCAGAGCTTGATGCAGAAAAAAATTATATTGAATTTGCAACTTGATGGTGGTCAGTATAGATGGACTAATAGAACAAGTCCTACACACTGCTGGAAGCTGAAATATTTTTTCAGAGCTAGATGCAGATAAAAATTATTTTTAATTTGCAACCTGGTGGAGGTTAGTATAGATGGACTAATAGACCAAGTCCCACACACTGCTAGAAACCTAAATATTTTTTCAGAGTTAGATGCAGAAAAAAATTATATTGAATTTGCAACCTGATGGAGGTCAGTATAGATGGAGTAATAGAACAAGTCCCACCCACTGCTAGAAGCTGAAATATTTTTTCAAAGCTAGATGCAGAAAAAAATTATATTGAATTTGCAACCTGATGGAGGTCAGTATAGATGGACTAATAGAACAAGTCCCACACACTGCTAGAAGCCTAAATATTTTTTCAGAGCTAGATGCAGAAAAAAATTATATTGAATTTGCAACCTGATGGAGGTCAGTATAGATGGACTAATAGAACAAGTCCCACACACTGCTAGAAGCCTAAATATTTTTTCAGAGCTAGATGCAGAAAAAAATTAGATTGAATTTGCAACCTGATGGAGGTCAGTATAGATGGACTAATAGAACAAGTCCCACACACTGCTAGAAACATAAATATTTTTTCAGAGCTAGATACAGATAAAAATTATTTTTAACTTGCAACCTGGTGGAGGTTAGTATAGATGGACTAATAGACCAAGTCCCACACACTGCTAGAAGCCTAAATATTTTTTCAGAGCTTGATGCAGAAAAAAATTATATTGAATTTGCAACCTGATGGAGGTCAGTATAGATGTACTAATAGAACAAGTCCTACACACTGCTGGAAGCTGAAATATTTTTTCAGAGCTAGATGCAGATAAAAATTATTTTTAATTTGCAACCTGGTGGAGGTTAGTATAGATGGACTAATAGATCAAGTCCCACACACTGCTAGAAACCTAAATATTTTTTCAGAGTTAGATGCAGAAAAAAATTATATTGCATTTGCAACCTGATGGAGGTCAGTATAGATTGAGTAATAGAACAAGTCCCACACACTGCTAGAAGCTGAAATATTTTTTCAGAGCTAGATGCAGAAAAAAATTATATTGAATTTGCAACGTGATGGAGATCAGTGTAGATGGACTATTAGAACAAGTCCCACACACTGCTAGAAGCCTAAATATTTTTTCAGAGCTAGATGCAGAAAAAAATTATATTGAATTTGCAACCTGATGGAGGTCAGTATAGATGGACTAATAGAACAAGTCCCACACACTGCTAGAAGCCTAAATATTTTTTCAGAGCTAGATGCAGAAAAAAATTAGATTGAATTTGCAACCTGATGGAGGTCAGCATAGATGGACTAATAAAACAAGTCCCGCACACTGCTAGAAGCTGAAATATTTTTTCAGAGCTTGATGCAGAAAAAAATTATATTGAATTTGCAACCTGATGGAGGTCAGTATAGATCGACTAATAGAACAAGTCCTACACACTGCTGGAAGCTGAAATATTTTTTCAGAGCTAGATGCAGATAAAAATTATTTTTAATTTGCAACCTGGTGGAGGTTAGTATAGATGGACTAATAGACCAAGTCCCACACACTGCTAGAAACCTAAATATTTTTTCAGAGTTAGATGCAGAAAAAAATTATATTGAATTTGCAACCTGATGGAGGTCAGTATAGATGGAGTAATAGAACAAGTCCCACACACTGCTAGAAGCTGAAATATTTTTTCAGAGCTAGATGCAGAAAAAAATTATATTGAATTTGCAACCTGATGGAGGTCAGTATAGATGGACTAATAGAACAAGTCCCACACACTGCTAGAAGCCTAAATATTTTTTCAGAGCTAGATGCAGAAAAAAATTATATTGAATTTGCAACCTGATGGAGGTCAGTATAGATGGACTAATAGAACAAGTCCCACACACTGCTAGAAGCCTAAATATTTTTTCAGAGCTAGATGCAGAAAAAAATTATATTGAATTTGCAACCTGATGGAGGTCAGTATAGATGGACTAATAGAACAAGTCCCACACACTGCTAGAAACATAAATATTTTTTCAGAGCTAGATACAGATAAAAATTATTTTTAACTTGCAACCTGGTGGAGGTTAGTATAGATGGACTAATAGACCAAGTCCCACACACTGCTAGAAGCCTAAATATTTTTTCAGAGCTTGATGCAGAAAAAAATTATATTGAATTTGCAACCTGATGGAGGTCAGTATAGATGTACTAATAGAACAAGTCCTACACACTGCTGGAAGCTGAAATATTTTTTCAGAGCTAGATGCAGATAAAAATTATTTTTAATTTGCAACCTGGTGGAGGTTAGTATAGATGGACTAATAGATCAAGTCCCACACACTGCTAGAAACCTAAATATTTTTTCAGAGTTAGATGCAGAAAAAAATTATATTGCATTTGCAACCTGATGGAGGTCAGTATAGATTGAGTAATAGAACAAGTCCCACACACTGCTAGAAGCTGAAATATTTTTTCAGAGCTAGATGCAGAAAAAAATTATATTGAATTTGCAACGTGATGGAGATCAGTGTAGATGGACTATTAGAACAAGTCCCACACACTGCTAGAAGCC
Source organism: Phyllobates terribilis (assembly GCF_046119375.1). NCBI lineage: Eukaryota > Metazoa > Chordata > Amphibia > Anura > Dendrobatidae > Phyllobates > Phyllobates terribilis. The sequence goes on along the minus strand of NW_027362768.1, from coordinate 53,135,671 downwards.
TAAATATTTTTTCAGAGCTAGATGCAGAAAAAAATTATATTGAATTTGCAACCTGATGGAGGTCAGTATAGATGGACTAATAGAACAAGTCCCACACACTGCTAGAAGCCTAAATATTTTTTCAGAGCTAGATGCAGAAAAAAATTAGATTGAATTTGCAACCTGATGGAGGTCAGCATGGATGGACTAATAGAACAAGTCCCACACACTGCTAGAAGCTGAAATATTTTTTCAGAGCTTGATGCAGAAAAAAATTATATTGAATTTGCAACCTGATGGAGGTCAGTATAGATCGACTAATAGAACAAGTCCTACACACTGCTGGAAGCTGAAATATTTTTTCAGAGCTAGATGCAGATAAAAATTATTTTTAATTTGCAACCTGGTGGAGGTTAGTATAGATGGACTAATAGACCAAGTCCCACACACTGCTAGAAACCTAAATATTTTTTCAGAGTTAGATGCAGAAAAAAATTATATTGAATTTGCAACCTGATGGAGGTCAGTATAGATGGAGTAATAGAACAAGTCCCACACACTGCTAGAAGCTGAAATATTTTTTCAGAGCTAGATGCAGAAAAAAATTATATTGAATTTGCAACGTGATGGAGATCAGTGTAGATGGGCTAATAGAGCAAGTCCCACACACTGCTAGAAGCCTAAATATTTTTTCAGAGTTAGATGCAGAAAAAAATTATATTGAATTTGCAACCTGATGGAGGTCAGTATAGATGGGCTAATAGAGCAAGTCCCACACACTGCTAGAAGCCTAAATATTTTTTCAGAGCTAGATGCAGAAAAAAATTATATTGAATTTGCAACCTGATGGAGGTCAGTATAGATGGACTAATAGAACAAGTCCCACACAATGCTAGAAGCTGAAATATTTTTTCAGAGCTAGATGCAGATAAAAATTATTTTTAATTTGCAACCTGGTGGAGATTAGTATGGATGGACTAATAGACCAAGTCCCACACACTGCTAGAAGCCTAAATATTTTTTTCAGAGCTAGATGAAGAAAAAAATTATAGTGAATTTGCAACCTGATGGAGGTCAGTATAGATGAACTAATAGAACAAGTCCCACACACTGCTAGAAGCTGAAATATTTTTTCAGAGCTAGATGCAGAAGAAAAATTATATTGAATTTGCTACCTGATGGAGGTCAGTATAGATGGACTAATAGAACATGTCCCACACACTGCTAGAAGCCTAAATATATTTTCAGAGCTAGATGCAGAAAAAAATTATATTGAATTTGCAACCTGATGGAGGTCAGTATAGATGGACTAATAGAACAAGTCCCAAACACTGCTAGAAGCCTAAATATTTTTTCAGAACTAGATGCAGATAAAAATCATTTTTAATTTGCAACCTGGTGGAGGTTAGTATAGATGTACTAATAGACCAAGTCCCCCACTCTGCTAGAAGCCTAAATATATTTATAGAGCTAGATGCAGAAAAAAATTAGATTGAAATTGCAACCTGATGGAGGTCAGTATAGATGGACTAATAGAACAAGTCCCACACACTGCTACAAGACTAAATATTTTTTCAGAGCTAGATGCAGATAAAAAATATTTTTAATTTGCAACCTGGTGGAGGTTAGTATAGATGAACTAATAGACCAAGTCCCACACACTGCTAGAAGCCTAAATATTTTTTCAGTGCTAGATGTAGAAAAAAATTATATTGAATTTGCAACCTGATGGAGGTCAGTATAGATGGACTTATAGAACTAGTCCCACACACTGCTAGAAGCTGAAATATTTTTTCAGAGCTAGATGCAGAAAAAAATTATATTGAATTTGCAACCTGATGGAGGTCAGTATAGATGGACTAATAGAACAAGTCCTACACACTGCTAGAAGCCTAAATATTTTTTCAGAGATAGATGCAGATAAAAATTATTTTTGATTTGCAACCTGGTGAAGGTTAGTATAGATGGACTAATAGACCAAGTCCCACACACTGCTAGAAGCCTAAATATTTTTTCAGAGCTTGATGCAGAAAAAAATTATATTGAATTTGCAACCTGATGGAGGTCAGTTTAGATGGACTAATAGAACAAGTCCAACACACTGCTGGAAGCCGAAATATTTTTTCAGAGCTAGATGCAGAAAAAAATTATATTGAATTTGCAACCTGATGGAGGTCAGTATAGATGGACTAATAGAACAAGTCCTACACACTGCTAGAAGCCTAAATATTTTTTCAGAGATAGATGCAGATAAAAATTATTTTTGATTTGCAACCTGGTGAAGGTTAGTATAGATGGACTAATAGACCAAGTCCCACACACTGCTAGAAGCCTAAATATTTTTTCAGAGCTTGATGCAGAAAAAAATTATATTGAATTTGCAACCTGATGGAGGTCAGTTTAGATGGACTAATAGAACAAGTCCAACACACTGCTGGAAGCCGAAATATTTTTTCAGAGCTAGATGCAGAAAAAAATTATATTGAATTTGCAACCTGATGGAGGTCAGTATAGATGGAATAATACAACAAGTCCCACACACTCCTAGAAGCCTAAATATTTTTTCAGAGCTAGATGCAGATAAAAATCATTTTTAATTTGCAACCTGGTGGAGGTTAGTATAGATGGACTATTAGACCAAGTCCCACACTCTGATAGAAGCCTAAATATTTTTTCAGAGCTAGATGCAGAAAAAAATTAGATTGAGTTTGCAACCTGATGGAGGTCAGTATAGATTGACTAATAGAACAAGTCCCACACACTGCTAGAAGCCTAAATATTTTTTCAGAGCTAGATGCAGATAAAAAATATTTTTAATTTGCAACCTGGTGGAGATTAGTATAGATGGACTAATAGACCAAGTCCCACACACTGCTAGAAGCCTAAATATTTTTTCAGAGCTAGATGCAGAAAAAAATTATATTGAATTTGCAACCTGATGGAGGTCAGTACAGATGGACTAATAGAACTAGTCCAACACACTGCTAGAAGCTGAAATATTTTTTCAGAGCTAGATGCAGAAAAAAATTATATTAAATTTGCAACCTGATGGAGGTCAGTATAGATGGACTAATAGAACAAGTCCCACACACTGCTAGAAGCCTAAATATTTTTTCAGAGCTAGATGCAGAAAAAAATTATATTGAATTTGCAACCTGAATGAGGTCAGTATAGATGGACCAATAGAGCAAGTCCCACACACTGCTAGAAGCCTAAATATTTTTTCAGAGCTAGATGCAGAAAAAAATTATATTGAATTTGCAGCCTGATGGAGGTCAGCATAGATGGACTAATAGAACAAGTCCCACACACTGCTAAAAGCTGAAATATTTTTTCAGAGTTAGATGCAGAAAAAAAATTATATTGAATTTGCAACCTGATGGAGGTCAGTATAGATGGACTAATAGAACATGTCCCACACACTGCTAGAAGCCTAAATATTTTTTCAGAGCTAGATGCAGAAAAAAATTATATTGAATTTGCAACCTGATGGAGGTCAGTATAGATGGACTAATAGAACAAGTCCCACACACTGCTAGAAGCAGAAATATTTTTTCAGAGCTAGATGCAGAAAAAAATTATATTGAATTTGCAAGCTGATGGAGGTCATTATAGATGGACTAATAGAGCAAGTCCCACACACTGCTAGAAGCTGAAATATTTTTTCAGAGCTAAATGCAGAAAAAAAATATATTGAATTTGCAACCTGATGGAGGTCAGTATAGATGGACTGTTAGAACAAGTCCCACACACTGCTAGAAGCCTAAATATTTTTTCAGAGATAGATGCAGATAAAAATTATTTTTGATTTGCAACCTGGTGGAGGTTAGTATAGATGGACTAATAGACCAAGTCCCACACACTGCTAGAAGCCTAAATATTTTTTCAGAGCTTGATGCAGAAAAAAATTATATTGAATTTACAACCTGATGGAGGTCAGTATAGATGGACTAATAGAACAAGTCCAACATACTGCTAGAAGCCGAAATATTTTTTCAGAGCTAGATGCAGAAAAAAATTATATTGAATTTGCAACCTGATGGAGGTCAGTATAGATGGAGTAATAGAACAAGTCCCACACACTGCTAGAAGCTGAAATATTTTTTCAGAGCTAGATGCAGAAAAAAATTATATTGAATTTGCAACCTGATGGAGGTCAGTATAGATGGACCAATAGAACAAGTCCCACACACTGCTAGAAGCCTAAATATTTTTTCAGAGCTAGATGCAGAAGAAAATAATTTTTAATTTGCAACCTGGTGGAGGTTAGTATAGATGGTCTAATAGACCAAGTCCCACACTCTACTAGAAGCCTAAATATTTTTTCAGAGCTAAATGCAGAAAAAAAATAGATTGAATTTGCTATCTGATGGAGGTCAGTATAGATTGACTAATAGAACAAGTCCCACACACTGCTAGAAGCCTAAACATTTTTTCAGAGCTAGATGCAGAAAAAAATTATATTGAATTTGCAACCTGATGGAGGTCAGTACAGATGGACTAATAGAACTAGTCCCACACACTGCTAGAAGCTGAAATATTTTTTCAGAGCTAGATGCAGAAAAAAATTATATTGAATTTGCAACCTGATGGATGTCAGTATAGATGGACTAATAGAACAAGTCCCACACACTGCTAGAAGCCTAAATATTTTTTCAGAGCTAGATGCAGATAAAAATTATTTTTGATTTGCAACCTGGTGGAGGTTAGTATAGATGGACTAATAGACCAAGTCCCACACACTGCTAAAAGCCTAAATATTTTTTCAGAGCTAGATGCAGAAAAAAATTATATTGAATTTTGCAACCTGATGGAGGTCAGTATAGATGGACTAATAGAACAAGTCAAACACACTGTTAGAAGCTGAAATATTTTTTCAGAGCTAGATGCAGAAAAAAATTATATTAAATTTGCAACCTGATGGAGGTCAGTATAGATGGACTAATAGAACAAGTCCCACACACTGCTAGAAGCCTAAATATTTTTTCAGAGCTAGATGCAGATGAAAATTATTTTTAATTTGCAACCTGGTGGAAGTTAGTATAGATGGACTAATAGACCAAGTCCCACACACTGCTAGAAGCCTAAATATTTTTTCAGAGCTTGATGCAGAAAAAAATTATATTGAATTTGCAACCTGATGGAGGTCAGTATAGATGGACTAATAGAACAAGTCCTACACACTGCTAGAAGCTGAAATATTTTTTCAGAGCTAGATGCAGATAAAATTTATTTTTAATTTGCAACCTGGTAGAGGTTAGTATAGATGGACTAACAGACCAAGTCCCACACACTGCTAGAAGCCTAAATATTTTTTCAGAGCTAGATGCAGAAAAAAATTATATTGAATTTGCAACCTGATGGAGGTCAGTATAGATGGACTTATAGAACTAGTCCCACACACTGCTAGAAGCTGAAATATTTTTTCAGAGCTAGATGCAGAAAAAAATTATATTGAATTTGCAACCTGATGGAGGTCAGTATAGATGGAATATTAGAACAAGTCCCACACACTGCTAGAAGCCTAAATATTTTTTCAGAGATAGATGCAGATAAAAATTATTTTTGATTTGCAACCTGGTGGAGGTTAGTATAGATAGACTAATAGACCAAGTCCCACACACTGCTAGAAGCCTAAATATTTTTTCAGAGCTTGATGCAGAAAAAAATTATATTGAATTTGCAACCTGATGGAGGTCAGTATAGATGGACTAATAGAACAAGTCCAACACACTGCTGGAAGCCGAAATATTTTTTCAGAGCTAGATGCAGAAAAAAATTGTATTGAATTTGCAACCTGATGGAGGTCAGTATAGATGGACTAATAGAACAAGTCCCACACACTGCTAGAAGCTGGAATATTTTTTCAGAGCTAGATGCAGAAAAAAATTATATTGAATTTGCAACCTGATGGAGGTCAGTATAGATGGACTAATAGAACAAGTCCCACACACTCCTAGAAGTCTAAATATTTTTTCACAGCTAGATGCAGATAAAAATCATTTTTAATTTGCAACCTGGTGGAGGTTAGTATAGATGGACTATTAGACCAAGTCCCACACTCTGATAGAAGCCTAAATATTTTTTCAGAGCTAGATGCAGAAAAAAATTAGATTGAGTTTGCAACCTGATGGAGGTCAGTATAGATTGACTAATAGAACAAGTCCCACACACTGCTAGAAGCCTAAATATTTTTTTCAGAGCTAGATGCAGATAAAATATATTTTTAATTTGCAACCTGGTGGAGATTAGTATAGATGGACTAATAGACCAAGTCCCACACACTGCTAGAAGCCTAAATATTTTTTCAGAGCTAGATACAGAAAAAAATTATATTGAATTTGCAACCTGATGGAGGTCAGTACAGATGGACTAATAGAACTAGTCCCACACACTGCTAGAAGCTGAAATATTTTTTCAGAGCTAGATGCAGAAAAAAATTATATTAAATTTGCAACCTGATGGAGGTCAGTATAGATGGACTAATAGAACAAGTCCCACACACTGCTAGAAGCCTAAATATTTTTTCAGAGCTAGATGCAGAAAAAAATTATATTGAATTTGCAACCTGATGGAGGTCAGTACAGATGGACGAATAGAACTAGTCCCACACACTGTTAGAAGCTGAAATATTTTTTCAGAGCTAGATGCAGAAAAAAATTATATTGAATTTGCAACCTGATGGAGGTCAGTATAGAAGGACTAATAGAACAAGTCCCACAAACTGCTAGAAGCCTAAATATTTTTTCAGAGCTAGATGCAGATAAAAATTATTTTTGATTTGCAACCTGGTGGAGGTTAGTATAGATGGACTAATAGACCAAGTCCCACACACTACTAAAAGCCTAAATATTTTTTCAGAGCTAGATGCAGAAAAAAATTATATTGAATTTTGCAACCTGATGGAGGTAAGTATAGATGGACTAATAGAACAAGTCCCACACACTGCTAGAAGCTGAAATATTTTTTCAGAGCTAGATGCAGGAAAAAATTATATTGAATTTGCAACCAGATGTAGGTCAGTATAGATGGACTAATAGAACACGTCCCACACACTGCTAGAATCCTAAATATTTTTTCAGAGCTAGATGCAGATAAAAATTATTTTTAATTTGCAACCTGGTGGAGGTTAGTATAGATGGACTAATAGACGAAGTCCCACACACTGCTAGAAGCCTAAATATTTTTTCAGAGCTAGATGCAGAAAAAAATTATATTGAATTTGCAACCTGATGGAGGTCAGTATAGATGGACTAATAGAACAAGTCCCACACAATGCTAGAAGCTGAAATATTTTTTCAGAGCTAGATGCAGATAAAAATTATTTTTAATTTGCAACCTGGTGGAGGTTAGTATGGATGGACTAATAGAACAAGTCCCACACACTGCTAGAAGCCTAAATATTTTTTTCAGAGCTAGATGCAGAAAAAAATTATAGTGAATTTGCAACCTGATGGAGGTCAGTATAGATGGACTAATAGAACAAGTCACACACACTGCTAGAAGCTGAAATATTTTTTTAGAGCTAGATGCAGAAAAAAAATTATAGTGAATTTGCTACCTGATGGAGGTCAGTATAGATGGACTAATAGAACATGTCCCACACACTGCTAGAAGCCTAAATATATTTTCAGAGCTAGATGCAGAAAAAAATTATATTGAATTTGCAACCTGATGGAGGTCAGTATAGATGGACTAATAGAACAAGTCCCACACACTGCTAGAAGCATAAATATTTTTTCAGAGCTAGATACAGATAAAAATTATTTTTAATTTGCAACCTGGTGGAGGTTAGTATAGATGGACTAATAGACCAAGTCCCACACACTGCTAGAAGCCTAAATATTTTTTCAGAGCTTGATGCAGAAAAAAATTATATTGAATTTGCAACCTGATGGAGGTCAGTATAGATGTACTAATAGAACAAGTCCTACACATTGCTGGAAGCTGAAATATTTTTTTCAGAGCTAGATGCAGATAAAAATTATTTTTAATTTGCAACCTGGTGGAGGTTAGTATAGATGGACTAATAGACAAAGTCCCACACACTGCTAGAAACCTAAATATTTTTTCAGCGTTAGATGCAGAAAAAAATTATATTGAATTTGCAACCTGATGGAGGTCAGTATAGATGGAGGAATAGAACAAGTCCCACACACTGCTAGAAGCTGAAATATTTTTTCAGAGCTAGATGCAGAAAAAAATTATATTGAATTTGCAACCTGATGGAGGTCAGTATAGATGGACTAATAGAACAAGTCCCACACACTGCTAGAAGCCTAAATATTTTTTCAGAGCTAGATGCAGAAAAAAATTAGATTGAATTTGCAACCTGATGGAGGTCAGTATAGATGGACTAATAGAACAAGTCCCACACACTGCTAGAAGCATAAATATTTTTTCAGAGCTAGATACAGATAAAAATTATTTTTAATTTGCAACCTGGTGGAGGTTAGTATAGATGGACTAATAGACCAAGTCCCACACACTGCTAGAAGCCTAAATATTTTTTCAGAGCTTGATGCAGAAAAAAATTGTATTGAATTTGCAACCTGATGGAGGTCAGTATAGATGGACTAATAGAACAATTCCTACACACTGCTGGAAGCTGAAATATTTTTTCAGAGCTAGATGCAGATAAAAATTATTTTTAATTTGCAACCTGGTGGAGGTTAGTATAGATGGACTAATAGACCAAGTCCCACACACTGCTAGAAACCTAAATATTTTTTCAGAGTTAGATGCAGAAAAAAATTATATTGAATTTGCAACCTGATGGAGGTCAGTATAGATGGAGTAATAGAACAAGTCCCACACACAGCTAGAAGCTGAAATATTTTTTCAGAGCTAGATGCAGAAAAAAATTATATTGAATTTGCAACGTGATGGAGGTCAGTGTAGATGGACTATTAGAACAAGTCCCACACACTGCTAGAAGCCTAAATATTTTTTCAGAGCTAGATGCAGAAAAAAATTATATTGAATTTGCAACCTGAGGAGGTCAGTATAGATGGACTAATAGAACAAGTCCCACACACTGCTAGAAGCCTAAATATTTTTTCAGAGCTAGATGCAGAAAAAAATTAGATTGAATTTGCAACCTGATGGAGGTCAGCATAGATGGACTAATAGAACAAGTCCCACACACTGCTAGAAGCTGAAATATTTTTTCAGAGTTAGATGCAGAAAAAAAACTATATTGAATTTGCAACCTGATGGAGGTCAGTATAGATGGACTAATAGAACAAGTCCCACACACTGCTACAAGACTAAATATTTTTTCAGGGCTAGATGCAGATAAAAAATATTTTTAATTTGCAACCTGGTGGAGGTTAGTATAGATGAACTAATAGACCAAGTCCCACACACTGCTAGAAGCCTAAATATTTTTTCAGAGCTAGATGCAGAAAAAAATTATATTGAATTTGCAACCTGATGGAGGTCAGTATAGATGGACTTATAGAACTAGTCCCACACACTGCTAGAAGCTGAAATATTTTTTCAGAGCTAGATGCAGAAAAAAATTATATTGAATTTGCAACCTGATGGAGGTCAGTATAGATGGACTAATAGAACAAGTCCCACACACTGCTAGAAGCCTAAATATTTTTTCAGAGATAGATGCAGATAAAAATTATTTTTGATTTGCAACCTGGTGGAGGTTAGTATAGATGGACTAATAGACCAAGTCCCACACACTGCTAGAAGCCTAAATATTTTTTCAGAGCTTGATGCAGAAAAAAATTATATTGAATTTGCAACCTGATGGAGGTCAGTATAGATGGACTAATAGAACAAGTCCAACACACTGCTGGAAGCCGAAATATTTTTTCAGAGCTAGATGCAGAAAAAAATTATATTGAATTTGCAACCTGATGGAGGTCAGTATAAATGGACTAATAGAACAAGTCCCACACACTGATAGAAGCCTAAATATTTTTTCAGAGCTAGATGCAGAAAAAAATTATATTGAATTTGCAACCTGATGGAGGTCAGTATAGATGGACTAATAGAACAAGTCCCACACACTGCTAGAAGGCTAAATATTTTTTCAGAGCTAAATGCAGATGAAAATTATGTTTAATTTGCAACCTGGTGGAGGTTAGTATAGATGGACTAATAGACCAAGTCCCACACACTGCTAGAAGCCTAAATATTTTTTCAGAGCTTGATGCAGAAAAAAATTATATTGAATTTGCAACCTGATGGAGGTCAGTATAGATGGACTAATAGAACAAGTCCTACACACTGCTAGAAGCTGAAATATTTTTTCAGAGCTGATGCAGATAAAAATTATTTTTAATTTGCAACCTGGTGGAGATTAGTATAGATGGACTAATAGACCAAGTCCCACACACTGCTAGAAAGCTAAATATTTTTTCAGAGTTAGTTGCAGAAAAAAATTATATTGAATTTGCAACCTGATGGAGGTCAGTATAGATGGACTAATAGAACAAGTCCCACACATTGCTAGAAGCATAAATATTTTTTCAGAACTAGATACAGATAAAAATTATTTTAATTTGCAACCTGGTGGAGGTTAGTATAGATTGACTAATAGACCAAGTCCCACACACTGCTTGAAGCCTAAATATTTTTTCAGAGCTAGATGCAGAAAAAAATTATATTGAATTTGCATCCTGATGGAGGTCAGTATAGATGGACTAATAGAACAAGTCCCACACACTGCTGGAAGCTGAAATATTTTTTCAGAGCTAGATGCAGATAAAAAATATTTTTAATTTGCAACCTGGTGGAGGTTAGTATAGATGGACTAATAGACCAAGTCCCACACACTGCTAGAAACCTAAATATTTTTTCAGAGTTAGATGCAGAAAAAAATTATATTGAATTTGCAACCTGATGGAGGTCAGTATAGATGGAGTAATAGAACAAGTCCCACACACTGCTAGAAGCTGAAATATTTTTTCATAGCTTGATGCAGAAAAAAATTATATTGAATTTGCAACCTGATGGAGGTCAGTATAGATGGACTAATAGAACAAGTCCCACACACTGCTAGAAGCCTAAATATTTTTTCAGAGCTAGATGCAGAAAAAAATTATATTGAATTTGCAACCTGATGGAGGTCAGTATAGATGGAATAATAGAACAAGTCCCACACACTGCTAGAAGCTGAAATATTTTTTCAGAGTTAGATGCAGAAAAAAAATTACATTGAATTTGCAACCTGATGGAGGTCAGTATAGATGGACTATTAGAACAAGTCCCACACACTGCTAGAAGCCTAAATATTTTTTCAGAGCTAGATGCAGAAAAAAATTATATTGAATTTGCAACCTGATGGAGGTCAGTATAGATGGACTAATAGAACAAGTCCCACACACTGCTAGAAGCTGAAATATTTTTTCAGAGTTAGATGCAGAAAAAAAATTACATTGAATTTGCAACCTGATGGAGGTCAGTATAGATGGACTAATAGAACATGTCCCACACACTGCTAGAAGCCTAAATATTTTTTCAGAGCTAGAAGCAGAAAAAAATTATATTGAATTTGCAACCTGATGGAGGTCAGTATAGATGGACTAATAGAACAAGTCCTACACACTGCTAGAAGCTGAAATATTTTTTCAGAGTTAGATGCAGAAAAAAAATTACATTGAATTTGCAACCTGATGGAGGTCAGTATAGATGGACTAATAGAACATGTCCCACACACTGCTAGAAGCCTAAATATTTTTTCAGAGCTAGAAGCAGAAAAAAATTATATTGAATTTGCAACCTGATGGAGGTCAGTATAGATGGACTAATAGAACAAGTCCCACACACTGCTAGAAGCCGAAATATTTTTTCAGAGCTAGATGCAGAAAAAAATTATATTGAATTAGCAACCTGATGGAGGTCAGTATAGATGGACTAATAGAACAAGTCCCACACACTGCTAGAAGCCTAAATATTTTTTCAGAGCTAGATGCAGATAAAAATCATTTTTAATTTGCCACCTGGTGGAGGTTAGTATAGATGGACTAATAGACCAAGTCCCACACACTGCTAGAAGCCTAAATATTTTTTCAGAGCTTGATGCAGAAAAAAATTATATTGAATTTGCAACCTGATGGAGGTCAGTATAGATGGACTAATAGAACAAGTCCTACACACTGCTGGAAGCTGAAATATTTTTTCAGAGCTAGATGCAGATAAAAATTATTTTTAATTTGCAACCTGGTGGAGGTTAGTATAGATGGACTAATAGACCAAGTCCCACACACTGCTAGAAACCTAAATATTTTTTCAGAGTTAGATGCAGAAAAATATTATATTGAATTTGCAACCTGATGGAGATCAGTATAGATGGACTAATAGAACAAGTCCCACACACTGCTAGAAGCCTAAATATTTTTTCAGAGCTAGATGCAGAGAAAAATTATATTGAATTTGCAACCTGATGGAGGTCAGTATAGATGGACTAATAGAACAAGTCCCTCACACTGCTAGAAGCCTAAATATTTTTTCAGAGCTAGATGCAGAAAAAAATTATATTGAATTTGCAACCTGATGGAGGTCAGTATAGATGGACTAATAGAACATGTCCCACAAACTGCTAGAAGCCTAAATATTTTTTCAGAGCTAGATGCAGATAAAATTTATATTGAATTTGCAACCTGATGGAGATCAGTATAGATGGACTAATAGAACAAGTCCCACACACTGCTAGAAGCCGAAATATTTTTTCAGAGCTAGATGCAGAAAAAAATTATATTGAATTTGCAACCTGATGGAGGTCAGTATAGATGGACTAATAGAACAAGTCCCACACACTGCTAGAAGCTGAAATATTTTTTCAGAGGTAGATGCAGAAAAAAATTATATTGAATTTGCAACCTGATGGAGGTCAGTATAGATGGACTAATAGAACAAGTCCCACACACTGCTAGAAGCCTAAATATTTTTTCAGAGCTAGATGCAGATAAAAATCATTTTTAATTTGCAACCTGGTGGAGGTTAGTATAGATGGACTAATAGACCAAGTCCCACACTCTGCTAGAAGCCTAAATATTTTTTCAGAGCTAGATGCAGAAAAAAATTAGATTGAATTTGCAACCTGATGGAGGTCAGTATAGATTGACTAATATAACAAGTCCCACACACTGCTAGAAGCCTAAATATTTTTTCAGAGCTAGATGCAGATAAAAAATATTTTTAATTTGCAACCTGGTGGATATTAGTATAGATGGACTAATAGACCAAGTCCCACACACTGCTAGAAGCCTAAATATTTTTTCAGAGCTAGATGCAGAAAAAAATTATATTGAATTTGCAACCTGATGGAGGTCAGTATAGATGGACTAATAGAACAAGTCCCACACACTGCTAGAAGCCTAAATATTTTTTCAGAGCTAGATGTAGAAAAAAATTATATTGAATTTGCAACCTGATGGAGGTCAGTATAGATGGACTAATAGAACTAGTCCCACACACTGCTAGAAGATGAAATATTTTTTCAGAGCTAGATGCAGAAAAAAATTATATTGAATTTGCAACCTGATGGAGGTCAGTATAGATGGACTAACAGAACAAGTCCCACACAATACTAGAAGCCTAAATATTTTTTCAGAGCTAGATGCAGATAAATAATTTTTTTAATTTGCAACCTGGTGGAGGTTAGTATAGATGGACTAATAGACCAAGTCCCACACACTGCTAGAAGCCTAAATATTTTTTCAGAGCTTGATGCAGAAAAAAATTATATTGAATTTGCAACCTGATGGAGGTCAGTATAGATGGACTAATAGAACAAGTCCCACACACTGCTAGAAGCTGAAATATTTTTTCAGAGCTAGATGCAGATAAAAATTATTTTTAATTTGCAACCTGGTGGAGGTTAGTATAGATGGACTAATAGACCAAGTCCCACACACTGCTAGAAACCTAAATATTTTTTCAGAGTTAGATGCAGAAAAAAATTATATTGAATTTGCAACCTGATGGAGGTCAGTGTACATGGAGTAATAGAACAAGTTCCACACACTGCTAGAAGCTGAAATATTTTTTCAGAGCTAGATGCAGAAAAAAATTATATTGAATTTGCAACCTGATGGAGGTCAGTATAGATGGACTAATAGAACAAGTCCCACACACTGCTAGAAGATGAAATATTTTTTCAGAGTTAGATGCAGAAAAAAAATTATATTTAATTTGCAACCTGATGGAGGTCAGTATAGATGGACTAATAGAACATGTCCCACACACTGCTAGAAGCTTAAATATTTTTTCAGAGCTAGATGCAGAAAAAAATTATATTGAATTTGCAACCTGATAGAGGTCAGTATAGATGGACTAATAGAACAAGTCCCACACACTGCTAGAAGCCGAAATATTTTTTCAGAGCTAGATTCAGAAAAAAATTATATTGAATTTGCAACCTGATGGAGGTCAGTATAGATGGACTTATAGAACAAGTCCCACACACTGCTGGAAGCTGAAATATTTTTTCAGAGCTAGATGCAGAAAAAAATTATATTGAATTTGCAACCTGATGGAGGTCAGTATAGATGGACTAATAGAACAAGTCCCACACACTGCTAGAAGCTGAAATATTTTTTCAGAGGTAGATGCAGAAAAAAATTATATTGAATTTGCAACCTGATGGAGGTCAGTATAGATGGACTAATAGAACAAGTCCCACACACTGCTAGAAGCCTAAATATTTTTTCAGAGCTAGATGCAGATAAAAATCATTTTTAATTTGCAACCTGGTGGAGGTTAGTATAGATGGACTAATAGACCAAGTCCCACACTCTGCTAGAAGCCTAAATATTTTTTCAGAGCTAGATGCAGAAAAAAATTAGATTGAATTTGCAACCTGATGGAGGTCAGTATAGATTGACTAATATAACAAGTCCCACACACTGCTAGAAGCCTAAATATTTTTTCAGAGCTAGATGCAGATAAAAAATATTTTTAATTTGCAACCTGGTGGATATTAGTATAGATGGACTAATAGACCAAGTCCCACACACTGCTAGAAGCCTAAATATTTTTTCAGAGCTAGATGCAGAAAAAAATTATATTGAATTTGCAACCTGATGGAGGTCAGTATAGATGGACTAATAGAACAAGTCCCACACACTGCTAGAAGCCTAAATATTTTTTCAGAGCTAGATGTAGAAAAAAATTATATTGAATTTGCAACCTGATGGAGGTCAGTATAGATGGACTAATAGAACTAGTCCCACACACTGCTAGAAGATGAAATATTTTTTCAGAGCTAGATGCAGAAAAAAATTATATTGAATTTGCAACCTGATGGAGGTCAGTATAGATGGACTAACAGAACAAGTCCCACACAATACTAGAAGCCTAAATATTTTTTCAGAGCTAGATGCAGATAAATAATTTTTTTAATTTGCAACCTGGTGGAGGTTAGTATAGATGGACTAATAGACCAAGTCCCACACACTGCTAGAAGCCTAAATATTTTTTCAGAGCTTGATGCAGAAAAAAATTATATTGAATTTGCAACCTGATGGAGGTCAGTATAGATGGACTAATAGAACAAGTCCCACACACTGCTAGAAGCTGAAATATTTTTTCAGAGCTAGATGCAGATAAAAATTATTTTTAATTTGCAACCTGGTGGAGGTTAGTATAGATGGACTAATAGACCAAGTCCCACACACTGCTAGAAACCTAAATATTTTTTCAGAGTTAGATGCAGAAAAAAATTATATTGAATTTGCAACCTGATGGAGGTCAGTGTAGATGGAGTAATAGAACAAGTTCCACACACTGCTAGAAGCTGAAATATTTTTTCAGAGCTAGATGCAGAAAAAAATTATATTGAATTTGCAACCTGATGGAGGTCAGTATAGATGGACTAATAGAACAAGTCCCACACACTGCTAGAAGATGAAATATTTTTTCAGAGTTAGATGCAGAAAAAAAATTATATTTAATTTGCAACCTGATGGAGGTCAGTATAGATGGACTAATAGAACATGTCCCACACACTGCTAGAAGCTTAAATATTTTTTCAGAGCTAGATGCAGAAAAAAATTATATTGAATTTGCAACCTGATAGAGGTCAGTATAGATGGACTAATAGAACAAGTCCCACACACTGCTAGAAGCCGAAATATTTTTTCAGAGCTAGATTCAGAAAAAAATTATATTGAATTTGCAACCTGATGGAGGTCAGTATAGATGGACTTATAGAACAAGTCCCACACACTGCTGGAAGCTGAAATATTTTTTCAGAGCTAGATGCAGAAAAAAATTATATTGAATTTGCAACCTGATGGAGGTCAGTATAGATGAACTAATAGAACAAGTCCCACACACAGCTAGAAGCCTAAATATTTTTTCAGAGCTAGATGCAGATAAAAATCATTTTTAATTTGCAACCTGGTGGAGGTTAGTATAGATGGACTAATAGACCAAGTCCCACACTCTGCTAGAAGCCTAAATATTTTTTCAGAGCTAGATGCAGAAAAAAATTATATTGAATTTTGCAACCTGATGGAGGTCAGTATAGATGGACTAATAGAACAAGTCCCACACACTGCTAGAAGCTGAAATATTTTTTCAGAACTAGATGCAGAAAAAAATTATATTGAATTTGCAACCTGATGGAGGTCAGTATAGATGGACTAATAGATCAAGTCCCAAACACTGCTAGAAGCCTAAATATTTTTTCAGAGCTAGATGCAGATAAAAATTATTTTTAATTTGCAACCTGGTGGAGGTTAGTATAGATGGACTAATAGACCAAGTCCCACACACTGCTAGAAGCCTAAATATTTTTTCAGAGCTAGATGCAGAAAAAAATTATATTGAATTTGCAACCTGATGGAGGTCAATATAGATGGACTAATAGAACAAGTCCCACACACTGCTAGAAGCTGAAATATTTTTTCAGAGTTAGATGCGGAAAAAAAATTATTTTGAATTTGCAACCTGATGGAGGTCAGTATAGATGGAATAATAGAACATGTTCCACACACTGCTAGAAGCCTAAATATTTTTTCAGAGCTAGATGCAGAAAAAAATTATATTGAATTTTGCAACCTGATGGAGGTCAGTATAGATGGACTAATAGAACAAGTACCACACACTGCTAGAAGCCGAAATATTTTTTCAGAGCTAGATGCAGAAAAAAATTATATTGAATTTTCAACCTGATGGAGGTCAGTATAGATGGACTAATGGAACAAGTCCCACACACTGCTAGAAGCCTAAATATTTTTTCAGAGCTAGATGCAGATAAAAAATATTTTTAATTTGCAACCTGGTGGAGATTAGTATAGATGGACTAATAGACCAATTCCCACACACTGCTAAAAGCCTAAATATTTTTTCAGAGCTAGATACAGAAAAAAATTATATTGAATTTTGCAACCTGATGGAGGTCAGTATAGATGGACTAATAAAACAAGTCCCACACACTGCTAGAAGCTGAAATATTTTTTCAGAGCTAGATGCAGAAAAAAATTATATTGAATTTGCAACCTGATGGAGGTCAGTATAGATGGACTAATAGAACAAGTCCCACAAAAAGCTAGAAGCCTAAATATTTTTTCAGAGCTAGATGCAGATAAAAATTATTTTTAATTTGCAACCTGGTGGAGGTTAGTATAGATGGACTAATAGACCAAGTCCCACACACTGCTAGAAGCCTAAATATTTTTCAGAGCTAGATGCAGAAAAAAATTATATTGAGTTTGCAACCTGATGGAGGTCAGTATAGATGGACTAATAGAACAAGTCCCACACACTGCTAGAAGCTGAAATATTTTTTCAGAGCTAGATGCAGATAAAAATTATTTTTAATTTTCAGCCTGGTGGAGGTTAGTATAGATGGACTAATAGACCAAGTCCCACACACTGCTAGAAGCCTAAATATTTTTTTCAGAGCTAGATGCAGAAAAAAAATTATATTGAATTTGCAACCTGATGGAGGTCAGTATAGATGGACTAATAGACCAAGTCCCACACACTGCTTGAAGCCTAAATATTTTTTCAGAGCTTGATGCAGAAAAAAATTATATTGAATTTGCAACCTGATGGAGGTCAGCATAGATGGACTAATAGAACAAGTCCCACACACTGCTAGAAGCTGAAATATTTTTTCAGAGCTAGATGCAGAAAAAAATTATATTGAATTTGCAACCTGATGGAGGTCAGTATAGATGGACTAATAGAACAAGTCCCACACACTGCTAGAAGCCTAAACATTTTTTTATAGCTAGATGCAGAAAAAAATCATTTTTAATTTGCAACCTGGTGGAGGTTAGTATAGATGGACTAATAGACCAAGTTCCACACTCTGCTAGAAGCCTAAATATTTTTTCAGAGCTAGATGCAGAAAAAAATTCGATTGAATTTGCAACCTGATGGAGGTCAGTATAGATTGACTAATAGAACAAGTACCATACACTGCTAGAAGCCTAAATATTTTTTCAGAGCTAGACGCACATAAAAAATATTTTTAATTTGCAACCTGGTGGAGATTAGTATAGATGGACTAAGAGACCAAGTCCCACACACTGCTAGAAGCCTAAATATTTTTTCAGAGCTAGATGCAGAAAAAAATTATATTGAATTTGCAACATGATGGAGGTCAGTACAGATGGACTAATAGAACTAGTCCCACACACTGCTAGAAGCTGAAATATTTTTTCAGAGCTAGATGCAGAAAAAAATTATATTGAATTTGCAACCTGATGGAGGTCAGTATAGAAGGACTATTAGAACAAGTCCCACAAACTGCTAGAATCCTAAATATTTTTTCAGAGCTAGATGTAGATAAAAATTATTTTTGATTTGCAACCTGGTGGAGGTTAGTATAGATGGACTAATAGACCAAGTCCCACACACTGCTAAAAGCCTAAATATTTTTTCAGAGCTAGATGCAGAAAAAAATTATATTGAATTTTGCAACCTGATGGAGGTCAGTATAGATGGACTAATAGAACAAGTCCCACACACTGCTAGAAGCTGAAATATTTTTTCAGAGCTAGATGCAGAAAAAAATTATATTGAATTTGCAACCTGAAGGAGGTCAGTATAGATGGACTAATAGAACAAGTCCCACACACTGCTAGAAACCTAAATATTTTTTCAGAGCTAGATGCAGATAAAAATTATTTTTAATTTGCAACCTGGTGGAGGTTAGTATAGATGGACTAATAGACCAAGTCCCACACACTGCTAGAAGCCTAAATATTTTTTCAGAGCTAGATGCAGAAAAAAATTATATTGAATTTGCAACCTGATGGAGGTCAGTATAGATGGACTAATAGAACAAGTCCTACACACTGCTGGAAGCTGAAATATTTTTTCAGAGCTAGATGCAGAAAAAAATTATTTTTAATTTGCAACCTGGTGGAGGTTAGTATAGATGGACTAATAGACCAAGTCCCACACACTGCTAGAAACCTAAATATTTTTTCAGAGTTAGATGCAGAAAAAAATTATATTGAATTTGCAACCTGATGGAGGTCAGTATAGATGGAGTAATAGAACAAGTCCCACACACTGCTAGAAGCTGAAATATTTTTTCAGAGATAGATGCAGAAAAAAATTATATTGAATTTGCAACCTGATGGAGGTCAGTATAGATGGACTAATAGAGCAAGTCCCACACACTGCTAGAAGCTGAAATATTTTTTCAGAGCTAGATGCAGAAAAAAATTAGATTGAATTTGCAACCTGATGGAGGTCAGTATAGATGGACTAATAGAACAAGACCCACACACTGCTACAAGACTAAATATTTTTTCAGAGCTAGATGCAGATAAAAAATATTTTTAATTTGCAACCTGGTGGAGGTTAGTATAGATGGACTAATAGACGAAGTCCCACACACTGCTAGAAGCCTAAATATTTTTTCAGAGCTAGATGCAGAAAAAAATTATATTGAATTTGCAACCTGATGGAGGTCAGTATAGATGGACTTATAGAAATAGTCCCACACACTGCTAGAAGCTGAAATATTTTTTCAGAGCTAGATGCAGAAAAAAATTATATTGAATTTGCAACCTGATGGAGGTCAGTATAGATGGACTAATAGAACAAATCCCACACACTGCTAGAAGCCTAAATATTTTTTCAGAGATAGATGCAGAAAAAAATTATTTTTGATTTGCAACCTGGTGGAGGTTAGTATAGATGGACTAATAGACCAAGTCCCACACACTGCTAGAAGCCTAAATATTTTTTCAGAGCTTGATGCAGAAAAAAATTATATTGAATTTGCAACCTGATGGAGGTCAGTATAGATGGACTAATAGAACAAGTCCAACAGACTGCTAGAAGCCGAAATATTTTTGCAGAGCTAGATGCAGAAAAAAATTATACTGAATTTGCAACCTGATGGAGGTCAGCATAGATGGACTAATAGGACATGTCCCACACACTGCTAGAAGCTGAAATATTTTTTCAGAGCTAGATGCAGAAAAAAATTATATTGAATTTGCAACCTGATGGAGGTCAGTATAGATGGACTAATAGAACAAGTCCCACACACTGCTAGAAGCCTAAATATTTTTTCAGAGCTAGATGCAGATAAAAATCATTTTTAATTTGCAACCTGGTGGAGGTTAGTATAGATGGACTAATAGACCAAGTTCCACACTCTGCTAGAAGCCTAAATATTTTTTCAGAGCTAGATGCAGAAAAAAATTCGATTGAATTTGCAACCTGATGGAGGTCAGTATAGATTGACTAATAGAACAAGTACCATACACTGCTAGAAGCCTAAATATTTTTTCAGAGCTAGACGCACATAAAAAATATTTTTAATTTGCAACCTGGTGGAGATTAGTATAGATGGACTAAGAGACCAAGTCCCACACACTGCTAGAAGCCTAAATATTTTTTCAGAGCTAGATGCAGAAAAAAATTATATTGAATTTGCAACATGATGGAGGTCAGTACAGATGGACTAATAGAACTAGTCCCACACACTGCTAGAAGCTGAAATATTTTTTCAGAGCTAGATGCAGAAAAAAATTATATTGAATTTGCAACCTGATGGAGGTCAGTATAGAAGGACTATTAGAACAAGTCCCACAAACTGCTAGAATCCTAAATATTTTTTCAGAGCTAGATGCAGATAAAAATTATTTTTGATTTGCAACCTGGTGGAGGTTAGTATAGATGGACTAATAGACCAAGTCCCACACACTGCTAAAAGCCTAAATATTTTTTCAGAGCTAGATGCAGAAAAAAATTATATTGAATTTTGCAACCTGATGGAGGTCAGTATAGATGGACTAATAGAACAAGTCCCACACACTGCTAGAAGCTGAAATATTTTTTCAGAGCTAGATGCAGAATAAAATTATATTGAATTTGCAACCTGATGGAGGTCAGTATAGATGGACTAATAGAAGAAGTCCCACACACTGCTAGAAGCTGAAATATTTTTTCAGAACTAGATGCAGATAAAAATTATTTTTAATTTGCAACCTGGTGGAGGTTAGTATGGATGGACTAATAGACCAAGTCCCACACACAGCTAGAAGCCTAAATATTTTTTTCAGAGCTAGATGCAGAAAAAAATTATATTGAATTTGCAACCTGATGGAGGTCAGTATAGATGGACTAATAGACCAAGTCCCACACACTGCTAGAAGCCTAAATATTTTTTCAGAGCTAGATGCAGAAAAAAATTATATTGAATTTGCAACCTGATGGAGGTCAGTATAGATGGACTAATAGAACAAGTCCCACACACTGCTAGAAGCTGAAATATTTTTTCAGAGCTAGATGCAGATAAAAATTATTTTTAATTTGCAACCTGGTGGAGGTTAGTATGGATGGACTAATAGACCAAGTCCCACACACAGCTAGAAGCCTAAATATTTTTTTCAGAGCTAGATGCAGAAAAAAATTATATTGAATTTGCAACCTGATGGAGGTCAGTGTAGATGGACTAATAGAACAAGTCCCACACACTGCTAGAAGCTGAAATATTTTTTCAGAGCTAGATGCAGAAAAAAAATTATATTGAATTTGCAACCTGATGGAGGTCAGTATAGATGGACTAATAGAACAAGTCCCACACACTGCTAGAAGCATAAATATTTTTTCAGAGCTAGATACAGATAAAAATTATTTTTAATTTGCAACCTGGTGGAGGTTAGTATAGATGGACTAATAGACCAAGTCCCACACACTGCTAGAAGCCTAAATAATTTTTCAGAGCTTGATGCAGAAAAAAATTATATTGAATTTGCAACCTGATGGAGGTCAGTATAGATGGACTAATAGAACAAGTCCTACACACTGCTGGAAGCTGAAATATTTTTTCAGAGCTAGATGCAGAAAAAAATTATTTTTAATTTGCAACCTGGTGGAGGTTAGTATAGATGGACTAATAGACCAAGTCCCACACACTGCTAGAAACCTAAATATTTTTTCAGAGTTAGATGCAGAAAAAAATTATATTGAATTTGCAACCTGATGGAGGTCAGTATAGATGGAGTAATAGAACAAGTCCCACACACTGCTAGAAGCTGAAATATTTTTTCAGAGCTAGATGCAGAAAAAAATTATATTGAATTTGCAACCTGATGGAGGTCAGTATAGATGGACTAATAGAGCAAGTCCCACACACTGCTAGAAGCTGAAATATTTTTTCAGAGCTAGATGCAGAAAAAAATTAGATTGAATTTGCAACCTGATGGAGGTCAGTATAGATGGACTAATAGAACAAGTCCCACACACTGCTACAAGACTAAATATTTTTTCAGAGCTAGATGCAGATAAAAAATATTTTTAATTTGCAACCTGGTGGAGTTTAGTATAGATGGACTAATAGACAAAGTCCCACACACTGCTAGAAGCCTAAATATTTTTTCAGAGCTAGATGCAGAAAAAAATTATATTGAATTTGCAACCTGATGGAGGTCAGTATAGATGGACTAATAGAAATAGTCCCACACACTGCTAGAAGCTGAAATATTTTTTCAGAGCTAGATGCAGAAAAAAATTATATTGAATTTGCAACCTGATGGAGGTCAGTATAGATGGACTAATAGAACAAGTCCCACACACTGCTAGAAGCCTAAATATTTTTTCAGAGATAGATGCAGAAAAAAATTATTTTTGATTTGCAACCTGGTGGAGGTTAGTATAGATGGACTAATAGACCAAGTCCCACACACTGCTAGAAGCCTAAATATTTTTTCAGAGCTTGATGCAGAAAAAAATTATATTGAATTTGCAACCTGATGGAGGTCAGTATAGATGGACTAATAGAACAAGTCCAACACACTGCTAGAAGCCGAAATATTTTTGCAGAGCTAGATGCAGAAAAAAATTATACTGAATTTGCAACCTGATGGAGGTCAGCATAGATGGACTAATAGGACATGTCCCACACACTGCTAGAAGCTGAAATATTTTTTCAGAGCTAGATGCAGAAAAAAATTATATTGAATTTGCAACCTGATGGAGGTCAGTATAGATGGACTAATATAACAAGTCCCACACACTGCTAGAAGCCTAAATATTTTTTCAGAGCTAGATGCAGATAAAAATCATTTTTGATTTGCAACCTGGTGGAGGTTAGTATAGATGGACTAATAGACCAAGTTCCACACTCTGCTAGAAGCCTAAATATTTTTTCAGAGCTAGATGCAGAAAAAAATTCGATTGAATTTGCAACCTGATGGAGGTCAGTATAGATTGACTAATAGAACAAGTACCATACACTGCTAGAAGCCTAAATATTTTTTCAGAGCTAGACGCACATAAAAAATATTTTTAATTTGCAACCTGGTGGAGATTAGTATAGATGGACTAAGAGACCAAGTCCCACACACTGCTAGAAGCCTAAATATTTTTTCAGAGCTAGATGCAGAAAAAAATTATATTGAATTTGCAACATGATGGAGGTCAGTACAGATGGACTAATAGAACTAGTCCCACACACTGCTAGAAGCTGAAATATTTTTTCAGAGCTAGATGCAGAAAAAAATTATATTGAATTTGCAACCTGATGGAGGTCAGTATAGAAGGACTATTAGAACAAGTCCCACAAACTGCTAGAATCCTAAATATTTTTTCAGAGCTAGATGCAGATAAAAATTATTTTTGATTTGCAACCTGGTGGAGGTTAGTATAGATGGACTAATAGACCAAGTCCCACACACTGCTAAAAGCCTAAATATTTTTTCAGAGCTAGATGCAGAAAAAAATTATATTGAATTTTGCAACCTGATGGAGGTCAGTATAGATGGACTAATAGAACAAGTCCCACACACTGCTAGAAGCTGAAATATTTTTTCAGAGCTAGATGCAGATAAAAATTATTTTTAATTTGCAACCTGGTGGAGGTTAGTATGGATGGACTAATAGACCAAGTCCCAAACACAGCTAGAAGCCTAAATATTTTTTTCAGAGCTAGATGCAGAAAAAAATTATATTGAATTTGCAACCTGATGGAGGTCAGTATAGATGGACTAATAGACCAAGTCCCACACACTGCTAGAAGCCTAAATATTTTTTCAGAGCTAGATGCAGAAAAAAATTATATTGAATTTGCAACCTGATGGAGGTCAGTATAGATGGACTAATAGAACAAGTCCCACACACTGCTAGAAGCTGAAATATTTTTTCAGAGCTAGATGCAGATAAAAATTATTTTTAATTTGCAACCTGGTGGAGGTTAGTATGGATGGACTAATAGACCAAGTCCCACACACAGCTAGAAGCCTAAATATTTTTTTCAGAGCTAGATGCAGAAAAAAATTATATTGAATTTGCAACCTGATGGAGGTCAGTATAGATGGACTAATAGAACAAGTCCCACACACTGCTAGAAGCTGAAATATTTTTTCAGAGCTAGATGCAGAGAAAAAATTATATTGAATTTGCAACCTGATGGAGGTCAGTATAGATGGACTAATAGAACAAGTCCCACACACTGCTAGAAGCATAAATATTTTTTCAGAGCTAGATACAGATAAAAATTATTTTTAATTTGCAACCTGGTGGAGGTTAGTATAGATGGACTAATAGACCAAGTCCCACACACTGCTAGAAGCCTAAATAATTTTTCAGAGCTTGATGCAGAAAAAAATTATATTGAATTTGCAACCTGATGGAGGTCAGTATAGATGGACTAATAGAACAAGTCCTACACACTGCTGGAAGCTGAAATATTTTTTCAGAGCTAGATGCAGAAGAAAATTATTTTTAATTTGCAACCTGGTGGAGGTTAGTATAGATGGACTAATAGACCAAGTCCCACACACTGCTAGAAACCTAAATATTTTTTCAGAGTTAGATGCAGAAAAAAATTATATTGAATTTGCAACCTGATGGAGGTCAGTATAGATGGAGTAATAGAACAAGTCCCACACACTGCTAGAAGCTGAAATATTTTTTCAGAGCTAGATGCAGAAAAAAATTATATTGAATTTGCAACCTGATGGAGGTCAGTATAGATGGACTAATAGAGCAAGTCCCACACACTGCTAGAAGTTGAAATATTTTTTCAGAGCTAGATGCAGAAAAAAATTAGATTGAATTTGCAACCTGATGGAGGTCAGTATAGATGGACTAATAGAACAAGTCCCACACACTGCTACAAGACTAAATATTTTTTCAGAGCTAGATGCAGATAAAAAATATTTTTAATTTGCAACCTGGTGGAGGTTAGTATAGATGGACTAATAGACGAAGTCCCACACACTGCTAGAAGCCTAAATATTTTTTCAGAGCTAGATGCAGAAAAAAATTATATTGAATTTGCACCCTGATGGAGGTCAGTATAGATGGACTTATAGAAATAGTCCCACACACTGCTAGAAGCTGAAATATTTTTTCAGAGCTAGATGCAGAAAAAAATTATATTGAATTTGCAACCTGATGGAGGTCAGTATAGATGGACTAATAGAACAAGTCCCACACACTGCTAGAAGCCTAAATATTTTTTCAGAGATAGATGCAGAAAAAAATTATTTTTGATTTGCAACCTGGTGGAGGTTAGTATAGATGGACTAATAGACCAAGTCCCACACACTGCTAGAAGCCTAAATATTTTTTCAGAGCTTGATGCAGAAAAAAATTATATTGAATTTGCAACCTGATGGAGGTCAGTATAGATGGACTAATAGAACAAGTCCAACACACTGCTTGAAGCCGAAATATTTTTGCAGAGCTAGATGCAGAAAAAAATTATACTGAATTTGCAACCTGATGGAGGTCAGCATAGATGGACTAATAGGACATGTCCCACACACTGCTAGAAGCTGAAATATTTTTTCAGAGCTAGATGCAGAAAAAAATTATATTGAATTTGCAACCTGATGGAGGTCAGTATAGATGGACTAATAGAACAAGTCCCACACACTGCTAGAAGCCTAAATATTTTTTCAGAGCTAGATGCAGATAAAAATCATTTTTAATTTGCAACCTGGTGGAGGTTAGTATAGATGGACTAATAGACCAAGTTCCACACTCTGCTAGAAGCCTAAATATTTTTTCAGAGCTAGATGCAGAAAAAAATTTGATTGAATTTGCAACCTGATGGAGGTCAGTATAGATTGACTAATAGAACAAGTACCATACACTGCTAGAAGCCTAAATATTTTTTCAGAGCTAGACGCACATAAAAAATATTTTTAATTTGCAACCTGGTGGAGATTAGTATAGATGGACTAAGAGACCAAGTCCCACACACTGCTAGAAGCCTAAATATTTTTTCAGAGCTAGATGCAGAAAAAAATTATATTGAATTTGCAACATGATGGAGGTCAGTACAGATGGACTAATAGAACTAGTCCCACACACTGCTAGAAGCTGAAATATTTTTTCAGAGCTAGATGCAGAAAAAAATTATATTGAATTTGCAACCTGATGGAGGTCAGTATAGAAGGACTATTAGAACAAGTCCCACAAACTGCTAGAATCCTAAATATTTTTTCAGAGCTAGATGCAGATAAAAATTATTTTTGATTTGCAACCTGGTGGAGGTTAGTATAGATGGACTAATAGACCAAGTCCCACACACTGCTAAAAGCCTAAATATTTTTTCAGAGCTAGATGCAGAAAAAAATTATATTGAATTTTGCAACCTGATGGAGGTCAGTATAGATGGACTAATAGAACAAGTCCCACACACTGCTAGAAGCTGAAATATTTTTTCAGAGCTAGATGCAGAAAAAAATTATATTGAATTTGCAACCTGATGGAGGTCAGTATAGATGGACTAATAGAACAAGTCCCACACACTGCTAGAAACCTAAATATTTTTTCAGAGCTAGATGCAGATAAAAATTATTTTTAATTTGTAACCTGGTGGAGGTTAGTATAGATGGACTAATAGACCAAGTCCCACACACTGCTAGAAGCCTAAATATTTTTTCAGAGCTAGATGCAGAAAAAAATTATATTGAATTTGCAACCTGATGGAGGTCAGTATAGATGGACTAATAGAACAAGTCCCACACACTGCTAGAAGCTGAAATATTTTTTCAGAGCTAGATGCAGATAAAAATTATTTTTAATTTGCAACCTGGTGGAGGTTAGTATGGATGGACTAATAGACCAAGTCCCACACACAGCTAGAAGCCTAAATATTTTTTTCAGAGCTAGATGCAGAAAAAAATTATATTGAATTTGCAACCTGATGGAGGTCAGTATAGATGGACTAATAGAACAAGTCGCACACACTGCTAGAAGCTGAAATATTTTTTCAGAGCTAGATGCAGAAAAAAAATTATATTGAATTTGCAACCTGATGTAGGTCAGTATAGATGGACTAATAGAACAAGTCCCACACACTGCTAGAAGCCTAAATATTTTTTCAGAGATAGATGCAGAAAAAAATTATTTTTGATTTGCAACCTGGTGGAGGTTAGTATAGATGGACTAATAGACCAAGTCCCACACACTGCTAGAAGCCTAAATATTTTTTCAGAGCTAGATGCAGAAAAAAATTATATTGAATTTGCAACATGATGGAGGTCAGTACAGATGGACTAATAGAACTAGTCCCACACACTGCTAGAAGCTGAAATATTTTTTCAGAGCTAGATGCAGAAAAAAATTATATTGAATTTGCAACCTGATGGAGGTCAGTATAGAAGGACTATTAGAACAAGTCCCACAAACTGCTAGAATCCTAAATATTTTTTCAGAGCTAGATGTAGATAAAAATTATTTTTGATTTGCAACCTGGTGGAGGTTAGTATAGATGGACTAATAGACCAAGTCCCACACACTGCTAAAAGCCTAAATATTTTTTCAGAGCTAGATGCAGAAAAAAATTATATTGAATTTTGCAACCTGATGGAGGTCAGTATAGATGGACTAATAGAACAAGTCCCACACACTGCTAGAAGCTGAAATATTTTTTCAGAGCTAGATGCAGAAAAAAATTATATTGAATTTGCAACCTGAAGGAGGTCAGTATAGATGGACTAATAGAACAAGTCCCACACACTGCTAGAAACCTAAATATTTTTTCAGAGCTAGATGCAGATAAAAATTATTTTTAATTTGCAACCTGGTGGAGGTTAGTATAGATGGACTAATAGACCAAGTCCCACACACTGCTAGAAGCCTAAATATTTTTTCAGAGCTAGATGCAGAAAAAAATTATATTGAATTTGCAACCTGATGGAGGTCAGTATAGATGGACTAATAGAACAAGTCCCACACACTGCTAGAAGCTGAAATATTTTTTCAGAGCTAGATGCAGATAAAAATTATTTTTAATTTGCAACCTGGTGGAGGTTAGTATGGATGGACTAATAGACCAAGTCCCACACACAGCTAGAAGCCTAAATATTTTTTTCAGAGCTAGATGCAGAAAAAAAATATATTGAATTTGCAACCTGATGGAGGTCAGTATAGATGGACTAATAGAACAAGTCCCACACACTGCTAGAAGCTGAAATATTTTTTCAGAGCTAGATGCAGAAAAAAAATTATATTGAATTTGCAACCTGATGGAGGTCAGTATAGAT
This sequence comes from Phyllobates terribilis, assembly GCF_046119375.1. Taxonomy (NCBI): domain Eukaryota; kingdom Metazoa; phylum Chordata; class Amphibia; order Anura; family Dendrobatidae; genus Phyllobates; species Phyllobates terribilis. The sequence continues at coordinate 53,106,746 of NW_027362768.1, read as the reverse complement.
GGACTAATAGAACAAGTCCCACACACTGCTAGAAGCATAAATATTTTTTCAGAGCTAGATACAGATAAAAATTATTTTTAATTTGCAACCTGGTGGAGGTTAGTATAGATGGACTAATAGACCAAGTCCCACACACTGCTAGAAGCCTAAATAATTTTTCAGAGCTTGATGCAGAAAAAAATTATATTGAATTTGCAACCTGATGGAGGTCAGTATAGATGGACTAATAGAACAAGTCCTACACACTGCTGGAAGCTGAAATATTTTTTCAGAGCTAGATGCAGAAAAAAATTATTTTTAATTTGCAACCTGGTGGAGGTTAGTATAGATGGACTAATAGACCAAGTCCCACACACTGCTAGAAACCTAAATATTTTTTCAGAGTTAGATGCAGAAAAAAATTATATTGAATTTGCAACCTGATGGAGGTCAGTATAGATGGAGTAATAGAACAAGTCCCACACACTGCTAGAAGCTGAAATATTTTTTCAGAGCTAGATGCAGAAAAAAATTATATTGAATTTGCAACCTGATGGAGGTCAGTATAGATGGACTAATAGAGCAAGTCCCACACACTGCTAGAAGCTGAAATATTTTTTCAGAGCTAGATGCAGAAAAAAATTAGATTGAATTTGCAACCTGATGGAGGTCAGTATAGATGGACTAATAGAACAAGACCCACACACTGCTACAAGACTAAATATTTTTTCAGAGCTAGATGCAGATAAAAAATATTTTTAATTTGCAACCTGGTGGAGGTTAGTATAGATGGACTAATAGACGAAGTCCCACACACTGCTAGAAGCCTAAATATTTTTTCAGAGCTTGATGCAGAAAAAAATTATATTGAATTTGCAACCTGATGGAGGTCAGTATAGATGGACTTATAGAAATAGTCCCACACACTGCTAGAAGCTGAAATATTTTTTCAGAGCTAGATGCAGAAAAAAATTATATTGAATTTGCAACCTGATGGAGGTCAGTATAGATGGACTAATAGAACAAATCCCACACACTGCTAGAAGCCTAAATATTTTTTCAGAGATAGATGCAGAAAAAAATTATTTTTGATTTGCAACCTGGTGGAGGTTAGTATAGATGGACTAATAGACCAAGTCCCACACACTGCTAGAAGCCTAAATATTTTTTCAGAGCTTGATGCAGAAAAAAATTATATTGAATTTGCAACCTGATGGAGGTCAGTATAGATGGACTAATAGAACAAGTCCAACAGACTGCTAGAAGCCGAAATATTTTTGCAGAGCTAGATGCAGAAAAAAATTATACTGAATTTGCAACCTGATGGAGGTCAGCATACATGGACTAATAGGACATGTCCCACACACTGCTAGAAGCTGAAATATTTTTTCAGAGCTAGATGCAGAAAAAAATTATATTGAATTTGCAACCTGATGGAGGTCAGTATAGATGGACTAATAGAACAAGTCCCACACACTGCTAGAAGCCTAAATATTTTTTCAGAGCTAGATGCAGATAAAAATCATTTTTAATTTGCAACCTGGTGGAGGTTAGTATAGATGGACTAATAGACCAAGTTCCACACTCTGCTAGAAGCCTAAATATTTTTTCAGAGCTAGATGCAGAAAAAAATTCGATTGAATTTGCAACCTGATGGAGGTCAGTATAGATTGACTAATAGAACAAGTACCATACACTGCTAGAAGCCTAAATATTTTTTCAGAGCTAGACGCACATAAAAAATATTTTTAATTTGCAACCTGGTGGAGATTAGTATAGATGGACTAAGAGACCAAGTCCCACACACTGCTAGAAGCCTAAATATTTTTTCAGAGCTAGATGCAGAAAAAAATTATATTGAATTTGCAACATGATGGAGGTCAGTACAGATGGACTAATAGAACTAGTCCCACACACTGCTAGAAGCTGAAATATTTTTTCAGAGCTAGATGCAGAAAAAAATTATATTGAATTTGCAACCTGATGGAGGTCAGTATAGAAGGACTATTAGAACAAGTCCCACAAACTGCTAGAATCCTAAATATTTTTTCAGAGCTAGATGCAGATAAAAATTATTTTTGATTTGCAACCTGGTGGAGGTTAGTATAGATGGACTAATAGACCAAGTCCCACACACTGCTAAAAGCCTAAATATTTTTTCAGAGCTAGATGCAGAAAAAAATTATATTGAATTTTGCAACCTGATGGAGGTCAGTATAGATGGACTAATAGAACAAGTCCCACACACTGCTAGAAGCTGAAATATTTTTTCAGAGCTAGATGCAGAATAAAATTATATTGAATTTGCAACCTGATGGAGGTCAGTATAGATGGACTAATAGAACAAGTCCCACACACTGCTAGAAGCTGAAATATTTTTTCAGAACTAGATGCAGATAAAAATTATTTTTAATTTGCAACCTGGTGGAGGTTAGTATGGATGGACTAATAGACCAAGTCCCACACACAGCTAGAAGCCTAAATATTTTTTTCAGAGCTAGATGCAGAAAAAAATTATATTGAATTTGCAACCTGATGGAGGTCAGTATAGATGGACTAATAGACCAAGTCCCACACACTGCTAGAAGCCTAAATATTTTTTCAGAGCTAGATGCAGAAAAAAATTATATTGAATTTGCAACCTGATGGAGGTCAGTATAGATGGACTAATAGAACAAGTCCCACACACTGCTAGAAGCTGAAATATTTTTTCAGAGCTAGATGCAGATAAAAATTATTTTTAATTTGCAACCTGGTGGAGGTTAGTATGGATGGACTAATAGACCAAGTCCCACACACAGCTAGAAGCCTAAATATTTTTTTCAGAGCTAGATGCAGAAAAAAATTATATTGAATTTGCAACCTGATGGAGGTCAGTGTAGATGGACTAATAGAACAAGTCCCACACACTGCTAGAAGCTGAAATATTTTTTCAGAGCTAGATGCAGAAAAAAAATTATATTGAATTTGCAACCTGATGGAGGTCAGTATAGATGGACTAATAGAACAAGTCCCACACACTGCTAGAAGCATAAATATTTTTTCAGAGCTAGATACAGATAAAAATTATTTTTAATTTGCAACCTGGTGGAGGTTAGTATAGATGGACTAATAGACCAAGTCCCACACACTGCTAGAAGCCTAAATAATTTTTCAGAGCTTGATGCAGAAAAAAATTATATTGAATTTGCAACCTGATGGAGGTCAGTATAGATGGACTAATAGAACAAGTCCTACACACTGCTGGAAGCTGAAATATTTTTTCAGAGCTAGATGCAGAAAAAAATTATTTTTAATTTGCAACCTGGTGGAGGTTAGTATAGATGGACTAATAGACCAAGTCCCACACACTGCTAGAAACCTAAATATTTTTTCAGAGTTAGATGCAGAAAAAAATTATATTGAATTTGCAACCTGATGGAGGTCAGTATAGATGGAGTAATAGAACAAGTCCCACACACTGCTAGAAGCTGAAATATTTTTTCAGAGCTAGATGCAGAAAAAAATTATATTGAATTTGCAACCTGATGGAGGTCAGTATAGATGGACAAATAGAGCAAGTCCCACACACTGCTAGAAGCTGAAATATTTTTTCAGAGCTAGATGCAGAAAAAAATTAGATTGAATTTGCAACCTGATGGAGGTCAGTATAGATGGACTAATAGAACAAGTCCCACACACTGCTACAAGACTAAATATTTTTTCAGAGCTAGATGCAGATAAAAAATATTTTTAATTTGCAACCTGGTGGAGTTTAGTATAGATGGACTAATAGACAAAGTCCCACACACTGCTAGAAGCCTAAATATTTTTTCAGAGCTAGATGCAGAAAAAAATTATATTGAATTTGCAACCTGATGGAGGTCAGTATAGATGGACTAATAGAAATAGTCCCACACACTGCTAGAAGCTGAAATATTTTTTCAGAGCTAGATGCAGAAAAAAATTATATTGAATTTGCAACCTGATGGAGGTCAGTATAGATGGACTAATAGAACAAGTCCCACACACTGCTAGAAGCCTAAATATTTTTTCAGAGATAGATGCAGAAAAAAATTATTTTTGATTTGCAACCTGGTGGAGGTTAGTATAGATGGACTAATAGACCAAGTCCCACACACTGCTAGAAGCCTAAATATTTTTTCAGAGCTTGATGCAGAAAAAAATTATATTGAATTTGCAACCTGATGGAGGTCAGTATAGATGGACTAATAGAACAAGTCCAACACACTGCTAGAAGCCGAAATATTTTTGCAGAGCTAGATGCAGAAAAAAATTATACTGAATTTGCAACCTGATGGAGGTCAGCATAGATGGACTAATAGGACATGTCCCACACACTGCTAGAAGCTGAAATATTTTTTCAGAGCTAGATGCAGAAAAAAATTATATTGAATTTGCAACCTGATGGAGGTCAGTATAGATGGACTAATATAACAAGTCCCACACACTGCTAGAAGCCTAAATATTTTTTCAGAGCTAGATGCAGATAAAAATCATTTTTGATTTGCAACCTGGTGGAGGTTAGTATAGATGGACTAATAGACCAAGTTCCACACTCTGCTAGAAGCCTAAATATTTTTTCAGAGCTAGATGCAGAAAAAAATTCGATTGAATTTGCAACCTGATGGAGGTCAGTATAGATTGACTAATAGAACAAGTACCATACACTGCTAGAAGCCTAAATATTTTTTCAGAGCTAGACGCACATAAAAAATATTTTTAATTTGCAACCTGGTGGAGATTAGTATAGATGGACTAAGAGACCAAGTCCCACACACTGCTAGAAGCCTAAATATTTTTTCAGAGCTAGATGCAGAAAAAAATTATATTGAATTTGCAACATGATGGAGGTCAGTACAGATGGACTAATAGAACTAGTCCCACACACTGCTAGAAGCTGAAATATTTTTTCAGAGCTAGATGCAGAAAAAAATTATATTGAATTTGCAACCTGATGGAGGTCAGTATAGAAGGACTATTAGAACAAGTCCCACAAACTGCTAGAATCCTAAATATTTTTTCAGAGCTAGATGCAGATAAAAATTATTTTTGATTTGCAACCTGGTGGAGGTTAGTATAGATGGACTAATAGACCAAGTCCCACACACTGCTAAAAGCCTAAATATTTTTTCAGAGCTAGATGCAGAAAAAAATTATATTGAATTTTGCAACCTGATGGAGGTCAGTATAGATGGACTAATAGAACAAGTCCCACACACTGCTAGAAGCTGAAATATTTTTTCAGAGCTAGATGCAGAAAAAAATTATATTGAATTTGCAACCTGATGGAGGTCAGTATAGATGGACTAATAGAACAAGTCCCACACACTGCTAGAAACCTAAATATTTTTTCAGAGCTAGATGCAGATAAAAATTATTTTTAATTTGTAACCTGGTGGAGGTTAGTATAGATGGACTAATAGACCAAGTCCCACACACTGCTAGAAGCCTAAATATTTTTTCAGAGCTAGATGCAGAAAAAAATTATATTGAATTTGCAACCTGATGGAGGTCAGTATAGATGGACTAATAGAACAAGTCCCACACACTGCTAGAAGCTGAAATATTTTTTCAGAGCTAGATGCAGATAAAAATTATTTTTAATTTGCAACCTGGTGGAGGTTAGTATGGATGGACTAATAGACCAAGTCCCACACACAGCTAGAAGCCTAAATATTTTTTTCAGAGCTAGATGCAGAAAAAAATTATATTGAATTTGCAACCTGATGGAGGTCAGTATAGATGGACTAATAGAACAAGTCGCACACACTGCTAGAAGCTGAAATATTTTTTCAGAGCTAGATGCAGAAAAAAAATTATATTGAATTTGCAACCTGATGTAGGTCAGTATAGATGGACTAATAGAACAAGTCCCACACACTGCTAGAAGCATAAATATTTTTTCACAGCTAGATACAGATAAAAATTATTTTTAATTTGCAACCTGGTGGAGGTTAGTATAGATGGACTAATAGACCAAGTCCCACACACTGCTAGAAGCCTAAATATTTTTTCAGAGCTTGATGCAGAAAAAAATTATATTGACTTTGCAACCTGATGGAGGTCAGTATAGATGGACTAATAGAACAAGTCCTACACACTGCTGGAAGCTGAAATATTTTTTCAGAGCTAGATGCAGAAAAAAATTATTTTTAATTTGCAACCTGGTGGAGGTTAGTATACATGGACTAATAGACCAAGTCCCACACACTGCTAGAAACCTAAATATTTTTTCAGAGTTAGATGCAGAAAAAAATTATATTGAATTTGCAACCTGATGGAGGTCAGTATAGATGGAGTAATAGAACAAGTCCCACACACTGCTAGAAGCTGAAATATTTTTTCAGAGCTAGATGCAGAAAAAAATTATATTGAATTTGCAACCTGATGGAGGTCAGTATAGATGGACTAATAGAGCAAGTCCCACACACTGCTAGAAGCTGAAATATTTTTTCAGAGCTAGATGCAGAAAAAAATTAGATTGAATTTGCAACCTGATGGAGGTCAGTATAGATGGACTAATAGAACAAGTCCCACACACTGCTACAAGACTAAATATTTTTTCAGAGCTAGATGCAGATAAAAAATATTTTTAATTTGCAAACTGGTGGAGGTTAGTATAGATGGACTAATAGACGAAGTCCCACACACTGCTAGAAGCCTAAATATTTTTTCAGAGCTAGATGTAGAAAAAAATTATATTGAATTTGCAACCTGATGGAGGTCAGTATAGATGGACTTATAGAAATAGTCCCACACACTGCTAGAAGCTGAAATATTTTTTCAGAGCTAGATGCAGAAAAAAATTATATTGAATTTGCAACCTGATGGAGGTCAGTATAGATGGACTAATAGAACAAGTCCCACACACTGCTAGAAGCCTAAATATTTTTTCAGAGATAGATGCAGAAAAAAATTATTTTTGATTTGCAACCTGGTGGAGGTTAGTATAGATGGACTAATAGACCAAGTCCCACACACTGCTAGAAGCCTAAATATTTTTTCAGAGCTTGATGCAGAAAAAAATTATATTGAATTTGCAACCTGATGGAGGTCAGTATAGATGGACTAATAGAACAAGTCCAACACTCTGCTAGAAGCCTAAATATTTTTGCAGAGCTAGATGCAGAAAAAAATTATATTGAATTTGCAACCTGACGGAGGTCAGCATAGATGGACTAATAGGACATGTCCCACACACTGCTAGAAGCTGAAATATTTTTTCAGAGCTAGATGCAGAAAAAAATTATATTGAATTTGCAACCTGATGGAGGTCAGTATAGATGGACTAATAGAACAAGTCCCACACACTGCTAGAAGCCTAAATATTTTTTCAGAGCTAGATGCAGATAAAAATCATTTTTAATTTGCAACCTGGTGGAGGTTAGTATAGATGGACTAATAGACCAAGTCCCACACTCTGCTAGAAGCCTAAATATTTTTTCAGAGCTAGATGCAGAAAAAAATTAGATTGAATTTGCAACCTGATGGAGGTCAGTATAGATGGACTAATAGAACAAGTCCCACACACTGCTAGAAGCAGAAATATTTTTTCAGAGCTAGATGCAGAAAAAAATTAGATTGAATTTGCAACCTGATGGAGGTCAGTATAGATTGACTAATAGAACAAGTCCCACACACTGCTAGAAGCCTAAATATTTTTTCAGAGCTAGATGCAGAAAAAAATTATATTGAATTCGCAACCTGATGGAGGTCAGTACAGATGGACTAATAGAACTAGTCCCACACACTGTTAGAAGCTGAAATATTTTTTCAGAGCTAGATGCAGAAAAAAATTATATTGAATTTGCAACCTGATGGAGGTCAGTATAGATGGACTAATAGAACAAGTCCCACACACTGCTAGAAGCCTAAATATTTTTTCAGAGCTAGATGCAGATAAAAATTATTTTTGATTTGCAACCTGGTGGAGGTTAGTATAGATGGACTAATAGACCAAGTCCCACACACTGCTAAAAGCCTAAATATTTTTTCAGAGCTAGATGCAGAAAAAAATTATATTGAATTTTGCAACCTGATGGAGGTCAGTATAGATGGACTAATAGAACAAGTCAAACACTCTGCTAGAAGCTGAAAGATTTTTTCAGAGCTAGATGCAGAAAAAAATTATATTGAATTTGCAACCTGATGGAGGTCAGTATAGATGGACTAATAGAACAAGTCCCACACACTACTAGAAGCCTAAATATTTTTTCAGAGCTAGATGCAGAAAAAAATTATATTGAATTTGCAACCTGAAGGAGGTCAGTATACATGGACTAATAGAACAAGTCCCACACACTGCTAGAAGCCTAAATATTTTTTCAGAGCTAGATGCAGAAAAAAATTATATTGAATTTGCAACCTGATGGAGGTCAGCATAGATGCACTTATAGAACAAGTCCCACACACTGCTAGAAGCTGAAATATTTTTTCAGAGTTAGATGCAGAAAAAAAATTATATTGAATTTGCAACCTGATGGAGGTCAGTATAGATGGACTAATAGAACAAGTCCCACACACTGCTAGAAGCCTAAATATTTTTTCAGAGCTAGATGCAGATGAAAATTATTTTTAATTTGCAACCTGGTGGAGGTTAGTATAGATGGACTAATAGACCAAGTCCCACACACTGCTAGAAGACTAAATATTTTTTCAGAGCTTGATGCAGAAAAAAATTATATTGAATTTGCAACCTGATGGAGGTCAGTATAGATGGACTAATAGAACAAGTCCTATACACTGCTAGAAGCTGAAATATTTTTTCAGAGCTAGATGCAGATAAAAATTATTTTTAATTTGCAACCTGGTGGAGGTTAGTATAGATGGACTAATAGACCAAGTCCCACACACTGCTAGAAGCCTAAATATTTTTTCAGAGCTTGATGCAGAAAAAAATTATATTGAATTTGCAACCTGATGGAGGTCAGTATAGATGGACTAATAGAACAAGTCCTATACACTGCTAGAAGCTGAAATATTTTTTCAGAGCTAGATGCAGATAAAAATTATTTTTAATTTGCAACCTGGTGAAGGTTAGTATAGATGGACTAATAGACCAAGTCCCACACACTGCTAGAAGCCTAAATATTTTTTCAGAGCTAGATGCAGAAAAAAATTATATTGAATTTGCAACCTGATGGAGGTCAGTATAGATGGACTAATAGGACAAGTCCCACACACTGCTAGAAGCTGAAATATTTTTTCAGAGCTAGATGCAGAAAAAAAATTACATTGAATTTGCAACCTGATGGAGGTCAGTATAAATGGACTAATAGAACAAGTCCCACACACTGCTAGAAGCCTAAATATTTTTTCAGAGCTAGATGCAGAAAAAAATTATATTGAATTTGCAACCTGATGGAGGTCAGTATAGATGGACTAATAGAACAAGTCCCACACACTGCTAGAAGCCGAAATATTTTTTCAGAGCTAGATGCAGATAAAAATCATTTTAAATTTGCCACCTGGTGGAGGTTAGTATAGATGGACTAATAGACCAAGTCCCACACTCTGCTAGAAGCCGATATATTTTTTCAGAGCTAGATGCAGAAAAAAATTAGATTGAATTTGCAACCTGATGGAGGTCAGTATAGATGGACTAATAGAACAAGTCCCACACACTGCTACAAGCCTAAATATTTTTTCAGAGCTAGATGCAGATAAAAAATATTTTTAATTTGCAACCTGGTGGAGGTTAGTATAGATGGACTAATAGACCAAGTCCCACACATTGCTTGAAGCCTAAATATTTTTTCAGAGCTAGATGCAGAAAAAAATTATATTGAATTTGCAACCTGATGGAGGTCAGTATAGATGAACTAATAGAACTAGTCCCACACACTGCTAGAAGCTGAAATATTTTTTCAGAGCTAGATGCAGAAAAAAATTATATTGAATTTGCAACCTGATGGAGGTCAGTATAGATGGACTAATAGAACAAGTCCAACACTCTGCTAGAAGCCTAAATATTTTTGCAGAGCTAGATGCAGAAAAAAATTATATTGAATTTGCAACCTGATGGAGGTCAGCATAGATGGACTAATAGGACATGTCCCACACACTGCTAGAAGCTGAAATATTTTTTCAGAGCTAGATGCAGAAAAAAATTATATTGAATTTGCAACCTGATGGAGGTCAGTATAGATGGACTAATAGAACAAGTCCCACACACTGCTAGAAGCCTAAATATTTTTTCAGAGCTAGATGCAGATAAAAATCATTTTTAATTTGCAACCTGGTGGAGGTTAGTATAGATGGACTAATAGACCAAGTCCCACACTCTGCTAGAAGCCTAAATATTTTTTCAGAGCTAGATGCAGAAAAAAATTAGATTGAATTTGCAACCTGATGGAGGTCAGTATAGATGGACTAATAGAACAAGTCCCACACACTGCTAGAAGCAGAGATATTTTTTCAGAGCTAGATGCAGAAAAAAATTAGATTGAATTTGCAACCTGATGGAGGTCAGTATAGATTGACTAATAGAACAAGTCCCACACACTGCTAGAAGCCTAAATATTTTTTCAGAGCTAGATGCAGAAAAAAATTATATTGAATTCGCAACCTGATGGAGGTCAGTACAGATGGACTAATAGAACTAGTCCCACACACTGTTAGAAGCTGAAATATTTTTTCAGAGCTAGATGCAGAAAAAAATTATATTGAATTTGCAACCTGATGGAGGTCAGTATAGATGGACTAATAGAACAAGTCCCACACACTGCTAGAAGCCTAAATATTTTTTCAGAGCTAGATGCAGATAAAAATTATTTTTGATTTGCAACCTGGTGGAGGTTAGTATAGATGGACTAATAGACCAAGTCCCACACACTGCTAAAAGCCTAAATATTTTTTCAGAGCTAGATGCAGAAAAAAATTATATTGAATTTTGCAACCTGATGGAGGTCAGTATAGATGGACTAATAGAACAAGTCAAACACTCTGCTAGAAGCTGAAAGATTTTTTCAGAGCTAGATGCAGAAAAAAATTATATTGAATTTGCAACCTGATGGAGGTCAGTATAGATGGACTAATAGAACAAGTCCCACACACTACTAGAAGCCTAAATATTTTTTCAGAGCTAGATGCAGAAAAAAATTATATTGAATTTGCAACCTGAAGGAGGTCAGTATACATGGACTAATAGAACAAGTCCCACACACTGCTAGAAGCCTAAATATTTTTTCAGAGCTAGATGCAGAAAAAAATTATATTGAATTTGCAACCTGATGGAGGTCAGCATAGATGCACTTATAGAACAAGTCCCACACACTGCTAGAAGCTGAAATATTTTTTCAGAGTTAGATGCAGAAAAAAAATTATATTGAATTTGCAACCTGATGGAGGTCAGTATAGATGGACTAATAGAACAAGTCCCACACACTGCTAGAAGCCTAAATATTTTTTCAGAGCTAGATGCAGATGAAAATTATTTTTAATTTGCAACCTGGTGGAGGTTAGTATAGATGGACTAATAGACCAAGTCCCACACACTGCTAGAAGACTAAATATTTTTTCAGAGCTTGATGCAGAAAAAAATTATATTGAATTTGCAACCTGATGGAGGTCAGTATAGATGGACTAATAGAACAAGTCCTATACACTGCTAGAAGCTGAAATATTTTTTCAGAGCTAGATGCAGATAAAAATTATTTTTAATTTGCAACCTGGTGGAGGTTAGTATAGATGGACTAATAGACCAAGTCCCACACACTGCTAGAAGCCTAAATATTTTTTCAGAGCTTGATGCAGAAAAAAATTATATTGAATTTGCAACCTGATGGAGGTCAGTATAGATGGACTAATAGAACAAGTCCTATACACTGCTAGAAGCTGAAATATTTTTTCAGAGCTAGATGCAGATAAAAATTATTTTTAATTTGCAACCTGGTGAAGGTTAGTATAGATGGACTAATAGACCAAGTCCCACACACTGCTAGAAGCCTAAATATTTTTTCAGAGCTAGATGCAGAAAAAAATTATATTGAATTTGCAACCTGATGGAGGTCAGTATAGATGGACTAATAGAACAAGTCCTATACACTGCTAGAAGCTGAAATATTTTTTCAGAGCTAGATGCAGATAAAAATTATTTTTAATTTGCAACCTGGTGGAGGTTAGTATAGATGGACTAATAGACCAAGTCCCACACACTGCTAGAAGCCTAAATATTTTTTCAGAGCTTGATGCAGAAAAAAATTATATTGAATTTGCAACCTGATGGAGGTCAGTATAGATGGACTAATAGAACAAGTCCTATACACTGCTAGAAGCTGAAATATTTTTTCAGAGCTAGATGCAGATAAAAATTATTTTTAATTTGCAACCTGGTGAAGGTTAGTATAGATGGACTAATAGACCAAGTCCCACACACTGCTAGAAGCCTAAATATTTTTTCAGAGCTAGATGCAGAAAAAAATTATATTGAATTTGCAACCTGATGGAGGTCAGTATAGATGGACTAATAGGACAAGTCCCACACACTGCTAGAAGCTGAAATATTTTTTCAGAGCTAGATGCAGAAAAAAAATTACATTGAATTTGCAACCTGATGGAGGTCAGTATAAATGGACTAATAGTACAAGTCCCACACACTGCTAGAAGCCTAAATATTTTTTCAGAGCTAGATGCAGAAAAAAATTATATTGAATTTGCAACCTGATGGAGGTCAGTATAGATGGACTAATAGAACAAGTCCCACACACTGCTAGAAGCCGAAATATTTTTTCAGAGCTAGATGCAGATAAAAATCATTTTAAATTTGCCACCTGGTGGAGGTTAGTATAGATGGACTAATAGACCAAGTCCCACACTCTGCTAGAAGCCGATATATTTTTTCAGAGCTAGATGCAGAAAAAAATTAGATTGAATTTGCAACCTGATGGAGGTCAGTATAGATGGACTAATAGAACAAGTCCCACACACTGCTACAAGCCTAAATATTTTTTCAGAGCTAGATGCAGATAAAAAATATTTTTAATTTGCAACCTGGTGGAGGTTAGTATAGATGGACTAATAGACCAAGTCCCACACATTGCTTGAAGCCTAAATATTTTTTCAGAGCTAGATGCAGAAAAAAATTATATTGAATTTGCAACCTGATGGAGGTCAGTATAGATGAACTAATAGAACTAGTCCCACACACTGCTAGAAGCTGAAATATTTTTTCAGAGCTAGATGCAGAAAAAAATTATATTGAATTTGCAACCTGATGGAGGTCAGTATAGATGGACTAATAGAACAAGTCCCACACACTGCTAGAAGCCAAAATATTTTTTCAGAGCTAGATGCAGATAAAAAAAAATTTTAATTTGCAACCTGGTGGAGGTTAGTATAGTTGGACTAATAGACTAAGTCCCACACACTGCTAGAAGCCTAAATATTTTTTCAGAGCTAGATGCAGAAAAAAATTATATTGAATTTGCAACCTGATGGGGGTCAGTATAGATGGACTAATAGAACAAGTCCCACACACTGCTAGAAGCTGAAATATTTTTTCAGAGCTAGATGCAGATAAAAATTATTTTTAATATGCAACCTAGTGGAGGATAGTATAGATCGACTAATAGACCAAGTCCCACACACTGCTAGAAGCCTAAATATTTTTTCAGAGCTAGATGCAGAACATAATTATATTGAATTTGCAACCTGATGGAGGTCAGTATAGATGGACTAATAGAACAAGTCCCACACACTGCTAGAAACTGAAATATTTTTTCAGAGCTAGATGCAGAAAAAAAATTATTTTGAATTTGCAACCTGATGGACGTCAGTATAGATGTACTAATAGAACATGTCCCACAAACTGCTAGAAGCCTAAATATTTTTTCAGAGCTAGATGCAGAAAAAAATTATATTGAATTTTCAACCTGATGGAGGTCAGTATAGATGGACTAATAGAACAAGTCCCACACACTGCTAGAAGCATAAATATTTTTTCAGAGCTAGATACAGATAAAAATTATTTTTATTTGCAACCTGGTGGAGGTTAGTATAGATGGACTAATAGACCAAGTCCCACACACTGCTAGAAGCCTAAATATTTTTTCAGAGCTAGATGCAGAAAAAAATTATATTGAATTTGCAACCTGATGGAGGTCAGTATAGATGGACTAATAGAACAAGTCCCACACACTGCTAGAAGCCTAAATATTTTTTCAGAGCTAGATGCAGAAAAAAATTATTTTGAATTTGCAACCTGATGGAGGTTAGTATAGATGGACTAATAGAACAAGTCCCACACACTGCTAGAAGCATAAATATTTTTATAGAGCTAGATACAGATAAAAATTATTTTAATTTGCAACCTGGTGGAGGTTAGTATAGATGGACTAATAGAACTAGTCCCACACACTGCTAGAAGCTGAAATATTTTTTCAGAGTTAGATGCAGAAAAAAAATTACATTGAATTTGCAACCTGATGGAGGTCAGTATAGATGGACTAATAGAACATGTCCCACACACTGCTAGAAGCCTAAATATTTTTTCAGAGCTAGACGCAGAAAAAAATTATATTGAATTTGCAACCTGATGGAGGTCAGTATAGATGGACTAATAGAACAAGTCCCACACACTGCTAGAAGCCTAAATATTTTTTCAGAGCTAGATGCAGAAAAAAATTATATTGAATTTGCAACCTGATGGAGGTCAGTATAGATGGACTAATAGAACAAGTCCCACACACTGCTAGAAGCTGAAATATTTTTTCAGAGTTAGATGCAGAAAAAAAATTACATTGAATTTGCAACCTGATGGAGGTCAGTATAGATGGACTAATAGAACATGTCCCACACACTGCTAGAAGCCTAAATATTTTTTCAGAGCTAGCAGCAGAAAAAAATTATATTGAATTTGCAACCTGATGGAGGTCAGTAAAGATGGACTAATAGAACAAGTCCCACACACCGCTAGAAGCCGAAATATTTTTTCAGAGCTAGATGCAGAGAAAAATTATATTGAATTAGCAACCTGATGGAGGTCAGTATAGATGCAATAATAGAACAAGTCCCACACACTGCTAGAAGCTGAAATATTTTTTCAGAGTTAGATGCAGAAAAAAAATTATATTGAATTTGCAACCTGATGAAAGTCAGTATAGATGGACTAATAGAACATGTCCCACACTCTGCTAGAAGCCTAAATATTTTTTCAGAGCTAGAAGCAGAAAAAAATTATATTGAATTTGCAACCTGATGGAGGTCAGTATAGATGGACTAATAGAACAAGTCCCACACACTGCTAGAAGCCGAAATATTTTTTCAGAGCTAGATGCAGATAAAAAATATTTTTAATTTGCAACCTGATGGAGGTTAGTATAGAGGGACTAATAGAGAAAGTCCACACACTGCTTGAAGCTGAAATATTTTTTCAGAGCTAGATGCAGAAAAAAATTAGATTGAATTTGCAACCTGATGGAGGTCAGTATAGATGGACTAATAGAACTAGTCCCACACACTGCTAGAAGCTGAAATATTTTTTCAGAGCTAGATGCAGAAAAAAATTATATTGAATTTGCAACCTGATGGAGGTCAGTATAGATGGACTAATAGAACAAGTCCCACACGCTGCTAGAAGCCTAAATATTTTTTCAGAGCTAGATGCAGATAAAAATTATTTTTGATTTGCAACCTGGTGGAGGTTGGTATAGATGGACTAATAGACCAAGTCCCACACACTGCTAAAAGCCTAAATATTTTCTCAGAGCTAGATGCAGAAAAAAATTATATTGAATTTTGCAACCTGATGGAGGTCAGTATAGATGGACTAAAAGAACAAGTCCCACACACTGCTAGAAGCTGAAATATTTTTTCAGAGCTAGATGCAGAAAAAATATATATTGAATTTGCAACCTGATGGAGGTCAGTATAGATGGACTAATAGAACAAGTCCCACACACTGCTAGAAGCCTAAATATTTTTTCAGAGCTAGATGCAGATAAAAATTATTTTTAATTTGCAAGCTGGTGGAGGTTGGTATAGATGGACTAATAGACCAAGTCCCACACACTGCTAGAAGCCTAAATGTTATTTCAGAGCTAGATGCAGAAAAAAATTATATTGAATTTGCATCCTGATGGAGGTCAGTATAGATGGACTAATAGAACAAGTCCCACACACTGCTATAAGCTGAAATATTTTTTCAGAGCTAGATGCAGATAAAAATTATTTTTAATTTGCAACCTGGTGGATGTTAGTATAGATGGACTAATAGACCAAGTCCCACACACTGCTAGAAGCCTAAATATTTTTTCAGAGCTTGATGCAGAAAAAAATTATATTGAATTTGCAACCTGATGGAGGTCAGTATAGATGGACTAATAGAACAAGTCCCACACACTGCTAGAAGCTGAAATATATTTTCAGAGCTAGATGCAGATAAAATTTTAATTTGCAGCCTGGTGGAGGTTAGTATAGATTTACTAATAGACCAAGTCCCACACACTGCTAGAAACCTAAATATTTTTTCAGAGTTAGATGCAGAAAAAAATTATATTGAATTTGCAACCTGATGGAGGACAGTGTAGATGGAGTAATAGAACAAGTCCCACACACTGCTAGAAGCTGAAATATTTTTTCAGAGCTAGATGCAGAAAAAAATTATATTGAATTTGCAACCTGATGGAGGTCAGTATAGATGGACTAATAGAACAAGTCCCACACACTGCTAGAAGCCTAAATATTTTTTCAGAGCTAGATGCAGAAAAAAATTATATTGAATTTGCAACCTGATGGAGGTCAGTATAGATGGACTAATAGAACAAGTCCCACACACTGCTAGAAGCCTAAATATTTTTTCAGAGCTAGATGCAGAAAAAAATTATACTGAATTTGCAACCTGATGCAGGTCAGTATAGATGGACTAATAGAACAAGTCCCACACACTGCTAGAAGCTGAAATATTTTTTCAGAGTTAGATGCAGAAAAAAAATTATATTGAATTTGCAACCTGATGGAGGTCAGTATAGATGGACTAATAGAACATGTCCCACACACTGCTAGAAGCCTAAACATTTTTTCAGAGCTAGATGCAGATAAAAATTATATTGAATTTGCAACTTGATGGAGGTCAGTATAGATGGACTAATAGAACAAGTCCCACACACTGCTAGAAGCCGAAATATGTTTTTCAGAGCTAGATGCAGGAAAAAATTATATTGAATTTGCAACCTGATGGAGGTAAGTATAGATGGCCTAATAGAACAAGTCCCACACACTGCTAGAAGCTGAAATATTTTTTCAGAGCTAGATGCGGAAAAAAATTAGATTGAATTTGCAACCTGATGGAGGTCAGTATAGATTGACTAATAGAACAAGTCCCACACACTGCTAGAAGCCTAAATATTTTTTCAGAGCTAGATGCAGATAAAAAATATTTTTAATTTGCAACCTGGTGGAGATTAGTATAGATGGACTAATAGACCAAGTCCCACATACTGCTAGAAGCCTAAATATTTTTTCAGAGCTAGATGCAGAAAAAAATTATACTGAATTTGCAACCTGATGGAGGTCAGTATAGATGGACTAATAGAACAAGTCCCACACACTGCTAGAAGCCTAAATATTTTTTCAGAGCTAGATGCAGATAAAAATTATATTGAATTTGCAACCTGATGGAGGTCAGTATAGATGGACTAAGAGAACAAGTCCCACACACTGCTAGAAGCTGAAATATTTTTTCAGAGTTAGATGCAGAAAAAAAATTATATTGAATTTGCAACCTGATGGAGGTCAGTATAGATGGACTAACAGAACATGTCCCACACACTGCTAGAAGCCTAAATATTTTTTCAGAGCTAGATGCAGAAAAAAATTATATTGAATTTGCAACCTGATGGAGGTCAGTATAGATGGACTAATAGAACAAGTCCCACACACTGCTAGAAGCCGAAATATTTTTTCAAAGCTAGATGCAGAAAAAAATGATATTGAATTTGCAACCTGATGGAGGTCAGTATAGATGGACTAATAGAACAAGTCCCACACACTGCTAGAAGCCTAAATATTTTTTCAGAGCTAGATGCAGAAAAAAATTATATTGAATTTGCAACCTGATGGAGGTCAGTATAGATGGACTAATAGAACAAGTCTCACACACTGCTAGAATCCTAAATATTTTTTCAGAGCTAGATGCAGAAAAAAATTAGATTGAATTTGCAACCTGATGGAGGTCAGCATAGATTGACTAATAGAACAAGTCCCAAACACTGCTAGAAGCCTAAATATTTTTTCAGAGCTAGATGCAGATAAAAAATATTTTTAATTTGCAACCTGGTGGAGATTAGTATAGATGGACTAATAGACCAAGTCCCACACACTGCTAGAAGCCTAAATATTTTTTCAGAGCTAGATGCAGAAAAAAATTATATTGAATTTGCAACCTGATGGAGGTCAGTATAGATGGACTAATAGAACAAGTCCCACACACTGCTAGAAGCCTAAACATTTTTTCAGAGCTAGATGCAGAAAAAAATTATATTAAATTTGCAACCTGATGGAGGTCAGTATAGATGGACTAATAGAACAAGTCCCACACACTGCTAGAAGCTGAAATATTTTTTCAGAGTTAGATGCAGAAAAAAAATTATATTGAATTTGCAACCTGATGGAGGTCAGTATAGATGGACTAATAGAACAAGTCCCACACACTGCTAGAAGCCTAAATATTTTTTCAGAGCTAGATGCAAAAAAAAATTATATTGAATTTGCAACCTGATGGAGGTCAGTATAGATTGACTAATAGAACAAGTCCCACACACTGCTAGAAGCCTAAATATTTTTTCAGAGCTAGATGCAGATAAAAAATATTTTTAATTTGCAACCTGGTGGAGATTAGTTTAGATGGACTAATAGACCAAGTCCCACACACTGCTAGAAGCCTAAATATTTTTTCAGAGCTAGATGCAGAAAAAAATTATATTGAATTTGCAACCTGATGGAGGTCAGTATAGATGGACTAATAGAACAAGTCCCACACACTGCTGGAAGCCTAAATATTTTTTCAGAGCTAGATGCAGAAAAAAATTATATTGAATTTGCATCCTGATGTAGGTCAGTATAGATGGACTTATAGAACAAGTCCCACACACTGCTAGAAGCTGAAATATTTTTTCAGAGTTAGATGCAGAAAAAAAATTATATTGAATTTGCAACCTGATGGAGGTCAGTATAGATGGACTAATAGAACATGTCCCACACACTGCTAGAAGCCTAAATATTTTTTCAGAGCTAGATGCAGAAAAAAATTATATTGAATTTGCAACCTGATGGAGGTCAGTAAAGATGGACTAATATAACAAGTCCCACACACTGCTAGAAGCTGAAATATTTTTTCAGAGCTAGATGCAGATAAAATTTTAATTTGCAGCCTGGTGGAGGTTAGTATAGATGGACTAATAGACCAAGTCCCACACACTGCTAGAAACCTAAATATTTTTTCAGAGTTAGATGCAGAAAAAAATTATATTGAATTTGCAACCTGATGGAGGACAGTGTAGCTGGAGTAATAGAACAAGTCCCACACACTGCTAGAAGCTGAAATATTTTTTCAGAGCTAGATGCAGAAAAAGATTATATTGAATTTGCAACCTGATGGAGGTCAGTATAGATGGACTAATAGAACAAGTCCCACACACTGCTAGAAGCCTAAATATTTTTTCAGAGCTAGATGCAGAAAAAAATTATATTGAATTTGCAACCTGATGAAGGTCAGTATAGATGGACTAATAGAACAAGTCCCACACACTGCTAGAAGCCTAAATATTTTTTCAGAGCTAGATGCAGAAAAAAATTATACTGAATTTGCAACCTGATGCAGGTCAGTATAGATGGACTAATAGAACAAGTCCCACACACTGTTAGAAGCTGAAATATTTTTTCAGAGTTAGATGCAGAAAAAAAATTATATTGTATTTGCAACCTGATGGAGGTCAGTATAGATGGACTAATAGAACATGTCCCACACACTGCTAGAAGCCTAAATATTTTTTTAGAGCTAGATGCAGATAAAAATTATATTGAATTTGCAACCTGATGGAGGTCAGTATAGATGGACTAATAGAACAAGTCCCACACACTGCTAGAAGCCGAAATATTTTTTCAGAGCTAGATGCAGAAAAAAATTATATTGATTTTGCAACCTGATGGAGGTCAGTATAGATGGCCTAATAGAACAAGTCCCACACACTGCTAGAAGCTGAAATATTTTTTAAGAGCTAGATGCGGAAAAAAATTATATTGAATTTGCAACCTGATGGAGGTCAGTATAGATGGACTAATAGAACAAGTCCCACACACTGCTAGAAGCCTAAATATTTTTTCAGAGCTAGATGCAGATAAAAATCATTTTTAATTTGCAACCTGGTGGAGGTTAGCATAGATGGACTAATAGACCAAGTCCCACACTCTGCTAGAAGCCTAAATATTTTTTCAGAGCTAGATGCAGAAAAAAATTAGATTGAATTTACAACCTGATGGAGGTCAGTATAGATTGACTAATAGAACAAGTCCCACACACTGCTAGAAGCCTAAATATTTTTTCAGAGCTAGATGCAGAAAAAAAATATTTTTAATTTGCAACCTGGTGGAGATTAGTATAGATGGACTAATAGACCAAGTCCCACACACTGCTAGAAGCCTAAATATTTTTTCAGAGCTAGATGCAGAAAAAAATTATATTGAATTTGAAACCTGATGGAGGTCAGTATAGATGGACTAATAGAACAAGTCCCACACACTGCTAGAAGCCTAAATATTTTTTCAGAGCTAGATGCAGAAAAAAATTATATTGAATTTGCAACCTGATGGAGGTCAGTATAGATGGACTAAGAGAACAAGTCCCACAGACTGCTAGAAGCTGAAATATTTTTTCAGAGTTAGATGCAGAAAAAAAATTATATTGAATTTGCATCCTGATGGAGGTCAGTATAGATGGACTAATAGAACATGTCCCACACACTGCTAGAAGCCTAAATATTTTTTCAGTGCTAGATGCAGAAAAAAAATATATTGAATTTGCAACCTGATGGAGGTCAGTATAGATGGACTAATAGAACAAGTCCCACACACTGCTAGAAGCCGAAATATTTTTTCAGAGCTAGATGCAGAAAAAAATTATATTGAATTTGCAACCTGATGGAGGTCAGTATAGATGGACTAATAGAACAAGTCCCACACACTGCTAGAAGCCTAAATATTTTTTCAGAGCTAGATGCAGAAAAAAATGATATTGAATTTGCAACCTGATGGAGGTCAGTATAGATGGACTAATAGAACAAGTCCCACACACTGCTAGAAGCCTAAATATTTTTTCAGAGCTAGATGCAGAAAAAAATTATATTAAATTTGCAACCTGATGGAGGTCAGTATAGATGGACTAATAGAACAAGTCCCACACACTGCTAGAAGCTGAAATATTTTTTCAGAGTTAGATGCAGAAAAAAAATTATATTGAATTTGCAACCTGATGGAGGTCAGTATAGATTGACTAATAGAACAAGTCCCACACACTGCTAGAAGCCTAAATATTTTTTCAGAGCTAGATGCAGATAAAAAATATTTTTAATTTGCAACCTGGTGGAGATTAGTATAGATGGACTAATAGACCAAGTCCCACACACTGCTAGAAGCCTAAATATTTTTTCAGAGCTAGATGCAGAAAAAAATTATTTTAATTTGCAACCTGGTGGAGGTTAGTATAGATGGACTAATAGAAAAAGTCCTACACACTGCTGGAAGCTGAAATATTTTTTCAGAGCTAGATGCAGATAAAAAATATTTTTAATTTGCAACCTGGTGGAGGTTAGTATAGATGGACTAATAGACCAAGTCCCACACACTGCTAGAAACCTAAATATTTTTTCAGAGTTAGATGCAGAAAAAAATTATATTGAATTTGCAACCTGATGGAGGTCAGTATAGATGGAGTAATAGAACAAGTCCCACACACTGCTAGAAGCTGAAATATTTCTTCAGAGCTAGATGCAGAAAAAAATTATATTGAATTTGCAACCTGATGGAGGTCAGTATAAATGGACTAATAGAACAAGTCCCACACACTGCTAGAAGCCTAAATATTTTTTCAGAGCTAGATGCAGAAAAAAATTATACTGAATTTGCAACCTGATGGAGGTCAGTATAGATGGAATAATAGAACAAGTCCCACACACTGCTAGAAGCTGAAATATTTTTTCAGAGTTAGATGCAGAAAAAAATTATATTGAATTTGCAACCTGATGGAAGTCAGTATAGATGGATTAATAGAACATGTCCCACACACTGCTAGAAGCCTAAATATTTTTTCAGAGCTAGATGCAGATAAAAAATATTTTTAATTTGCAACCTGGTGGAGATTAGTATAGATGGACTAATAGACCAAGTCCCACACACTGCTAGAAGCCTAAATATTTTTTCAGAGCTAAATGCAGAAAAAAATTATATTGAATTTGCAACCTGATGGAGGTCAGTATAGATGGACTAATAGAACAAGTCCCACACACTGCTAGAAGCCTAAATATTTTTTCAGAGCTAGATGCAGAAAAAAATTATTTTAATTTGCAACCTGGTGGAGGTTAGTATAGATGGACAAATAGAACAAGTCCTACACACTGCTGGAAGCTGAAATATTTTTTCAGAGCTAGATGCAGATAAAAAAAATTTTTAATTTGCAACCTGGTGGAGGTTAGTATAGATGGACTAATAGACCAAGTCCCACACACTGCTAGAAACCTAAATATGTTTTCAGAGTTAGATGCAGAAAAAAATTATATTGAATTTGCAACCTGATGGAGGTCAGTATAGATGGAGTAATAGAACAAGTCCCACACACTGCTAGAAGCTGAAATATTTCTTCAGAGCTAGATGCAGAAAAAAATTATATTGAATTTGCAACCTGATGGAGGTCAGTATAAATGGACTAATAGAACAAGTCCCACACACTGCTAGAAGCCTAAATATTTTTTCAGAGCTAGATGCAGAAAAAAATTATACTGAATTTGCAACCTGATGGAGGTCAGTATAGATGGAATAATAGAACAAGTCCCACACACTGCTAGAAGCTGAAATATTTTTTCAGAGTTAGATGCAGAAAAAAATTATATTGAATTTGCAACCTGATGGAAGTCAGTATAGATGGATTAATAGAACATGTCCCACACACTGCTAGAAGCCTAAATATTTTTTCAGAGCTAGAAGCAGAAAAAAATTATATTGAATTTGCAACCTGATGGAGGTCAGTATAGATGGACTAATAGAACAAGTCCCACACACTGCTAGAAGCTGAAATATTTTTTCAGAGCCAAATGCAAATAAAAAATATTTTTAATTTGCAACCTTTTGGAGGTTAGTATAGATGGACTAATAGACCAAGTCCCACACACTGCTTGAAGCTGAGATATTTTTTCAGAGCTAGATGCAGAAAAAAATTAGATTTAATTTGCAACCTGATGGAGGTCAGTATAGATGGACCAATAGAACAAGTCCCACATGCTGCTAGAAGCCTAAATATTTTTTCAGAGCTAGATGCAGATAAAAATTATTTTTGATTTGCAACCTGGTGGAGGTTGGTATAGATGGACTAATAGACCAAGTCCCACACACTGCTTAAAGCCTAAATATTTTTTCAGAGCTAGATGCAGAAAAAAATTATATTGAATTTTGCAACCTGATGGAGGTCAGTATAGATGGACTAAAAGAACAAGTCCCACACACTGCTAGAAGCTGAAATATTTTTTCAGAGCTAGATGCAGAAAAAAATTATATTGAATTTGCAACCTGATGGAGGTCAGTATAGATGGACTAATAGAACAAGTCCCACACACTGCTAGAAGCCTAAATATTTTTTCAGAGCTAGATGCAGATAAAAATTATTTTTAATTTGCAACCTGGTGGAGGTTAGTATAGATGGACTAATAGACCAAGTCCCACACACTGCTAGAAGCCTAAATATTTTTTCAGAGCTAGATGCAGAAAAAAATTATATTGAATTTGCAACCTGATGGAGGTCAGTATAGATGGACTAATAGAACAAGTCCCACACACTGCTAGAAGCTGAAATATTTTTTCAGAGCTAGATGCAGATAAAAATTATTTTTAATTTGCAACCTGGTGGAGGTTAGTATAGATGGACTAATAGACCAAGTCCCACACACTGCTAGAAGCCTAAATATTTTTTCAGAGCTAGATGCAGAAAAAAATTATATTGAATTTGCAACCTGATGGAGGTCAGTATAGATGGACTAATAGAACAAGTCCCACACACTGCTAGAAGCTGAAATATTTTTTCAGAGCTAGAAGCAGATAAAAATTATTTTTAATTTGCAACCTGGTGGAGGTCAGTATAGATGGACTAATTGACCAAGTCCCACACACTGCTAGAAGCCTACATATTTTTTCAGAGCTTGATGCAGAAAAAAATTATATTGAATTTGCAACCTGATGGAGGTCAGTATAGATGGACTAATAGAACATGTCCCACACACTGCTAGAAGCTGAAATATTTTTTCAGAGCTAGATGCAGATAAAAATTATTTTTAATTTGCAGCCTGGTGGAGGTTAGTATAGATGGACTAATAGACCAAGTCCCACACACTGCTAGAAACCTAAATATTTTTTCAGAGTTAGATGCAGAAAAAAATTATATTGAATTTGCAACCTGATGGAGGTCAGTGTAGATGGAGTAATAGAACAAGTCCCACACGCTGCTAGAAGCTGAAATATTTTTTCAGAGCTAGATGCAGAAAAAAATTATATTGAATTTGCAACCTGATGGAGGTCAGTATAGATGGACTAATAGAACAAGTCCCACACACTGCTAGAAGCTGAAATATTTTTTCAGAGTTAGATGCAGAAAAAAAATTATATTGAATTTGCAACCTGATGGAGGTCAGTATAGATGGACTAATAGAATATGTCCCACACACTGCTAGAAGCCTATATATTTTTTCAGAGCTAGATGCAGAAAAAAATTATATTGAATTTGCAACCTGATGGAGGTCAGTATAGATGGACTAATAGAACAAGTCCCACACACTGCTAGAAGCCGAAATATTTTTTCAGAGCTAGATGCAGATAAAAATTATATTGAATTTGGAACCTGATGGAGGTCAGTATAGATGGACTAATAGAACAAGTCCCACACACTGCTAGAAGCTGAAATATTTTTTCAGAGCTAGATGCAGAAAAAAATTATATTGAATTTACAACCTGATGGAGGTCAGTATAGATGGACTAATAGAACAAGTCCCACACACAGCTAGAAGATTAAATATTTTTTCAGAGCTAGATGCAGATAAAAATCATTTTTAATTTGCAACCTGGTGGAGGTTAGTATAGATGGACTAATAGACCAAGTCCCACACTCTGCTAGAAGCCTAAATATTTTTTCAGAGCTAGATGCAGAAAAAAATTAGATTGAATTTGCAACCTGATGGAGGTCAGTTTAGATTGACTAATAGAACAAGTCCCACACACTGCTAGAAGCCTAAATATTTTTTCAGAGCTAGATGCAGATAAAAAATATTTTTAATTTGCAACCTGGTGGAGATTAGTATAGATGGACTAATAGACCAAGTCCCACACACTGCTAGAAGCCTAAATATTTTTTCAGAGCTAGATGCAGAAAAAAATTATATTGAATTTGCAACCTGATGGAGGTCAGTATAGATGGACTAATAGAACAAGTCCCACACACTGCTAGAAGCCTAAATATTTTTTCAGAGCTAGATGCAGAAAAAAATTATATTGAATTTGCAACCTGATGGAGGTCAGTATAGATGGACTAATTGAACAAGTCCCACACACTGCTGGAAGCTGAAATATTTTTTCAGAGTTAGATGCAGAAAAAAAATTATATTGAATTTGCAACCTGATGGAGGTCAGTATAGATAGAATAATAGAACATGTCCCACACACTGCTGAAAGCCTAAATATTTTTTCAGAGCTAGATGCAGAAAAAAATTATATTGAATTTGCAACCTGATGGAGGTCAGTATAGATGGAATAATAGAACAAGTCCCACACACTGCTAGAAGCTGAAATATTTTTTCAGAACTAGGTGCAGAAAAAAATTATAATGAATTTGCAACCTGATGGAGGTCAGTATAGATGGACTAATAGAACAAGTCCCACACACTGCTAGAAGCCTAAATATTTTTTCAGAGCTAGATGCAGATAAAAATTATTTTTAATTTGCAACCTGGTGGAGGTTAGCATAGATCGACTAATAGACCAAGTCCCACACACTCCTAGAAACCCAAATATTTTTTCAGAGCTAGCTGCAGAAAAAAATTATATTGAATTTGCAACCTGATGGAGGTCAGTATAGATGGACTAATAGAACAATTCCCACACACTGCTAGAAGCTGAAATATTTTTTCAGAGCTAGATGCAGAAAAAAAATTATATTGAATTTGCAACCTGATGGAGGTCAGTATAGATGGACTAATAGAACATGTCCCACACACTGCTAGAAGCCTAAATATTTTTTCAGAGCTAGATGCAGAAAAAAATTATATTGAATTTGCAACCTGATGGAGGTCAGTATAGATGGACTAATAGAACAAGTCCCACACACTGCTAGAAGCATTAATATTTTTTCAGAGCTAGATACAGATAAAAAATAATTTTAATTTGCAACCTGGTGGAGGTTAGTATAGATGGACTAATAGACCAAGTCCCACACACTGCTAGAAGCCTAAATATTTTTTCAGAGCTTGATGCAGAAAAAAATTATATTGAATTTGCAACCTGATGCAGGTCAGTATAGATGGACTAATAGAACAAGTCCCACACACTGCTAGAAGCCGAAATATTTTTTCAGAGCTAGATGCAGAAAAAAATTATATTGAATTTGCAACCTGATGGAGGTCAGTATAGATGGACTAATAGAACAAGTCCCACATACTGCTAGAAGCTGAAATATTTTTTCAGAGCTAGATGCAGAAAAAAATTATATTGAATTTGCAACCTGATGGAGGTCAGTATAGATGGACTAATAGAACAAGTCCCACACACTGCTAGAAGCCTAAATATTTTTTCAGAGCTAGATGCAGATAAAAATCATTTTTAATTTGCAACCTTGTGGAGGTTAGTATAGATGGACTAATAGACCAAGTCCAACATTGTGCTAGAAGCCTAAATATTTTTTCAGAGCTAGATGCAGAAAAAAATTAGATTGAATTTGCAACCTGATGGAGGTCAGTATAGATTGACTAATAGAACAAGTCCCACACACTGCTAGAAGCCTAAATATTTTTTCAGAGCTAGATGCAGATAAAAAATATTTTTAATTTGCAACCTGGTGGAGATTAGTATTGATGGACTAATAGACCAAGTCCCACACACTGCTAGAAGCCTAAATATTTTTTCAGAGCTAGATGCAGAAAAAAATTATATTGAATTTGCAACCTGATGGAGGTCAGTACAGATGGACTAATAGAACTAGTCCCACACACTGCTAGAAGCTGAAATATTTTTTCATAGCTAGATGCAGAAAAAAATTATATTGAATTTGCAACCTGATGGAGGTCAGTATAGAAGGACTAATAGAACAAGTCCCGCAAACTGCTAGAAGCCTAAATATTTTTTCAGACCTAGATGCAGATAAAAATTATTTTTGATTTGCAACCTGGTGTAGGTTAGTATAGATGGACTAATAGACCAAGTCCCACACACTGCTAAAAGCCTAAATAATTTTTCAGAGCTAGATGCAGAAAAAAATTATATTGAATTTTGCAACCTGATGGAGGTCAGTATAGATGGATTAATAGAACTAGTCCCACACACTGCTAGAAGCTGAAATATTTTTTCAGAACCAGATGCAGAAAAAAATTATATTGAATTTGCAACCTGATGGAGGTCAGTATAGATGGACTAATAGAAAAAGTCCCACACACTGCTAGAAGCCTAAATATTTTTTCAGAGCTAGATGCAGATAAAAATTATTTTTAATTTGCTACCTGGTGGAGGTTAGCATAGATGGACTAATAGACCAAGTCCCACACACTCCTAGAAGCCTAAATATTTTTTCAGAGCTAGATGCAGAAAAAAATTATATTGAATTTGCAACCTGATGCAGGTCAGTATAGATGGACTAATAGAACAAGTCCCACACACTGCTAGAAGCCGAAATATTTTTTCAGAGCTAGATGCAGAAAAAAATTATATTGAATTTGCAACCTGATGGAGGTCAGTATAGATGGACTAATAGAACAAGTCCCACATACTGCTAGAAGCTGAAATATTTTTTCAGAGCTAGATGCAGAAAAAAATTATATTGAATTTGCAACCTGATGGAGGTCAGTATAGATGGACTAATAGAACAAGTCCCACACACTGCTAGAAGCCTAAATATTTTTTCAGAGCTAGATGCAGATAAAAATCATTTTTAATTTGCAACCTTGTGGAGGTTAGTATAGATGGACTAATAGACCAAGTCCAACATTGTGCTAGAAGCCTAAATATTTTTTCAGAGCTAGATGCAGAAAAAAATTAGATTGAATTTGCAACCTGATGGAGGTCAGTATAGATTGACTAATAGAACAAGTCCCACACACTGCTAGAAGCCTAAATATTTTTTCAGAGCTAGATGCAGATAAAAAATATTTTTAATTTGCAACCTGGTGGAGATTAGTATAGATGGACTAATAGACCAAGTCCCACACACTGCTAGAAGCCTAAATATTTTTTCAGAGCTAGATGCAGAAAAAAATTATATTGAATTTGCAACCTGATGGAGGTCAGTACAGATGGACTAATAGAACTAGTCCCACACACTGCTAGAAGCTGAAATATTTTTTCATAGCTAGATGCAGAAAAAAATTATATTGAATTTGCAACCTGATGGAGGTCAGTATAGAAGGACTAATAGAACAAGTCCCGCAAACTGCTAGAAGCCTAAATATTTTTTCAGACCTAGATGCAGATAAAAATTATTTTTGATTTGCAACCTGGTGTAGGTTAGTATAGATGGACTAATAGACCAAGTCCCACACACTGCTAAAAGCCTAAATAATTTTTCAGAGCTAGATGCAGAAAAAAATTATATTGAATTTTGCAACCTGATGGAGGTCAGTATAGATGGATTAATAGAACTAGTCCCACACACTGCTAGAAGCTGAAATATTTTTTCAGAACCAGATGCAGAAAAAAATTATATTGAATTTGCAACCTGATGGAGGTCAGTATAGATGGACTAATAGAAAAAGTCCCACACACTGCTAGAAGCCTAAATATTTTTTCAGAGCTAGATGCAGATAAAAATTATTTTTAATTTGCTACCTGGTGGAGGTTAGCATAGATGGACTAATAGACCAAGTCCCACACACTCCTAGAAGCCTAAATATTTTTTCAGAGCTAGATGCAGAAAAAAATTATATGGAATTTGCAAACTGATGGAGGTCAGTATAGATGAACTAACAGAACAAGTCCTACACACTGCTAGAAGCTGAAATATTTTTTCAGAGCTAGATGCAGATAAAAATTATTTTTAATTTGCAACCTTGTGGAGGTTAGTATAGATGGACTAATAGACCAAGTCCCACACACTGCTAGAAGCCTAAATATTTTTTCAGAGCTAGATGCAGAAAAAAATTATATTGAAATTGCAACCTGATGGAGGTCAGTATAGATGGCCTAATAGAACAAGTCCCACACACTGCTAGAAGCTGAAATATTTTTTCAGAGTTAGATGCAGAAAAAAAATTATATTGAATTTGCAACCTGATGGAGGTCAGAATAGATGGACTAATAGAACATGTCCCACACACTGCTAGAAGCCTATATATTTTTTCAGAGCTAGATGCAGAAAAAAATTATATTGAATTTGCAACCTGATGGAGGTCAGTATAGATGGACTAATAGAACAAGTCCCACCCACTGCTAGAAGCCGAAATATTTTTTCAGAGCTAGATGCAGAAAAAAATTATATTGAATTTGCAACCTGATGGAGGTCAGTATAGATGGACTAATAGAACAGGTCCCACACACTGCTAGAAGCTGAAATATTTTTTCAGAGCTAGATGCAGAAAAAAATTATATTGAATTTGCAACCTGATGGAGGTCAGTATAGATGGACTAGTAGAACAAGTCCCACACACAGCTAGAAGCCTAAATATTTTTTCAGAGCTAGATGCAGATAAAAATCATTTTTAATTTGCAACCTGGTGGAGGTTAGTATAGATGGACTAATAGACCAAGTCCCACACTCTGCTAGAAGCCTAAATATTTTTCAAGAGCTAGATGCAGAAAAAAATTAGACAGCATTTGCAACCTGATGGAGGTCAGTATAGATGGACTAATAGAACAAGTCCCACACACTGCTAGAAGCCTAAATATTTTTTCAGAGCTAGATGCAGATAAAAATTATTTTTAATTTGCAACCTGGTGGAGGTTAGCATAGATCGACTAATAGACCAAGTCCCACACACTCCTAGAAGCCCAAATATTTTTTCAGAGCTAGATGCAGAAAAAAATTATATTGAATTTGCAACCTGATGGAGGTCAGTATAGATGGACTAATAAAACAAGTCCCACATACTGCTAGAAGCTGAAATATTTTTTCAGAGCTAGATGCAGAAAAATATTATATTGAATTTGCAACCTGATGGAGGTCAGTATAGATGGACTAATAGAACAAGTTCCACACACTGCTAGAAGCCTAAATATTTTTTCAGAGCTAGATGCAGATAAAAATCATTTTTAATTTGCAACCTGGTGGAGATTAGTATAGATGGACTAATAGACCAAGTCCCACACACTGCTAGAAGCCTAAATATTTTTTCAGAGCTAAATGCAGAAAAAAATTATATTGAATTTGCAACCTGATGGAGGTCAGTATAGATGGACTAATAGAACAAGTCCCACACACTGCTAGAAGCCTAAATATTTTTTCAGAGCTAGATGGAGAAAAAAATTATTTTAATTTGCAACCTGGTGGAGGTTAGTATAGATGGACTAATAGAACAAGTCCTACACAATGCTGGAAGCTGAAATATTTTTTCAGAGCTAGATGCAGATAAAAAATATTTTTAATTTGCAACCTGGTGGAGGTTAGTATAGATGGACTAATAGACCAAGTCCCACACACTGCTAGAAACCTAAATATTTTTTCAGAGTTAGATGCAGAAAAAAATTATATTGAATTTGCAACCTGATGGACGTCAGTATAGATGGAGTAATAGAACAAGTCCCACACACTGCTAGAAGATGAAATATTTCTTCAGAGCTAGATGCAGAAAAAAATTATATTGAATTTGCAACCTGATGGAGGTCAGTATAAATGGACTAATAGAACAAGTCCCACACACTGCTAGAAGCCTAAATATTTTTTCAGAGCTAGATGCAGAAAAAAATTATATTGAATGTGCTACCTGATGGAGGTCAGTATAGATGGACTAATAGAACAAGTCTCACACACTGCTAGAAGCCTAAATATTTTTTCAGAGCTAGATGCAGAAAAAAATTATACTGAATTTGCAACCTGATGGAGGTCAGTATAGATGGAATAATAGAACAAGTCCCACACACTGCTAGAAGCTGAAATATTTTTTCAGAGTTAGATGCAGAAAAAAATTATATTGAATTTGCAACCTGATGGAAGTCAGTATAGATGGACTAATAGAACATGTCCCACACACTGCTAGAAGCCTAAATATTTTTTCAGAGCTAGAAGCAGAAAAAAATTATTTTTAATTTGCAACCTGATGGAGGTCAGTATAGATGGACTAATAGAACAAGTCCCACACACTGCTAGAAGCCGAAATATTTTTTCAGAGCCAAATGCAGATAAAAAATATTTTTAATTTGCAACCTTTTGGAGGTTAGTATAGATGGACTAATAGACCAAGTCCCACACACTGCTTGAAGCTGAGATATTTTTTCAGAGCTAGATGCAGAAAAAAATTAGATTTAATTTGCAACCTGATGGAGGTCAGTATAGATGGACTAATAGAACTACTCCCACACACTGCTAGAAGCTGAAATATTTTTTCAGAGCTAGATGCAGAAAAAAATTATATTGAATTTGCAACCTGATGGAGGTCAGTATAGATGGACCAATAGAACAAGTCCCACATGCTGCTAGAAGCCTAAATATTTTTTCAGAGCTAGATGCAGAAAAAAATTATTTTTGATTTGCAACCTGGTGGAGGTTGGTATAGATGGACTAATAGACCAAGTCCCACACACTGCTTAAAGCCTAAATATTTTTTCAGAGCTAGATGCAGAAAAAAATTATATTGAATTTTGCAACCTGATGGAGGTCAGTATAGATGGACTAAAAGAACAAGTCCCACACACTGCTAGAAGCTGAAATATTTTTTCAGAGCTAGATGCAGAAAAAAATTATATTGAATTTGCAACCTGATGGAGGTCAGTATAGATGGACTAATAGAACAAGTCCCACACACTGCTAGAAGCCTAAATATTTTTTCAGAGCTAGATGCAGATAAAAATTATTTTTAATTTGCAACCTGGTGGAGGTTAGTATAGATGGACTAATAGACCAAGTCCCACACACTGCTAGAAGCCTAAATATTTTTTCAGAGCTAGATGCAGAAAAAAATTATATTGAATTTGCAACCTGATGGAGGTCAGTATAGATGGACTAATAGAACAAGTCCCACACACTGCTAGAAGCTGAAATATTTTTTCAGAGCTAGATGCAGATAAAAATTATTTTTAATATGCAACCTGGTGGAGGTTTGTATAGATGGACTAATAGACCAAGTCCCACACACTGCTAGAAGCCTAAATATTTTTTCAGAGCTAGATGCAGAAAAAAATTATATTGAATTTGCAACCTGATGGAGGTCAGTATAGATGGACTAATAGAACAAGTCCCACACACTGCTAGAAGCTGAAATATTTTTTCAGAGCTAGATGCAGAAAAAAATTATATTGAATTTGCAACCTGATGGAGGTCAGTATAGATGGACTAATAGAACAAGTCCCACACACTGCTAGAAGCCGAAATATTTTTTCAGAGCTAGATGCAGAAAAAAATTATATTGAATTTGGAACCTGATGGAGGTCAGTATAGATGGACTAATAGAACAAGTCCCACACACTGCTAGAAGCTGAAATATTTTTTCAGAACCAGATGCAGAAAAAAATTATATTGAATTTGCAACCTGATGGAGGTCAGTATAGATGGACTAATAGAAAAAGTCCCACACACTGCTAGAAGCCTAAATATTTTTTCAGAGCTAGATGCAGATAAAAATTATTTTTAATTTGCTACCTGGTGGAGGTTAGCATAGATGGACTAATAGACCAAGTCCCACACACTCCTAGAAGCCTAAATATTTTTTCAGAGCTAGATGCAGAAAAAAATTATATGGAATTTGCAAACTGATGGAGGTCAGTATAGATGAACTAACAGAACAAGTCCTACACACTGCTAGAAGCTGAAATATTTTTTCAGAGCTAGATGCAGATAAAAATTATTTTTAATTTGCAACCTTGTGGAGGTTAGTATAGATGGACTAATAGACCAAGTCCCACACACTGCTAGAAGCCTAAATATTTTTTCAGAGCTAGATGCAGAAAAAAATTATATTGAATTTGCAACCTGATGGAGGTCAGTATAGATGGCCTAATAGAACAAGTCCCACACACTGCTAGAAGCTGAAATATTTTTTCAGAGTTAGATGCAGAAAAAAAATTATATTGAATTTGCAACCTGATGGAGGTCAGAATAGATGGACTAATAGAACATGTCCCACACACTGCTAGAAGCCTATATATTTTTTCAGAGCTAGATGCAGAAAAAAATTATATTGAATTTGCAACCTGATGGAGGTCAGTATAGATGGACTAATAGAACAAGTCCCACACACTGCTAGAAGCCGAAATATTTTTTCAGAGCTAGATGCAGAAAAAAATTATATTGAATTTGCAACCTGATGGAGGTCAGTATAGATGGACTAATAGAACAGGTCCCACACACTGCTAGAAGCTGAAATATTTTTTCAGAGCTAGATGCAGAAAAAAATTATATTGAATTTGCAACCTGATGGAGGTCAGTATAGATGGACTAGTAGAACAAGTCCCACACACAGCTAGAAGCCTAAATATTTTTTCAGAGCTAGATGCAGATAAAAATCATTTTTAATTTGCAACCTGGTGGAGGTTAGTATAGATGGACTAATAGACCAAGTCCCACACTCTGCTAGAAGCCTAAATATTTTTCAAGAGCTAGATGCAGAAAAAAATTAGACAGCATTTGCAACCTGATGGAGGTCAGTATAGATGGACTAATAGAACAAGTCCCACACACTGCTAGAAGCCTAAATATTTTTTCAGAGCTAGATGCAGATAAAAATTATTTTTAATTTGCAACCTGGTGGAGGTTAGCATAGATCGACTAATAGACCAAGTCCCACACACTCCTAGAAGCCCAAATATTTTTTCAGAGCTAGATGCAGAAAAAAATTATATTGAATTTGCAACCTGATGGAGGTCAGTATAGATGGACTAATAAAACAAGTCCCACATACTGCTAGAAGCTGAAATATTTTTTCAGAGCTAGATGCAGAAAAATATTATATTGAATTTGCAACCTGATGGAGGTCAGTATAGATGGACTAATAGAACAAGTTCCACACACTGCTAGAAGCCTAAATATTTTTTCAGAGCTAGATGCAGATAAAAATCATTTTTAATTTGCAACCTGGTGGAGATTAGTATAGATGGACTAATAGACCAAGTCCCACACACTGCTAGAAGCCTAAATATTTTTTCAGAGCTAAATGCAGAAAAAAATTATATTGAATTTGCAACCTGATGGAGGTCAGTATAGATGGACTAATAGAACAAGTCCCACACACTGCTAGAAGCCTAAATATTTTTTCAGAGCTAGATGGAGAAAAAAATTATTTTAATTTGCAACCTGGTGGAGGTTAGTATAGATTGACTAATAGAACAAGTCCTACACAATGCTGGAAGCTGAAATATTTTTTCAGAGCTAGATGCAGATAAAAAATATTTTTAATTTGCAACCTGGTGGAGGTTAGTATAGATGGACTAATAGACCAAGTCCCACACACTGCTAGAAACCTAAATATTTTTTCAGAGTTAGATGCAGAAAAAAATTATATTGAATTTGCAACCTGATGGACGTCAGTATAGATGGAGTAATAGAACAAGTCCCACACACTGCTAGAAGATGAAATATTTCTTCAGAGCTAGATGCAGAAAAAAATTATATTGAATTTGCAACCTGATGGAGGTCAGTATAAATGGACTAATAGAACAAGTCCCACACACTGCTAGAAGCCTAAATATTTTTTCAGAGCTAGATGCAGAAAAAAATTATATTGAATGTGCTACCTGATGGAGGTCAGTATAGATGGACTAATAGAACAAGTCTCACACACTGCTAGAAGCCTAAATATTTTTTCAGAGCTAGATGCAGAAAAAAATTATACTGAATTTGCAACCTGATGGAGGTCAGTATAGATGGAATAATAGAACAAGTCCCACACACTGCTAGAAGCTGAAATATTTTTTCAGAGTTAGATGCAGAAAAAAATTATATTGAATTTGCAACCTGATGGAAGTCAGGATAGATGGACTAATAGAACATGTCCCACACACTGCTAGAAGCCTAAATATTTTTTCAGAGCTAGAAGCAGAAAAAAATTATTTTTAATTTGCAACCTGATGGAGGTCAGTATAGATGGACTAATAGAACAAGTCCCACACACTGCTAGAAGCCGAAATATTTTTTCAGAGCCAAATGCAGATAAAAAATATTTTTAATTTGCAACCTTTTGGAGGTTAGTATAGATGGACTAATAGACCAAGTCCCACACACTGCTTGAAGCTGAGATATTTTTTCAGAGCTAGATGCAGAAAAAAATTAGATTTAATTTGCAACCTGATGGAGGTCAGTATAGATGGACTAATAGAACTACTCCCACACACTGCTAGAAGCTGAAATATTTTTTCAGAGCTAGATGCAGAAAAAAATTATATTGAATTTGCAACCTGATGGAGGTCAGTATAGATGGACCAATAGAACAAGTCCCACATGCTGCTAGAAGCCTAAATATTTTTTCAGAGCTAGATGCAGAAAAAAATTATTTTTGATTTGCAACCTGGTGGAGGTTGGTATAGATGGACTAATAGACCAAGTCCCACACACTGCTTAAAGCCTAAATATTTTTTCAGAGCTAGATGCAGAAAAAAATTATATTGAATTTTGCAACCTGATGGAGGTCAGTATAGATGGACTAAAAGAACAAGTCCCACACACTGCTAGAAGCTGAAATATTTTTTCAGAGCTAGATGCAGAAAAAAATTATATTGAATTTGCAACCTGATGGAGGTCAGTATAGATGGACTAATAGAACAAGTCCCACACACTGCTAGAAGCCTAAATATTTTTTCAGAGCTAGATGCAGATAAAAATTATTTTTAATTTGCAACCTGGTGGAGGTTAGTATAGATGGACTAATAGACCAAGTCCCACACACTGCTAGAAGCCTAAATATTTTTTCAGAGCTAGATGCAGAAAAAAATTATATTGAATTTGCAACCTGATGGAGGTCAGTATAGATGGACTAATAGAACAAGTCCCACACACTGCTAGAAGCTGAAATATTTTTTCAGAGCTAGATGCAGATAAAAATTATTTTTAATATGCAACCTGGTGGAGGTTTGTATAGATGGACTAATAGACCAAGTCCCACACACTGCTAGAAGCCTAAATATTTTTTCAGAGCTAGATGCAGAAAAAAATTATATTGAATTTGCAACCTGATGGAGGTCAGTATAGATGGACTAATAGAACAAGTCCCACACACTGCTAGAAGCTGAAATATTTTTTCAGAGCTAGATGCAGAAAAAAATTATATTGAATTTGCAACCTGATGGAGGTCAGTATAGATGGACTAATAGAACAAGTCCCACACACTGCTAGAAGCCGAAATATTTTTTCAGAGCTAGATGCAGAAAAAAATTATATTGAATTTGGAACCTGATGGAGGTCAGTATAGATGGACTAATAGAACAAGTCCCACACACTGCTAGAAGCTGAAATATTTTTTCAGAGCTAGATGCAGAAAAAAATTATATTGAATTTACAATTTGATGGAGGTCAGTATAGATGGACTAATAGAACAAGTCCCACACACAGCTAGAAGCCTAAATATTTTTTCAGAGCTAGATGCAGATAAAAATCATTTTTAATTTGCAACCTGGTGGAGGTTAGTATAGATGGACTAATAGACCAAGTCCCACACTCTGCTAGAAGCCTAAATATTTTTTCAGAGCTAGATGCAGAAAAAAATTAGATTGAATTTGCAACCTGATGGAGGTCAGTATAGATTGACTAATAGAACAAGTCCCACACACTGCTAGAAGCCTAAATATTTTTTCAGAGCTAGATGCAGATAAAAAATATTTTTAATTTGCAACCTGGTGGAGATTAGTATAGATGGACTAATAGACCAAGTCCCACACACTGCTAGAAGCCTAAATATTTTTTCAGAGCTAGATGCAGAAAAAAATTATATTGAATTTGCAACCTGATGGAGGTCAGTATAGATGGACTAATAGAACAAGTCCCACACACTGCTAGAAGCCTAAATATTTTTTCAGAGCTAGATGCAGAAAAAAATTATATTGAATTTGCAACCTGATGGAGGTCAGTATAGATGGCCTAATTGAACAAGTCCCACACACTGCTAGAAGCTGAAATATTTTTTCAGAGTTAGATGCAGAAAAAAAATTATATTGAATTTGCAACCTGATGGAGGTCAGTATAGATAGAATAATAGAACATGTCCCACACACTGCTAGAAGCCTAAATATTTTTTCAGAGCTAGATGCAGAAAAAAATTATATTGAATTTGCAACCTGATGGAGGTCAGTATAGATGGAATAATAGAACAAGTCCCACACACTGCTAGAAGCTGAAATATTTTTTCAGAACTAGATGCAGAAAAAATTTATAATGAATTTGCAACCTGATGGAGGTCAGTATAGATGGACTAATAGAACAAGTCCCACACACTGCTAGAAGCCTAAATATTTTTTCAGAGCTAGATGCAGATAAAAATTATTTTTAATTTGCAACCTGGTGGAGGTTAGCATAGATCGACTAATAGACCAAGTCCCACACACTCCTAGAAACCCAAATATTTTTTCAGAGCTAGATGCAGAAAAAAATTATATTGAATTTACAACCTGATGGAGGTCAGTATAGATGGACTAATAGAACAAGTCCCACACACAGCTAGAAGCCTAAATATTTTTTCAGAGCTAGATGCAGATAAAAATCATTTTTAATTTGCAACCTGGTGGAGGTTAGTATAGATGGACTAATAGACCAAGTCCCACACTCTGCTAGAAGCCTAAATATTTTTTCAGAGCTAGATGCAGAAAAAAATTAGATTGAATTTGCAACCTGATGGAGGTCAGTATAGATTGACTAATAGAACAAGTCCCACACACTGCTAGAAGCCTAAATATTTTTTCAGAGCTAGATGCAGATAAAAAATATTTTTAATTTGCAACCTGGTGGAGATTAGTATAGATGGACTAATAGACCAAGTCCCACACACTGCTAGAAGCCTAAATATTTTTTCAGAGCTAGATGCAGAAAAAAATTATATTGAATTTGCAACCTGATGGAGGTCAGTATAGATGGACTAATAGAACAAGTCCCACACACTGCTAGAAGCCTAAATATTTTTTCAGAGCTAGATGCAGAAAAAAATTATATTGAATTTGCAACCTGATGGAGGTCAGTATAGATGGCCTAATTGAACAAGTCCCACACACTGCTAGAAGCTGAAATATTTTTTCAGAGTTAGATGCAGAAAAAAAATTATATTGAATTTGCAACCTGATGGAGGTCAGTATAGATAGAATAATAGAACATGTCCCACACACTGCTAGAAGCCTAAATATTTTTTCAGAGCTAGATGCAGAAAAAAATTATATTGAATTTGCAACCTGATGGAGGTCAGTATAGATGGAATAATAGAACAAGTCCCACACACTGCTAGAAGCTGAAATATTTTTTCAGAACTAGATGCAGAAAAAATTTATAATGAATTTGCAACCTGATGGAGGTCAGTATAGATGGACTAATAGAACAAGTCCCACACACTGCTAGAAGCCTAAATATTTTTTCAGAGCTAGATGCAGATAAAAATTATTTTTAATTTGCAACCTGGTGGAGGTTAGCATAGATCGACTAATAGACCAAGTCCCACACACTCCTAGAAACCCAAATATTTTTTCAGAGCTAGATGCAGAAAAAAATTATATTGAATTTGCAACCTGATGGAGGTCAGTATAGATGGACTAATAGAACATGTCCCACAAACTGCTAGAAGCCTAAATATTTTTTCAGAGCTAGATGCAGAAAAAAATTATATTGAATTTGCAACCTGATGGAGGTCAGTATAGATGGACTAATAGAACAAGTCCCACACACTGCTAGAAGCATAAATATTTTTTCAGAGCTAGATACAGATAAAAAATAATTCTAATTTGCAACCTGGTGGAGGTTAGTATAGATGGACTAATAGTCCAAGTCCCACACACTGCTAGAAGCCTAAATATTTTTTCAGAGCTTGATGCAGAAAAAAATTATATTGAATTTGCAACCTGATGGAGGTCAGTATAGATGGACTAATAGAACAAGTCCCACACACTGCTAGAAGCCGAAATATTTTTTCAGAGCTAGATGCAGAAAAAAATTATATTGAATTTGCAACCTGATGGAGGTCAGTATAGATGGACTAATAGAACAAGTCCCACATACTGCTAGAAGCTGAAATATTTTTTCAGAGCTAGATGCAGAAAAAAATTATATTGAATTTGCAACCTGATGGAGGTCAGTATAGATGGACTAATAGAACAAGTCCCACACACTGCTAGAAGCCTAAATATTTTTTCAGAGCTAGATGCAGATAAAAATCATTTTTAATTTGCAACCTTGTGGAGGTTAGTATAGATGGACTAATAGACCAAGTCCAACATTGTGCTAGAAGCCTAAATATTTTTTCAGAGCTAGATGCAGAAAAAAATTAGATTGAATTTGCAACCTGATGGAGGTCAGTATAGATTGACTAATAGAACAAGTCCCACACACTGCTAGAAGCCTAAATATTTTTTCAGAGCTAGATGCAGATAAAAAATATTTTTAATTTGCAACCTGGTGGAGATTAGTATAGATGGACTATTAGACCAAGTCCCACACACTGCTAGAAGCCTAAATATTTTTTCAGAGCTAGATGCAGAAAAAAATTATATTGAATTTGCAACCTGATGGAGGTCAGTATAGATGGACTAATAGAACAAGTCCCAAACAATGCTAGAAGCCTAAATATTTTTTCAGAGCTAGATGCAGAAAAAAATTATATTGAATTTGCAACCTGATGGAGGTCAGTATAGATGGCCTAATTGAACAAGTCCCACACACTGCTAGAAGCTGAAATATTTTTTCAGAGTTAGATGCAGAAAAAAAATTATATTGAATTTGCAACCTGATGGAGGTCAGTATAGATAGAATAATAGAACATGTCCCACACACTGCTAGAAGCCTAAATATTTTTTCAGAGCTAGATGCAGAAAAAAATTATATTGAATTTGCAACCTGATGGAGGTCA
Organism: Phyllobates terribilis; assembly: GCF_046119375.1. Classification (NCBI taxonomy): domain Eukaryota; kingdom Metazoa; phylum Chordata; class Amphibia; order Anura; family Dendrobatidae; genus Phyllobates; species Phyllobates terribilis. Next base: position 53,066,142 of record NW_027362768.1, on the reverse strand, counting down.
GTATAGATGGAATAATAGAACAAGTCCCACACACTGCTAGAAGCTGAAATATTTTTTCAGAACTAGATGCAGAAAAAATTTATAATGAATTTGCAACCTGATGGAGGTCAGTATAGATGGACTAATAGAACAAGTCCCACACACTGCTAGAAGCCTAAATATTTTTTCAGAGCTAGATGCAGATAAAAATTATTTTTAATTTGCAACCTGGTGGAGGTTAGCATAGATCGACTAATAGACCAAGTCCCACACACTCCTAGAAACCCAAATATTTTTTCAGAGCTAGATGCAGAAAAAAATTATATTGAATTTGCAACCTGATGGAGGTCAGTATAGATGGACTAATAGAACAAGTCCCACACACTGCTAGAAGCTGAAATATTTTTTCAGAGCTAGATGCAGAAAAAAAATTATATTGAATTTGCAACCTGATGGAGGTCAGTATAGATGGACTAATAGAACATGTCCCACACACTGCTAGAAGCCTAAATATTTTTTCAGAGCTAGATGCAGAAAAAAATTATATTGAATTTGCAACCTGATGGAGGTCAGTATAGATGGACTATTAGAACAAGTCCCACACACTGCTAGAAGCATAAATATTTTTTCAGAGCTAGATACAGATAAAAAATAATTCTAATTTGCAACCTGGTGGAGGTTAGTATAGATGGACTAATAGACCAAGTCCCACACACTGCTAGAAGCCTAAATATTTTTTCAGAGATTGATGCAGAAAAAAATTATATTGAATTTGCAACCTGATGGAGGTCAGTATAGATGGACTAATAGAACAAGTCCCACACACTGCTAGAAGCCGAAATATTTTTTCAGAGCTAGATGCAGAAAAAAATTATATTGAATTTGCAACCTGATGGAGGTCAGTATAGATGGACTAATAGAACAAGTCCCACATACTGCTAGAAGCTGAAATATTTTTTCAGAGCTAGATGCAGAAAAAAATTATATTGAATTTGCAACCTGATGGAGGTCAGTATAGATGGACTAATAGAACAAGTCCCACACACTGCTAGAAGCCTAAATATTTTTTCAGAGCTAGATGCAGATAAAAATCATTTTTAATTTGCAACCTTGTGGAGGTTAGTATAGATGGACTAATAGACCAAGTCCAACATTGTGCTAGAAGCCTAAATATTTTTTCAGAGCTAGATGCAGAAAAAAATTAGATTGAATTTGCAACCTGATGGAGGTCAGTATAGATTGACTAATAGAACAAGTCCCACACACTGCTAGAAGCCTAAATATTTTTTCAGAGCTAGATGCAGATAAAAAATATTTTTAATTTGCAACCTGGTGGAGATTAGTATAGATGGACTAATAGACCAAGTCCCACACACTGCTAGAAGCCTAAATATTTTTTCAGAGCTAGATGCAGAAAAAAATTATATTGAATTTGCAACCTGATGGAGGTCAGTACAGATGGACTAATAGAACTAGTCCCACACACTGCTAGAAGCTGAAATATTTTTTCATAGCTAGATGCAGAAAAAAATTATATTGAATTTGCAACCTGATGGAGGTCAGTATAGAAGGACTAATAGAACAAGTCCCGCAAACAGCTAGAAGCCTAAATATTTTTTCAGACCTAGATGCAGATAAAAATTATTTTTGATTTGCAACCTGGTGTAGGTTAGTATAGATGGACTAATAGACCAAGTCCCACACACTGCTAAAAGCCTAAATAATTTTTCAGAGCTAGATGCAGAAAAAAATTATATTGAATTTTGCAACCTGATGGAGGTCAGTATAGATGGATTAATAGAACTAGTCCCACACACTGCTAGAAGCTGAAATATTTTTTCAGAACCAGATGCAGAAAAAAATTATATTGAATTTGCAACCTGATGGAGGTCAGTATAGATGGACTAATAGAACAAGTCCCACACACTGCTAGAAGCCTAAATATTTTTTCAGAGCTAGATGCAGACAAAAATTATTTTTAATTTGCTACCTGGTGGAGGTTAGCATAGATGAACTAATAGACCAAGTCCCACACACTCCTAGAAGCCTAAATATTTTTTCAGAGCTAGATGCAGAAAAAAATTATATGGAATTTGCAACCTGATGGAGGTCATTATAGATGGACTAATAGAACAAGTCCTACACACTGCTGGAAGCTGAAATATTTTTTCAGAGCTAGATGCAGATAAAAATCATTTTTAATTTGCAACCTGGTGGAGGTTAGTATAGATGGACTAATAGACCAAGTCCCACACTCTGCTAGAAGCCTAAATATTTTTTCAGAGCTAGATGCAGAAAAAAATTAGACTGAATTTGCAACCTGATGGAGGTCAGTATAGATGGACTAATAGAACAAGTCCCACACACTGCTAGAAGCCTAAATATTTTTTCAGAGCTAGATGCAGATAAAAATTATTTTTAATTTGCAACCTGATGGAGGTCAGTATAGATGGACTAATAGAACAAGTCCCACACACTGCTAGAAGCTGAAATATTTTTTCAGAGCTAGATGCAGAAAAAAAATTATATTGAATTTGCAACCTGATGGAGGTCAGTATAGATGGACTAATAGAACATGTCCCACACACTGCTAGAAGCCTAAATATTTTTTCAGAGCTAGATGCAGAAAAAAATTATATTGAATTTTCAACCTGATGGAGGTCAGTATAGATGGACTAATAGAACAAGTCCCACACACTGCTAGAAGCATAAATATTTTTTCAGAGCTAGATACAGATAAAAATTATTTTTAATTTGCAACCTGGTGGAGGTTAGTATAGATGGACTAATAGAACAAGTCCCACACACTGCTAGAAGCCTAAATATTTTTCCAGAGCTTGATGCAGAAAAAAATTATATTGAATTTGCAACCTGATGGAGGTCAGTATAGATGGACTAATAGAACAAGTCCCACACACTGCTAGAAGCCTAAATATTTTTTCAGAGCTAGATGCAGTAAAAAATTATATTGAATTTGCAACCTGATGGAGGTCAGTATAGATGGACTAATAGAACAAGTCCCACACACTGCTAGAAGCTGAAATATTTTTTCAGAACTAGATGCAGAAAAAAATTATATTGAATTTGCAACCTGATGGAGGTCAGTATAGATGGACTAATAGAACAAGTCCCACACACTGCTAGAAGCCTAAATATTTTTTCAGAGCTAGATGCAGATAAAAATTATTTTTAATTTGCAACCTGGTGGAGGTTAGCATAGATCGACTAATAGACCAAGTCTCACACACTCCTAGAAGCCCAAATATTTTTTCAGAGCTAGATGCAGAAAAAAATTATATTGAATTTGCAACCTGATGGAGGTCAGTATAGATGGACTAATAGAACAAGTCCCACACACTGCTCGAAGCATAAATATTTTTTTAGAGCTAGATACAGATAAAAATTATTTTTAATTTGCAACCTGGTGGAGGTTAGTATAGATGGACTAATAGACCAAGTCCCACACACTGCTAGAAGCCTAAATATTTTTTCAGAGCTTGATGCAGAAAAAAATTATATTGAATTTGCAACCTGATGGAGGTCAGTATAGATGGACTAATAGAACAAGTCCCACACACTGTTAGAAGCCGAAATATTTTTTCAGAGCTAGATGCAGAAAAAAATTATATTGAATTTGCAACCTGATGGAGGTCAGTATAGATGGACTAATAGAACAAGTCCCACACACTGCTAGAAGCTGAAATATTTTTTCAGTGCTAGATGCAGAAAAAAATTATATTGAATTTGCAACCTGATGGAGGTCAGTATAGATGGACTAATAGAACAAGTCCCACACACTGCTAGAAGCCTAAATATTTTTTCAGAGCTAGATGCAGATAAAAATCATTTTTAATTTGCAACCTTGTGGAGGTTAGTATAGATGGACTAATAGACCAAGTCCCACATTGTGCTAGAAGCCTAAATATTTTTTCAGAGCTAGATGCAGAAAAAAATTAGATTGAATTTGCAACCTGATGGAGGTCAGTATAGATGGACTAATAGAACAAGTCCCACACACTGCTAGAAGCCGAAATATTTTTTCAGAGCTAGATGCAGAAAAAAATTATATTGAATTTGCAACCTGATGGAGGTCAGTATAGATGGACTAATAGAACAAGTCCCACACACTGCTAGAAGCTGAAATATTTTTTCAGTGCTAGATGCAGAAAAAAATTATATTGAATTTGCAACCTGATGGAGGTCAGTATAGATGGACTAATAGAACAAGTCCCACACACTGCTAGAAGCCTAAATATTTTTTCAGAGCTAGATGCAGATAAAAATCATTTTTAATTTGCAACCTTGTGGAGGTTAGTATAGATGGACGAATAGACCAAGTCCCACATTGTGCTAGAAGCCTAAATATTTCTTCAGAGCTAGATGCAGAAAAAAATTAGATTGAATTTGCAACCTGATGGAGGTCAGTATAGATTGACTAATAGAACAAGTCCCACACACTGCTAGAAGCCTAAATATTTTTTCAGAGCTAGATGCAGATAAAAAATATTTTTAATTTGCAACCTGGTGGAGATTAGTATAGATGGACTAATAGACCAAGTCCCACACACTGCTAGAAGCCTAAATATTTTTTCAGAGCTAGATGCAGAAAAAAATTATATTGAATTTGCAACCTGATGGAGGTCAGTACAGATGGACTAATAGAACTAGTCCCACACACTGATAGAAGCTGAAATAGTTTTTCATAGCTAGATGCAGAAAAAATTTATATTGAATTTGCAACCTGATGGAGGTCAGTATAGAAGGACTAATAGAACAAGTCCCGCAAACTGCTAGAAGCCTAAATATTTTTTCAGAGCTAGATGCAGATAAAAATTATTTTTGATTTGCAACCTGGTGGAGGTTAGTATAGATGGACTAATAGACCAAGACCCACACACTGCTAAAAGCCTAAATATTTTTTCAGAGCTAGATGCAGAAAAAAATTATATTGAATTTTGCAACCTGATGGAGGTCAGTATAGATGGACTAATAGAACAAGTCCCACACACTGCTAGAAGCTGAAATATTTTTTCAGAACTAGATGCAGAAAAAAATTATATTGAATTTGCAACCTGATGGAGGTCAGTATAGATGGACTAATAGAACAAGTCCCACGCACTGCTAGAAGCCTAAATATTTTTTCAGAGCAAGATGCAGATAAAAATTATTTTTAATTTGCAACCTGATGGAGGTTAGCATAGATGGACTAATAGACCAAGTCCCACAAACTCCTTGAAGCCTAAATATTTTTTCAGAGCTAGATGCAGAAAAAAATTATATGGAATTTGCAACCTGATGGAGGTCAGTATAGATGAACTAATAGAACAAGTCCTACACACTGCTAGAAGCTGAAATATTTTTTCAGAGCTAGATACAGATAAAAATTATTTTTAATTTGCAACCTGGTGGAGGTTAGTATAGATGGACTAATAGACCAAGTCCCACACTCTGCTAGAAGCCTAAATATTTTTTCAGAGCTAGATGCAGAAAAAAATTAGATTGAATTTGCAACCTGATGGAGGTCAGTATAGATTGACTAATAGAACAAGTCCCACACACTGCTAGAAGCCTAAATATTTTTTCAGAGCTAGATGCAGATAAAAAATATTTTTAATTTGCAACCTGGTGGAGATTAGTATAGATGGACTATTAGACCAAGTCCCACACACTGCTAGAAGCCTAAATATTTTTTCAGAGCTAGATGCAGAAAAAAATTATATTGAATTTGCAACCTGATGGAGGTCAGTATAGATGGACTAATAGAACAAGTCCCAAACACTGCTAGAAGCCTAAATATTTTTTCAGAGCTAGATGCAGAAAAAAATTATATTGAATTTGCAACCTGATGGAGGTCAGTATAGATGGCCTAATTGAACAAGTCCCACACACTGCTAGAAGCTGAAATATTTTTTCAGAGTTAGATGCAGAAAAAAAATTATATTGAATTTGCAACCTGATGGAGGTCAGTATAGATAGAATAATAGAACATGTCCCACACACTGCTAGAAGCCTAAATATTTTTTCAGAGCTAGATGCAGAAAAAAATTATATTGAATTTGCAACCTGATGGAGGTCAGTATAGATGGAATAATAGAACAAGTCCCACACACTGCTAGAAGCTGAAATATTTTTTCAGAACTAGATGCAGAAAAAATTTATAATGAATTTGCAACCTGATGGAGGTCAGTATAGATGGACTAATAGAACAAGTCCCACACACTGCTAGAAGCCTAAATATTTTTTCAGAGCTAGATGCAGATAAAAATTATTTTTAATTTGCAACCTGGTGGAGGTTAGCATAGATCGACTAATAGACCAAGTCCCACACACTCCTAGAAACCCAAATATTTTTTCAGAGCTAGATGCAGAAAAAAATTATATTGAATTTGCAACCTGATGGAGGTCAGTATAGATGGACTAATAGAACAAGTCCCACACACTGCTAGAAGCTGAAATATTTTTTCAGAGCTAGATGCAGAAAAAAAATTATATTGAATTTGCAACCTGATGGAGGTCAGTATAGATGGACTAATAGAACATGTCCCACACACTGCTAGAAGCCTAAATATTTTTTCAGAGCTAGATGCAGAAAAAAATTATATTGAATTTGCAACCTGATGGAGGTCAGTATAGATGGACTATTAGAACAAGTCCCACACACTGCTAGAAGCATAAATATTTTTTCAGAGCTAGATACAGATAAAAAATAATTCTAATTTGCAACCTGGTGGAGGTTAGTATAGATGGACTAATAGACCAAGTCCCACACACTGCTAGAAGCCTAAATATTTTTTCAGAGCTTGATGCAGAAAAAAATTATATTGAATTTGCAACCTGATGGAGGTCAGTATAGATGGACTAATAGAACAAGTCCCACACACTGCTAGAAGCCGAAATATTTTTTCAGAGCTAGATGCAGAAAAAAATTATATTGAATTTGCAACCTGATGGAGGTCAGTATAGATGGACTAATAGAACAAGTCCCACATACTGCTAGAAGCTGAAATATTTTTTCAGAGCTAGATGCAGAAAAAAATTATATTGAATTTGCAACCTGATGGAGGTCAGTATAGATGGACTAATAGAACAAGTCCCACACACTGCTAGAAGCCTAAATATTTTTTCAGAGCTAGATGCAGATAAAAATCATTTTTAATTTGCAACCTTGTGGAGGTTAGTATAGATGGACTAATAGACCAAGTCCAACATTGTGCTAGAAGCCTAAATATTTTTTCAGAGCTAGATGCAGAAAAAAATTAGATTGAATTTGCAACCTGATGGAGGTCAGTATAGATTGACTAATAGAACAAGTCCCACACACTGCTAGAAGCCTAAATATTTTTTCAGAGCTAGATGCAGATAAAAAATATTTTTAATTTGCAACCTGGTGGAGATTAGTATAGATGGACTAATAGACCAAGTCCCACACACTGCTAGAAGCCTAAATATTTTTTCAGAGCTAGATGCAGAAAAAAATTATATTGAATTTGCAACCTGATGGAGGTCAGTACAGATGGACTAATAGAACTAGTCCCACACACTGCTAGAAGCTGAAATATTTTTTCATAGCTAGATGCAGAAAAAAATTATATTGAATTTGCAACCTGATGGAGGTCAGTATAGAAGGACTAATAGAACAAGTCCCGCAAACAGCTAGAAGCCTAAATATTTTTTCAGACCTAGATGCAGATAAAAATTATTTTTGATTTGCAACCTGGTGTAGGTTAGTATAGATGGACTAATAGACCAAGTCCCACACACTGCTAAAAGCCTAAATAATTTTTCAGAGCTAGATGCAGAAAAAAATTATATTGAATTTTGCAACCTGATGGAGGTCAGTATAGATGGATTAATAGAACTAGTCCCACACACTGCTAGAAGCTGAAATATTTTTTCAGAACCAGATGCAGAAAAAAATTATATTGAATTTGCAACCTGATGGAGGTCAGTATAGATGGACTAATAGAACAAGTCCCACACACTGCTAGAAGCCTAAATATTTTTTCAGAGCTAGATGCAGACAAAAATTATTTTTAATTTGCTACCTGGTGGAGGTTAGCATAGATGAACTAATAGACCAAGTCCCACACACTCCTAGAAGCCTAAATATTTTTTCAGAGCTAGATGCAGAAAAAAATTATATGGAATTTGCAACCTGATGGAGGTCATTATAGATGGACTAATAGAACAAGTCCTACACACTGCTGGAAGCTGAAATATTTTTTCAGAGCTAGATGCAGATAAAAATCATTTTTAATTTGCAACCTGGTGGAGGTTAGTATAGATGGACTAATAGACCAAGTCCCACACTCTGCTAGAAGCCTAAATATTTTTTCAGAGCTAGATGCAGAAAAAAATTAGACTGAATTTGCAACCTGATGGAGGTCAGTATAGATGGACTAATAGAACAAGTCCCACACACTGCTAGAAGCCTAAATATTTTTTCAGAGCTAGATGCAGATAAAAATTATTTTTAATTTGCAACCTGATGGAGGTCAGTATAGATGGACTAATAGAACAAGTCCCACACACTGCTAGAAGCTGAAATATTTTTTCAGAGCTAGATGCAGAAAAAAAATTATATTGAATTTGCAACCTGATGGAGGTCAGTATAGATGGACTAATAGAACATGTCCCACACACTGCTAGAAGCCTAAATATTTTTTCAGAGCTAGATGCAGAAAAAAATTATATTGAATTTTCAACCTGATGAAGGTCAGTATAGATGGACTAATAGAACAAGTCCCACACACTGCTAGAAGCATAAATATTTTTTCAGAGCTAGATACAGATAAAAATTATTTTTAATTTGCAACCTGGTGGAGGTTAGTATAGATGGACTAATAGAACAAGTCCCACACACTGCTAGAAGCCTAAATATTTTTCCAGAGCTTGATGCAGAAAAAAATTATATTGAATTTGCAACCTGATGGAGGTCAGTATAGATGGACTAATAGAACAAGTCCCACACACTGCTAGAAGCCTAAATATTTTTTCAGAGCTAGATGCAGTAAAAAATTATATTGAATTTGCAACCTGATGGAGGTCAGTATAGATGGACTAATAGAACAAGTCCCACACACTGCTAGAAGCTGAAATATTTTTTCAGAACTAGATGCAGAAAAAAATTATATTGAATTTGCAACCTGATGGAGGTCAGTATAGATGGACTAATAGAACAAGTCCCACACACTGCTAGAAGCCTAAATATTTTTTCAGAGCTAGATGCAGATAAAAATTATTTTTAATTTGCAACCTGGTGGAGGTTAGCATAGATCGACTAATAGACCAAGTCTCACACACTCCTAGAAGCCCAAATATTTTTTCAGAGCTAGATGCAGAAAAAAATTATATTGAATTTGCAACCTGATGGAGGTCAGTATAGATGGACTAATAGAACAAGTCCCACACACTGCTCGAAGCATAAATATTTTTTTAGAGCTAGATACAGATAAAAATTATTTTTAATTTGCAACCTGGTGGAGGTTAGTATAGATGGACTAATAGACCAAGTCCCACACACTGCTAGAAGCCTAAATATTTTTTCAGAGCTTGATGCAGAAAAAAATTATATTGAATTTGCAACCTGATGGAGGTCAGTATAGATGGACTAATAGAACAAGTCCCACACACTGTTAGAAGCCGAAATATTTTTTCAGAGCTAGATGCAGAAAAAAATTATATTGAATTTGCAACCTGATGGAGGTCAGTATAGATGGACTAATAGAACAAGTCCCACACACTGCTAGAAGCTGAAATATTTTTTCAGTGCTAGATGCAGAAAAAAATTATATTGAATTTGCAACCTGATGGAGGTCAGTATAGATGGACTAATAGAACAAGTCCCACACACTGCTAGAAGCCTAAATATTTTTTCAGAGCTAGATGCAGATAAAAATCATTTTTAATTTGCAACCTTGTGGAGGTTAGTATAGATGGACTAATAGACCAAGTCCCACATTGTGCTAGAAGCCTAAATATTTTTTCAGAGCTAGATGCAGAAAAAAATTAGATTGAATTTGCAACCTGATGGAGGTCAGTATAGATGGACTAATAGAACAAGTCCCACACACTGCTAGAAGCCGAAATATTTTTTCAGAGCTAGATGCAGAAAAAAATTATATTGAATTTGCAACCTGATGGAGGTCAGTATAGATGGACTAATAGAACAAGTCCCACACACTGCTAGAAGCTGAAATATTTTTTCAGTGCTAGATGCAGAAAAAAATTATATTGAATTTGCAACCTGATGGAGGTCAGTATAGATGGACTAATAGAACAAGTCCCACACACTGCTAGAAGCCTAAATATTTTTTCAGAGCTAGATGCAGATAAAAATCATTTTTAATTTGCAACCTTGTGGAGGTTAGTATAGATGGACGAATAGACCAAGTCCCACATTGTGCTAGAAGCCTAAATATTTCTTCAGAGCTAGATGCAGAAAAAAATTAGATTGAATTTGCAACCTGATGGAGGTCAGTATAGATTGACTAATAGAACAAGTCCCACACACTGCTAGAAGCCTAAATATTTTTTCAGAGCTAGATGCAGATAAAAAATATTTTTAATTTGCAACCTGGTGGAGATTAGTATAGATGGACTAATAGACCAAGTCCCACACACTGCTAGAAGCCTAAATATTTTTTCAGAGCTAGATGCAGAAAAAAATTATATTGAATTTGCAACCTGATGGAGGTCAGTACAGATGGACTAATAGAACTAGTCCCACACACTGATAGAAGCTGAAATAGTTTTTCATAGCTAGATGCAGAAAAAATTTATATTGAATTTGCAACCTGATGGAGGTCAGTATAGAAGGACTAATAGAACAAGTCCCGCAAACTGCTAGAAGCCTAAATATTTTTTCAGAGCTAGATGCAGATAAAAATTATTTTTGATTTGCAACCTGGTGGAGGTTAGTATAGATGGACTAATAGACCAAGACCCACACACTGCTAAAAGCCTAAATATTTTTTCAGAGCTAGATGCAGAAAAAAATTATATTGAATTTTGCAACCTGATGGAGGTCAGTATAGATGGACTAATAGAACAAGTCCCACACACTGCTAGAAGCTGAAATATTTTTTCAGAACTAGATGCAGAAAAAAATTATATTGAATTTGCAACCTGATGGAGGTCAGTATAGATGGACTAATAGAACAAGTCCCACGCACTGCTAGAAGCCTAAATATTTTTTCAGAGCAAGATGCAGATAAAAATTATTTTTAATTTGCAACCTGATGGAGGTTAGCATAGATGGACTAATAGACCAAGTCCCACAAACTCCTTGAAGCCTAAATATTTTTTCAGATCTAGATGCAGAAAAAAATTATATGGAATTTGCAACCTGATGGAGGTCAGTATAGATGAACTAATAGAACAAGTCCTACACACTGCTAGAAGCTGAAATATTTTTTCAGAGCTAGATACAGATAAAAATTATTTTTAATTTGCAACCTGGTGGAGGTTAGTATAGATGGACTAATAGACCAAGTCCCACACTCTGCTAGAAGCCTAAATATTTTTTCAGAGCTAGATGCAGAAAAAAATTAGATTGAATTTGCAACCTGATGGAGGTCAGTATAGATTGACTAATAGAACAAGTCCCACACACTGCTAGAAGCCTAAATATTTTTTCAGAGCTAGATGCAGATAAAAAATATTTTTAATTTGCAACCTGGTGGAGGTTAGTATAGATGGACTAATAGACCAAGTCCCACACTCTGCTAGAAGCCTAAATATTTTTTCAGAGCTAGATGCAGAAAAAAATTATATTGAATTTGCAACCTGATGGAGGTCAGTATAGATGGACTAATAGAACAAGTCCCACACACTGCTAGAAGCCTAAATATTTTTTCAGAGCTAGATGCAGAAAAAAATTCTATTGAATTTGCAACCTGATGGAGGTCAGTATAGATGGACTAATTGAACAAGTCCCACACACTGCTAGAAGCTGAAATATTTTTTCAGAGTTAGATGCAGAAAAAAAATTATATTGAATTTGCAACCTGATGGAGGTCAGTATAGATGGAATAATAGAACAAGTCCCACACACTGCTAGAAGCTGAAATATTTTTTCAGAACTAGATGCAGAAAAAATTTATAATGAATTTGCAACCTGATGGAGGTCAGTATAGATGGACTAATAGAACAAGTCCCACACACTGCTAGAAGCCTAAATATTTTTTCAGAGCTAGATGCAGATAAAAATTATTTTTAATTTGCAACCTGGTGGAGGTTAGCATAGATCGACTAATAGACCAAGTCCCACACACTCGTAGAAACCCAAATATTTTTTCAGAGCTAGATGCAGAAAAAAATTATATTGAATTTGCAACCTGATGGAGGTCAGTATAGATGGACTAATAGAACAAGTCCCACACACTGCTAGAAGCCGAAATATTTTTTCAGAGCTAGATGCAGAAAAAAATTATATTGAATTTGCAACCTGATGGAGGTCAGTATAGATGGACTAATAGAACAAGTCCCACACACTGCTAGAAGCTGAAATATTTTTTCAGTGCTAGATGCAGAAAAAAATTATATTGAATTTGCAACCTGATGGAGGTCAGTATAGATCGACTAATAGAACAAGTCCCACACACTGCTAGAAGCCTAAATATTTTTTCAGAGCTAGATGCAGATAAAAATCATTTTTAATTTGCAACCTTGTGGAGGTTAGTATAGATGGACTAATAGACCAAGTCCCACATTGTGCTAGAAGCCTAAATATTTTTTCAGAGCTAGATGCAGAAAAAAATTAGATTGAATTTGCAACCTGATGGAGGTCAGTATAGATGGACTAATAGAACAAGTCCCACACACTGCTAGAAGCCGAAATATTTTTTCAGAGCTAGATGCAGAAAAAAATTATATTGAATTTGCAACCTGATGGAGGTCAGTATAGATGGACTAATAGAACAAGTCCCACACACTGCTAGAAGCTGAAATATTTTTTCAGTGCTAGATGCAGAAAAAAATTATATTGAATTTGCAACCTGATGGAGGTCAGTATAGATGGACTAATAGAACAAGTCCCACACACTGCTAGAAGCCTAAATATTTTTTCAGAGCTAGATGCAGATAAAAATCATTTTTAATTTGCAACCTTGTGGAGGTTAGTATAGATGGACTAATAGACCAAGTCCCACATTGTGCTAGAAGCCTAAATATTTCTTCAGAGCTAGATGCAGAAAAAAATTAGATTGAATTTGCAACCTGATGGAGGTCAGTATAGATTGACTGATAGAACAAGTCCCACACACTGCTAGAAGCCTAAATATTTTTTCAGAGCTAGATGCAGATAAAAATTATTTTTGATTTGCAACCTGGTGGAGGTTAGTATAGATGGACTAATAGACCAAGTCCCACACACTGCTAAAAGCCTAAATATTTTTTCAGAGCTAGATGCAGAAAAAAATTATATTGAATTTTGCAACCTGATGGAGGTCAGTATAGATGGACTAATAGAACAAGTCCCACACACTGCTAGAAGCTGAAATATTTTTTCAGAACTAGATGCAGAAAAAAATTATATTGAATTTGCAACCTGATGGAGGTCAGTATAGATGGACTAATAGAACAAGTCCGACGCACTGCTAGAAGCCTAAATATTTTTTCAGAGCAAGATGCAGATAAAAATTATTTTTAATTTGCAACCTGGTGGAGGTTAGCATAGATGGACTAATAGACCAAGTCCCACAAACTCCTTGAAGCCTAAATATTTTTTCAGAGCTAGATGCAGAAAAAAAATATATGGAATTTGCAACCTGATGGAGGTCAGTATAGATGAACTAATAGAACAAGTCCTACACACTGCTAGAAGCTGAAATATTTTTTCAGAGCTAGATACAGATAAAAATTATTTTTAATTTGCAACCTGGTGGAGGTTAGTATAGATGGACTAATAGACCAAGTCCCACACTCTGCTAGAAGCCTAAATATTTTTTCAGAGCTAGATGCAGAAAAAAATTAGATTGAATTTGCAACCTGATGGAGGTCAGTATAGATTGACTAATAGAACAAGTCCCACACACTGCTAGAAGCCTAAATATTTTTTCAGAGCTAGATGCAGATAAAAAATATTTTTAATTTGCAACCTGGTGGAGATTAGTATAGATGGACTAATAGACCAAGTCCCACACACTGCTAGAAGCCTAAATATTTTTTCAGAGCTAGATGCAGAAAAAAATTATATTGAATTTGCAACCTGATGGAGGTCAGTATAGATGGACTAATAGAACAAGTCCCACACACTGCTAGAAGCCTAAATATTTTTTCAGAGCTAGATGCAGAAAAAAATTATATTGAATTTGCAACCTGATGGAGGTCAGTATAGATGGACTAATAGAACAAGTCCCACACACTGCTAGAAGCCTAAATATTTTTTCAGAGCTAGATGCAGAAAAAAAATTATATTGAATTTGCAACCTGATGGAGGTCAGTATAGATAGAATAATAGAACATGTCCCACACACTGCTAGAAGCCTAAATATTTTTTCAGAGCTAGATGCAGAAAAAAATTATATTGAATTTGCAACCTGATGGAGGTCAGTATAGATGGAATAATAGAACAAGTCCCACACACTGCTAGAAGCTGAAATATTTTTTCAGAACTAGATGCAGAAAAAATTTATAATGAATTTGCAACCTGATGGAGGTCAGTATAGATGGACTAATAGAACAAGTCCCACACACTGCTAGAAGCCTAAATATTTTTTCAGAGCTAGATGCAGATAAAAATTATTTTTAATTTGCAACCTGGTGGAGGTTAGCATAGATCGACTAATAGACCAAGTCCCACACACTCCTAGAAACCCAAATATTTTTTCAGAGCTAGATGCAGAAAAAAATTATATTGAATTTGCAACCTGATGGAGGTCAGTATAGATGGACTAATAGAACAAGTCCCACACACTGCTAGAAGCTGAAATATTTTTTCAGAGCTAGATGCAGAAAAAAAATTATATTGAATTTGCAACCTGATGGAGGTCAGTATAGATGGACTAATAGAACATGTCCCACACACTGCTAGAAGCCTAAATATTTTTTCAGAGCTAGATGCAGAAAAAAATTATATTGAATTTGCAACCTGATGGAGGTCAGTATAGATGGACTAATAGAACAAGACCCACACACTGCTAGAAGCATAAATATTTTTTCAGAGCTAGATACAGATAAAAAATAATTCTAATTTGCAACCTGGTGGAGGTTAGTATAGATGGACTAATAGACCAAGTCCCACACACTGCTAGAAGCCTAAATATTTTTTCAGAGCTTGATGCAGAAAAAAATTATATTGAATTTGCAACCTGATGGAGGTCAGTATAGATGGACTAATAGAACAAGTCCCACACACTGCTAGAAGCCGAAATATTTTTTCAGAGCTAGATACAGAAAAAAATTATATTGAATTTGCAACCTGATGGAGGTCAGTATAGATGGACTAATAGAACAAGTCCCACATACTGCTAGAAGCTGAAATATTTTTTCAGAGCTAGATGCAGAAAAAAATTATATTGAATTTGCAACCTGATGGAGGTCAGAATAGATGGACTAATAGAACAAGTCCCACACACTGCTAGAAGCCTAAATATTTTTTCAGAGCTAGATGCAGATAAAAATCATTTTTAATTTGCAACCTTGTGGAGGTTAGTATAGATGGACTAATAGACCAAGTCCAACATTGTGCTAGAAGCCTAAATATTTTTTCAGAGCTAGATGCAGAAAAAAATTAGATTGAATTTGCAACCTGATGGAGGTCAGTATAGATTGACTAATAGAACAAGTCCCACACACTGCTAGAAGCCTAAATATTTTTTCAGAGCTAGATGCAGATAAAAAATATTTTTAATTTGCAACCTGGTGGAGATTAGTATAGATGGACTAATAGACCAAGTCCCACACACTGCTAGAAGCCTAAATATTTTTTCAGAGCTAGATGCAGAAAAAAATTATATTGAATTTGCAACCTGATGGAGGTCAGTACAGATGGACTAATAGAACTAGTCCCACACACTGCTAGAAGCTGAAATATTTTTTCATAGCTAGATGCAGAAAAAAATTATATTGAATTTGCAACCTGATGGAGGTCAGTATAGAAGGACTAATAGAACAAGTCCCGCAAACTGCTAGAAGCCTAAATATTTTTTCAGACCTAGATGCAGATAAAAATTATTTTTGATTTGCAACCTGGAGTAGGTTAGTATAGATGGACTAATAGACCAAGTCCCACACACTGCTAAAAGCCTAAATAATTTTTCAGAGCTAGATGCAGAAAAAAATTATATTGAATTTTGCAACCTGATGGAGGTCAGTATAGATGGATTAATAGAACTAGTCCCACACACTGCTAGAAGCTGAAATATTTTTTCAGAACCAGATGCAGAAAAAAATTATATTGAATTTGCAACCTGATGGAGGTCAGTATAGATGGACTAATAGAACAAGTCCCACACACTGCTAGAAGCCTAAATATTTTTTCAGAGCTAGATGCAGATAAAAATTATTTTTAATTTGCTACCTGGTGGAGGTTAGCATAGATGGACTAATAGACCAAGTCCCACACACTCCTAGAAGCCTAAATATTTTTTCAGAGCTAGATGCAGAAAAAAATTATATGGAATTTGCAACCTGATGGAGGTCAGTATAGATGAACTAATAGAACAAGTCCTACACACTGCTAGAAGCTGAAATATTTTTTCAGAGCTAGATGCAGATAAAAATTATTTTTAATTTGCAACCTTGTGGAGGTTAGTATAGATGGACTAATAGACCAAGGCCCACACACTGCTAGAAGCCCAAATATTTTTTTCAGAGCTAGATGCAGAAAAAAATTATATTGAATTTGCAACCTGATGGAGGTCAGTATAGATTGACTAATAGAACAAGTCCCACACACTGCTAGAAGCCTAAATATTTTTTCAGAGCTAGATGCAGATAAAAAATATTTTTAATTTGCAACCTGGTGGAGATTAGTATAGATGGACTAATAGACCAAGTCCCACACACTGCTAGAAGCTGAAATATTTTTTCAGAGCTAGATGCAGAAAAAAATTATATCGAATTTGCAACCTGATGGAGGTCAGTATAGATGGACTAATAGAACAAGTCCCACACACTGCTAGAAGCCGAAATATTTTTGCAGAGCTAGATGCAGAAAAAAATTATATTGAATTTGCAACCTGATGGAGGTCATTATAGATGGACTAGTAGAACAAGTCCCACACACAGCTAGAAGCCTAAATATTTTTTCAGAGCTAGATGCAGATAAAAATCATTTTTAATTTGCAACCTGGTGGAGGTTAGTATAGATGGACTAATAGACCAAGTCCCACACTCTGCTAGAAGCCTAAATATTTTTTCAGAGCTAGATGCAGAAAAAAATTAGACTGAATTTGCAACCTGATGGAGATCAGTATAGATGGTCTAATAGAACAAGTCCCACACACTGCTAGAAGCCTAAATATTTTTTCAGAGCTAGATGCAGATAAAAATTATTTTTAATTTGCAACCTGGGGAGGTTAGCATAGATCGACTAATAGACCAAGTCCCACACAGTCCTAGAAGCCCAAATATTTTTTCAGAGCTAGATGCAGAAAAATTATATTGGATTTGCAACCTGATGGAGGTCAGTATAGATGGACTAATAGAACAAGTCCCACACACTGCTAGAAGCTGAAATATTTTTTCAGAGCTAGATGCAGATAAAAATTATTTTTAATTTGCAACCTGGTGGAGGTTAGTATAGATGGACTAATAAACCAAGTCCCACACACTGCTAGAAGCCTAAATATTTTTTTCAGAGCTAGATGCAGAAAAAAATTATATTGAATTTGCAACCTGATGGAGGTCAGTATAGATGGACTAATAGAACAAGTCCCACACACTGCTAGAAGCTGAAATATTTTTTCAGAGCTAGATGCAGAAAAAAAATTATATTGAATTTGCAACCTGATGGAGGTCAGTATAGATGGACTAATAGAACATGTCCCACACACTGCTAGAAGCCTAAATATTTTTTCAGAGCTAGATGCAGAAAAAAATTATATTGAATTTGCAACCTGATGGAGGTCAGTATAGATGGACTAATAGAACAAGTCCCACACACTGCTAGAAGCATAAATATTTTTTCAGAGCTAGATACAGATAAAAATTATTTTTAATTTGCAACCTGGTGGAGGTTAGTATAGATGGACTAATAGAACAAGTCCCACACACTGCTAGAAGCCTAAATATTTTTCCAGAGCTTGATGCAGAAAAAAATTATATTGAATTTGCAACCTGATGGAGGTCAGTATAGATGGACTAATAGAACAAGTCCCACACACTGCTAGAAGCCGAAATATTTTTTCAGAGCTAGATGCAGAAAAAAATTATATTGAATTTGCAACCTGATGGAGGTCAGTATAGATGGACTAATAAAACAAGTCCCACATACTGCTAGAAGCTGAAATATTTTTTCAGAGCTAGATGCAGAAAAATATTATATTGAATTTGCAACCTGATGGAGGTCAGTATAGATGGACTATTAGAACAAGTTCCACACACTGCTAGAAGCCTAAATATTTTTCAGAGCTAGATGCAGATAAAAATCATTTTTAATTTGCAACCTTGTGGAGGTTAGTATAGATGGACTAATAGACCAAGTCCCACACACTGCTAGAAGCCTAAATATTTTTTCAGAGCTAGATGCAGAAAAAAATTATATTGAATTTGCAACCTGATGGAGGTCAGTATAGATGGACTAATAGAACAAGTCCCACACACTGCTAGAAGCTGAAATATTTTTTCAGAGTTAGATGCAGAAAAAAAATTATATTGAATTTGCAACCTGATGGAGGTCAGTATAGATGGACTAACAGAACAAGTCCCACACACTGCTAGAAGCTGAAATATTTTTTCAGAACTAGATGCAGAAAAAAATTATATTGAATTTGCAACCTGATGGAGGTCAGTATAGATGGACTAATATAACAAGTCCCACACACTGCTAGAAGCCTAAATATTTTTTCAGAGCTAGATGCAGATAAAAATTATTTTTAATTTGCAACCTGGTGGAGGTTAGCATAGATCGACTAATAGACCAAGTCTCACACACTCCTAGAAGCCCAAATATTTTTTCAGAGCTAGATGCAGAAAAAAATTATATTGAATTTGCAACCTGATGGAGGTCAGTATAGATGGACTAATAGAACAAGTCCCACACACTGCTCGAAGCATAAATATTTTTTCAGAGCTAGATACAGATAAAAATTATTTTTAATTTGCAACCTGGTGGAGGTTAGTATAGATGGACTAATAGACCAAGTCCCACACACTGCTTAAAGCCTAAATATTTTTTCAGAGCTTGATGCAGAAAAAAATTATATTGAATTTGCAACCTGATGGAGGTCAGTATAGATGGACTAATAGAACAAGTCCCACACACTGCTAGAAGCCGAAATATTTTTTCAGAGCTAGATGCAGAAAAAAATTATATTGAATTTGCAACCTGATGGAGGTCAGTATAGATGGACTAATAGAACAAGTCCCACACACTGCTAGAAGCTGAAATATTTTTTCAGTGCTAGATGCAGAAAAAAATTATATTGAATTTGCAACCTGATGGAGGTCAGTATAGATGGACTAATAGAACAAGTCCCACACACTGCTAGAAGCCTAAATATTTTTTCAGAGTTGGATGCAGATAAAAATCATTTTTAATTTGCAACCTTGTGGAGGTTAGTATAGATGGACTAATAGACCAAGTCCCACATTGTGCTAGAAGCCTAAATATTTTTTCAGAGCTAGATGCAGAAAAAAATTAGATTGAATTTGCAACCTGATGGAGGTCAGTATAGATGGACTAATAGAACAAGTCCCACACACTGCTAGAAGCCGAAATATTTTTTCAGAGCTAGATGCAGAAAAAAATTAGATTGAATTTGCAACCTGATGGAGGTCAGTATAGATGGACTAATAGAACAAGTCCCACACACTGCTAGAAGCCTAAATATTTTTTCAGAGCTAGATGCAGATAAAAAATATTTTTAATTTGCAACCTGGTGGAGATTAGTATAGATGGACTAATAGACCAAGTCCCACACACTGCTAGAAGCCTAAATATTTTTTCAGAGCTAGATGCAGAAAAAAATTATATTGAATTTGCAACCTGATGGAGGTCAGTACAGATGGACTAATAGAACTAGTCCCACACACTGCTAGAAGCTGAAATATTTTTTCATAGCTAAATGCAAAAAAAAATTATATTGAATTTGCAACCTGATGGAGGTCAGTATAGAAGGACTAATAGAACAAGTCCCGCAAACTGCTAGAAGTCTAAATATTTTTTCAGACCTAGATGCAGATAAAAATTATTTTTGATTTGCAACCTGGAGTAGGTTAGTATAGATGGACTAATAGACCAAGTCCCACACACTGCTAAAAGCCTAAATAATTTTTCAGAGCTAGATGCAGAAAAAAATTATATTGAATTTTGCAACCTGATGGAGGTCAGTATAGATGGATTAATAGAACTAGTCCCACACACTGCTAGAAGCTGAAATATTTTTTCAGAACCAGATGCAGAAAAAAATTATATTGAATTTGCAACCTGATGGAGGTCAGTATAGATGGACTAATAGAACAAGTCCCACACACTGCTAGAAGCCTAAATATTTTTTCAGAGCTAGATGCAGATAAAAATTATTTTTAATTTGCTACCTGGTGGAGGTTAGCATAGATGGACTAATAGACCAAGTCCCACACACTCCTAGAAGCCTAAATATTTTTTCAGAGCTAGATGCAGAAAAAAATTATATGGAATTTGCAACCTGATGGAGGTCAGTATAGATGAACTAATAGAACAAGTCCTACACACTGCTAGAAGCTGAAATATTTTTTCAGAGCTACATGCAGATAAAAATTATTTTTAATTTGCAACCTTGTGGAGGTTAGTATAGATGGACTAATAGACCAAGGCCCACACACTGCTAGAAGCCTAAAAATTTTTTTCAGAGCTAGATGCAGAAAAAAATTATATTGAATTTGCAACCTGATGGAGGTCAGTATAGATTGACTAATAGAACAAGTCCCACACACTGCTAGAAGCCTAAATATTTTTTCAGAGCTAGATGCAGATAAAAAATATTTTTAATTTGCAACCTGGTGGAGATTAGTATAGATGGACTAATAGACCAAGTCCCACACACTGCTAGAAGCTGAAATATTTTTTCAGAGCTAGATGCAGAAAAAAATTATATCGAATTTGCAACCTGATGGAGGTCAGTATAGATGGACTAATAGAACAAGTCCCACACACTGCTAGAAGTCGAAATATTTTTTCAGAGCTAGATGCAGAAAAAAATTATATTGAATTTGCAACCTGATGGAGGTCATTATAGATGGACTAGTAGAACAAGTCCCACACACAGCTAGAAGCCTAAATATTTTTTCAGAGCTAGATGCAGATAAAAATCATTTTTAATTTGCAACCTGGTGGAGGTTAGTATAGATGGACTAATAGACCAAGTCCCACACTCTGCTAGAAGCCTAAATATTTTTTCAGAGCTAGATGCAGAAAAAAATTAGACTGAATTTGCAACCTGATGGAGATCAGTATAGATGGACTAATAGAACAAGTCCCACACACTGCTAGAAGCCTAAATATTTTTTCAGAGCTAGATGCAGATAAAAATTATTTTTAATTTGCAACCTGGTGGAGGTTAGCATAGATCGACTAATAGACCAAGTCCCACACACTCCTAGAAGCCCAAATATTTTTTCAGAGCTAGATGCAGAAAAATTATATTGGATTTGCAACCTGATGGAGGTCAGTATAGATGGACTAATAGAACAAGTCCCACACACTGCTAGAAGCTGAAATATTTTTTCAGAGCTAGATGCAGATAAAAATTATTTTTAATTTGCAACCTGGTGGAGGTTAGTATAGATGGACTAATAAACCAAGTCCCACACACTGCTAGAAGCCTAAATATTTTTTTCAGAGCTAGATGCAGAAAAAAATTATATTGAATTTGCAACCTGATGGAGGTCAGTATAGATGGACTAATAGAACAAGTCCCACACACTGCTAGAAGCTGAAATATTTTTTCAGAGCTAGATGCAGAAAAAAAATTATATTGAATTTGCAACCTGATGGAGGTCAGTATAGATGGACTAATAGAACATGTCCCACACACTGCTAGAAGCCTAAATATTTTTTCAGAGCTAGATGCAGAAAAAAATTATATTGAATTTGCAACCTGATGGAGGTCAGTATAGATGGACTAATAGAACAAGTCCCACACACTGCTAGAAGCATAAATATTTTTTCAGAGCTAGATACAGATAAAAATTATTTTTAATTTGCAACCTGGTGGAGGTTAGTATAGATGGACTAATAGAACAAGTCCCACACACTGCTAGAAGCCTAAATATTTTTCCAGAGCTTGATGCAGAAAAAAATTATATTGAATTTGCAACCTGATGGAGGTCAGTATAGATGGACTAATAGAACAAGTCCCACACACTGCTAGAAGCCGAAATATTTTTTCAGAGCTAGATGCAGAAAAAAATTATATTGAATTTGCAACCTGATGGAGGTCAGTATAGATGGACTAATAAAACAAGGCCCACATACTGCTAGAAGCTGAAATATTTTTTCAGAGCTAGATGCAGAAAAATATTATATTGAATTTGCAACCTGATGGAGGTCAGTATAGATGGACTAATAGAACAAGTTCCACACACTGCTAGAAGCCTAAATATTTTTCAGAGCTAGATGCAGATAAAAATCATTTTTAATTTGCAACCTTGTGGAGGTTAGTATAGATGGACTAATAGACCAAGTCCCACACACTGCTAGAAGCCTAAATATTTTTTCAGAGCTAGATGCAGAAAAAAATTATATTGAATTTGCAACCTGATGGAGGTCAGTATAGATGGACTAATAGAACAAGTCCCACACACTGCTAGAAGCTGAAATATTTTTTCAGAGTTAGATGCAGAAAAAAAATTATATTGAATTTGCAACCTGATGGAGGTCAGTATAGATGGACTAACAGAACAAGTCCCACACACTGCTAGAAGCTGAAATATTTTTTCAGAACTAGATGCAGAAAAAAATTATATTGAATTTGCAACCTGATGGAGGTCAGTATAGATGGACTAATATAACAAGTCCCACACACTGCTAGAAGCCTAAATATTTTTTCAGAGCTAGATGCAGATAAAAATTATTTTTAATTTGCAACCTTGTGGAGGTTAGCATAGATCGACTAATAGACCAAGTCTCACACACTCCTAGAAGCCCAAATATTTTTTCAGAGCTAGATGCAGAAAAAAATTATATTGAATTTGCAACCTGATGGAGGTCAGTATAGATGGACTAATAGAACAAGTCCCACACACTGCTCGAAGCATAAATATTTTTTCAGAGCTAGATACAGATAAAAATTATTTTTAATTTGCAACCTGGTGGAGGTTAGTATAGATGGACTAATAGACCAAGTCCCACACACTGCTAGAAGCCTAAATATTTTTTCAGAGCTTGATGCAGAAAATTTTTTTATTGAATTTGCAACCTGATGGAGGTCAGTATAGATGGACTAATAGAACAAGTCCCACACACTGCTAGAAGCCGAAATATTTTTTCAGAGCTAGATGCAGAAAAAAATTATATTGAATTTGCAACCTGATGGAGGTCAGTATAGATGGACTAATAGAACAAGTCCCACACACTGCTCGAAGCATAAATATTTTTTCAGAGCTAGATACAGATAAAAATTATTTTTAATTTGCAACCTGGTGGAGGTTAGTATAGATGGACTAATAGACCAAGTCCCACACACTGCTTAAAGCCTAAATATTTTTTCAGAGCTTGATGCAGAAAAAATTTTTATTGAATTTGCAACCTGATGGAGGTCAGTATAGATGGACTAATAGAACAAGTCCCACACACTGCTAGAAGCCGAAATATTTTTTCAGAGCTAGATGCAGAAAAAAATTATATTGAATTTGCAACCTGATGGAGGTCAGTATAGATGGACTAATAGAACAAGTCCCACACACTGCTAGAAGCTGAAATATTTTTTCAGTGCTAGATGCAGAAAAAAATTATATTGAATTTGCAACCTGATGGAGGTCAGTATAGATGGACTAATAGAACAAGTCCCATACACTGCTAGAAGCCTAAATATTTTTTCAGAGCTAGATGCAGATAAAAATCATTTTTAATTTGCAACCTTGTGGAGGTTAGTATAGATGGACTAATAGACCAAGTCCCACATTGTGCTAGAAGCCTAAATATTTTTTCAGAGCTAGATGCAGAAAAAAATTAGATTGAATTTGCAACCTGATGGAGGTCAGTATAGATGGACTAATAGAACAAGTCCCACACACTGCTAGAAGCCGAAATATTTTTTCAGAGCTAGATGCAGAAAAAAATTAGATTGAATTTGCAACCTGATGGAGGTCAGTATAGATGGACTAATAGAACAAGTCCCACACACTGCTAGAAGCCTAAATATTTTTTCAGAGCTAGATGCAGATAAAAAATATTTTTAATTTGCAACCTGGTGGAGATTAGTATAGATGGACTAATAGACCAAGTCCCACACACTGCTAGAAGCCTAAATATTTTTTCAGAGCTAGATGCAGAAAAAAATTATATTGAATTTGCAACCTGATGGAGGTCAGTATAGATGGACTAATATAACAAGTCCCACACACTGCTAGAAGCCTAAATATTTTTTCAGAGCTAGATGCAGATAAAAATTATTTTTAATTTGCAACCTTGTGGAGGTTAGCATAGATCGACTAATAGACCAAGTCTCACACACTCCTAGAAGCCCAAATATTTTTTCAGAGCTAGATGCAGAAAAAAATTATATTGAATTTGCAACCTGATGGAGGTCAGTATAGATGGACTAATAGAACAAGTCCCACACACTGCTCGAAGCATAAATATTTTTTCAGAGCTAGATACAGATAAAAATTATTTTTAATTTGCAACCTGGTGGAGGTTAGTATAGATGGACTAATAGACCAAGTCCCACACACTGCTAGAAGCCTAAATATTTTTTCAGAGCTTGATGCAGAAAATTTTTTTATTGAATTTGCAACCTGATGGAGGTCAGTATAGATGGACTAATAGAACAAGTCCCACACACTGCTAGAAGCCGAAATATTTTTTCAGAGCTAGATGCAGAAAAAAATTATATTGAATTTGCAACCTGATGGAGGTCAGTATAGATGGACTAATAGAACAAGTCCCACACACTGCTCGAAGCATAAATATTTTTTCAGAGCTAGATACAGATAAAAATTATTTTTAATTTGCAACCTGGTGGAGGTTAGTATAGATGGACTAATAGACCAAGTCCCACACACTGCTTAAAGCCTAAATATTTTTTCAGAGCTTGATGCAGAAAAAATTTTTATTGAATTTGCAACCTGATGGAGGTCAGTATAGATGGACTAATAGAACAAGTCCCACACACTGCTAGAAGCCGAAATATTTTTTCAGAGCTAGATGCAGAAAAAAATTATATTGAATTTGCAACCTGATGGAGGTCAGTATAGATGGACTAATAGAACAAGTCCCACACACTGCTAGAAGCTGAAATATTTTTTCAGTGCTAGATGCAGAAAAAAATTATATTGAATTTGCAACCTGATGGAGGTCAGTATAGATGGACTAATAGAACAAGTCCCATACACTGCTAGAAGCCTAAATATTTTTTCAGAGCTAGATGCAGATAAAAATCATTTTTAATTTGCAACCTTGTGGAGGTTAGTATAGATGGACTAATAGACCAAGTCCCACATTGTGCTAGAAGCCTAAATATTTTTTCAGAGCTAGATGCAGAAAAAAATTAGATTGAATTTGCAACCTGATGGAGGTCAGTATAGATGGACTAATAGAACAAGTCCCACACACTGCTAGAAGCCGAAATATTTTTTCAGAGCTAGATGCAGAAAAAAATTAGATTGAATTTGCAACCTGATGGAGGTCAGTATAGATGGACTAATAGAACAAGTCCCACACACTGCTAGAAGCCTAAATATTTTTTCAGAGCTAGATGCAGATAAAAAATATTTTTAATTTGCAACCTGGTGGAGATTAGTATAGATGGACTAATAGACCAAGTCCCACACACTGCTAGAAGCCTAAATATTTTTTCAGAGCTAGATGCAGAAAAAAATTATATTGAATTTGCAACCTGATGGAGGTCAGTACAGATGGACTAATAGAACTAGTCCCACACACTGCTAGAAGCTGAAATATTTTTTCATAGCTAGATGCAAAAAAAAATTATATTGAATTTGCAACCTGATGGAGGTCAGTATAGAAGGACTAATAGAACAAGTCCCGCAAACTGCTAGAAGCCTAAATATTTTTTCAGACCTAGATGCAGATAAAAATTATTTTTGATTTGCAACCTGGAGTAGGTTAGTATAGATGGACTAATAGACCAAGTCCCACACACTGCTAAAAGCCTAAATAATTTTTCAGAGCTAGATGCAGAAAAAAATTATATTGAATTTTGCAACCTGATGGAGGTCAGTATAGATGGATTAATAGAACTAGTCCCACACACTGCTAGAAGCTGAAATATTTTTTCAGAACCAGATGCAGAAAAAAATTATATTGAATTTGCAACCTGATGGAGGTCAGTATAGATGGACTAATAGAACAAGTCCCACACACTGCTAGAAGCCTAAATATTTTTTCAGAGCTAGATGCAGATAAAAATTATTTTTAATTTGCTACCTGGTGGAGGTTAGCATAGATGGACTAATAGACCAAGTCCCACACACTCCTAGAAGCCTAAATATTTTTTCAGAGCTAGATGCAGAAAAAAATTATATGGAATTTGCAACCTGATGGAGGTCAGTATAGATGAACTAATAGAACAAGTCCTACACACTGCTAGAAGCTGAAATATTTTTTCAGAGCTACATGCAGATAAAAATTATTTTTAATTTGCAACCTTGTGGAGGTTAGTATAGATGGACTAATAGACCAAGGCCCACACACTGCTAGAAGCCTAAATATTTTTTTCAGAGCTAGATGCAGAAAAAAATTATATTGAATTTGCAACCTGATGGAGGTCAGTATAGATTGACTAATAGAACAAGTCCCACACACTGCTAGAAGCCTAAATTTTTTTTCAGAGCTAGATGCAGATAAAAAATATTTTTAATTTGCAACCTGGTGGAGATTAGTATAGATGGACTAATAGACCAAGTCCCACACACTGCTAGAAGCTGAAATATTTTTTCAGAGCTAGATGCAGAAAAAAATTATATCGAATTTGCAACCTGATGGAGGTCAGTATAGATGGACTAATAGAACAAGTCCCACACACTGCTAGAAGCCGAAATATTTTTTCAGAGCTAGATGCAGAAAAAAATTATATTGAATTTGCAACCTGATGGAGGTCATTATAGATGGACTAGTAGAACAAGTCCCACACACAGCTAGAAGCCTAAATATTTTTTCAGAGCTAGATGCAGATAAAAATCATTTTTAATTTGCAACCTGGTGGAGGTTAGTATAGATGGACTAATAGACCAAGTCCCACACTCTGCTAGAAGCCTAAATATTTTTTCAGAGCTAGATGCAGAAAAAAATTAGACTGAATTTGCAACCTGATGGAGATCAGTATAGATGGACTAATAGAACAAGTCCCACACACTGCTAGAAGCCTAAATATTTTTTCAGAGCTAGATGCAGATAAAAATTATTTTTAATTTGCAACCTGGTGGAGGTTAGCATAGATCGACTAGTAGACCAAGTCCCACACACTCCTAGAAGCCCAAATATTTTTTCAGAGCTAGATGCAGAAAAATTATATTGGATTTGCAACCTGATGGAGGTCAGTATAGATGGACTAATAGAACAAGTCCCACACACTGCTAGAAGCTGAAATATTTTTTCAGAGCTAGATGCAGATAAAAATTATTTTTAATTTGCAACCTGGTGGAGGTTAGTATAGATGGACTAATAAACCAAGTCCCACACACTGCTAGAAGCCTAAATATTTTTTTCAGAGCTAGATGCAGAAAAAAATTATATTGAATTTGCAACCTGATGGAGGTCAGTATAGATGGACTAATAGAACATGTCCCACACATTGCTAGAAGCCTAAATATTTTTTCAGAGCTAGATGCAGAAAAAAATTATATTGAATTTGCAACCTGATGGAGGTCAGTATAGATGGACTAATAGAACAAGTCCCACACACTGCTAGAAGCATAAATATTTTTTCAGAGCTAGATACAGATAAAAATTATTTTTAATTTGCAACCTGGTGGAGGTTAGTATAGATGGACTAATAGAACAAGTCCCACACACTGCTAGAAGCCTAAATATTTTTCCAGAGCTTGATGCAGAAAAAAATTATATTGAATTTGCAACCTGATGGAGGTCAGTATAGATGGACTAATAGAACAAGTCCCACACACTGCTAGAAGCCGAAATATTTTTTCAGAGCTAGATGCAGAAAAAAATTATATTGAATTTGCAACCTGATGGAGGTCAGTATAGATGGACTAATAGAACAAGTTCCACACACTGCTAGAAGCCTAAATATTTTTCAGAGCTAGATGCAGATAAAAATCATTTTTAATTTGCAACCTTGTGGAGGTTAGTATAGATGGACTAATAGACCAAGTCCCACACACTTCTAGAAGCCTAAATATTTTTTCAGAGCTAGATGCAGAAAAAAATTATATTGAATTTGCAACCTGATGGAGGTCAGTATAGATGGACTAATAGAACAAGTCCCACACACTGCTAGAAGCTGAAATATTTTTTCAGAGTTAGATGCAGAAAAAAAATTATATTGAATTTGCAACCTGATGGAGGTCAGTATAGATGGACTAACAGAACAAGTCCCACACACTGCTAGAAGCTGAAATATTTTTTCAGAACTAGATGCAGAAAAAAATTATATTGAATTTGCAACCTGATGGAGGTCAGTATAGATGGACTAATATAACAAGTCCCACACACTGCTAGAAGCCTAAATATTTTTTCAGAGCTAGATGCAGATAAAAATTATTTTTAATTTGCAACCTTGTGGAGGTTAGCATAGATCGACTAATAGACCAAGTCTCACACAATCCTAGAAGCCCAAATATTTTTTCAGAGCTAGATGCAGAAAAAAATTATATTGAATTTGCAACCTGATGGAGGTCAGTATAGATGGACTAATAGAACAAGTCCCACACACTGCTCGAAGCATAAATATTTTTTCAGAGCTAGATACAGATAAAAATTATTTTTAATTTGCAACCTGGTGGAGGTTAGTATAGATGGACTAATAGACCAAGTCCCACACACTGCTAGAAGCTGAAATATTTTTTCAGAGTTAGATGCAGAAAAAAAATTATATTGAATTTGCAACCTGATGGAGGTCAGTATAGATGGACTAACAGAACAAGTCCCACACACTGCTAGAAGCTGAAATATTTTTTCAGAACTAGATGCAGAAAAAAATTATATTGAATTTGCAACCTGATGGAGGTCAGTATAGATGAACTAATATAACAAGTCCCACACACTGCTAGAAGCCTAAATATTTTTTCAGAGCTAGATGCAGATAAAAATTATTTTTAATTTGCAACCTTGTGGAGGTTAGCATAGATCGACTAATAGACCAAGTCTCACACAATCCTAGAAGCCCAAATATTTTTTCAGAGCTAAATGCAGAAAAAAATTATATTGAATTTGCAACCTGATGGAGGTCAGTATAGATGGACTAATAGAACAAGTCCCACACACTGCTCGAAGCATAAATATTTTTTCAGAGCTAGATACAGATAAAAATTATTTTTAATTTGCAACCTGGTGGAGGTTAGTATAGATGGACTAATAGACCAAGTCCCACACACTGCTAGAAGCCTAAATATTTTTTCAGAGCTTGATGCAGAAAATTTTTTTATTGAATTTGCAACCTGATGGAGGTCAGTATAGATGGACTAATAGAACAAGTCCCACACACTGCTAGAAGCCGAAATATTTTTTCAGAGCTAGATGCAGAAAAAAATTATATTGAATTTGCAACCTGATGGAGGTCAGTATAGATGGACTAATAGAACAAGTCCCACACACTGCTAGAAGCTGAAATATTTTTTCAGTGCTAGATGCAGAAAAAAATTATATTGAATTTGCAACCTGATGGAGGTCAGTATAGATGGACTAATAGAACAAGTCCCACACACTGCTAGAAGCCTAAATATTTTTTCAGAGCTAGATGCAGATAAAAATCATTTTTAATTTGCAACCTTGTGGAGGTTAGTATAGATGGACTAATAGACCAAGTCCCACATTGTGCTAGAAGCCTAAATATTTTTTCAGAGCTAGATGCAGAAAAAAATTATATTGAATTTGCAACCTGATGGAGGTCAGTATAGATGGACTAATAGAACAAGTCCCACACACTGCTAGAAGCTGAAATATTTTTTCAGTGCTAGATGCAGAAAAAAATTATATTGAATTTGCAACCTGATGGAGGTCAGTATAGATGGACTAATAGAACAAGTCCCACACACTGCTAGAAGCCTAAATATTTTTTCAGAGCTAGATGCAGATAAAAATCATTTTTAATTTGCAACCTTGTGGAGGTTAGTATAGATGGACTAATAGACCAAGTCCCACATTGTGCTAGAAGCCTAAATATTTTTTCAGAGCTAGATGCAGAAAAAAATTAGATTGAATTTGCAACCTGATGGAGGTCAGTATAGATGGACTAATAGAACAAGTCCCACACACTGCTAGAAGCCGAAATATTTTTTCAGAGCTAGATGCAGAAAAAAATTATATTGAATTTGCAACCTGATGGAGGTCAGTATAGATGGACTAATAGAACAAGTCCCACACACTGCTAGAAGCTGAAATACTTTTTCAGTGCTAGATGCAGAAAAAAATTATATTGAATTTGCAACCTGATGGAGGTCAGTATAGATGGACTAATAGAACAAGTCCCACACACTGCTAGAAGCCTAAATATTTGTTCAGAGCTAGATGCAGATAAAAATCATTTTTAATTTGCAACCTTGTGGAGGTTAGTATAGATGGACTAATAGACCAAGTCCCATATTGTGCTAGAAGCCTAAATATTTTTTCAGAGCTAGATGCAGAAAAAAATTAGATTGAATTTGCAACCTGATGGAGGTCAGTATAGATTGACTAATAGAACAAGTCCCACACACTGCTAGAAGCCTAAATATTTTTTCAGAGCTAGATGCAGATAAAAAATATTTTTAATTTGCAACCTGGTGGAGATTAGTATAGATGGACTAATAGACCAAGTCCCACACACTGCTAGAAGCCTAAATATTTTTTCAGAGCTAGATGCAGAAAAAAATTATACTGAATTTGCAACCTGATGGAGGTCAGTACAGATGGACTAATAGAACTAGTCCCACACACTGATAGAAGCTGAAATATTTTTTCATAGCTAGATGCAGAAAAAATTTATATTGAATTTGCAACCTGATGGAGGTCAGTATAGAAGGACTAATAGAACAAGTCCCGCAAACTGCTAGAAGCCTAAATATTTTTTCAGAGCTAGATGCAGATAAAAATTATTTTTGATTTGCAACCTGGTGGAGGTTAGTATAGATGGACTAATAGACCAAGTCCCACACACTGCTAAAAGCCTAAATATTTTTTCAGAGCTAGATGCAGAAAAAAATTATATTGAATTTTGCAACCTGATGGAGGTCAGTATAGATGGACTAATAGAACAAGTCCCACACACTGCTAGAAGCTGAAATATTTTTTCAGAACTAGATGCAGAAAAAAATTATACTGAATTTGCAACCTGATGGAGGTCAGTATAGATGGACTAATAGAACAAGTCCGACGCACTGCTAGAAGCCTAAATATTTTTTCAGAGCAAGATGCAGATAAAAATTATTTTTAATTTGCAACCTGGTGGAGGTTAGCATAGATGGACTAATAGACCAAGTCCCACAAACTCCTTGAAGCCTAAATATTTTTTCAGAGCTAGATGCAGAAAAAAATTATATGGAATTTGCAACCTGATGGAGGTCAGTATAGATGAACTAATAGAACAAGTCCTACACACTGCTAGAAGCTGAAATATTTTTTCAGAGCTAGATACAGATAAAAAATATTTTTAATTTGCAACCTGGTGGAGGTTAGTATAGATGGACTAATAGACCAAGTCCCACACACTGCTAGAAGCCTAAATATTTTTTTCAGAGCTAGATGCAGAAAAAAATTATATTGAATTTGCAACCTGATGGAGGTCAGTATAGATGGACTAATAGAACAAGTCCCACACACTGCTAGAATCTGAAATATTTTTTCAGAGCTAGATGCAGAAAAAAAATTATATTGAATTTGCAACCTGATGGAGGTCAGTATAGATGGACTAATAGAACATGTCCCACACACTGCTAGAAGCCTAAATATTTTTTCAGAGCTAGATGCAGAAAAAAAATTATATTGAATTTGCAACCTGATGGAGTTCAGTATAGATGGACTAATAGAACAAGTCCCACACACTGCTAGAAGCATAAATATTTTTTCAGAGCTAGATACAGATAAAAATTATTTTTAATTTGCAACCTGGTGGAGGTTAGTATAGATGGACTAATAGACCAAGTCCCACACACTGCTAGAAGAGTAAATATTTTTTCAGAGCTTGATGCAGAAAAAAATTATATTGAATTTGCAACCTGATGGAGGTCAGTATAGATGGACTAATAGAACAAGTCCCACACACTGCTAGAAGCCGAAATATTTTTTCAGAGCTAGATGCAGAAAAAAATTATATTGAATTTGCAACCTGATGGAGGTCAGTATAGATGGACTAATAGAATAAGTCCCACACACTGCTAGAAGCTGAAATATTTTTTCAGAGCTAGATGCAGAAAAAAATTATATTGAATTTGCAACCTGATGGAGGTCAGTATAGATGGACTAATAGAACAAGTCCCACACACTGCTAGAGGCCTAAATATTTTTTCAGAGCTAGATGCAGATAAAAATCATTTTTAATTTGCAACCTGGTGGAGGTTAGTATAGATGGACTAATAGACCAGGTCCCACATTCTGCTAGAAGCCTAAATATTTTTTCAGAGCTAGATGCAGAAAAAAATTATATTGAATTTGCAACCTGATGGAGGTCAGTATAGATGGACTAATAGAACAAGTCACACACACTGCTAGAAGCATAAATATTTTTTCAGAGCTAGATACAGATAAAAAATATTTTTAATTTGCAACCTGGTGGAGGTTAGTTAGATGGCCTAATAGACCAAGTCCCACACACTTCTAGAAGCCTAAATATTTTTTCAGAGCTTGATGCAGAAAAAAAATATATTGAATTTGCAACCTGATGGAGGTCAGTATAGATGGACTAATAGAACAAGTCCTACACACTGCTGGAAGCTGAAATATTTTTTCAGAGCTAGATGCAGATAAAAATTACTTTTAATTTGCAACCTGATGGAGGTCAGTATAGATTGACTAATACAACAAGTCGCACACACTGCTAGAAGCCTAAATATTTTTTTCAGAGCTAGATGCAGATAAAAAATATTTTTAATTTGCAACCTGGTGGAGATTAGTATAGATGGACTAATAGACCAAGTCCCACACACTGCTAGAAGCCTAAATATTTTTTCAGAGCTAGATGCAGAAAAAAATTATATTGAATTTGCAGCCTGATGGAGGTCAGTATAGATGGACTAATAGAAAAAGTCCCACACACTACTAGAAGCCTAAATATTTTTTCAGAGCTAGATGCAGAAAAAAATTATATTGAATTTGCAACCTGATGGAGGTCAGTATAGATGGACTAATAGAACAAGTCCCACACACTGCTAGAAGCTGAAATATTTTTTCAGAGTTAGATGCAGAAAAAAAATTATATTGAATTTGCAACCTGATGGAGGTCAGTATAGATGGAATAATAGAACATGTCCCACACACTGCTAGAAGCCTAAATATTTTTTCAGAGCTAGATGCAGAAAACAATTATATTGCATTTGCAACCTGATGGAGGTCAGTATAGATGGAATAATAGAACAAGTCCCACACACTGCTAGAAGCTGAAATATTTTTTCAGAACTAGATGCAGAAAAAAATTATATTGAATTTGCAACCTGATGGAGGTCAGTATAGATGGACTAATAGAACAAGTCCCACACACTGCTAGAAGCCTAAATATTTTTTCAGAGCTAGATGCAGATAAAAATTATTTTTAATTTGCAACCTGGTGGAGGTTAGCATAGATCGACTAATAGACCAAGTCCCACACACTCCTAGAAGCCCAAATATTTTTTCAGAGCTAGATGCAGAAAAAAATTATATTGAATTTGCAACCTGATGGAGGTCAGTATAGATGGACTAATAGAACAAGTCCCACACACTGCTAGAAGCTGAAATATTTTTTCAGAGCTAGATGCAGATAAAAATTATTTTTAATTTGCAACCTGGTGGAGGTTAGTATAGATGGACTAATAGACCAAGTCCCACACACTGCTAGAAGCGTAAATATTTTTTTCAGAGCTAGATGCAGAAAAAAATTATATTGAATTTGCAACCTGATGGAGGTCAGTATAGATTGACTAATAGAACAAGTCCCACACACTGCTAGAAGCCTAAATATTTTTTCAGAGCTAGATGCAGATAAAAATATTTTTAATTTGCAACCTGGTGGAGATTAGTATAGATGGACTAATAGACCAAGTCCCACACACTGCTAGAAGCCTAAATATTTTTTCAGAGCTAGATGCAGAAAAAAATTATATTGAATTTGCAACCTGATGGAGGTCAGTACAGATGGACTAATAGAATTAGTCCCACACACTGCTAGAAGCTGAAATATTTTTTCATAGCTAGATGCAGAAAAAAATTATATTGAATTTGCAACCTGATGGAGGTCAGTATAGAAGGACTAATAGAACAAGTCCCGCAAACTGCTAGAAGCCTAAATATTTTTTCAGAGCTAGATGCAGATAAAAATTATTTTTGATTTGCAACCTGGTGGAGGTTAGTATAGATGGACTAATAGACCAAGTCCCACACACTGCTAAAAGCCTAAATATTTTTTCAGAGCTAGATGAAGAAAAAAATTATATTGAATTTTGCAACCTGATGGAGGTCAGTATAGATGGACTAATAGAACAAGTCCCACACACTGCTAGAAGCTGAAATATTTTTTCAGAACTAGATGCAGAAAAAAATTATATTGAATTTGCAACCTGATGGAGGTCAGTATAGATGGACTAATAGAACAAGTCCCACACACTGCTAGAAGCCTAAATATTTTTTCAGAGCAAGATGCAGATAAAAATTATTTTTAATTTGCAACCTGGTGGAGGTTAGCATAGATGGACTAATAGACCAAGTCCCACAAACTCCTAGAAGCCTAAATATTTTTTCAGAGCTAGATGCAGAAAAAAATTATATGGAATTTGCAACCTGATGGAGGTCAGTATAGATGAACTAATAGAACAAGTCCTACACACTGCTAGAAGCTGAAATATTTTTTCAGAGCTAGATGCAGAAAAAAAATTATATTGAATTTGCAACCTGATGGAGGTCAGTATAGAAGGACTAATAGAACATGTCTCACACACTGCTAGAAGCTGAAATATTTTTTCAGAGCTAGATGCAGAAAAAAAATTATATTGAATTTGCAACCTGATGGAGGTCAGTATAGAAGGACTAATAGAACAAGTCCCGCAAACTGCTAGAAGCCTAAATATTTTTTCAGAGCTAGATGCAGATAAAAATTATTTTTGATTTGCAACCTGGTGGAGGTTAGTATAGATGGACTAATAGACCAAGTCCCACACACTGCTAAAAGCCTAAATATTTTTTCAGAGCTAGATGAAGAAAAAAATTATATTGAATTTTGCAACCTGATGGAGGTCAGTATAGATGGACTAATAGAACAAGTCCCACACACTGCTAGAAGCTGAAATATTTTTTCAGAACTAGATGCAGAAAAAAATTATATTGAATTTGCAACCTGATGGAGGTCAGTATAGATGGACTAATAGAACAAGTCCCACACACTGCTAGAAGCCTAAATATTTTTTCAGAGCAAGATGCAGATAAAAATTATTTTTAATTTGCAACCTGGTGGAGGTTAGCATAGATGGACTAATAGACCAAGTCCCACAAACTCCTAGAAGCCTAAATATTTTTTCAGAGCTAGATGCAGAAAAAAATTATATGGAATTTGCAACCTGATGGAGGTCAGTATAGATGAACTAATAGAACAAGTCCTACACACTGCTAGAAGCTGAAATATTTTTTCAGAGCTAGATGCAGAAAAAAAATTATATTGAATTTGCAACCTGATGGAGGTCAGTATAGAAGGACTAATAGAACATGTCTCACACACTGCTAGAAGCTGAAATATTTTTTCAGAGCTAGATGCAGAAAAAAAATTATATTGAATTTGCAACCTGATGGAGGTCAGTATAGATGGACTAATAGAACAAGTCCCACACACTGCTAGAAGCATAAATATTTTTTCAGAGCTAGATACAGATAAAAATTATTTTTAATTTGCAACCTGGTGGACGTTAGCATAGATCGACTAATAGACCAAGTCCCACACACTCCTAGAAGCCCAAATATTTTTTCAGAGCTAGATGCAGAAAAAAATTATATTGAATTTGCAACCTGATGGAGGTCAGTATAGATGGACTAATAGAACAAGTACCACACACTGCTAGCAGCTGAAATATTTTTTCAGAGCTAGATGCAGATAAAAATTATTTTTAATTTGCAACCTGGTGGAGGTTAGTATAGATGGACTAATAGACCAATTCCCACACACTGCTAGAAGCCTAAATATTTTTTTCAGAGCTAGATGCAGAAAAAAATTATATTGAATTTGCAACCTGATGGAGGTCAGTATAGATTGACTAATAGAACAAGTCCAACACACTGCTAGAAGCCTAAATATTTTTTCAGAGCTAGAGGCAGATAAAAATTATTTTTAATTTGCAACCTGGTGGAGGTTAGTATAGATGGACTAATAGACCAAGTCCCACACACTGCTAGAAGCCTAAATATTTTTTCAGAGCTTGATGCAGAAAAAAATTATATTGAATTTGCAACCTGATGAAGGTCAGTATAGATGGGCTAATAGAACAAGTCCCACACACTACTAGAAGCCGAAATATTTTTTCAGATTTAGATGTAGAAAAAAATTATATTGAATTTGCAACCTGATGGAGGTCAGTATAGATGGACTAATAGAACAAGTCCCACACACTGCTAGAAGCTGAAATATTTTTTCAGAGCTAGATGCAGAAAAAAATTATATTGAATTTGCAACCTGATGGAGGTCAGTATAGATGGACAAATAGAACAAGTCCCACACACTGCTAGAGGCCTAAATATTTTTTCAGAGCTAGATGCAGATAAAAATAATTTTTAATTTGCAACCTGGTGGAGGTTAGTATAGATGGACTAATAGACCAGGTCCCACATTCTGCTAGAAGCCTAAATATTTTTTCAGAGCTAGATGCAGAAAAAAATTAGATTGAATTTGCAACCTGATGGAGGTCAGTATAGATGGACTAATAGAACAAGTCCCACACACTGCTAGAAGCCTAAATATTTTTTCAGAGCTAGATGCAGATAAAAATTATTTTTAATTTGCAACCTGGTGGAGGTTAGTATAGATGGACTAATAGACCAAGTCCCACACACTGCTAGAAGCCTAAATATTTTTTCAGAGCTAGATGCAGAAAAAAATTATATTGAATTTGCAACCTGATGGAGGTCAGTATAGATGGACTAATAGAACAAGTCCCACACACTGCTAGAAGCTTAAATATTTTTTCAGAGCTAGATGCAGAAAAAAAATTATATTGAATTTGCAACCTGATGGAGGTCAGTATAGATGGACTAATAGAACATGTCCCACACACTGCTAGAAGCCTAAATATTTTTTCAGAGCTAGATGCAGAAAAAAATTATATTGAATTTGCAACCTGATGGAGGTCAGTATAGATGGACTAATAGAACAAGTCACACACACTGCTAGAAGCATAAATATTTTTTCAGAGCTAGATACAGATAAAAAATATTTTTAATTTGCAACCTGGTGGAGGTTAGTTAGATGGCCTAATAGACCAAGTCCCACACACTGCTAGAAGCCTAAATATTTTTTCAGAGCTTGATGCAGAAAAAAATTATATTGAATTTGCAACCTAATGGAGGTCAGTATAGATGGACTAATAGAACAAGTCCTACACACTGCTGGAAGCTGAAATATTTTTTCAGAGCTAGATGCAGATAAAAATTACTTTTAATTTGCAACCTGGTGGAGGTTAGTATAGATGGACTAATAGACCAAGTCCCACACACTGCTAGAAACCTAAATATTTTTTCAGAGTTAGATGCAGAAAAAAATTATATTGAATTTGCAACCTGATGGAGGTCAGTATAGATGGAGTAATAGAACAAGTCCCACACACTGCTAGAAGCTGAAATATTTTTTCAGAGCTAGATGCAGAAAAAAATTATATTGAATTTGCAACCTGATGGAGGTCAGTATAGATTGACTAATAGAACAAGTCCCACACACTGCTAGAAGCCTAAATATTTTTTTCAGAGCTAGATGCAGATAAAAAATATTTTTAATTTGCAACCTGGTGGAGATTAGTATAGCTGGACTAATAGACCAAGTCCCACACACTGCTAGAAGCCTAAATATTTTTTCAGAGCTAGATGCAGAAAAAAATTATATTGAATTTGCAACCTGATGGAGGTCAGTATAGATGGACTAATAGAACAAGTCCCACACACTGCTAGAAGCTGAAATATTTTTTCAGAGTTAGATACAGAAAAAAAATTATATTGAATTTGCAACCTGATGGAGGTCAGTATAGATGGAATAATAGAACATGTCACACACACTGCTAGAAGCCGAAATATTTTTTCAGAGCTAGATGCAGAAAACAATCATATTGCATTTGCAACCTGATGGAGGTCAGTATAGATGGAATAATAGAACAAGTCCCACACACTGCTGGAAGCTGAAATATTTTTTCAGAGCTAGATGCAGATAAAAATTATTTTTAATTTGCAACCTGGTGGACGTTAGCATAGATCGACTAATAGACCAAGTCCCACACACTCCTAGAAGCCCAAATATTTTTTCAGAGCTAGATGCAGAAAAAAATTATATTGAATTTGCAACCTGATGGAGGTCAGTATAGATGGACTAATAGAACAAGTACCACACACTGCTAGCAGCTGAAATATTTTTTCAGAGCTAGATGCAGATAAAAATTATTTTTAATTTGCAACCTGGTGGAGGTTAGTATAGATGGACTAATAGACCAATTCCCACACACTGCTAGAAGCCTAAATATTTTTTTCAGAGCTAGATGCAGAAAAAAATTATATTGAATTTGCAACCTGATGGAGGTCAGTATAGATTGACTAATAGAACAAGTCCAACACACTGCTAGAAGCCTAAATATTTTTTCAGAGCTAGAGGCAGATAAAAATTATTTTTAATTTGCAACCTGGTGGAGATTAGTATAGCTGGACTAATAGACCAAGTCCCACACACTGCTAGAAGCCTAAATATTTTTTCAGAGCTAGATGCAGAAAAAAATTATATTGAATTTGCAACCTGATGGAGGTCAATATAGATGGACTAATAGAACAAGTCCCACACACTGCTAGAAGCTGAAATATTTTTTCAGAGTTAGATACAGAAAAAAAATTATATTGAATTTGCAACCTGATGGAGGTCAGTATAGATGGAATAATAGAACATGTCCCACACACTGCTAGAAGCCGAAATATTTTTTCAGAGCTAGATGCAGAAAACAATTATATTGCATTTGCAACCTGATGGAGGTCAGTATAGATGGAATAATAGAACAAGTCCCACACACTGCTGGAAGCTGAAATATTTTTTCAGAGCTAGATGCAGATAAAAATTATTTTTAATTTGCAACCTGGTGGACGTTAGCATAGATCGACTAATAGACCAAGTCCCACACACTCCTAGAAGCCCAAATATTTTTTCAGAGCTAGATGCAGAAAAAAATTATATTGAATTTGCAACCTGATGGAGGTCAGTATAGATGGACTAATAGAACAAGTACCACACACTGCTAGCAGCTGAAATATTTTTTCAGAGCTAGATGCAAATAAAAATTATTTTTAATTTGCAACCTGGTGGAGGTTAGTATAGATGGACTAATAGACCAATTCCCACACACTGCTAGAAGCCTAAATATTTTTTTCAGAGCTAGATGCAGAAAAAAATTATATTGAATTTGCAACCTGATGGAGGTCAGTATAGATTGACTAATAGAACAAGTCCAACACACTGCTAGAAGCCTAAATATTTTTTCAGAGCTAGAGGCAGATAAAAATTATTTTTAATTTGCAACCTGGTGGAGGTTAGTATAGATGGACTAATAGACCAAGTCCCACACACTGCTAGAAGCCTAAATATTTTTTCAGAGCTTGATGCAGAAAAAAATTATATTGAATTTGCAACCTGATGGAGGTCAGTATAGATGGGCTAAAAGAACAAGTCCCACACACTACTAGAAGCCGAAATATTTTTTCAGATTTAGATGTAGAAAAAAATTATATTGAATTTGCAACCTGATGGAGGTCAGTATAGATGGACAAATAGAACAAGTCCCACACACTGCTAGAGGCCTAAATATTTTTTCAGAGCTAGATGCAGATAAAAATCATTTTTAATTTGCAACCTGGTGGAGGTTAGTATAGATGGACTAATAGACCAGGTCCCACATTCTGCTAGAAGCCTAAATATTTTTTCAGAGCTAGATGCAGAAAAAAATTAGATTGAATTTGCAACCTGATGGAGGTCAGTATAGATGGACTAATAGAACAAGTCCCACACACTGCTAGAAGCCTAAATATTTTTTCAGAGCTAGATGCAGATAAAAATTATTTTTAATTTGCAACCTGGTGGAGGTCAGTATAGATGGACTAATAGACCAAGTCCCACACACTGCTAGAAGCCTAAATATTTTTTCAGAGCTAGATGCAGAAAAAAATTATATTGAATTTGCAACCTGATGGAGGTCAGTATAGATGGACTAATAGAACAAGTCCCACACACTGCTAGAAGCTGAAATATTTTTTCAGAGCTAGATGCAGAAAAAAAATTATATTGAATTTGCAACCTGATGGAGGTCAGTATAGATGGACTAATAGAACATGTCCCACACACTGCTAGAAGCCTAAATATTTTTTCAGAGCTAGATGCAGAAAAAAATTATATTGAATTTGCAACCTGATGGAGGTCAGTATAGATGGACTAATAGAACAAGTCACACACACTGCTAGAAGCATAAATATTTTTTCAGAGCTAGATACAGATGAAAAATATTTTTAATTTGCAACCTGGTGGAGGTTAGTTAGATGGCCTAATAGACCAAGTCCCACACACTGCTAGAAGCCTAAATATTTTTTCAGAGCTTGATGCAGAAAAAAATTATATTGAATTTGCAACCTAATGGAGGTCAGTATAGATGGACTAATAGAACAAGTCCTACACACTGCTGGAAGCTGAAATATTTTTTCAGAGCTAGATGCAGATAAAAATTACTTTTAATTTGCAACCTGGTGGAGGTTAGTATAGATGGACTAATAGACCAAGTCCCACACACTGCTAGAAACCTAAATATTTTTTCAGAGTTAGATGCAGAAAAAAATTATATTGAATTTGCAACCTGATGGAGGTCAGTATAGATGGAGTAATAGAACAAGTCCCACACACTGCTAGAAGCTGAAATATTTTTTAAGAGCTAGATGCAGAAAAAAATTATATTGAATTTGCAACCTGATGGAGGTCAGTATAGATTGACTAATAGAACAAGTCCCACACACTGCTAGAAGCCTAAATATTTTTTTCAGAGCTAGATGCAGATAAAAAATATTTTTAATTTGCAACCTGGTGGAGATTAGTATAGCTGGACTAATAGACCAAGTCCCACACACTGCTAGAAGCCTAAATATTTTTTCAGAGGTAGATGCAGAAAAAAATTATATTGAATTTGCAACCTGATGGAGGTCAGTATAGATGGACTAATAGAACAAGTCCCACACACTGCTAGAAGCTGAAATATTTTTTCAGAGTTAGATGCAGAAAAAAAATTATATTGAATTTGCAACCTGATGGAGGTCAGTATAGTTGGAATAATAGAACATGTCCCACACACTGCTAGAAGCCTAAATATTTTTTCAGAGCTAGATGCAGAAAACAATTATATTGCATTTGCAACCTGATGGAGGTCAGTATAGATGGAATAATAGAACAAGTCCCACACACTGCTAGAAGCTGAAATATTTTTTCAGAGCTAGATGCAGATAAAAATTATTTTTAATTTGCAACCTGGTGGAGGTTAGCATAGATCGACTAATAGACCAAGTCCCACACACTCCTAGAAGCCCAAATATTTTTTCAGAGCTAGATGCAGAAAAAAATTATATTGAATTTGCAACCTGATGGAGGTCAGTATAGATGGACTAATAGAACAAGTCCCACACACTGCTAGAAGCTGAAATATTTTTTCAGAGCTAGATGCAGATAAAAATTATTTTTAATTTGCAACCTGGTGGAGGTTAGTATAGATGGACTAATAGACCAAGTCCCACACACTGCTAGAAGCCTAAATATTTTTTTCAGAGCTAAATGCAGAATAAAATTATATTGAATTTGCAACCTGATGGAGGTCAGTAGAGATTGACTAATAGAACAAGTCCCACACACTGCTAGAAGCCAAAATATTTTTTCAGAGCTAGATGCAGATAAAAAATATTTTTAATTTGCAAACTGGTGGAGATTAGTATAGATGGACTAATAGACCAAGTCCCACACACTGCTAGAAGCCTAAATATTTTTTCAGAGCTAGATGCAGAAAAAAATTATATTGAATTTGCAACCTGATGGAGGTCAGTATAGATGGACTAATAGACCAAGTCCCACACACTGCTAGAAGCCTAAATATTTTTTCAGAGCTAGACGCAGAAAAAAATTATATTGAATTTGCAACCTGATGGAGGTCAGTATAGATGGACTAATAGAAAAAGTCCCACACACTGCTAGAAGCTGAAATATTTTTTCTGAGTTAGATGCAGAAAAAAAATTATATTGAATTTGCAACCTGATGGAGGTCAGTATAGATGGACTAATAGACCAAGTCCCACACACTGCTAGAAGCCTAAATATTTTTTCAGAGCTAGACGCAGAAAAAAATTATATTGAATTTGCAACCTGATGGAGGTCAGTATAGATGGACTAATAGAAAAAGTCCCACACACTGCTAGAAGCTGAAATATTTTTTCTGAGTTAGATGCAGAAAAAAAATTATATTGAATTTGCAACCTGATGGAGGTCAGTATAGATGGACTAATAGAACATGTCCCACACAATGCTAGAAGCCTATATATTTTTTCAGAGCTAGATGCAGAAAAAAATTATAT
The DNA here is from genome assembly GCF_046119375.1 of Phyllobates terribilis. Taxonomy (NCBI): domain Eukaryota; kingdom Metazoa; phylum Chordata; class Amphibia; order Anura; family Dendrobatidae; genus Phyllobates; species Phyllobates terribilis. Next base: position 53,022,677 of record NW_027362768.1, on the reverse strand, counting down.
TGAATTTGCAACCTGATGGAGGTCAGTATAGATGGACTAATAGAACAAGTCCCACACACTGCTAGAAGCTGAAATATTTTTTCAGAGCTAGATGCAGAAAAAAAATATATTGAATTTGCAACCTGATGGAGGTCAGTATAGATGGACTAATAGAACAAGTCCCACACACAGCTAGAAGCCTAAATATTTTTTCAGAGCTAGATGCAGATAAAAATCATTTTTAATTTGCAACCTGGTGGAGGTTAGTATAGATGGACTAATAGACCAAGTCCCACACTCTGCTAGAAGCCTAAATATTTTTCAGAGCTAGATGCAGAAAAAAATTAGATTGAATTTGCAACCTGATGGAGGTCAGTATAGATTGACTAATAGAACAAGTCCGACACACTGCTAGAAGCCTAAATATTTTTTCAGAGCTAGATGCAGATAAAAAATATTTTTAATTTGCAACCTGGTGGAGATTAGTATAGATGGACTAATAGACCAAGTCCCACACTCTGCTAGAAGCCTAAATATTTTTTCAGAGTTAGATGCAGAAAAAATTATATTGAATTTGCAACCTGATGGAGGTCAGTATAGATGGTCTAATAGAACAAGTCCCACACACTGCTAGAAGCTGAAATATTTTTTCAGACTTATATGCAGAAAAAAAATTATATTGAATTTGCAACCTGATGGAGGTCAGTATAGGTGGAATAATAGAACATGTCCCACACACTGCTAGAAGCCTAAATATTTTTTCAGAGCTAGATGCAGAAAACAATTATATTGCATTTGCAACCTGATGTAGGTCAGTATAGATGTAATAACAGAACAAGTCCCACACACTGCTAGAAGCTGAAATATTTTTTCAGAACTAGATGCAGAAAAAAATTATATTGAATTTGCAACCTGATGGAGGTCAGTATAGATGGACTAATAGAACAAGTCCCACACACTGCTAGAAGCCTAAATCTTTTTTCAGAGCTAAATGCAGATAAAAATTATTTTTAATTTGCAACCTGGTGGAGGTTAGCATAGATCGACTAATAGACCAAGTCCCACACACTCCTAGAAGCCCAAATATTTTTTCAGAGCTAGATGCAGAAAAAAATTATATTGAATTTGCAACCTGATGGAGTTCAGTATAGATGGACTAATAGAACAAGTCCCACACACTGCTAGAAGCTGAAATATTTTTTCAGAGCTAGATGCAGATAAAAAATATTTTTAATTTGCAACCTGGTGGAGGTTAGTTAGATGGCCTAATAGACCAAGTCCCACACACTGCTAGAAGCCTAAATATTTTTTCAGAGCTTGATGCAGAAAAAAATTATATTGAGTTTGCAACCTAATGGAGGTCAGTATAGATGGACTAATAGAACAAGTCCTACACACTGCTGGAAGCTGAAATATTTTTTCAGAGCTAGATGCAGATAAAAAATATTTTTAATTTGCAACCTGGTGGAGATTAGTATAGATGGACTAATAGACCAAGTCCCACACACTGCTAGAAGCCTAAATATTTTTTCAGAGCTAGATGCAGAGAAAAAATTATATTGAATTTGCAACCTGATGGAGGTCAGTATAGATGGATTAATAGAATAAGTCCCACACACTGCTAGAAGCATAAATATTTTTTCAGAGCTAGATACAGATAAAAATTATTTTTAATTTGCAACCTGGTGGAGGTTAGTATAGATGGACTAATAGACCAAGTCCCACACACTGCTAGAAGCCTAAATATTTTTTCAGAGCTTGATGCAGAAAAAAATTATATTGAATTTGCAACCTGATGGAGGTCAGTATAGATGGACTAATAGAACAAGTCCCACACACTGCTAGAAGCCGAAATATTTTTTCAGAGCTAGATGCAGATAAAAATTATATTGAATTTGCAACCTGATGGAGGTCAGTATAGATGGACTAATAGAACATGTCCCACACACTGCTAGAAGCCTAAATATTTTTTCAGAGCTAGATGCAGAGAAAAAATTATATTGAATTTGCAACCTGATGGAGGTCAGTATAGATGGATTAATAGAATAAGTCCCACACACTGCTAGAAGCATAAATATTTTTTCAGAGCTAGATACAGATAAAAATTATTTTTAATTTGCAACCTGGTGGAGGTTAGTATAGATGGACTAATAGACCAAGTCCCACACACTGCTAGAAGCCTAAATATTTTTTCAGAGCTTGATGCAGAAAAAAATTATATTGAATTTGCAACCTGATGGAGGTCAGTATAGATGGACTAATAGAACAAGTCCCACACACTGCTAGAAGCCGAAATATTTTTTCAGAGCTAGATGCAGATAAAAATTATATTGAATTTGCAACCTGATGGAGGTCAGTATAGATGGACTAATAGAACAAATCCCACACACTGCTAGAAGCTGAAATATTTTTTCAGAGCTAGATGCAGAAAAAAATTATATTGAATTTGCAACCTGATGGAGGTCAGTATAGATGGACTAATAGAACAAGTCCCACACACTACTAGAGGCCTAAATATTTTTTCAGAGACAGATGCAGATAAAAATCATTTTTAATTTGCAACCTGGTGGAGGTTAGTATAGGTGGACTAATAGACCAGGTCCCACATTCTGCTAGAAGCCTAAATATTTTTTCAGAGCTAGATGCAGAAAAAAATTAGATTGAATTTGCAACCTGATGGAGCTCAGTATAGATGGACGAATAGAACAAGTCCCACACACTGCTAGAAGCCTAAATATTTTTTCAGAGCTAGATGCAGATAAAAATTATTTTTAATTTGCAACCTGGTGGAGGTTAGTATAGATGGACTAATAGACCAAGTCCCACACACTGCTAGAAGCCTAAATATTTTTTTCAGAGCTAGATGCAGAAAAAAATTATATTGAATTTGCAACCTGATGGAGGTCAGTATAGATGGACTAACAGAACAAGTCCCACACACTGCTAGAAGCTGAAATATTTTTTCAGAGCTAGATGCAGAAAAAAAATTATATTGAATTTGCAACCTGATGGAGGTCAGTATAGATGGACTAATAGAACATGTCCCACACACTGCTAGAAGCCTAAATATTTTTTCAGAGCTAGATGCAGAAAAAAAATGTATTGAATTTGCAACCTGATGGAGGTCAGTATAGATGGACAAATAGAACAAGTCCCACACACTGCTAGAAACATAAATATTTTTTCAGAGATAGATACAGTTAAAAAATATATTTAATTTGCAACCTGGTGGAGGTTAGTTAGATGGCCTAATAGACCAAGTCCCACACACTGCTAGAAGCCTAAATATTTTTTCAGAGCTTGATGCAGAAAAAAATTATATTGAGTTTGCAACCTAATGGAGGTCAGTATAGATGGACTAATAGAACAAGTCCTACACACTGCTGGAAGCTGAAATATTTTTTCAGAGCTAGATGCAGATAAAAAATATTTTTAATTTGCAACCTGGTGGAGATTAGTATAGATGGACTAATAGACCAAGTCCCACACACTGCTAGAAGCCTAAATATTTTTTCAGAGCTAGATGCAGAGAAAAAATTATATTGAATTTGCAACCTGATGGAGGTCAGTATAGATGGATTAATAGAATAAGTCCCACACACTGCTAGAAGCATAAATATTTTTTCAGAGCTAGATACAGATAAAAATTATTTTTAATTTGCAACCTGGTGGAGGTTAGTATAGATGGACTAATAGACCAAGTCCCACACACTGCTAGAAGCCTAAATATTTTTTCAGAGCTTGATGCAGAAAAAAATTATATTGAATTTGCAACCTGATGGAGGTCAGTATAGATGGACTAATAGAACAAGTCCCACACACTGCTAGAAGCCGAAATATTTTTTCAGAGCTAGATGCAGATAAAAATTATATTGAATTTGCAACCTGATGGAGGTCAGTATAGATGGACTAATAGAACAAGTCCCACACACTGCTAGAAGCTGAAATATTTTTTCAGAGCTAGATGCAGAAAAAAATTATATTGAATTTGCAACCTGATGGAGGTCAGTATAGATGGACTAATAGAACAAGTCCCACACACTACTAGAGGCCTAAATATTTTTTCAGAGACAGATGCAGATAAAAATCATTTTTAATTTGCAACCTGGTGGAGGTTAGTATAGGTGGACTAATAGACCAGGTCCCACATTCTGCTAGAAGCCTAAATATTTTTTCAGAGCTAGATGCAGAAAAAAATTAGATTGAATTTGCAACCTGATGGAGGTCAGTATAGATGGACGAATAGAACAAGTCCCACACACTGCTAGAAGCCTAAATATTTTTTCAGAGCTAGATGCAGATAAAAATTATTTTTAATTTGCAACCTGGTGGAGGTTAGTATAGATGGACTAATAGACCAAGTCCCACACACTGCTAGAAGCCTAAATATTTTTTTCAGAGCTAGATGCAGAAAAAAATTATATTGAATTTGCAACCTGATGGAGGTCAGTATAGATGGACTAATAGAACAAGTCCCACACACTGCTAGAAGCTGAAATATTTTTTCAGAGCTAGATGCAGAAAAAAAATTATATTGAATTTGCAACCTGATGGAGGTCAGTATAGATGGACTAATAGAACATGTCCCACACACTGCTAGAAGCCTAAATATTTTTTCAGAGCTAGATGCAGAAAAAAAATGTATTGAATTTGCAACCTGATGGAGGTCAGTATAGATGGACAAATAGAACAAGTCCCACACACTGCTAGAAACATAAATATTTTTTCAGAGATAGATACAGTTAAAAAATATTTTTAATTTGCAACCTGGTGGAGGTTAGTTAGATGGCCTAATAGACCAAGTCCCACACACTGCTAGAAGCCTAAATATTTTTTCAGAGCTTGATGCAGAAAAAAATTATATTGAGTTTGCAACCTGATGGAGGTCAGTATAGATGGACTAAAAGAACAAGTCCCACACACTGCTAGAAGCCTAAATATTTTTTCAGAGCTAGATGCAGAAAAAAATTATATTGAATTTGCAACCTGATGGAGGACAGTATAGATGGACTAATAGAACAAGTCCCACACACTGCTAGAAGCTGAAATATTTTTTCAGAGTTAGATGCAGAAAAAAAATTATATTGAATTTGCAACCTGATGGAGGTCAGTATAGATGGAATAATAGAACATGTCCCACACACTGCTAGAAGCCTAAATATTTTTTCAGAGCTAGATGCAGAAAACAATTATATTGCATTTGCAACCTGATGGAGGTCAGTATAGATGGAATAATAGAACAAGTCCCACACACTGCTAGAAGCTGAAATATTTTTTCAGAACTAGATGCAGAAAAAAATTATATTGAATTTGCAACCTGATGGAGGTCAGTATAGATGGACTAATAGAACAAGTCCCACACACTGCTAGAAGCCTAAATATTTTTTCAGAGCTAGATGCAGATAAAAATTATTTTTAATTTGCAACCTGGTGGAGGTTAGCATAGATCAACTAATAGACCAAGTCCCACACACTCCTAGAAGCCCAAATATTTTTTCAGAGCTAGATGCAGAAAAAAATTATATTGAATTTGCAACCTGATGGAGGTCAGTATAGATGGACTAATAGAACAAGTCCCACACACTGCTAGAAGCTGAAATATTTTTTCAGAGCTGGATGCAGATAAAAATTATTTTTAATTTGCAACCTGGTGGAGGTTAGTATAGATGGACTAATAGACCAAGTCCCACACACTGCTAGAAGCCTAAATATTTTTTTCAGAGCTAGATGCAGAAAAAAATTATATTGAATTTGCAACCTGATGGAGGTCAGTTTAGATGGACTAACAGAACAAGTCCCACACACTGCTAGAAGCTGAAATATTTTTTCAGAGCTAGATGCAGAAAAAAAATTATATTGAATTTGCAACCTGATGGAGGTCAGTATAGATGGACTAATAGAACAAGTCCCACACACTGCTAGAAGCCTAAATATTTTTTCAGAGCTAGATGCAGAAAAAAATTATATTGAATTTGCAACCTGATGGAGGTCAGTATAGATGGACTAATAGAACAAGTCCCACACACTGCTAGAAGCCTAAATATTTTTTCAGAGCTAGATGCAGATATAAATCATTTTAATTTGCAACCTTGTGGAGGTTAGTATAGATGGACTAATAGACGAAGTCCCACATTGTGCTAGAAGCCTAAATATTTTTTCAGAGTTAGATGCAGAAAAAAATTAGATTGAATTTGCAACCTGATGGAGGTCAGTATAGATTGACTAATAGAACAAGTCCCACACACTGCTAGAAGTCTAAATATTTTTTCAGAGCTAGATGCAGAAAAAAATTATATTGAATTTGCAACCTGATGGAGGTCAGTATAGATGGACTAATAGAACAAGTCCCACACACTGCTAGAAGCATAAATATTTTTTCAGAGCTAGATACAGATAAAAATTATTTTTAATTTGCAACCTGGTGGAGGTTAGTATAGATGGACTAATAGAACAAGTCCCACACAGTGCTAGAAGCCCAAATATTTTTTCACAGCTTGATGCAGAAAAAAATTATATTGAACTTGCAACCTGATGGAGGTCAGTATAGATGGACTAATAGAACAAGTCCCACACACTGCTAGAAGCTGAAATATTTTTTCAGAGCTAGATGCAGAAAAAAATTATATTGAATTTGCAACCTGATGGAGGTCAGTATAGATGGACTAATAGAACAAGTCCCACACACTGCTAGAAGCCTAAATATTTTTTCAGAGCTAGATGCAGATAAAAATCATTTTTAATTTGCTACATTGTGGAGGTTAGTATAGATGGACTAATAGACGAAGTCCCACATTGTGCTAGAAGCCTAAATATTTTTTCAGAGCTAGATGCAGAAAAAAATTATATTGAATTTGCAACCTGATGGAGGTCAGAATAGATGAACTAATAGAACAAGTCCTACACACTGCTAGAAGCTGAAATATTTTTTCAGAGCTAGATGCAGATAAAAATTATTTTTAATTTGCAACCTGGTGGAGGTTAGTATAGATAGACTAATAGACCAAGTCCCACACACTACTAGAAGCCTAAATATTTTTTTCAGAGCTAGATGCAGAAAAAAATTATATTGAATTTGCAACCTGATGGAGGTCAGTATAGATGGAGTAATAGAACAAGTCCCACACACTGCTAGAAGCTGAAATATTTTTTCAGAGCTAGATGCAGAAAAAAATTATATTGAATTTGCAACCTGATGGAGGTCAGTATAGATTGACTAATAGAACAAGTCCCACACACTGCTAGAAGCCTAAATATTTTTTCAGAGCTAGATGTAGAAAAAAAATTATATTGAATTTGCAACCTGATGGAGGTCAGTATAGATGGACTAATAGAACATGTCCCACACACTGCTAGAAGCCTAAATATTTTTTCAGAGCTAGATGCAGAAAAAAAATTATATTGAATTTGCAACCTGATGGAGGTCAGTATAGATGGACTAATAAAACAAGTCCCACACACTGCTAGAAGCATAAATATTTTTTCAGAGCTAGATACAGATAAAAATTATTTTTAATTTGCAACCTGGTGAAGGTTAGTATAGAAGGACTAATAGACCAAGTCCCACACACTGCTAGAAGCCTAAATATTTTTTCAGAGCTAGATGCAGAAAAAAATTATATTGAATTTGCAACCTGATGGAGGTCAGTATAGATGGACTAATAGAACAAGTCCCACACACTGCTAGAAGCTGAAATATTTTTTCAGAGCTAGATGAGGAAAAAAAATTATATTGAATTTGCAACCTGATGGAGGTCAGTATAGATGGACTAATAGAACATGTCCCACACACTGCTAGAAGCCTAAATATTTTTTCAGAGCTAGATGCAGAAAAAAAATATATTGAATTTGCAACCTGATGGAGGTCAGTATAGTTGGACTAATAGAACAAGTCACACACACTGCTAGAAGCATAAATATTTTTTCAGAGCTAGATACAGATAAAAATTATTTTTAATTTGCAACCTGGTGGAGGTTAGTATAGAAGGACTAATAGACCAAGTCCCACACACTGCTAGAATCCTAAATATTTTTTCAGAGCTTGATGCAGAAAAAAATTATATTGAATTTGCAACCTAATGGAGGTCAGTATAGATGGACTAAGAGAACAAGTCCTACACACTGCTGGAAGCTGAAATATTTTTTCAGAGCTAGATGCAGATAAAAATTACTTTTAATTTGCAACCTGGTGGAGGTTAGTATAGATGGACAAATAGACCCAGTCCCACACACTGCTAGAAACCTAAATATTTTTTCAGAGTTAGATGCAGAAAAAAATTATATTGAATTTGCAACCTGATGGAGGTCAGTATAGATGGAGTAATAGAACAAGTCCCACACACTGCTAGAAGCTGAAATATTTTTTCAGAGCTAGATGCAGAAAAAAATTATATTGAATTTGCAACCTGATGGAGGTCAGTATAGATTGACTGATAGAACAAGTCCCACACACTGCTAGAAGCCTAAATATTTTTTCAGAGCTAGATGCAGATAAAAAATATTTTTAATTTGCAACCTGGTGGAGATTAGTATAGATGGACTAATAGAACAAGTCCCACACACTGCTAGAAGCCTAAATATTTTTTCAGAGCTAGATGCAGAAAAAAATTATATTGAATTTGCAACCTGATGGAGGTCAGTATAGATGGACTAATAGAACAAGTCCCACACACTGCTAGAAGCCTAAATATTTTTTCAGAGCTAGATGCAGAAAAAAATTATATTGAATTTGCAACCTGATGGAGGTCAGTATAGATGGACTAATAGAACAAGTCCCACACACTGCTAGAAGCTGAAATATTTTTTCAGAGTTAGATGCCGAAAAAAAATTATATTGAATTTGCAACCTGATGGAGGTCAGTATAGATGGAATAATAGAACATGTCCCACACACTGGTAGAAGCCTAAATATTTTTTCAGAGCTAGATGCAGAAAACAATTATATTGCATTTGCAACCTGATGGAGGTCAGTATAGATGGAATAATAGAACAAGTCCCACACACTGCTAGAAGCTGAAATATTTTTTCAGAACTAGATGCAGAAAAAAATTATATTGAATTTGCAACCTGATGGAGGTCAGTATAGATGGACTAATAGAACAAGTCCCACACACTGCTAGAAGCCTAAATATTTTTTCAGAGCTAGATGCAGATAAAAATTATTTTTAATTTGCAACCTGGTGGAGGTTAGCATAGATCGAATAATAGACCAAGTCCCACACACTCCTAGAAGCCCAAATATTTTTTCAAAGCTAGATGCAGAAAAAAATTATATTGAATTTGCAACCTGATGGAGGTCAGTATAGATGGACTAATAGAACAAGTCCCACACACTGCTAGAAGCTGAAATATTTTTTCAGAGCTAGATGCAGATAAAAATTATTTTTAATTTGCAACCTGGTGGAGGTTAGTATAGATGGACTAATAGACCAAATCCCACACACTGCTAGAAGCCTAAATATTTTTTTCAGAGCTAGATGCAGAAAAAAATTACATTGAATTTGCAACCTGATGGAGGTCAGTTTAGATGGACTAATAGAATAAGTCCCACACACTGCTAGAAGCTGAATTATTTTTTCAGAGCTAGATGCAGAAAAAAAATTATATTGAATTTGAAACCTGATGGAGGTCAGTATAGAAGGACTAATAGAACAAGTCCCGCAAACTGCTAGAAGCCTAAATATTTTTTCAGAGCTAGATGCAGAAAAAAAATTATATTGAATTTGCAACCTGATGGAGGTCAGTATAGATGGACTAATAAAACAAGTCCCACACACTGCTAGAAGCATAAATATTTTTTCAGAGCTAGATACAGATAAAAATTATTTTTAATTTGCAACCTGGTGGAGGTTAGTATAGAAGGACTAATAGACCAAGTCCCACACACTGCTAGAAGCCTAAATATTTTTTCAGAGCTTGATGCAGAAAAAAATTATAATGAATTTGCAACCTGATGGAGGTCAGTATAGATGGACTAATAGAACAAGTCCCACACACTGCTAGAAGCCGAAATATTTTTTCAGAGCTAGATGCAGAAAAAAATTATATTGAATTTGCAACCTGATGGAGGTCAGTATCGATGGACTAATAGAACAAGTCCCACACACTGCTAGAAGCTGAAATATTTTTTCAGAGCTAGATGCAGAAAAAAAATTATATTGAATTTGCAACCTGATGGAGGTCAGTATAGATGGACTAATAGAACATGTCCCACACACTGCTAGAAGCCTAAATATTTTTTCAGAGCTAGATGCAGAAAAAAAATATATTGAATTTGCAACCTGATGGAGGTCAGTATAGATGGACTAATAGAACAAGTCACACACACTGCTAGAAGCATAAATATTTTTTCAGAGCTAGATAGAGATAAAAAATATTTTTAATTTGCAACCTTCGGGAGGTTAGTTAGATGGCCTAATAGACCAAGTCCCACACACTGCTAGAAGAATAAATATTTTTTCAGAGCTTGATGCAGAAAAAAATTATATTGAATTTGCAACCTAATGGAGGTCAGTATAGATGGACTAATAGAACAAGTCCTACACACTGCTGGAAGCTGAAATATTTTTTCAGAGCTAGATGCAGATAAAAATTACTTTTAATTTGCAACCTGGTGGAGGTTAGTATAGATGGACTAATAGACCCAGTCCCACACACTGCTAGAAACCTAAATATTTTTTCAGAGTTAGATGCAGAAAAAAATTATATTGAATTTGCAACCTGATGGAGGTCAGTATAGATGGAGTAATAGAACAAGTCCCACACACTGCTAGAAGCTGAAATATTTTTTCAGAGCTAGATGCAGAAAAAAATTATATTGAATTTGCAACCTGATGGAGGTCAGTATAGATTGACTAATAGAACAAGTCCCACACACTGCTAGAAGCCTAAATATTTTTTCAGAGCTAGATGCAGATAAAAATTATTTTTAATTTGCAACCTGGTGGAGGTTAGCATAGATGGACTAATAGACCAAGTCCCACACACTCCTAGAAGCCTAAATATTTTTTCAGAGCTAGATGCAGAAAAAAATTATATGGAATTTGCAACCTGATGGAGGTCAGTATAGATGAACTAATAGTACAAGTCCTACACACTGCTAGAAGCTGAAATATTTTTTCAGAGCTAGATGCAGATAAAAATTATTTTTAATTTGCAACCTGGTGGAGGTTAGTATAGATGGACTAATAAAACAAGTCCCACACACTGCTAGAAGCCTGAATATTTTTTTCAGAGCTAGATGCAGAAAAAAATTATATTGAATTTGCAACCTGATGGAGGTCAGTATAGATGGACTAATAGAACATGTCCCAAACACTGCTAGAAGCCTAAATATTTTTTCAGAGCTAGATGCAGAAAAAAATATATATTGAATTTGCAACCTGATGGAGGTCAGAATAGATGGACTAATAAAACAAGTCCCACACACTGCTAGAAGCATAAATATTTTTTCAGAGCTAGATACAAATAAAAATTATTTTTAATTTGCAACCTGGTGGAGGTTAGTATAGAAGGACTAATAGACCAAGTCCCACACACTGCTAGAAGCCTAAATATTTTTTCAGAGCTTGATGCAGAAAAAAATTATATTGAATTTGCAACCTGATGGAGGTCAGTATAGATGGACTAATAGAACATGTCCCACACACTGCTAGAAGCCGAAATATTTTTTCAGAGCTAGATGCAGAAAAAAATTATATTGAATTTGCAACCTGATGGAGGTCAGTATAGATGGACTAATAGAACATGTCCCACACACTGCTAGAAGCCTAAATATTTTTCAGAGCTTGATGCAGAAAAAAATTATATTGAATGTGCAACCTAATGGAGGTCAGAATAGATGGACTAATAGAACAAGTCCTACACACTGCTGGAAGCTGAAATATTTTTTCAGAGCTAGATGCAGATAAAAATTACTTTTAATTTGCAACCTGGTGGAGGTTAGTATAGATGGACTAATAGACCAAGTCCCACACACTGCTAGAAACCTAAATATTTTTTCAGAGTTAGATGCAGAAAAAAATTATATTGAATTTGCAACCTGATGGAGGTCAGTATAGATGGACTAATAGAACATGTCCCAAACACTGCTAGAAGCCTAAATATTTTTTCAGAGCTAGATGCAGAAAAAAATATATATTGAATTTGCAACCTGATGGAGGTCAGTATAGATGGACTAATAAAACAAGTCCCACACACTGCTAGAAGCATAAATATTTTTTCAGAGCTAGATACAAATAAAAATTATTTTTAATTTGCAACCTGGTGGAGGTTAGTATAGATGGACTAATAGACCAAGTCCCACACACTGCTAGAAGCCTAAATATTTTTTCAGAGTTAAATGCAGAAAAAAATTATATTGAATTTGCAACCTGATGGAGGTCAGTATAGATGGACTAATAGAACAAGTCCCACACACTGCTAGAAGCTGAAAGATTTTTTCAGAGCTAGATGCAGAAAAAAAATTATATTGAATTTGCAACCTGATGGAGGTCAGTATAGATGGACTAATAGAACATGTCCCACACACTGCTAGAAGCCTAAATATTTTTTCAGAGCTAGATGCAGAAAAAAATTATATTGAATTTGCAACCTGATGGAGGTCAGTATAGATGGACTAATAGAACAAGTCACACACACTGCTAGAAGCATAAATATTTTTTCAGAGCTAGATACAGATAAAAAATATTTTTAATTTGCAACCTGGTGGAGGTTAGTTAGATGTCCTAATAGACCAAGTCCCACACACTGCTAGAAGCCTAAATATTTTTTCAGAGCTTGATGCAGAAAAAAATTATATTGAATTTGCAACCTAATGGAGGTCAGTATAGATGGACTAATAGAACAAGTCCTACACACTGCTGGAAGCTGAAATATTTTTTCAGGGCTAGATGCAGATAAAAATTACTTTTAATTTGCAACCTGATGGAGGTTAGTATAGATGGACTAATAGACCCAGTCCCACACACTGCTAGAAACCTAAATATTTTTTCAGAGTTAGATGCAGAAAAAAATTATATTGAATTTGCAACCTGATGGAGGTCAGTATAGATGGAGTAATAGAACAAGTCCCACACACTGCTAGAAGCTGAAATATTTTTTCAGAGCTAGATGCAGAAAAAAATTATATTGAATTTGCAACCTGATGGAGGTCAGTATAGATGGACTAATAGAACAAGTCTCACACACTGCTAGAAGCCTAAATATTTTTTCAGAGCTAGATGCAGAAAAAAATTATATTGAATTTGCAACCTGATGGAGGTCAGCATAGATGGACTAATAGAACAAGTCCCACACACTGCTAGAAGCTGAAATATTTTTTCAGAGTTAGATGCAGAAAAAAAATTCTATTCAATTTGCAACCTGATGGAGGTCAGTATAGATGGACTAATAGAACATGTACCACACACTGCTAGAAGCCTAAATATTTTTTCAGAGCTAGATGCAGAAAAAAATTATATGGAATTTGCAACCTGATGGAGGTCAGTATAGATGAACTAATAGAACAAGTCCTACACACTGCTAGAAGCTGAAATATTTTTTCAGAGCTAGATGCAGATAAAAATTATTTTTAGTTTGCAACCTGGTGGAGGTTAGTATAGATGGACTAATAGACCGAGTCCCACACACTGCTAGAAGCCTAAATATTTTTTTCAGAGCTAGATGCAGAAAAAAATTATATTTAATTTGCAACCTGATGGAGGTCAGTATAGATGGACTAATAGAACAAGTCCCACACACTGCTAGAAGCCGAAATATTTTTTCAGAGCTAGATGCAGAAAAAAATTATATTGAATTTGCAACCTGATGAAGGTCAGTATAGATGGACTAATAGAACGTCCCACACACTGCTAGAAGCCTAAATATTTTTTCAGAGCTAGATGCAGAAAAAAATTATATTGAATTTGCAACCTGATGGAGGTCAGTATAGATTGACTAATAGAACAAGTCTCACACACTGCTAGAAGCCTAAATATTTTTTCAGAGCTAGATGCAGAAAAAAATTATATTGAATTTGCAACCTGATGGAGGTCAGCATAGATGGACTAATAGAACAAGTCCCACACACTGCTAGAAGCTGAAATATTTTTTCAGAGTTAGATGCAGAAAAAAAATTCTATTCAATTTGCAACCTGATGGAGGTCAGTATAGATGGACTAATAGAACATGTACCACACACTGCTAGAAGCCTAAATATTTTTTCAGAGCTAGATGCAGAAAAAAATTATATGGAATTTGCAACCTGATGGAGGTCAGTATAGATGAACTAATAGAACAAGTCCTACACACTGCTAGAAGCTGAAATATTTTTTCAGAGCTAGATGCAGATAAAAATTATTTTTAATTTGCAACCTGGTGGAGGTTAGTATAGATGGACTAATAGACCGAGTCCCACACACTGCTAGAAGCCTAAATATTTTTTTCAGAGCTAGATGCAGAAAAAAATTATATTTCATTTGCAACCTGATGGAGGTCAGTATAGATGGACTAATAGAACAAGTCCCACACACTGCTACAAGCCTAAATAGTTTTTCAGAGCTAGATGCAGATAAAAAATATTTTTAATTTGCAACCTGGTGGAGGTTAGTATAGATGGAGTAATAAACCAAGTCCCACACACTGCTAGAAGCCTAAATATTTTTTCAGAGCTAGATGCAGAAACAAATTATATTGAATTTGCAACCTGATGGAGGTCAGTATAGAAGGACTAATAGAACAAGTCCCACAAACTGCTAGAAGCCTAAATATTTTTTCAGAGCTAGATGCAGAAAAAAATTATATTGAATTTGCAACCTGATGAAGGTCAGTATAGATGGACTAATAGAACGTCCCACACACTGCTAGAAGCTGAAATATTTTTTCAGAGCTAGATGCAGAAAAAAATTATATTGAATTTGCAACCTGATGGAGGTCAGCATCGATGGACTAATAGAACAAGTCCCACACACTGCTAGAGGCCTAAATATTTTTTCAGAGCTAGATGCAGATAAAAATCATTTTTAATTTGCAACCTGGTGGAGGTTAGTATAGATGGACTAATAGACCAGGTCCCACATTCTGCTAGAAGCCTAAATATTTTTTCAAAGCTAGATGCAGAAAAAAATTAGATTGAATTTGCAACCTGATGGAGGTCAGTATAGATGGACTAATAGAACAAGTCCCACACACTGCTAGAAGCCTAAATATTTTTTCAGAGCTAGATGCAGATAAAAATTATTTTTAATTTGCAACCTGGTGGAGGTTAGTATAGATGGACTAATAGACCAAGTCCCACACACTGCTAGAAGCCTAAATATTTTTTCAGAGCTAGATGCAGAAAAAAATTATATTGAATTTGCAACCTGATGGAGGTCAGTAAAGATGGACTAATAGAACAAGTCACACACACTGCTAGAAGCTGAAATATTTTTTCAGAGCTAGATGCAGAAAAAAATTATATTGAATTTGCAACCTGATGGAGGTCAGTATAGATGGACTAATAGAACATGTCCCACACACTGCTAGAAGCCTAAATATTTTTTCAGAGCTAGATGCAGAAAAAAATTATATTGAATTTGCAACCTGATGGAGGTCAGTATAGATGGACTAATAGAACAAGTCACACACACTGCTAGAAGCATAAATATTTTTTCAGAGCTAGATACAGATAAAAAATATTTTTAATTTGCAACCTGGTGGAGGTTAGTTAGATGGCCTAATAGACCAAGTCCCACACACTGCTAGAAGCCTAAATATTTTTCAGAGCTTGATGCAGAAAAAAATTATATTGAATTTGCAACCTAATGGAGGCCAGAATAGATGGACTAATAGAACAAGTCCTACACACTGCTGGAAGCTGAAATATTTTTTCAGAGCTAGATGCAGATAAAAATTACTTTTAATTTGCAACCTGGTGGAGGTTAGTATAGATGGACTAATAGACCAAGTCCCACACACTGCTAGAAACCTAAATATTTTTTCAGAGTTAGATGCAGAAAAAAATTATATTGAATTTGCAACCTGATGGAGGTCAGTATAGATGGAGTAATAGAACAAGTCCCACACACTGCTAGAAGCTGAAATATTTTTTCAGAGCTAGATGCAGAAAAAAATTATATTAAATTTGCAACCTGATGGAGGTCAGTATAGATGGACTAATAGAACAAGTCCCACACACTGCTAGAAGCCTAAATATTTTTTCAGAGCTAGATGCAGAAAAAAATTATATTGAATTTGCAACCTGATTGAAGTCAGTATAGATGGACTAATAGAACAAGTCCCACACACTGCTAGAAGTCTAAATATTTTTTCAGAGCTTGATGCAGAAAAAAATTATATTGAATTTGCAACCTGATGGAGGTCAGTATAGATGGACTAATAGAGCAAGTCCCACACACTGCTAGAAGCTGAAATATTTTTTCAGAGCTAGATGCAGAAAAAAATTATTTTTGATTTGCAACCTGGTGGAGGTTAGTATGGATGGACTAATAGACCAAGTCCCACACACTGCTAAAAGCCTAAATATTTTTTCAGAGCTAGATGCAGAAAAAAATTATATTGAATTTTGCAACCTGATGGAGGTCAGTATAGATGGACTAATAGAACAAGTCCCACTTACTGCTAGAAGCTGAAATATTTTTTCAGAGCTAGATGCAGAAAAAAATTATATTGAATTTGCAACCTGATGGAGGTCAGTATAGATGGACTAATAGAACAAGTCCCACACACTGCTACAAGCCTAAATAGTTTTTCAGAGCTAGATGCAGATAAAAAATATTTTTAATTTGCAACCTGGTGGAGGTTAGTATAGATGGAGTAATAAACCAAGTCCCACACACTGCTAGAAGCCTAAATATTTTTTCAGAGCTAGATGCAGAAACAAATTATATTGAATTTGCAACCTGATGGAGGTCAGTATAGAAGGACTAATAGAACAAGTCCCACAAACTGCTAGAAGCCTAAATATTTTTTCAGAGCTAGATGCAGAAAAAAATTATATTGAATTTGCAACCTGATGAAGGTCAGTATAGATGGACTAATAGAACGTCCCACACACTGCTAGAAGCTGAAATATTTTTTCAGAGCTAGATGCAGAAAAAAATTATATTGAATTTGCAACCTGATGGAGGTCAGCATCGATGGACTAATAGAACAAGTCCCACACACTGCTAGAGGCCTAAATATTTTTTCAGAGCTAGATGCAGATAAAAATCATTTTTAATTTGCAACCTGGTGGAGGTTAGTATAGATGGACTAATAGACCAGGTCCCACATTCTGCTAGAAGCCTAAATATTTTTTCAAAGCTAGATGCAGAAAAAAATTAGATTGAATTTGCAACCTGATGGAGGTCAGTATAGATGGACTAATAGAACAAGTCCCACACACTGCTAGAAGCCTAAATATTTTTTCAGAGCTAGATGCAGATAAAAATTATTTTTAATTTGCAACCTGGTGGAGGTTAGTATAGATGGACTAATAGACCAAGTCCCACACACTGCTAGAAGCCTAAATATTTTTTCAGAGCTAGATGCAGAAAAAAATTATATTGAATTTGCAACCTGATGGAGGTCAGTAAAGATGGACTAATAGAACAAGTCACACACACTGCTAGAAGCTGAAATATTTTTTCAGAGCTAGATGCAGAAAAAAATTATATTGAATTTGCAACCTGATGGAGGTCAGTATAGATGGACTAATAGAACATGTCCCACACACTGCTAGAAGCCTAAATATTTTTTCAGAGCTAGATGCAGAAAAAAATTATATTGAATTTGCAACCTGATGGAGGTCAGTATAGATGGACTAATAGAACAAGTCACACACACTGCTAGAAGCATAAATATTTTTTCAGAGCTAGATACAGATAAAAAATATTTTTAATTTGCAACCTGGTGGAGGTTAGTTAGATGGCCTAATAGACCAAGTCCCACACACTGCTAGAAGCCTAAATATTTTTCAGAGCTTGATGCAGAAAAAAATTATATTGAATTTGCAACCTAATGGAGGTCAGAATAGATGGACTAATAGAACAAGTCCTACACACTGCTGGAAGCTGAAATATTTTTTCAGAGCTAGATGCAGATTAAAATTACTTTTAATTTGCAACCTGGTGGAGGTTAGTATAGATGGACTAATAGACCAAGTCCCACACACTGCTAGAAACCTAAATATTTTTTCAGAGTTAGATGCAGAAAAAAATTATATTGAATTTGCAACCTGATGGAGGTCAGTATAGATGGAGTAATAGAACAAGTCCCACACACTGCTAGAAGCTGAAATATTTTTTCAGAGCTAGATGCAGAAAAAAATTATATTAAATTTGCAACCTGATGGAGGTCAGTATAGATGGACTAATAGAACAAGTCCCACACACTGCTAGAAGCCTAAATATTTTTTCAGAGCTAGATGCAGAAAAAAATTATATTGAATTTGCAACCTGATTGAAGTCAGTATAGATGGACTAATAGAACAAGTCCCACACACTGCTAGAAGTCTAAATATTTTTTCAGAGCTTGATGCAGAAAAAAATTATATTGAATTTGCAACCTGATGGAGGTCAGTATAGATGGACTAATAGAGCAAGTCCCACACACTGCTAGAAGCTGAAATATTTTTTCAGAGCTAGATGCAGAAAAAAATTATTTTTGATTTGCAACCTGGTGGAGGTTAGTATGGATGGACTAATAGACCAAGTCCCACACACTGCTAAAAGCCTAAATATTTTTTCAGAGCTAGATGCAGAAAAAAATTATATTGAATTTTGCAACCTGATGGAGGTCAGTATAGATGGACTAATAGAACAAGTCCCACTTACTGCTAGAAGCTGAAATATTTTTTCAGAGCTAGATGCAGAAAAAAATTATATTGATTTGCAACCTGATGGAGGTCAGTATAGATAGACTAATAGAACATGTCCCACACACTGCTAGAAGCCTAAATATTTTTTCAGAGCTAGATGCAGCAAAAAATTATATTGAATTTGCAACCTGATGGAGGTCAGTAGAGATGGACTAATAGAACAAGTCCCACAAACTGCTAGAAGCATAAATATTTTTTCAGAGCTAGATACAGATAAAAATTATTTTTAATTTGCAACCTGGTGGAGGTTAGTATAGATGGACTAATAGACCAAGTCCCACACACTGCTAGAAGCCTAAATATTTTTTCAGAGTTTGATGCAGAAAAAAATTATATTGAATTTGCAACCTGATGGAGGTCAGTATAGATGGACTAATAGAACAAGTCCCACACACTGCTAGAAGCTGATATATTTTTTCAGAGCTAGATGCAGAAAAAAATTATATTGAATTTGCAACCTGATGGAGGTCAGTATAGATGGACTAATAGAACATGTCCCACACACTACTAGAAGCTTAAATATTTTTTCAGAGCTAGATGCAGAAAAAAATTATATTGAATTTGCAACATGATGGAGGTCAGTATAGATGGACTAATAGAACAAGTCCCACACACTGCTAGAAGCTGAAATATTTTTTCAGAGTTAGATGCAGAAAAAAAATTCTATTCAATTTGCAACCTGATGGAGGTCAGTATAGATGGACTAATAGAACATGTCCCACACACTGCTAGAAGCCTAAATATTTTTTCAGAGCTAGATGCAGAAAAAAATTATATGGAATTTGCAACCTGATGGAGGTCAGTATAGATGAAATAATAGAACAAGTCCTACACACTGCTAGAAGCTGAAATATTTTTTCAGAGCTAGATGCAGATAAAAATTATTTTTAATTTGCAACCTGTTGGAGGTTAGTATAGATGGACTAATAGACCGAGTCCCACACACTGCTAGAAGCCTAAATATTTTCTTCAGAGCTAGATGCAGAAAAAAATTATATTTAATTTGCAACCTGATGGAGGTCAGTATAGATGGACTAATAGAACAAGTCCCACACACTGCTAGAATCCTAAATATTTTTTCAGAGCTAGATGCAGATAAAAATTATTTTTAATTTGCAACCTGGTGGAGGTTAGTATAGATGGACTAATAGACCAAGTCCCACACACTGCTAGAAGCATCAATATTTTTTCAGAGCTAGATGCAGAAAAAAATTATATTGAATTTGAAACCTGATGGAGGTCAGTATAGATGGACTAATAGAACAAGTCCCACACACTGCTAGAAGCTGAAATATTTTTTCAGAGTTAGCTGCAGAAAAAAAATTCTATTCAACTTGCAACCTGATGGAGGTCAGTATAGATGGACTAATAGAACATGTCCCACACACTGCTAGAAGCCTAAATATTTTTTCAGAGCTAGATGCAGAAAAAAATTATATGGAATTTGCAACCTGATGGAGGTCAGTATAGATGAAATAATAGAACAAGTCCTACACACTGCTAGAAGCTGAAATATTTTTTCAGAGCTAGATGCAGATAAAAATTATTTTTAATTTGCAACCTGTTGGAGGTTAGTATAGATGGACTAATAGACCGAGTCCCACACACTGCTAGAAGCCTAAATATTTTTTTCAGAGCTAGATGCAGAAAAAAATTATATTTAATTTGCAACCTGATGGAGGTCAGTATAGATGGACTAATAGAACAAGTCCCACACACTGCTAGAAGCTGAAATATTTTTTCAGAGCTAGATGCAGAAAAAAATTATATTGAATTTGCAACCTGATGGAGGTCAGTATAGATGGACTAATAGAACAAGTCCCACACACTGCTAGAAGCTGAAATATTTTTTCAGAGCTCGATGCAGAAAAAAATTATATTGAATTTGCAACCTGATGGAGGTCAGCATAGATGGACTAATAGAACAAGTCCCACACACTGCTAGAGGCCTAAATATTTTTTCAGAGCTAGATGCAGATAAAAATCATTTTTAATTTGCAACCTGGTGGAGGTTAGTATAGATGGACTAATAGACCAGGTCCCACATTCTGCTAGAAGCCTAAATATTTTTTCAGAGCTAGATGCAGAAAAAAATTAGATTGAAATTGCAACCTGATGGAGGTCAGTATAGATGGACTAATAGAACAAGTCCCACACACTGCTAGAAGCCTAAATATTTTTTCAGAGCTAGATGCAGATAAAAATTATTTTTAATTTGCAACCTGGTGGAGGTTAGTATAGATGGACTAATAGATCAAGTCCCACACACTGCTAGAAGCCTAAATATTTTTTCAGAGCTTGATGCAGAAAAAAATTATATTGAATTTGCAACCTAATGGAGGTCATTATAGATGGACTAATAGAACAAGTCCTACACAATGCTGGAAGCTGAAATATTTTTTCAGAGCTAGATGCAGATAAAAATTACTTTTAATTTGCAACCTGGTGGAGGTTAGTATAGATGGACTAATAGACCAAGTCCCACACACTGCTAGAAGTCTAAATATTTTTTCAGAGCTAGATGCAGAAAAATATTATATTGAATTTGCAACCTGATGGAGGTCAGTATAGATGGACTAATAGAATAAGTCCCACACACTGCTAGAAGCCGAAATATTTTTTCAGAGCTAGATGCAGAAAAAAATTATATTGAATTTGCAACCTGATGGAGGTCAGTATAGATGGACTAATAGAGCAAGTCCCACACACTGCTAGAAGCTGAAATATTTTTTCAGAGCTAGATGCAGAAAAAAATTATTTTTGATTTGCAACCTGGTGGAGGTTAGTATGGATGGACTAATAGACCAAGTCCCACACACTGCTAAAAGCCTAAATATTTTTTCAGAGCTAGATGTAGAAAAAAATTATATTGAATTTTGCAACCTGATGGAGGTCAGTATAGATGGACTAATAGAACAAGTCCCACTTACTGCTAGAAGCTGAAATATTTTTTCAGAGCTAGATGCAGAAAAAAATATGTTGAATTTTGCAACCTGATGTAGGTCAGTATAGATGGACTAATAGAACAAGTCCCACTTACTGCTAGAAGCTGAAATATTTTTTCAGAGCTAGATGCAGAAAAAAATTATATTGAATTTGCAACCTGATGGAGGTCAGTATAGATGGACTAATAGAACAAGTCCCACACACTGCTACAAGCCTAAATAGTTTTTCAGAGCTAGATGCAGATAAAAAATATTTTTAATTTGCAACCTGGTGGAGGTTAGTATAGATGGAGTAATAGACCAAGTCCCACACACTGCTAGAAGCCTAAATATTTTTTCAGAGCTAGATGCAGAAACAAATTATATTGAATTTGCAACCTGATGGAGGTCAGTATAGAAGGACTAATAGAACAAGTCCCACAAACTGCTAGAAGCCTAAATATTTTTTCAGAGCTAGATGCAGATAAAAATTATTTTTGATTTGCAACCTGGTGGAGGTTAGTATGGATGGACTAATAGACCAAGTCCCACACACTGCTAGAAGCCTAAATATTTTTTCAGAGCTAGATGCAGAAAAAAATTATATTGAATTTTGCAACCTGATGGAGGTCAGTATAGATGGACTAATAGAACAAGTCCCACACACTGCTAGAAGCATAAATATTTTTTCAGAGCTAGATACAGATAAAAATAATTTTTAATTTGCAACCTGGTGGAGGTTAGTATAGATGGACTAATAGACCAAGTCCCACACACTGCTAGAAGCCTAAATATTTTTTCAGAGTTTGATGCAGAAAAAAATTATATTGAATTTGCAACCCGATGGAGGTCAGTATAGATGGACTAATAGAACAAGTCCCAAACACTGCTAGAAGCCGAAATATTTTTTCAGAGCTAGATGCGGAAAAAAATTATATTGAATTTGCAACCTGATGGAGGTCAGTATAGATGGACTAATAGAACAAGTCCCACACAATGCTAGAAGCTGAAATATTTTTTCAGAGCTAGATGCAGAAAAATATTAGATTGAATTTGCAACCTGATGGAGGTCAATATAGATGGACTAATAGAACAAGTACCACACACTGCTAGAAGCCTAAATATTTTTTCAGAGCTTGATGCAGATAAAAATCATTTTAATTTGCAACCTGGTGGAGGTTAGTATAGATGGACTAATAGACCCAGTCCCACACTCTGCTAGAAGCCTAAATATTTTTTCAGAGCTAGATGCAGAAAAAAATTATATTGAATTTGCAACCTGATGGAGGTCAGTATAGATTGACTAATAGAACAAGTCCCACACACTGCTAGAAGCCTAAATATTTTTTCAGAGCTAGATGCAGAAAAAAATTATATTGAATTTGCAACCTGATGGAGGTCAGTATAGATGGACTAATAGAACATGTCCCACACACTGCTAGAAGCCTAAATATTTTTTCAGAGCTAGATGCAGAAAAAAATTATATTGAATTTGCAACCTGATGGAGGTCAGTATAGATGGACTAATAGAAGAAGTCCCACACACTGCTAGAAGCATAAATATTTTTTCAGAGCTAGATACAGATAAAAATTATTTTTAATTTGCAACCTGGTGGAGGTTAGTATAGATGGACTAATAGAACAAGTCCCACACACTGCTAGAAGCCTAAATATTTTTTCAGAGCTAGATGCAGATAAAAATCATTTTTAATTTGCAACCTGGTGGAGGTTAGTATAGATGGACTAATAGACCAAGTCCCACACTCTGCTAGAAGCCTAAATATTTTTTCAGAGCTAGATGCAGATAAAAATTATTTTTGATTTGCAACCTGGTGGAGGTTAGTATAGATGGACTAATAGACCAAGTCCCACAAACTGCTAAAAGCCTAAATATTTTTTCAGAGCTAGATGCAGAAAAAATTATATTAAATTTTGCAACCTGATGGAGGTCAGTATAGATGGACTAATAGAACAAGTCCCACACATTGCTAGAAGCTGAAATATTTTTTCAGAGCTAGATGCAGAAAAAAATTATATTGAATTTGCAATCTGATGGAGGTCAGTATAGATGAACTAATAGAACAAGTCCCACACACTGCTAGAAGCCTAAATATTTTTTCAGAGCTAGATGCAGATAAAAATTATTTTTAATTTGCAACCTGGTGGAGGTTAGTATAGATGGACTAATAGTCAAAGTCCCACACACTGCTAGAAGCCTAAATATTTTTTCAGAGCTAGATGCAGAAAAAAATTATATTGAATTTGCTACCTGATGGAGGTCAGTATAGATTGACTAATAGAACAAGTCCCACACACTGCTAGAAGCTGAAATATTTTTTCAGAGCTAGATGCAGATAAAAATTATTTTTAATTTGCAACCTGGTGGAGGTTAGTATAGATGGACTAATAGACCAAGTCCCACACACTGCTAGAAGCCTAAATATTTTTTTCAGAGCTAGATGCAGAAAAAAATTATATTGAATTTGCAACCTGATGGAGGTCAGTATAGATGGACTAATAGAACAAGTCCCACACACTGCTAGAAGCTGAAATATTTTTTCAGAGCTAGATGCAGAAAAAAAATTATATTGATTTGCAACCTGATGGAGGTCAGTATAGATGGACTAATAGAACATGTCCCACACACTGCTAGAAGCCTAAATATTTTTTCAGAGCTAGATGCAGAAAAAAATTATATTGAATTTGCAACCTGATGGAGGTCAGTATAGATGGACTAATAGAACAAGTCCCACACACTGCTAGAAGCTGAAATATTTTTTCAGAGCTAGATACAGATAACAATTATTTTTAATTTGCAACCTGGTGGAGGTTAGTATAGATGGACTAATAGACCAAGTCCCACACACTGCTAGAAGCCTAAATATTTTTTCAGAGCTTGATGCAGAAAAAAATTATATTGAATTTGCAACCTGATGGAGCTCAGTATAGATGGACTAATCGAACAAGTCCTACACACTGCTGGAAGCTGAAATATTTTTTCAGAGCTAGATGCAGATAAAAATTATTTTTAATTAGCAACCTGGTGGAGGTTAGTATAGATGGACTAATAGACCAAGTCCCACACAATGCTAGAAGCTGAAATATTTTTTCAGAGCTAGATGCAGAAAAAAATTATATTGAATTTGCAACCTGATGGAGGTCAGTATAGATGGACTAATAGAACATGTCCCACACACTGCTAGAAGCTGAAATATTTTTTCAGAGCTAGATGCAGAAAAAAATTATATTGAATTTGCAACCTGATGGAGGTCAGTATAGATGGACTAATAGAACAAGTCCCACACAATGCTAGAAGCTGAAATATTTTTTCAGAGCTAGATGCAGAAAAATATTAGATTGAATTTTGCAACCTGATGGAGGTCAGTATAGATGGACTAATAGAACAAGTCCCACACACTGCTAGAAGCTGAAATATTTTTTCAGAGCTAGATGCAGAAAAAAATTATATTGAATTTGCAACCTGATGGAGGTCAGTATAGATGGACTAATAGAACATGTCCTACACACTGCTAGAAGCCTAAATATTTTTTCAGGGCTAGATGCAGAAAAAAATTATATTGCATTTGCAACCTGATGGAGGTCAGTATAGATGGACTAATAGAAGAAGTCCCACACACTGCTAGAAGCATAAATATTTTTTCAGAGCTAGATACAGATAAAAATTATTTTTAATTTGCAACCTGGTGGAGGTTAGTATAGATGGACTGATAGAACTAGTCCCACACACTGCTAGAAGCCTAAATATTTTTTCAGAGCTAGATGCAGATAAAAATCATTTTTAATTTGCAACCTGGTGGAGGTTAGTATAGATGGACTAATAGACCAAGTCCCACACACCGCTAGAAGCCCAAATATTTTTTCAGAGCTAGATGCAGAAAAAAATTTGATTGAATTTGCAACCTGATGGAGGTCACTATAGATTGACTAATAGAACTAGTCCCACACACTGCTAGAAGCTGAAATATTTTTTCAGAGCTAGATGCAGAAACAAATTATATTGAATTTGCAACCTGATGGAGGTCAGTATAGAAGGATTAATAGAACAAGTCCCATAAACTGCTAGAAGCCTAAATATTTTTTCAGAGCTAGATGCAGATAAAAATTATTTTTGATTTGCAACCTGGTGGAGTTTAGTATAGATGGACTAATAGACCAAGTCCCACACACTGCTAAAAGCCTAAATATTTTTTCAGAGCTAGATGCAGAAAAAAATTTATTGAATTTTGCAACCTGATGGAGGTCAGTATGGATGGACTAATAGAACAAGTCCCACACATTGCTAGAAGCTGAAATATTTTTTCAGACCTAGATGCAGAAAAAAATTATATTGAATTTGCAATCTGATGGAGGTCAGTATAGATGGACTAATAGAACAAGTCCTACGCACTGCTAGAAGCCTAAATATTTTTTCAGAGCTAGATGCAGATAAAAATTATTTTTAATTTGCATCCTGGTGGAGGTTAGTATAGATGGACTAATAGTCAAAGTACCACACACTGCTAGAAGCCTAAATATTTTTTCAGAGCTAGATGCAGAAAAAAATTATATTGAATTTGCTACCTGATGGAGGTCAGTATAGATGGACTAATAGAACAAGTCCCACACACTGCTAGAAGCTGAAATATTTTTTCAGAGCTAGATGCAGATAAAAATTATTTTTAATTTGCAACCTGGTGGAGGTTAGTATAGATGGACTAATAGACCAAGTCCCACACACTGCTAGAAGCCTAAATATTTTTTTCAGAGCTAGATGCAGAAAAAAATTATATTGAATTTGCAACCTGATGGAGGTCAGTATAGATGGACTAATAGAACAAGTCCCACACACTGCTAGAAGCTGAAATATTTTTTCAGAGCTAGATGCAGAAAAAAAATTATATTGAATTTGCAACCTGATGGAGGTCAGTATAGATGGACTAATAGAACATGTCCCACACACTGCTAGAAGCCTAAATATTTTTTCAGAGCTAGATGCAGAAAAAAATTATATTGAATTTGCAACCTGATGGAGGTCAGTATAGATGGACTAATAGAACAAGTCCCACACACTGCTAGAAGCTGAAATATTTTTTCAGAGCTAGATACAGATAAAAATTATTTTTAACTTGCAACCTGGTGGAGGTTAGTATAGATGGACTAATAGACCAAGTCCCACACACTGCTAGAAACCTAAATATTTTTTCAGAGTTAGATGCAGAAAAAAATTATATTGAATTTGCAACCTGATGGAGGTCAGTATAGATGGAGTAATAGAACAAGTGCCACACACTGCTAGAAGCTGAAATATTTTTTCAGAGCTAGATGCAGAAAAAAAATATATTGAATTTGCAACCTGATGGAGGTCAGTATAGATGGACTAATAGAACAAGTCCCACACACTGCTAGAAGCTGAAATATTTTTTCAGAGCTAGATGCAGAAAAAAATTATATTGAATTTGCAAACTGATGGAGGTCAGTATAGATGGACTAATAGAACAAGTCCCACACACTGCTAGAAGCTGAAATATTTTTTCAGAGCTAGATGCAGAAAAAAAATTATATTGAATTTGCAACCTGATGGAGGTCAGTATAGATGGACTAATAGAACATGTCCCACACACTGTTAGAAGCCTAAATATTTTTTCAGAGCTAGATGCAGAAAAAAAATTATATTGAATTTGCAATCTGATGGAGGTCAGTATAGATGGACTAATAGAACAAGTCCTACACACTGCTGGAAGCTGAAAGATTTTTTCAGAGCTAGATGCAGATAAAAATTATTTTTCATTTGCAACCTGGTGGAGGTTAGTATAGATGGACTAATAGACCAAGTCCCACACACTGCTAGAAACGTAAATATTTTTTCAGAGTTAGATGCAGAAAAAAATTATATTGAATTTGCAACCTGATGGAGGTCAGTATAGATGGAGTAATAGAACAAGTCCCACACACTGCTAGAAGCTGAAATATTTTTTTAGAGCTAGATGCAGAAAAAAATTATATTGAATTTGCAACCTGATGGAGGTCAGTATAGATGGACTAATAGAACAAGTCCCACAAACTGCTAGAAGCCTAAATATTTTTTCAGAGCTAGATGCAGAAAAAAATTATATTGAATTTGCAACCTGATGGAGGTCAGTATAGATGGACTAATAGAACATGTCCCACACACTGCTAGAAGCGTAAATATTTTTTCAGAGCTAGATGCAGAAAAAAATTATATTGAATTTGCAACCTGATGGAGGTCAGTATAGATGGACTAATAGAACAAGTCCCACACACTGCTAGAAGCCTAAATATTTTTTCAGAGCTTGGTGCAGAAAAAAATTATATTGAATTTGCAACCTGATGGAGGTCAGTATAGATGGACTAATAGAACATGTCCCACACACTGCTAGAAGCCTAAATATTTTTTCAGAGCTAGATGCAGAAAAAAATTATATTGAATTTGCAACCTGATGGAGGTCAGTATAGATGGACTAATAGAACAAGTCCCACAAACTGCTAGAAGCTGAAATATTTTTTCACAGCTAGATGCAGATAAAAATTATTTTTAATTTTCAACCTGGTGGAGGTTAGTATAGATGGACTAATAGACCAAGTCCCACACACTGCTAGAAGCCTAAATATTTTTTTCAGAGCTAGATGCAGAAAAAAATTATATTGAATTTGCAACCTGATGGAGGTCAGTATAGATGGACTAATAGAACAAGTCCCACACACTGCTAGAAGCTGAAATATTTTTTCAGAGCTAGATGCAGAAAAAAATTATATTGAATTTGCAACCTGATGGAGGTCAGTATAGATGGACTAATAGAACATGTCACACACTCTGCTAGAAGATTAAAAATTTTTTCAGAGCTAGATGCAGAAAAAAATTATATTGAATTTGCAACCTGATGGAGGTCAGTATAGATGGACTAATAGAACAAGTCCCACAAACTGCTAGAAGCTGAAATATTTTTTCAGAGCTAGATGCAGATAAAAATTATTTTTAATTTTCAACCTGGTGGAGCTTAGTATAGATGGACTAATAGACCAAGTCCCACACAATGCTAGAAGCCTAAATATTTTTTTCAGAGCTAGATGCAGAAAAAAATTATATTGAATTTGCAACCTGATGGAGGTCAGTATAGATGTACTAATAGAACAAGTCCCACACACTGCTAGAAGCTGAAATATTTTTTCAGAGCTAGATGCAGAAAAAAATTATATTGAATTTGCAACCTGATGGAGGTCAGTATAGATGGACTAATAGAACAAGTCCCACACACTGCTAGAAGCCTAAATATATTTTTTCAGAGCTAGATGCAGAAAAAAATTATATTGAATTTGCAACCTGATGGAGGTCAGTATAGATGGACTAATAGAACAAGTCCCACACACTGCTAGAAGCCGAAATATTTTTTCAGAGCTAGATGCAGAAAAAAATTATATTGAATTTGCAACCTGATGGAGGTCAGTATAGATGGACTAATAGAGCAAGTCCCACACACTGCTAGAAGCTGAAATATTTTTTCAGAGCTAGATGCAGAAAAAAATTATATTGAATTTGCAACCTGATGAAGGTCAGTATAGATGGACTTATAGAACATGTCCCACACACTGCTAGAAGCCTAAATATTTTTTCAGAGCTAGATGCAGAAAAAAATTATATTGAATTTGCAACCTGATGGAGGTCAGTATAGATGGACTAATAGAACAAGTCCCACACACTGCTAGAAGCCTAAATATTTTTTCAGAGCTAGATGCAGATAAAAATTATTTTTAATTTGCAACCTGGTGGAGGTTAGTATAGATGGACTAATAGACCAAGTCCCACACACTGCGAGAAGCCTAAATATTTTTTCAGATCTAGATGCAGAAAAAAATTATATTGAATTTGCAACCTGATGGAGGTCAGTATAGATGGACTAATAGAACAAGTCCCACACACTGCTAGAAGCTGAAATATTTTTTCAGAGCTAGATGCAGATAAAAATTATTTTTAATTTGCAACCTGGTGGAGGTTAGTATAGATGGACTAATAGACCAAGTCCCACACACTGCTAGAAGACTAAATATTTTGTTCAGAGCTAGATGCAGAAAAAACATTATATTGAATTTGCAACCTGATGGAGGTCAGTATAGATGGACTAATAGAACAAGTCCCACACACTGCTAGAAGCTGAAATATTTTTTCAGAGCTAGATGCAGAAAAAAAATTATATTGAATTTGCAACCTGATGGAGGTCAGTATAGATGGACTAATAGAACATGTCCCACACACTGATAGAAGCCTAAATATTTTTTCAGAGCTAGATGCAGAAAAAAATTATATTGAATTTGCAACCTGATGGAGGTCAGTATAGATGGACTAATAGAACAAGTCCCACACACTGCTAGAAGCATAAATATTTTTTCAGAGCTAGATACAGATAAAAATTATTTTTAATTTGCAACCTGGTGGAGGTTAGTATAGATGGACTAATAGACCAAGTCCAACACACTGCTGGAAGCTGAAATATTTTTTCAGAGCTAGATGCAGATAAAAATTATTTTTAATTAGCAACCTGGTGGAGGTTAGTAAAGATGGACTAATAGACCAAGTCCCACACACTGCTAGAAGCCTAAATATTTTTTCAGAGCTAGATGCAGAAAAAAATTATATTGAATTTGCAACCTGATGGAGGTCAGTATAGATGGACTAATAGAATATGTCTCACACACTGCTAGAAGCCTAAATATTTTTTCAGAGCTAGATGCAGAAAAAAATTATATTGAATTTGCAACCTGATGGAGGTCAGTATAGATGGACTAATAGACCAAGTCCCACACACTGCTAGAAGCCTAAATATTTTTTCAGAGCTAGATGCAGAAAAAAATTATATTGAATTTGCAACCTGATGGAGGTCAGTATAGATGGACTAATAGAACATGTCCCACACACTGCTAGAAGCCTAAATATTTTTTCAGAGCTAGATGCAGAAAAAAATTATATTGAATTTGCAACCTGATGGAGGTCAGTATAGATGGAGTAATAGAACAAGTCCCACACACTGCTAGAAGCTGAAATATTTTTTCAGAGCTAGATACAGATAAAAATTATTTTTAATTTGCAACCTGGTGGAGGTTAGTATAGATGGACTAATAGACCAAGTCCAACACACTGCTAGAAGCCTAAATATTTTTTCAGAGCTTGATGCAGAAAAAAATTATATTGAATTTGCAACCTGATGGAGGTCAGTATAGATGGACTAATCGAACAAGTCCTACACACTGCTGGAAGCTGAAATATTTTTTCAGAGCTAGATGCAGATAAAAATTATTTTTAATTAGCAACCTGGTGGAGGTTAGTAAAGATGGACTAATAGACCAAGTCCCACACACTGCTAGAAGCCTAAATATTTTTTCAGAGCTAGATGCAGAAAAAAATTATATTGAATTTGCAACCTGATGGAGGTCAGTATAGATGGACTAATAGAACAAGTCCCACACACTGCTAGAAGCCTAAATATTTTTTCAGAGCTAGATGCAGAAAAAAATTATATTGAATTTGCAACCTGATGGAGGTCAGCATAGATGCACTAATAGAAGTAGTCCCACACAGTGCTAGAAGCTGAAATATTTTTTCAGAGTTAGATGCAGAAAAAAAATTATATTGAATTTGCAACCTGATGGAGGTCAGTATAGATGGACTAATAGAATATGTCTCACACACTGCTAGAAGCCTAACTATTTTTTCAGAGCTAGATGCAGAAAAAAATTATATTGAATTTGCAACCTGATGGAGGTCAGTATAGATGGACTAATAGACCAAGTCCCACACACTGCTAGAAGCCTAAATATTTTTTCAGAGCTAGATGCAGAAAAAAATTATATTGAATTTGCAACCTGATGGAGGTCAGTATAGATGGACTAATAGAACATGTCCCACACACTGCTAGTAGCCTAAATATTTTTTCAGATCTAGATGCAGAAAAAAATTATATTGAATTTGCAACCTGATGGAGGTCAGTATAGATGGACTAATAGAACAAGTCCCACACACTGCTAGAAGCTGAAAAAATTTTTCAGAGCTAGATGCAGATAAAAATTATTTTTAATTTGCAACCTGGTGGAGGTTAGTATAGATGGACTAATAGACCAAGTCCCACACACTGCTAGAAACCTAAATATTTTTTCAGAGTTAGATGCAGAAAAAAATTATATTGAATTTGCAACCTGATGGAGGTCAGTTTAGATGGAGTAATAGAACAAGTCCCACACACTGCTAGAAGCTGAAATATTTTTTCAGAGCTAGATGCAGAAAAAAATTATATTGAATTTGCAACCTGATGGAGGTCAGTATAGATGGACTAATAGAGCAAGTCCCACACACTGCTAGAAGCCTAAATATTTTTTCAGAGCTAGATGCAGAAAAAAATTATATTGAATTTGCAACCTGATTGAGGTCAGCATAGATGCACTAATAGAACAAGTCCCACACACTGCTAGAAGCTGAAATATTTTTTCAAAGTTAGATGCAGAAAAAAAATTATATTGAATTTGCAACCTGATGGAGGTCAGTATAGATGAACTAATAGAACATGTCCCACACACTGCTAGAAGCCTAAATATTTTTTCAGAGCTAGATGCAGAAAAAAATTATATTGAATTTGCAACCTGATGGAGGTCAGTATAGATGGACTAATAGAAGAAGTCCCACACACTGCTAAAAGCCGAAATATTTTTTCAGAGCTAGATGCAGAAAAAAATTATATTGAATTTGCAACCTGATGGAGATCTGTATAGATGGACTAATAGAGCAAGTCCCACACACTGCTAGAAGCTGAAATATTTTTTCAGAGCTAGATGTAGAAAAAAATTATATTGAATTTGCAACCTGATGGAGGTCAGTATAGATGGACTAATAGAACATGTCCCACACACTGCTAGAAGCCTAAATATTTTTTCAGAGCTAGATGCAGAAAAAAATTATATTGAATTTGCAACCTGATGGAGGTCAGTATAGATGGACTAATAAAACAAGTCCCACACACTGCTAGAAGCATAAATATTTTTTCAGAGCTAGATACAGATAAAAATTATTTTTAATTTGCAACCTGGTGGAGGTTAGTATAGATGGACTAATAGACCAAATCCCACACACTGCTAGAAGCCAAAATATTTTTTCAGAGCTTGATGCAGAAAAAAATTATATTGAATTTGCAACCTGATGGAGGTCAGTATAGATGGACTAATAGAACAAGTCCCACACACTGCTAGAAGCTGAAATAATTTTTCAGAGCTAGATGCAGGAAAAAATTATATTGAATTTGCAACCTGATGGAGGTCAGTATAGATGGACTAATAGAACAAGTCCCACACAGTGCTAGAAGCTGAAATATTTTTTCAGAGCTAGATGCAGAAAAAAATTAGATTGAATTTGCAACCTGATGGAGTTCAGTATAGATTGACTAATAGAACAAGTCCCACACACTGCTAGAAGCCTAAATATTTTTTCAGAGCTAGATGCAGATAAAAAATATTTTTAATTTGCAACCTGGTGGAGATTAGTATAGATGGACTAATAGACCAAGTCCCACACACTGCTAGAAGCCTAAATTTTTTTTCAGAGCTAGATGCAGAAAAATATTATATTGAATTTGCAACCTGATGGAGGTCAGTACAGATGGACTAATAGAACTAGTCGGACACACTGCTAGAAGCTGAAATATTTTTTCAGAGCTAGATGCAGAAACAAATTATATTGAATTTGCAACCTGATGGAGGTCAGTATAGATGGACTAATAGAACAAGTCCCACACAATGCTAGAAGCTGAAATATTTTTTCAGAGCTAGATGCAGAAAAATATTAGATTGAATTTGCAACCTGTTGGAGTTCAGTATAGATTGACTAATAGAACAAGTCCCACACACTGCTAGAAGCATAAATATTTTTTCAGAGCTAGATACAGATAAAAATAATTTTTAATTTGCAACCTGGTGGAGGTTAGTATAGATGGACTAATAGACCAAGTCCCACACACTGCTAGAAGCCTAAATATTTTTTCAGAGTTTGATGCAGAAAAAAATTATATTGAATTTGCAACCTGATGGAGGTCAGTATAGATGGACTAATAGAACAAGTCCCAAACACTGCTAGAAGCCGAAATATTTTTTCAGAGCTAGATGCGGAAAAAAATTATATTGAATTTGCAACCTGATGGAGGTCAGTATAGATGGACTAATAGAACAAGTCCCACACAATGCTAGAAGCTGAAATATTTTTTCAGAGCTAGATGCAGAAAAATATTAGATTGAATTTGCAACCTGATGGAGGTCAATATAGATGGACTAATAGAACAAGTACCACACACTGCTAGAAGCCTAAATATTTTTTCAGAGCTTGATGCAGGTAAAAATCATTTTTAATTTGCAACCTGGTGGAGGTTAGTATAGATGGACTAATAGACCCAGTCCCACACTCTGCTAGAAGCCTAAATATTTTTTCAGAGCTAGATGCAGAAAAAAATTATATTGAATTTGCAACCTTATGGAGGTCAGTATAGATTGACTAATAGAACAAGTCCCACACACTGCTAGAAGCCTAAATATTTTTTCAGAGCTAGATGCAGAAAAAAATTATATTGAGTTTGCAACCTGATGGAGGTCAGTATAGATGGACTAATAGAACATGTCCCACACACTGCTAGAAGCCTAAATATTTTTTCAGAGCTAGATGCAGAAAAAAATTATATTGAATTTGCAACCTGATGGAGGTCAGTATAGATGGACTAATAGAAGAAGTCCCACACACTGCTAGAAGCATAAATATTTTTTCAGAGCTAGATACAGATAAAAATTATTTTTAATTTGCAACCTGGTGGAGGTTAGTATAGATGGACTAATAGAACAAGTCCCACACACTGCTAGAAGCCTAAATATTTTTTCAGAGCTAGATGCAGATAAAAATCATTTTTAATTTGCAACCTGGTGGAGGTTAGTATAGATGGACTAATAGACCAAGTCCCACACTCTGCTAGAAGCCTAAATATTTTTTCAGAGCTAGATGCAGATAAAAATTATTTTTGATTTGCAACCTGGTGGAGGTTAGTATAGATGGACTAATAGACCAAGTCCCACAAACTGCTAAAAGCCTAAATATTTTTTCAGAGCTAGATTCAGAAAAAATTATATTAAATTTTGCAACCTGATGGAGGTCAGTATAGATGGACTAATAGAACAAGTCCCACACATTGCTAGAAGCTGAAATATTTTTTCAGAGCTAGATGCAGAAAAAAATTATATTGAATTTGCAATCTGATGGAGGTCAGTATAGATGGACTAATAGAACAAGTCCCACACACTGCTAGAAGCCTAAATATTTTTTCAGAGCTAGATGCAGATAAAAATTATTTTTAATTTGCAACCTGGTGGAGGTTAGTATAGATGGACTAATAGTCAAAGTCCCACACACTGCTAGAAGCCTAAATATTTTTTCAGAGCTAGATGCAGAAAAAAATTATATTGAATTTGCTACCTGATGGAGGTCAGTATAGATGGACTAATAGAACAAGTCCCACACACTGCTAGAAGCTGAAATATTTTTTCAGAGCTAGATGCAGATAAAAATTATTTTTAATTTGCAACCTGGTGGAGGTTAGTATAGATGGACTAATAGACCAAGTCCCACACACTGCTAGAAGCCTAAATATTTTTTTCAGAGCTAGATGCAGAAAAAAATTATATTGAATTTGCAACCTGATGGAGGTCAGTATAGATGGACTAATAGAACAAGTCCCACACACTGCTAGAAGCTGAAATATTTTTTCAGAGCTAGATGCAGAAAAAAAATTATATTGATTTGCAACCTGATGGAGGTCAGTATAGATGGACTAATAGAACATGTCCCACACACTGCTAGAAGCCTAAATATTTTTTCAGAGCTAGATGCAGAAAAAAATTATATTGAATTTGCAACCTGATGGAGGTCAGTATAGATGGACTAATAGAACAAGTCCCACACACTGCTAGAAGCTGAAATATTTTTTCAGAGCTAGATACAGATAACAATTATTTTTAATTTGCAACCTGGTGGAGGTTAGTATAGATGGACTAATAGACCAAGTCCCACACACTGCTAGAAGCCTAAATATTTTTTCAGAGCTTGATGCAGAAAAAAATTATATTGAATTTGCAACCTGATGGAGCTCAGTATAGATGGACTAATCGAACAAGTCCTACACACTGCTGGAAGCTGAAATATTTTTTCAGAGCTAGATGCAGATAAAAATTATTTTTAATTAGCAACCTGGTGGAGGTTAGTATAGATGGACTAATAGACCAAGTCCTACACACTGCTAGAAACCTAAATATTTTTTCAGAGTTAGATGCAGAAAAAAATTATATTGAATTTGCAACCTGATGGAGGTCAGTATAGATGGACTAATAGAACAAGTCCCAAACACTGCTAGAAGCCGAAATATTTTTTCAGAGCTAGATGCAGAAAAAAATTATATTGAATTTGCAACCTGATGGAGGTCAGTATAGATGGACTAATAGAACATGTCCCACACACTGCTAGAAGCTGAAATATTTTTTCAGAGCTAGATGCAGAAAAAAATTATATTGAATTTGCAACCTGATGGAGGTCAGTATAGATGGACTAATAGAACAAGTCCCACACAATGCTAGAAGCTGAAATATTTTTTCAGAGCTAGATGCAGAAAAATATTAGATTGAATTTTGCAACCTGATGGAGGTCAGTATAGATGGACTAATAGAACAAGTCCCACACACTGCTAGAAGCTGAAATATTTTTTCAGAGCTAGATGCAGAAAAAAATTATATTGAATTTGCAACCTGATGGAGGTCAGTATAGATGGACTAATAGAACATGTCCCACACACTGCTAGAAGCCTAAATATTTTATCAGGGCTAGATGCAGAAAAAAATTATATTGCATTTGCAACCTGATGGAGGTCAGTATAGATGGACTAATAGAAGAAGTCCCACACACTGCTAGAAGCATAAATATTTTTTCAGAGCTAGATACAGATAAAAATTATTTTTAATTTGCAACCTGGTGGAGGTTAGTATAGATGGACTAATAGACCAAGTCCCACACACTGCTAGAAGCCTAAATATTTTTTCAGAGCTAGATGCAGAAAAAAATTATATTGAATTTGCAACCTGATGGAGGTCAGTACAGATGGACTAATAGAACTAGTCCCACACACTGCTAGAAGCTGAAATATTTTTTCAGAGCTAGATGCAGAAACAAATTATATTGAATTTGCAACCTGATGGAGGTCAGTATAGAAGGATTAATAGAACAAGTCCCATAAACTGCTAGAAGCCTAAATATTTTTTCAGAGCTAGATGCAGATAAAAATTATTTTTGATTTGCAACCTGGTGGAGTTTAGTATAGATGGACTAATAGACCAAGTCCCACACACTGCTAAAAGCCTAAATATTTTTTCAGAGCTAGATGCAGAAAAAAATTTATTGAATTTTGCAACCTGATTTAAGTCAGTATAGATGGACTAATAGAACAAGTCCCACACATTGCTAGAAGCTGAAATATTTTTTCAGACCTAGATGCAGAAAAAAATTATATTGAATTTGCAATCTGATGGAGGTCAGTATAGATGGACTAATAGAACAAGTCCCACGCACTGCTAGAAGCCTAAATATTTTTTCAGAGCTAGATGCAGATAAAAATTATTTTTAATTTGCATCCTGGTGGAGGTTAGTATAGATGGACTAATAGTCCAAGTCCCACACACTGCTAGAAGCCTAAATATTTTTTCAGAGCTAGATGCAGAAAAAAATTATATTGAATTTGCTACCTGATGGAGGTCAGTATAGATGGACTAATAGAACAAGTCCCACACACTGCTAGAAGCTGAAATATTTTTTCAGAGCTAGATGCAGATAAAAATTATTTTTAATTTGCAACCTGGTGGAGGATAGTATAGATGGACTAATAGACCAAGTCCCACACACTGCTAGAAGCCTAAATATTTTTTTCAGAGCTAGATGCAGAAAAAAATTATATTGAATTTGCAACCTGATGGAGGTCAGTATAGATGGACTAATAGAACAAGTCCCACACACTGCTAGAAGCTGAAATATTTTTTCAGAGCTACATGCAGAAAAAAAATTATATTGAATTTGCAACCTGATGGAGGTCAGTATAGATGGACTAATAGAACATGTCCCACACACTGCTAGAAGCCTAAATATTTTTTCAGAGCTAGATGCAGAAAAAAATTATATTGAATTTGCAACCTGATGGAGGTCAGTATAGATGGACTAATAGAACAAGTCCCACACACTGCTAGAAGCTGAAATATTTTTTCAGAGCTAGATACAGATAAAAATTATTTTTTAACTTGCAACCTGGTGGAGGTTAGTATAGATGGACTAATAGACCAAGTCCCACACACTGCTAGAAACCTAAATATTTTTTCAGAGTTAGATGCAGAAAAAAATTATATTGAATTTGCAACCTGATGGAGGTCAGTATAGATGGAGTAATAGAACAAGTGCCACACACTGCTAGAAGCTGAAATATTTTTTCAGAGCTAGATGCAGAAAAAAAATATATTGAATTTGCAACCTGATGGAGGTCAGTATAGATGGACTAATAGAACAAGTCCCACACACTGCTAGAAGCTGAAATATTTTTTCAGAGCTAGATGCAGAAAAAAATTATATTGAATTTGCAAACTGATGGAGGTCAGTATAGATGGACTAATAGAACAAGTCCCACACACTGCTAGAAGCTGAAATATTTTTTCAGAGCTAGATGCAGAAAAAAAATTATATTGAATTTGCAACCTGATGGAGGTCAGTATAGATGGACTAATAGAACATGTCCCACACACTGTTAGAAGCCTAAATATTTTTTCTGAGCTAGATGCAGAAAAAAAATAATATTGAATTTGCAATCTGATGGAGGTCAGTATAGATGGACTAATAGAACAAGTCCTACACACTGCTGGAAGCTGAAAGATTTTTTCAGAGCTAGATGCAGATAAAAATTATTTTTCATTTGCAACCTGGTGGAGGTTAGTATAGATGGACTAATAGACCAAGTCCCACACACTGCTAGAAACGTAAATATTTTTTCAGAGTTAGATGCAGAAAAAAATTATATTGAATTTGCAACCTGATGGAGGTCAGTATAGATGGAGTAATAGAACATGTCCCACACACTGCTAGAAGCTGAAATATTTTTTTAGAGCTAGATGCAGAAAAAAATTATATTGAATTTGCAACCTGATGGAGGTCAGTATAGATGGACTAATAGAACAAGTCCCACAAACTGCTAGAAGCCTAAATATTTTTTCAGAGCTAGATGCAGAAAAAAATTATATTGAATTTGCAACCTGATGGAGGTCAGTATAGATGGACTAATAGAACATGTCCCACACACTGCTAGAAGCGTAAATATTTTTTCAGAGCTAGATGCAGAAAAAAATTATATTGAATTTGCAACCTGATGGAGGTCAGTATAGATCGACTAATTGAACAAGTCCCACACACTGCTAGAAGCCTAAATATTTTTTCAGAGCTTGGTGCAGAAAAAAATTATATTGAATTTGCAACCTGATGGAAGTCAGTATAGATGGACTAATAGAACATGTCCCACACACTGCTAGAAGCCTAAATATTTTTTCAGAGCTAGATGCAGAAAAAAATTATATTGAATTTGCAACCTGATGGAGGTCAGTATAGATGGACTAATAGAACAAGTCCCACAAACTGCTAGAAGCTGAAATATTTTTTCACAGCTAGATGCAGATAAAAATTATTTTTAATTTTCAACCTGGTGGAGGTCAGTATAGATGGACTAATAGAACAAGTCCCACACACTGCTAGAAGCTGAAATATTTTTTCAGAGCTAGATGCAGAAAAAAAATTATATTGAATTTGCAACCTGATGGAGGTCAGTATAGATGGACTAATAGAACATGTCCCACACACTGTTAGAAGCCTAAATATTTTTTCAGAGCTAGATGCAGAAAAAAAATAATATTGAATTTGCAATCTGATGGAGGTCAGTATAGATGGACTAATAGAACAAGTCCTACACACTGCTGGAAGCTGAAAGATTTTTTCAGAGCTAGATGCAGATAAAAATTATTTTTCATTTGCAACCTGGTGGAGGTTAGTATAGATGGACTAATAGACCAAGTCCCACACACTGCTAGAAACGTAAATATTTTTTCAGAGTTAGATGCAGAAAAAAATTATATTGAATTTGCAACCTGATGGAGGTCAGTATAGATGGAGTAATAGAACAAGTCCCACACACTGCTAGAAGCTGAAATATTTTTTTAGAGCTAGATGCAGAAAAAAATTATATTGAATTTGCAACCTGATGGAGGTCAGTATAGATGGACTAATAGAACATGTCCCACACACTGCTAGAAGCGTAAATATTTTTTCAGAGCTAGATGCAGAAAAAAATTATATTGAATTTGCAACCTGATGGAGGTCAGTATAGATGGACTAATTGAACAAGTCCCACACACTGCTAGAAGCCTAAATATTTTTTCAGAGCTTGGTGCAGAAAAAAATTATATTGAATTTGCAACCTGATGGAGGTCAGTATAGATGGACTAATAGAACATGTCCCACACACTGCTAGAAGCCTAAATATTTTTTCAGAGCTAGATGCAGAAAAAAATTATATTGAATTTGCAACCTGATGGAGGTCAGTATAGATGGACTAATAGAACAAGTCCCACAAACTGCTAGAAGCTGAAATATTTTTTCACAGCTAGATGCAGATAAAAATTATTTTTAATTTTCAACCTGGTGGAGGTTAGTATAGATGGACTAATAGACCAAGTCCCACACACTGCTAGAAGCCTAAATATTTTTTTCAGAGCTAGATGCAGAAAAAAATTATATTGAATTTGCAACCTGATGGAGGTCAGTATAGATGGACTAATAGAACATGTCCCACACACTGCTAGAAGCTGAAATATTTTTTCAGAGCTAGATGCAGAAAAAAATTATATTGAATTTGCAACCTGATGGAGGTCAGTATAGATGGACTAATAGAACATGTCCCACACACTGCTAGAAGCCTAAATATTTTTTCAGAGCTAGATGCAGAAAAAAATTATATTGAATTTGCAACCTGATGGAGGTCAGTATAGATGGACTAATAGAACAAGTCCCACAAACTGCTAGAAGCTGAAATATTTTTTCAGAGCTAGATGCAGATAAAAATTATTTTTAATTTTCAACCTGGTGGAGCTTAGTATAGATGGACTAATAGACCAAGTCCCACACACTGCTAGAAGCCTAAATATTTTTTCAGAGCTAGATGCAGAAAAAAATTATATTGAATTTGCTACCTGATGGAGGTCAGTATAGATGGACTAATAGAACAAGTCCCACACACTGCTAGAAGCTGAAATATTTTTTCAGAGCTAGATGCAGATAAAAATTATTTTTAATTTGCAACCTGGTGGAGGTTAGTATAGATGGACTAATAGACCAAGTCCCACACACTGCTAGAAGCATAAATATTTTTTTCAGAGCTAGATGCAGAAAAAAATTATATTGAATTTGCAACCTGATGGAGGTCAGTATAGATGGACTAATAGAACAAGTCCCACACACTGCTAGAAGCTGAAATATTTTTTCAGAGCTAGATGCAGAAAAAAAATTATATTGATTTGCAACCTGATGGAGGTCAGTATAGATGGACTAATAGAACATGCCCCACACACTGCTAGAAGCCTAAATATTTTTTCAGAGCTAGATGCAGAAAAAAATTATATTGAATTTGCAACCTGATGGAGGTCAGTATAGATGGACTAATAGAACAAGTCCCACACACTGCTAGAAGCTGAAATATTTTTTCAGAGCTAGATACAGATAACAATTATTTTTAATTTGCAACCTGGTGGAGGTTAGTATAGATGGACTAATAGACCAAGTCCCACACAATGCTAGAAGCCTAAATATTTTTTCAGAGCTTGATGCAGAAAAAAATTATATTGAATTTGCAACCTGATGGAGCTCAGTATAGATGGACTAATCGAACAAGTCCTACACACTGCTGGAAGCTGAAATATTTTTTCAGAGCTAGATGCAGATAAAAATTATTTTTAATTAGCAACCTGGTGGAGGTTAGTATAGATGGACTAATAGACCAAGTCCTACACACTGCTAGAAACCTAAATATTTTTTCAGAGTTAGATGCAGAAAAAAATTATATTGAATTTGCAACCTGATGGAGGTCAGTATAGATGGACTAATAGAACAAGTCCCAAACACTGCTAGAAGCCAAAATATTTTTTCAGAGCTAGATGCAGAAAAAAATTATATTGAATTTGCAACCTGATGGAGGTCAGTATAGATGGACTAATAGAACATGTCCCACACACTGCTAGAAGCTGAAATATTTTTTCAGAGCTAGATGCAGAAAAAAATTATATTGAATTTGCAACCTGATGGAGGTCAGTATAGATCGACTAATAGAACAAGTCCCACACAATGCTAGAAGCTGAAATATTTTTTCAGAGCTAGATGCAGAAAAATATTAGATTGAATTTTGCAACCTGATGGAGGTCAGTATAGATGGACTAATAGAACAAGTCCCACACACTGCTAGAAGCTGAAATATTTTTTCAGAGCTAGATGCAGAAAAAAATTATATTGAATTTGCAACCTGATGGAGGTCAGTATAGATGGACTAATAGAACATGTCCCACACACTGCTAGAAGCCTAAATATTTTTTCAGGGCTAGATGCAGAAAAAAATTATATTGCATTTGCAACCTGATGGAGGTCAGTATAGATGGACTAATAGAAGAAGTCCCACACACTGCTAGAAGCATAAATATTTTTTCAGAGCTAGATACAGATAAAAATTATTTTTAATTTGCAACCTGGTGGAGGTTAGTATAGATGGACTGATAGAACTAGTCCCACACACTGCTAGAAGCCTAAATATTTTTTCAGAGCTAGATGCAGATAAAAATCATTTTTAATTTGCAACCTGGTGGAGGTTAGTATAGATGGACTAATAGACCAAGTCCCTCACTCTGGTAGAAGCCTAAATATTTTTTCAGAGCTAGATGCAGAAAAAAATTTGATTGAATTTGCAACCTGATGGAGGTCAGTATAGATTGACTAATAGAACAAGTCCCACACACTGCTAGAAGCCTAAATATTTTTTCAGAGCTAGATGCAGATAAAAAATATTTTTAATTTGCAACCTGGTGGAGATTAGTATAGATGGACTAATAGACCAAGTCCCACACACTGCTAGAAGCCTAAATATTTTTTCAGAGCTAGATGCAGAAAAAAATTATATTGAATTTGCAACCTGATGGAGGTCAGTATAGAAGGATTAATAGAACAAGTCCCATAAACTGCTAGAAGCCTAAATATTTTTTCAGAGCTAGATGCAGATAAAAATTATTTTTGATTTGCAACCTG
Source organism: Phyllobates terribilis (assembly GCF_046119375.1). NCBI lineage: Eukaryota > Metazoa > Chordata > Amphibia > Anura > Dendrobatidae > Phyllobates > Phyllobates terribilis. The sequence continues at coordinate 52,979,500 of NW_027362768.1, read as the reverse complement.
GTGGAGTTTAGTATAGATGGACTAATAGACCAAGTCCCACACACTGCTAAAAGCCTAAATATTTTTTCAGAGCTAGATGGAGAAAAAAATTTATTGAATTTTGCAACCTGATGGAGGTCAGTATAGATGGACTAATAGAACAAGTCCCACACATTGCTAGAAGCTGAAATATTTTTTCAGACCTAGATGCAGAAAAAAATTATATTGAATTTGCAATCTGATGGAGGTCAGTATAGATGGACTAATAGAACAAGTCCCACGCACTGCTAGAAGCCTAAATATTTTTTCAGAGCTAGATGCAGATAAAAATTATTTTTAATTTGCATCCTGGTGGAGGTTAGTATAGATGGACTAATAGTCCAAGTCCCACACACTGCTAGAAGCCTAAATATTTTTTCAGAGCTAGATGCAGAAAAAAATTATATTGAATTTGCTACCTGATGGAGGTCAGTATAGATGGACTAATAGAACAAGTCCCACACACTGCTAGAAGCTGAAATATTTTTTCAGAGCTAGATGCAGATAAAAATTATTTTTAATTTGCAACCTGGTGGAGGTTAGTATAGATGGACTAATAGACCAAGTCCCACACACTGCTAGAAGCCTAAATATTTTTTTCAGAGCTAGATGCAGAAAAAAATTATATTGAATTTGCAACCTGATGGAGGTCAGTATAGATGGACTAATAGAACAAGTCCCACACACTGCTAGAAGCTGAAATATTTTTTCAGAGCTAGATGCAGAAAAAAAATTATATTGAATTTGCAACCTGATGGAGGTCAGTATAGATGGACTAATAGAACATGTCCCACACACTGCTAGAAGCCTAAATATTTTTTCAGAGCTAGATGCAGAAAAAAATTATATTGAATTTGCAACCTGATGGAGGTCAGTATAGATGGACTAATAAAACAAGTCCCACACACTGCTAGAAGCTGAAATATTTTTTCAGAGCTAGATACAGATAAAAATTATTTTTAACTTGCAACCTGGTGGAGGTTAGTATAGATGGACTAATAGACCAAGTCCCACACACTGCTAGAAACCTAAATATTTTTTCAGAGTTAGATGCAGAAAAAAATTATATTGAATTTGCAACCTGATGGAGGTCAGTATAGATGGAGTAATAGAACAAGTGCCACACACTGCTAGAAGCTGAAATATTTTTTCAGAGCTAGATGCAGAAAAAAAATATATTGAATTTGCAACCTGATGGAGGTCAGTATAGATGGACTAATAGAACAAGTCCCACACACTGCTAGAAGCTGAAAAATTTTTTCAGAGCTAGATGCAGAAAAAAATTATATTGAATTTGCAAACTGATGGAGGTCAGTATAGATGGACTAATAGAACAAGTCCCACACACTGCTAGAAGCTGAAACATTTTTTCAGAGCTAGATGCAGAAAAAAAATTATATTGAATTTGCAACCTGATGGAGGTCAGTATAGATGGACTAATAGAACATGTCCCACACGCTGTTAGAAGCCTAAATATTTTTTCAGAGCTAGATGCAGAAAAAAAATTATATTGAATTTGCAATCTGATGGAGGTCAGTATAGATGGACAAATAGAACAAGTCCTACACACTGCTGGAAACTGAAAGATTTTTTCAGAGCTAGATGCAGATAAAAATTATTTTTCATTTGCAACCTGGTGGAGGTTAGTATAGATGGACTAATAGACCAAGTCCCACACACTGCTAGAAACGTAAATATTTTTTCAGAGTTAGATGCAGAAAAAAATTATATTGAATTTGCAACCTGATGGAGGTCAGTATAGATGGAGTAATAGAACAAGTCCCACACACTGCTAGAAGCTGAAATATTTTTTTAGAGCTAGATGCAGAAAAAAATTATATTGAATTTGCAACCTGATGGAGGTCAGTATAGATGGACTAATAGAACAAGTCCCAAACACTGCTAGAAGCCAAAATATTTTTTCAGAGCTAGATGCAGAAAAAAATTATATTGAATTTGCAACCTGATGGAGGTCAGTATAGATGGACTAATAGAACATGTCCCACACACTGCTAGAAGCTGAAATATTTTTTCAGAGCTAGATGCAGAAAAAAATTATATTGAATTTGCAACCTGATGGAGGTCAGTATAGATGGACTAATAGAACAAGTCCCACACAATGCTAGAAGCTGAAATATTTTTTCAGAGCTAGATGCAGAAAAATATTAGATTGAATTTTGCAACCTGATGGAGGTCAGTATAGATGGACTAATAGAACAAGTCCCACACACTGCTAGAAGCTGAAATATTTTTTCAGAGCTAGATGCAGAAAAAAATTATATTGAATTTGCAACCTGATGGAGGTCAGTATAGATGGACTAATAGAACATGTCCCACACGCTGTTAGAAGCCTAAATATTTTTTCAGAGCTAGATGCAGAAAAAAAATTATATTGAATTTGCAATCTGATGGAGGTCAGTATAGATGGACAAATAGAACAAGTGCTACACACTGCTGGAAACTGAAAGATTTTTTCAGAGCTAGATGCAGATAAAAATTATTTTTCATTTGCAACCTGGTGGAGGTTAGTATAGATGGACTAATAGACCAAGTCCCACACACTGCTAGAAACGTAAATATTTTTTCAGAGTTAGATGCAGAAAAAAATTATATTGAATTTGCAACCTGATGGAGGTCAGTATAGATGGAGTAATAGAACAAGTGCCACACACTGCTAGAAGCTGAAATATTTTTTCAGAGCTAGATGCAGAAAAAAAATATATTGAATTTGCAACCTGATGGAGGTCAGTATAGATGGACTAATAGAACAAGTCCCACACACTGCTAGAAGCTGAAAAATTTTTTCAGAGCTAGATGCAGAAAAAAATTATATTGAATTTGCAAACTGATGGAGGTCAGTATAGATGGACTAATAGAACAAGTCCCACACACTGCTAGAAGCTGAAACATTTTTTCAGAGCTAGATGCAGAAAAAAAATTATATTGAATTTGCAACCTGATGGAGGTCAGTATAGATGGACTAATAGAACATGTCCCACACGCTGTTAGAAGCCTAAATATTTTTTCAGAGCTAGATGCAGAAAAAAAATTATATTGAATTTGCAATCTGATGGAGGTCAGTATAGATGGACAAATAGAACAAGTCCTACACACTGCTGGAAACTGAAAGATTTTTTCAGAGCTAGATGCAGATAAAAATTATTTTTCATTTGCAACCTGGTGGAGGTTAGTATAGATGGACTAATAGACCAAGTCCCACACACTGCTAGAAACGTAAATATTTTTTCAGAGTTAGATGCAGAAAAAAATTATATTGAATTTGCAACCTGATGGAGGTCAGTATAGATGGAGTAATAGAACAAGTCCCACACACTGCTAGAAGCTGAAATATTTTTTTAGAGCTAGATGCAGAAAAAAATTATATTGAATTTGCAACCTGATGGAGGTCAGTATAGATGGACTAATAGAACAAGTCCCAAACACTGCTAGAAGCCAAAATATTTTTTCAGAGCTAGATGCAGAAAAAAATTATATTGAATTTGCAACCTGATGGAGGTCAGTATAGATGGACTAATAGAACATGTCCCACACACTGCTAGAAGCTGAAATATTTTTTCAGAGCTAGATGCAGAAAAAAATTATATTGAATTTGCAACCTGATGGAGGTCAGTATAGATGGACTAATAGAACAAGTCCCACACAATGCTAGAAGCTGAAATATTTTTTCAGAGCTAGATGCAGAAAAATATTAGATTGAATTTTGCAACCTGATGGAGGTCAGTATAGATGGACTAATAGAACAAGTCCCACACACTGCTAGAAGCTGAAATATTTTTTCAGAGCTAGATGCAGAAAAAAATTATATTGAATTTGCAACCTGATGGAGGTCAGTATAGATGGACTAATAGAACATGTCCCACACACTGCTAGAAGCCTAAATATTTTTTCAGGGCTAGATGCAGAAAAAAATTATATTGCATTTGCAACCTGATGGAGGTCAGTATAGATGGACTAATAGAAGAAGTCCCACACACTGCTAGAAGCATAAATATTTTTTCAGAGCTAGATACAGATAAAAATTATTTTTAATTTGCAACCTGGTGGAGGTTAGTATAGATGGACTGATAGAACTAGTCCCACACACTGCTAGAAGCCTAAATATTTTTTCAGAGCTAGATGCAGATAAAAATCATTTTTAATTTGCAACCTGGTGGAGGTTAGTATAGATGGACTAATAGACCAAGTCCCTCACTCTGGTAGAAGCATAAATATTTTTTCAGAGCTAGATGCAGAAAAAAATTTGATTGAATTTGCAACCTGATGGAGGTCAGTATAGATTGACTAATAGAACAAGTCGCACACACTGCTAGAAGCCTAAATATTTTTTCAGAGCTAGATGCAGATAAAAAATATTTTTAATTTGCAACCTGGTGGAGATTAGTATAGATGGACTAATAGACCAAGTCCCACACACTGCTAGAAGCCTAAATATTTTTTCAGAGCTAGATGCAGAAAAAAATTATATTGAATTTGCAACCTGATGGAGGTCAGTACAGATGGACTAATAGAACTAGTCCCACACACTGCTAGAAGCTGAAATATTTTTTCAGAGCTAGATGCAGAAACAAATTATATTGAATTTGCAACCTGATGGAGGTCAGTATAGAAGGATTAATAGAACAAGTCCCATAAACTGCTAGAAGCCTAAATATTTTTTCAGAGCTAGATGCAGATAAAAATTATTTTTGATTTGCAACCTGGTGGAGTTTAGTATAGATGGACTAATAGACCAAGTCCCACACACTGCTAGAAGCTGAAATATTTTTTCAGAGCTAGATGCAGAAAAAAAATTATATTGAATTTGCAACCTGATGGAGGTCAGTATAGATGGACTAATAGAACATGTCCCACACACTGCTAGAAGCCTAAATATTTTTTCAGAGCTAGATGCAGAAAAAAATTATATTAAATTTGCAACCTGATGGAGGTCAGTATAGATGGACTAATAGAACAAGTCCCACACACTGCTAGAAGCTGAAATATTTTTTCAGAGCTAGATACAGATAAAAATTATTTTTAACTTGCAACCTGGTGGAGGTTAGTATAGATGGACTAATAGACCAAGTCCCACACACTGCTAGAAACCTAAATATTTTTTCAGAGTTAGATGCAGAAAAAAATTATATTGAATTTGCAACCTGATGGAGGTCAGTATAGATGGAGTAATAGAACAAGTGCCACACACTGCTAGAAGCTGAAATATTTTTTCAGAGCTAGATGCAGAAAAAAAATATATTGAATTTGCAACCTGATGGAGGTCAGTATAGATGGACTAATAGAACAAGTCCCACACACTGCTAGAAGCTGAAATATTTTTTCAGAGCTAGATGCAGAAAAAAATTATATTGAATTTGCAAACTGATGGAGGTCAGTATAGATGGACTAATAGAACAAGTCCCACACACTGCTAGAAGCTGAAATATTTTTTCAGAGCTAGATGCAGAAAAAAAATTATATTGAATTTGCAACCTGATGGAGGTCAGTATAGATGGACTAATAGAACATGTCCCACACACTGTTAGAAGCCTAAATATTTTTTCAGAGCTAGATGCAGAAAAAAAATTATATTGAATTTGCAATCTGATGGAGGTCAGTATAGATGGACAAATAGAACAAGTCCTACACACTGCTGGAAGCTGAAAGATTTTTTCAGAGCTAGATGCAGATAAAAATTATTTTTCATTTGCAACCTGGTGGAGGTTAGTATAGATGGACTAATAGACCAAGTCCCACACACTGCTAGAAACGTAAATATTTTTTCAGAGTTAGATGCAGAAAAAAATTATATTGAATTTGCAACCTGATGGAGGTCAGTATAGATGGAGTAATAGAACAAGTCCCACACACTGCTAGAAGCTGAAATATTTTTTTAGAGCTAGATGCAGAAAAAAATTATATTGAATTTGCAACCTGATGGAGGTCAGTATAGATGGACTAATAGAACAAGTCCCACAAACTGCTAGAAGCCTAAATATTTTTTCAGAGCTAGATGCAGAAAAAAATTATATTGAATTTGCAACCTGATGGAGGTCAGTATAGATGGACTAATAGAACATGTCCCACACACTGCTAGAAGCGTAAATATTTTTTCAGAGCTAGATGCAGAAAAAAATTATATTGAATTTGCAAACTGATGGAGGTCAGTATAGATGGACTAATAGAACAAGTCCCACACACTGCTAGAAGCCTAAATATTTTTTCAGAGCTTGGTGCAGAAAAAAATTATATTGAATTTGCAACCTGATGGAGGTCAGTATAGATGGACTAATAGAACATGTCCCACACACTGCTAGAAGCCTAAATATTTTTTCAGAGCTAGATGCAGAAAAAAATTATATTGAATTTGCAACCTGATGGAGGTCAGTATAGATGGACTAATAGAACAAGTCCCACAAACTGCTAGAAGCTGAAATATTTTTTCACAGCTAGATGCAGATAAAAATTATTTTTAATTTTCAACCTGGTGGAGGTTAGTATAGATGGACTAATAAACCAAGTCCCACACACTGCTAGAAGCCTAAATATTTTTTTCAGAGCTAGATGCAGAAAAAAATTATATTGAATTTGCAACCTGATGGAGGTCAGTATAGATGGACTAATAGAACAAGTCCCACACACTGCTAGAAGCTGAAATATTTTTTCAGAGCTAGATGCAGAAAAAAATTATATTGAGTTTGCAACCTGATGGAGGTCAGTATAGATGGACTAATAGAACATGTCCCACACACTGCTAGAAGCCTAAATATTTTTTCAGAGCTAGATGCAGAAAAAAATTATATTGAATTTGCAACCTGATGGAGGTCAGTATAGATGGACTAATAGAACAAGTCCCACAAACTGCTAGAAGCTGAAATATTTTTTTAGAGCTAGATGCAGATAAAAATTATTTTTAATTTTCAACCTGGTGGAGCTTAGTATAGATGGACTAATAGACCAAGTCCCACACACTGCTAGAAGCCTAAATATTTTTTTCAGAGCTAGATGCAGAAAAAAATTATATTGAATTTGCAACCTGATGGAGGTCAGTATAGATGGACTAATATAACAAGTCCCACACACTGCTAGAAGCTGAAATATTTTTTCAGAGCTAGATGCAGAAAAAAATTATATTGAATTTGCAACCTGATGGAGGTCAGTATAGATGGACTAATAGAACATGTCCCACACACTGCTAGAAGCCTAAATATTTTTTCAGAGCTAGATGCAGAAAAAAATTATATTGAATTTGCAACCTGATGGAGGTCAGTATGGATGCACTAATAGAACAAGTCCCACACACTGCTAGAAGCATAAATATTTTTTCAGAGCTAGATACAGATAAAAATTATTTTTAATTTGCAACCTGGTGGAGGTTAGTATAGATGGACTAATAGACCAAGTCCCACACACTGCTAGAAGCCTAAATATTTTTTCAGAGCTTGATGCAGAAAAAAATTATATTGAATTTGCAACCTGATGGAGGTCAGTATAGATGGACTAATAGAACAAGTCCTACACACTGCTGGAAGCTGAAATATTTTTTCAGAGCTAGATGCAGATAAAAATTATTTTTAATTTGCAACCTGGTGGAGGTTAGAATAGATGGACTAATAGACCAAGTCCCACACACTGCTAGAAGCCTAAATATTTTTTCAGAACTAGATGCAGAAAAAAATTATATTGAATTTGCAACCTGATGGAGGTCAGTATAGATGGACTAATAGAACATGTTCCACACACTGCTAGAAGCCTAAATATTTTTTCAGAGCTAGATGCAGAAAAAAATTAGATTGAATTTGCAACCTGATGGAGGTCAGTATAGATGGACTAATAGAACAAGTCCCACACACTGCTAGAAGCATAAATATTTTTTCAGAGCTAGATACAGATAAAAATTATTTTTAATTTGCAACCTGGTGGAGGTTTGTATAGATGGACTAATAGACCAAGTCCCACACACTGCTAGAAGCCTAAATATTTTTTCAGAGCTTGATGCAGAAAAAAATTATATTGAATTTGCAACCTGATGGAGGTCAGTATAGATGGACTAATAGAACAAGTCCCACACACTGCTAGAAGCCGAAATATTTTTTCAGAGCTAGATGCAGAAAAAAATTATATTGAATTTGCAAAATGATGGAGGTCAGTATAGATGTACTAATAGAACAAGTCCCACACACTGCTAGAAGCTGAAATATTTTTTCAGAGCTAGATGCAGAAAAAAATTATATTGAATTTGCAACCTGATGGAGGTCAGTATAGATGGACTAATAGAACAAGTCCCACACACTGCTAGAAGCCTAAATATTTTTTCAGAGCTAGATGCAGAAAAAAATTATATTGAATTTGCAACCTGATGGAGGTCAGTATAGATGGACTAATAGAACAAGTCCCACACACTGCTAGAAGCCGAAATATTTTTTCAGAGCTAGATGCAGAAAAAAATTATATTGAATTTGCAACCTGATGGAGGTCAGTATAGATGGACTAATAGAGCAAGTCCCACACACTGCTAGAAGCTGAAATATTTTTTCAGAGCTAGATGCAGAAAAAAATTATATTGAATTTGCAACCTGATGGAGGTCAGTATAGATGGACTTATAGAACATGTCCCACACACTGCTAGAAGCCTAAATATTTTTTCAGAGCTAGATGCAGAAAAAAATTATATTGAATTTGCAACCTGATGGAGGTCAGTATAGATGGACTAATAGAACAAGTCCCACACACTGCTAGAAGCCTAAATATTTTTTCAGAGCTAGATGCAGATAAAAATTATTTTTAATTTGCAACCTGGTGGAGGTTAGTATAGATGGACTAATAGACCAAGTCCCACACACTGCTAGAAGCCTAAATATTTTTTCAGAGCTAGATGCAGAAAAAAATTATATTGAATTTGCAACCTGATGGAGGTCAGTATAGATGGACTAATAGAACAAGTCCCACACACTGCTAGAAGCTGAAATATTTTTTCAGAGCTAGATGCAGATAAAAATTATTTTTAATTTGCAACCTGGTGGAGGTTAGTATAGATGGACTAATAGACCAAGTCCCACACGCTGCTAGAAGACTAAATATTTTGTTCAGAGCTAGATGCAGAAAAAACATTATATTGAATTTGCAACCTGATGGAGGTCAGTATAGATGGACTAATAGAACAAGTCCCACACACTGCTAGAAGCTGAAATATTTTTTCAGAGCTAGATGCAGAAAAAAAATTATATTGAATTTGCAACCTGATGGAGGTCAGTATAGATGGACTAATAGAACATGTCCCACACACTGATAGAAGCCTAAATATTTTTTCAGAGCTAGATGCAGAAAAAAATTATATTGAATTTGCAACCTGATGGAGGTCAGTATAGATGGACTAATAGAACAAGTCCCACACACTGCTAGAAGCATAAATATTTTTTCAGAGCTAGATACAGATAAAAATTATTTTTAATTTGCAACCTGGTGGAGGTTAGTATAGATGGACTAATAGACCAAGTCCAACACACTGCTGGAAGCTGAAATATTTTTTCAGAGCTAGATGCAGATAAAAATTATTTTTAATTAGCAACCTGGTGGAGGTTAGTAAAGATGGACTAATAGACCAAGTCCCACACACTGCTAGAAGCCTAAATATTTTTTCAGAGCTAGATGCAGAAAAAAATTATATTGAATTTGCAACCTGATGGAGGTCAGTATAGATGGACTAATAGAATATGTCTCAGACACTGCTAGAAGCCTAAATATTTTTTCAGAGCTAGATGCAGAAAAAAATTATATTGAATTTGCAACCTGATGGAGGTCAGTATAGATGGACTAATAGACCAAGTCCCACACACTGCTAGAAGCCTAAATATTTTTTCAGAGCTAGATGCAGAAAAAAATTATATTGAATTTGCAACCTGATGGAGGTCAGTATAGATGGACTAATAGAACATGTCCCACACACTGCTAGAAGCCTAAATATTTTTTCAGAGCTAGATGCAGAAAAAAATTATATTGAATTTGCAACCTGATGGAGGTCAGTATAGATGGACTAATAGAGCAAGTCCCACACACTGCTAGAAGCTGAAAAAATTTTTCAGAGCTAGATGCAGATAAAAATTATTTTTAATTTGCAACCTGGTGGAGGTTAGTATAGATGGACTAATAGACCAAGTCCCACACACTGCTAGAAACCTAAATATTTTTTCAGAGTTAGATGCAGAAAAAAATTATATTGAATTTGCAACCTGATGGAGGTCAGTATAGATGGAGTAATAGAACAAGACCCACACACTGCTAGAAGCTGAAATATTTTTTCAGAGCTAGATACAGATAAAAATTATTTTTAATTTGCAACCTGGTGGAGGTTAGTATAGATGGACTAATAGACCAAGTCCAACACACTGCTAGAAGCCTAAATATTTTTTCAGAGCTTGATGCAGAAAAAAATTATATTGAATTTGCAACCTGATGGAGGTCAGTATAGATGGACTAATCGAACAAGTCCTACACACTGCTGGAAGCTGAAATATTTTTTCAGAGCTAGATGCAGATAAAAATTATTTTTAATTAGCAACCTGGTGGAGGTTAGTAAAGATGGACTAAAAGACCAAGTCCCACACACTGCTAGAAGCCTAAATATTTTTTCAGAGCTAGATGCAGAAAAAAATTATATTGAATTTGCAAAATGATGGAGGTCAGTATAGATGGACTAATAGAACAAGTCCCACACACTGCTAGAAGCCTAAATATTTTTTCAGAGCTAGATGCAGAAAAAAATTATATTGAATTTGCAACCTGATGGAGGTCAGCATAGATGCACTAATAGAAGTAGTCCCACACAGTGCTAGAAGCTGAAATATTTTTTCAGAGTTAGATGCAGAAAAAAAATTATATTGAATTTGCAACCTGATGGAGGTCAGTATAGATGGACTAATAGAATATGTCTCACACACTGCTAGAAGCCTAACTATTTTTTCAGAGCTAGATGCAGAAAAAAATTATATTGAATTTGCAACCTGATGGAGGTCAGTATAGATGGACTAATAGACCAAGTCCCACACACTGCTAGAAGCCTAAATATTTTTTCAGAGCTAGATGCAGAAAAAAATTATATTGAATTTGCAACCTGATGGAGGTCAGTATAGATGGACTAATAGAACATGTCCCACACACTGCTAGAAGCCTAAATATTTTTTCAGATCTAGATGCAGAAAAAAATTATATTGAATTTGCAACCTGATGGAGGTCAGTATAGATGGACTAATAGAACAAGTCCCACACACTGCTAGAAGCTGAAAAAATTTTTCAGAGCTAGATGCAGATAAAAATTATTTTTAATTTGCAACCTGGTGGAGGTTAGTATAGATGGACTAATAGACCAAGTCCCACACACTGCTAGAAACCTAAATATTTTTTCAGAGTTAGATGCAGAAAAAAATTATATTGAATTTGCAACCTGATGGAGGTCAGTATAGATGGAGTAATAGAACAAGTCCCACACACTGCTAGAAGCTGAAATATTTATTCAGAGCTAGATGCAGAAAAAAATTATATTGAATTTGCAACCTGATGGAGGTCAGTATAGATCGACTAATAGAGCAAGTCCCACACACTGCTAGAAGCCTAAATATTTTTTCAGAGCTAGATGCAGAAAAAAATTATATTGAATTTGCAACCTGATTGAGGTCAGCATAGATGCACTAATAGAACAAGTCCCACACACTGCTAGAAGCTGAAATATTTTTTCAGAGTTAGATGCAGAAAAAAAATTATATTGAATTTGCAACCTGATGGAGGTCAGTATAGATGGACTAATAGAAGAAGTCCCACACACTGCTAAAAGCCGAAATATTTTTTCAGAGCTAGATGCAGAAAAAAATTATATTGAATTTGCAAAATGATGGAGATCTGTATAGATGGACTAATAGAGCAAGTCCCACACACTGCTAGAAGCTGAAATATTTTTTCAGAGCTAGATGTAGAAAAAAATTATATTGAATTTGCAACCTGATGGAGGTCAGTATAGATGGACTAATAGAACATGTCCCACACACTGCTAGAAGCCTAAATATTTTTTCAGAGCTAGATGCAGAAAAAAATTATATTGAATTTGCAACCTGATGGAGGTCAGTATAGATGGACTAATAAAACAAGTCCCACACACTGCTAGAAGCATAAATATTTTTTCAGAGCTAGATACAGATAAAAATTATTTTTAATTTGCAACCTGGTGGAGGTTAGTATAGATGGACTAATAGACCAAATCCCACACACTGCTAGAAGCCAAAATATTTTTTCAGAGCTTGATGCAGAAAAAAATTATATTGAATTTGCAACCTGATGGAGGTCAGTGTAGAATGACTAATAGAACAAGTCCCACACACTGCTAGAAGCTGAAATAATTTTTCAGAGCTAGATGCAGGAAAAAATTATATTGAATTTGCAACCTGATGGAGGTCAGTATAGATGGACTAATAGAACAAGTCCCACACAGTGCTAGAAGCTGAAATATTTTTTCAGAGCTAGATGCAGAAAAAAATTAGATTGAATTTGCAACCTGATGGAGTTCAGTATAGATTGACTAATAGAACAAGTCCCACACACTGCTAGAAGCCTAAATATTTTTTCAGAGCTAGATGCAGATAAAAAATATTTTTAATTTGCAACCTGATGGAGATTAGTATAGATGGACTAATAGACCAAGTCCCACACACTGCTAGAAGCCTAAATTTTTTTTCAGAGCTAGATGCAGAAAAATATTATATTGAATTTGCAACCTGATGGATGTCAGTACAGATGGACTAATAGAACTAGTCCCACACACTGCTAGAAGCTGAAATATTTTCTCAGAGCTAGATGCAGAAACAAATTATATTGAATTTGCAACCTGATGGAGGTCAGTATACATGGACTAATAGAACAAGTCCGACACACTGCTAGAAGCCTAAATATTTTTTCAGAGCTAGATGCAGATAAAAATTATTGTTAATTTGCAACCTGGTGGAGGTTAGTATAGATGGACTGATAGACCAAGTACCACACACTGCTAGAAGACTAAATATTTTTTCAGAGCTAGATGCAGAAAAAAATTATATTGAATTTGCAACCTGATGGAGGTTAGTATAGATGGACTAATGGAACAAGTCCCACACACTGCTAGAAGCTGAAATATTTTTTCAGAGCTAGATGCAGATAAAAATTATTTTTAATTTGCAACCTGGTGGAGGTCAGTATAGATGGACTAATAGAACATGTCCCACACACTGCTAGAAGACTAAATATTTTTTCAGAGCTAGATGCAGAAAAAAATTATATTGAATTTGCAACCTGATGGAGGTCAGTATAGATGGACTAATAGAACAAGTCCCACACACTGCTAGAAGCCGAAATATTTTTTCAGAGCTAGATGCAGAAAAAAATTATATTGAATTTGCAACCTGATGGAGGTAAGTATAGATGGACTAATAGAGCAAGTCCCACACACTGCTAGAAGCTGAAATATTTTTTCAGAGCTAGATGCAGAAAAAAATTATATTGAATTTGCAACCTGATGGAGGTCAGTATAGATGGACTAATAGAACATGTCCCACAAACTGCTAGAAGCCTAAATATTTTTTCAGAGCTAGATGCAGAAAAAAATTATATTGAATTTGCAACCTGATGGAGGTCAGTATAGATGGACTAATAGAATAAGTCCCACACACTGCTAGAAGCCTAAATATTTTTTCAGAGCTAGATGCAGATAAAATCATTTTTAATTTGTAACCTGGTGGAGGTTAGTAAGATGGACTAATAGACCAAGTCCCACACTCTGCTAGAAGCCTAAATATTTTTTCAGAGCTAGATGCAGAAAAAAATTAGATTGAATTTGCAACCTGATGGAGGTCAGTATAGATTGACTAATAGAACAAGTCCCACACACTGCTAAAAGCCGAAATATTTTTTCAGAGCTAGATGCAGAAAAAAATTATATTGAATTTGCAACCTGATGGAGATCTGTATAGATGGACTAATAGAGCAAGTCCCACACACTGCTAGAAGCTGAAATATTTTTTCAGAGCTAGATGTAGAAAAAAATTATATTGAATTTGCAACCTGATGGAGGTCAGTATAGATGGACTAATAGAACATGTCCCACACACTGCTAGAAGCCTAAATATTTTTTCAGAGCTAGATGCAGAAAAAAATTATATTGAATTTGCAACCTGATGGAGGTCAGTATAGATGGACTAATAGAACAAGTCCCACACACTGCTAGAAGCATAAATATTTTTTCAGAGCTAGATACAGATAAAAATTATTTTTAATTTGCAACCTGGTGGAGGTTAGTATAGATGGACTAATAGACCAAATCCCACACACTGCTAGAAGCCAAAATATTTTTTCAGAGCTTGATGCAGAAAAAAATTATATTGAATTTGCAACCTGATGGAGGTCAGTGTAGATGGACTAATAGAACAAGTCCCACACACTGCTAGAAGCTGAAATAATTTTTCAGAGCTAGATGCAGGAAAAAATTATATTGAATTTGCAACCTGATGGAGGTCAGTATAGATGGACTAATAGAACAAGTCCCACACAGTGCTAGAAGCTGAAATATTTTTTCAGAGCTAGATGCAGAAAAAAATTAGATTGAATTTGCAACCTGATGGAGTTCAGTATAGATTGACTAATAGAACAAGTCCCACACACTGCTAGAAGCCTAAATATTTTTTCAGAGCTAGATGCAGATAAAAAATATTTTTAATTTGCAACCTGATGGAGATTAGTATAGATGGACTAATAGACCAAGTCCCACACACTGCTAGAAGCCTAAATTTTTTTTCAGAGCTAGATGCAGAAAAATATTATATTGAATTTGCAACCTGATGGATGTCAGTACAGATGGACTAATAGAACTAGTCCCACACACTGCTAGAAGCTGAAATATTTTCTCAGAGCTAGATGCAGAAACAAATTATATTGAATTTGCAACCTGATGGAGGTCAGTATACATGGACTAATAGAACAAGTCCGACACACTGCTAGAAGCCTAAATATTTTTTCAGAGCTAGATGCAGATAAAAATTATTGTTAATTTGCAACCTGGTGGAGGTTAGTATAGATGGACTGATAGACCAAGTACCACACACTGCTAGAAGACTAAATATTTTTTCAGAGCTAGATGCAGAAAAAAATTATATTGAATTTGCAACCTGATGGAGGTTAGTATAGATGGACTAATGGAACAAGTCCCACACACTGCTAGAAGCTGAAATATTTTTTCAGAGCTAGATGCAGATAAAAATTATTTTTAATTTGCAACCTGGTGGAGGTCAGTATAGATGGACTAATAGAACATGTCCCACACACTGCTAGAAGACTAAA
Source organism: Phyllobates terribilis (assembly GCF_046119375.1). Lineage (NCBI taxonomy): Eukaryota > Metazoa > Chordata > Amphibia > Anura > Dendrobatidae > Phyllobates > Phyllobates terribilis. The sequence goes on along the minus strand of NW_027362768.1, from coordinate 52,964,134 downwards.
TATTTTTTCAGAGCTAGATGCAGAAAAAAATTATATTGAATTTGCAACCTGATGGAGGTCAGTATAGATGGACTAATAGAATAAGTCCCACACACTGCTAGAAGCCGAAATATTTTTTCAGAGCTAGATGCAGAAAAAAATTATATTGAATTTGCAACCTGATGGAGGTAAGTATAGATGGACTAATAGAGCAAGTCCCACACACTGCTAGAAGCTGAAATATTTTTTCAGAGCTAGATGCAGAAAAAAATTATATTGAATTTGCAACCTGATGGAGGTCAGTATAGATGGACTAATAGAACATGTCCCACAAACTGCTAGAAGCCTAAATATTTTTTCAGAGCTAGATGCAGAAAAAAATTATATTGAATTTGCAACCTGATGGAGGTCAGTATAGATGGACTAATAGAATAAGTCCCACACACTGCTAGAAGCCTAAATATTTTTTCAGAGCTAGATGCAGATAAAATCATTTTTAATTTGTAACCTGGTGGAGGTTAGTAAGATGGACTAATAGACCAAGTCCCACACTCTGCTAGAAGCCTAAATATTTTTTCAGAGCTAGATGCAGAAAAAAATTAGATTGAATTTGCAACCTGATGGAGGTCAGTATAGATTGACTAATAGAACAAGTCCCACACATTGCTAGAAGCCTAAATATTTTTTCAGAGCTAGATGCAGATAAAAAATATTTTTAATTTGCAACCTGGTAGAGATTAGTATAGATGGACTAATAGACCAAGTCCCACACACTGCTAGAAGCCTAAATATTTTTTCAGAGCTAGATGCAGAAAAAAATTATATTGAATTTTGCAACCTGATGGAGGTCAGTAAAGATGGACTAATAGAACAAGTCCCACACACTGCTAGAAGATGAAATATTTTTTCAGAGCTAGATGCAGAAAAAAATTATATTGAATTTGCAACCTGATGGAGGTCAGTATAGATGGACTAATAGAACAAGTCCCACACACTGCTAGAAGCTGAAATATTTTTTCAGAGCTTGATGCAGATAAAAATTATTTTTAATTTGCAACCTGGTGGAGGTTAGTATAGATGGACTAATAGACCAAGTCCCACACACTGCTAGAAGCATAAATATTTTTTTCAGAGCTAGATGCAGAAAAAAATTATATTAAATTTGCAACCTGATGGAGGTCATTATAGATGGACTAATAGAACAAGTCCCACACACTGCTAGAAGCTGAAATATTTTTTCAGAGCTAGATGCAGAAAAAAATTATATTGAATTTGCAACCTGATGGAGGTCAGTATAGATGGACTAATAGAACATGTCCCACACACTGCTAGAAGCCTAAATATTTTTCAGAGCTAGGTGCAGAAAAAAATTATATTGAATTTGCAACCTGATGGAGGTCAGTATAGATGCACTAATAGAACAAGTCCCACACACTGCTAGAAGCTGAAATATTTTTTCAGAGTTCGATGCAGAAAAAAAATTATATTGAATTTGCAACCTGATGGAGGTCAGTATAGATGGACTAATAGAACATGTCCCACACACTGCTAGAAGCCTAAATATTTTTTCAGAGCTAGATCCAAAAAAAAATTATATTGAATTTGCAACCTGATGGAGGTCAGTATAGATGGACTAATAGAACAAGTCCCACACACTGCTAGAAGCCGAAATATTTTTTCAGAGCTAGATGCAGGAAAAAATTATATTGAATTTGCAACCTGATGGAGGTCAGTATAGATGGACTAATAGAACAAGTCCCACACACTGCTAGAAGCTGAAATATTTTTTCAGAGCTAGATGCAGAAAAAAATTATATTGAATTTGCAACCTGATGGAGGTCAGTAGAGATGGACTAATAGAACATGTCCCACACACTGCTAGAAGCCTAAATATTTTTTCAGAGCTAGGTGCAGAAAAAAATTATATTGAATTTGCAACCTGATGGAGGTCAGTATAGATGGACTAATAGAACAAGTCCCACACACTGCTAGAAGCATAAATAATTTTTCAGAGCTAGATACAGATAAAAATTATTTTTAATTTGCAACCTGGTGGAGGTTAGTATAGATGGACTAATAGACCAAGTCCCACACACTGCTAGAAGCCTAAATATTTTTTCAGAGCTTGATGCAGAAAAAAATTATATTGAATTTGCAACCTGATGGAGGTCAGTATAGATGGAGTAATAGAACAAGTCCCACACACTGCTAGAAGCTGAAATATTTTTTCAGAGCTAGATGCAGAAATTTTTTTTATTGAATTTCAACCTGATGGAGGTCAGTATAGGTGGACTAATAGAACAAGTCCCACACACTGCTAGAAGCCTAAATATTTTTTCAGAGATAGATGCAGATAAAAATTATTTTTGATTTGCAACCTGGTGGAGGTTAGTATAGATGGACTAATAGACCAAGTCTCACGCACTGCTAAAAGCCTAAATATTTTTTCAGAGCTAGATGCAGAAAAAAATTATATTGAATTTTGCAACCTGATGGAGGTCAGTATAGATGGACTAATAGAACAAGTCCCACCCACTGCTAGAAGCTGAAATATTTTTTCAGAGCTAGATGCAGAAAAAAATTATATTGAATTTGCATCCTGATGGAGGTCAGTATAGATGGACTAATAGAACAAGTCCCACACACTGCTAGAAGCCTAAATATTTTTTCAGAGCAAGATGCAGATAAAAAATATTTTTAATTTGCAACCTGGTGGAGGTTAGTATAGATGGACTAATAGACCAAGTCCCATACACTGCTAGAAGCCTAAATATTTTTTCAGAGCTAGATGCAGAAAAAAATTATATTGAATTTACAACCTGATGGAGTTCAGTATAGATGGACTAATAGAACAAGTCCCACACACTGCTAGAAGCTGAAATAGTTTTTCAGAGCTAGATGCAGAAAAATTTTTTTTTTTATTTTTCACCCTGGTGGAGGTTAGTATAGATGGACTAATAGACCAAGTCCCACACACTGCTAGAAGCCTAAATATTTTTTCAGAGCTAGATGCAGAAATAAATTATATTGAATTTGCAACCTGATGGAGGTCAGTATAGATGGACTAATAGAACAAGTCCCACACACTGCTAGAAGCTGAAATATTTTTTCAAAGCTAGATGCAGAAAAAAATTATATTGAATTTGCAACCTGATGGAGGTTAGTATAGATGGACTAAAAGAACAAGTCCCACACACTGCTAGAAGCCTAAATATTTTTTCAGAGCTAGATGCAGATAAAAATTATTTTTCATTTGCAACCTGGTGGAGGTTAGCATAGATGGACTAATAGACCAAGTCCCACACACTGCTAGAAGCCTCAATGTTTTTTCAGAGCTAGATGCAGAAAAAAATTATATTGAATTTGCAACCTGATGGAGGTCAGTATAGATGGACTAATAGAACAAGTCCCACACACTGCTAGAAGCCGAAATATTTTTTCAGAGCTAGATGCAGAAAAAAATTATATTGAATTTGCAACCTGATGGAGGTCAGTACAGATGGACTAATAGAACAAGTCCCACACACTGCTAGAAGCCTAAATATTTTTTCAGAGCAAGATGCAGAAAAAAATTATATTGAATTTGCAACCTGATGGAGGTCAGTATAGATGGACTAATAGAACAAGTCCCACACACTGCTAGAAGCTGAAATATTTTTTCAGAGCTAGATGCAGAAAAAAATTATATTGAATTTGCAACATGATGGAGGTCAGTATAGATGGATTAATAGAACAAGTCCCACACACTGCTAGAAGCCGAAATATTTTTTCAGAGCTAGATGCAGAAAAAATTATATTGAATTTGCAACCTGATGGAGGTCAGCATAGATGGACTAATAGAACAAGTCCCACACACTGCTAGAAGCCTAAATATTTTTTCAGAGCAAGATGCAGATAAAAATTATTTTTAATTTGCAACCTGGTGGAGGTTAGTATAGATGGACTAATAGACCAAGTCCCACACACTGCTAGAAGCCTAAATATTTTTTCAGAGCTAGATGCGGAAAAAAATTATATTGAATTTACAACCTGATGGAGGTCAGTATAGATGGACTAATAGAACAAGTCCCACACACTGCTAGAAGCTGAAATATTTTTTCAGAGCTAGATGCAGAAAATTTTTTTTTTTTTTTTTCAACCTGGTGGAGGTTAGTATAGATGGACTAATAGACCAAGTCCCACACACTGCTAGAAGCCTAAATATTTTTTCAGAGCTAGATGCAGAAAAAAATTATATTGAATTTGCAACCTGATGGAGGTCAGTATAGATGGACTAATAGAACAAGTCCCACACACTGCTAGAAGCTGAAATATTTTTTCAAATCTAGATGCAGAAAAAAATTATATTGAATTTGCAACCTGATGGAGGTTAGTATAGATGGACTAAAAGAACAAGTCCCACACACTGCTAGAAGCCTAAATATTTTTTCAGAGCTAGATGCAGATAAAAATTATTTCTCATTTGCAACCTGGTGGAGGTTAGCATAGATGGACTAATAGACCAAGTCCCACACACAGCTAGAAGCCTCAATGTTTTTTCAGAGCTAGATGCAGAAAAAAATTATATTGAATTTGCAACCTGATGGAGGTCAGTATAGATGGACTAATAGAACAAGTCCCACACACTGCTAGAAGCCGAAATATTTTTTCAGAGCTAGATGCAGAAAAAAATTATATTGAATTTGCAACCTGATGGAGGTCAGTACAGATGGACTAATAGAACAAGTCCCACACACTGCTAGAAGCTGAAATATTTTTTCAGAGCTAGATGCAGAAAAAAATTATACTGAATTTGCAACGTGATGGAGGTCAGTATAGATGGACTAATAGAACAAGCCCCACACACTGCTAGAAGCCTAAATATTTTTTCAGAGCTAGATGCAGAAAAAAATTAGATTGAATTTGCAACCTGATGGAGGTCAGTATAGATGGACTAATAGAACAAGTCCCACACACTGCTAGAAGCCTAAATATTTTTTCAGAGCTAGATGCAGATAAAAGTTATTTTTAATTTGCAACCTGGTGGAGGTTAGTGTAGATGGATTAATAGACCAAGTCCCACACACTGCTAGAAGCCTAAATATTTTTTCAGAGCTAGATGCAGAAAAAAATTATATTGAATTTGCAACCTGATGGAGGTCAGTATAGATGGACTAATAGAACAAGTCCCACACACTGCTAGAAGCTGAAATATTTTTTCAGAGCTAGATGCAGAAAAAAATTATATTGAATTTGCAACCTGATGGAGGTCAGTATAGATGGATTAATAGAACAAGTCCCACACACTGCTAGAAGCCGAAATATTTTTTCAGAGCTAGATGCAGAAAAAATTATATTGAATTTGCAACCTGATGGAGGTCAGTATAGATGGACTAATAGAACAAGTCCCACACACTGCTAGAAGCCTAAATATTTTTTCAGAGCAAGATGCAGATAAAAATTATTTTTAATTTGCAACCTGGTGGAGGTTAGTATAGATGGACTAATAGACCAAGTCCCACACACTGCTAGAAGCCTAAATATTTTTTCAGAGCTAGATGCAGAAAAAAATTATATTGAATTTACAACCTGATGGAGGTCAGTATAGATGGACTAATAGAACAAGTCACACACACTGCTAGAAGCTGAAATATTTTTTCAGAGCTAGATGCAGAAAAATTTTTTTTTTTTTATTTTTCAACCTGGTGGAGGTTAGTATAGATGGACTAATAGACCACGTCCCACACACTGCTAGAAGCCTAAATATTTTTTCAGAGCTAGATGCCGAAAAAAAATTTATTGAATTTGCAACCTGATGGAGGTCAGTATAGATGGACTAATAGAATAAGTCCCACACACTGCTAGAAGCTGAAATATTTTTTCAAAGCTAGATGCAGAAAAAAATTATATTGAATTTGCAACCTGATGGAGGTTAGTATAGATGGACTAAAAGAACAAGTCCCACACACTGCTAGAAGCCTAAATATTTTTTCAGAGCTAGATGCAGATAAAAATTATTTTTCATTTGCAACCTGGTGGAGGTTAGCATAGATGGACTAATAGACCAAGTCCCACACACTGCTAGAAGCCTCAATGTTTTTTCAGAGCTAGATGCAGAAAAAAATTATATTGAATTTGCAACCTGATGGAGGTCAGTATAGATGGACTAATAGAACAAGTCCCACACACTGCTAGAAGCCGAAATATTTTTTCAGAGCTAGATGCAGAAAAAAATTATATTGAATTTGCAACCTGATGGAGGTCAGTACAGATGGACTAATAGAACAAGTCCCACACACTGCTAGAAGCTGAAATATTTTTTCAGAGCTAGATGCAGAAAAAAATTATACTGAATTTGCAACGTGATGGAGGTCAGTATAGATGGACTAATAGAACAAGCCCCACACACTGCTAGAAGCCTAAATATTTTTTCAGAGCTAGATGCAGAAAAAAATTAGATTGAATTTGCAACCTGATGGAGGTCAGTATAGATGGACTAATAGAACAAGTCCCACACACTGCTAGAAGCCTAAATATTTTTTCAGAGCTAGATGCAGATAAAAATTATTTTTAATTTGCAACCTGGTGGAGGTTAGTGTAGATGGATTAATAGACCAAGTACCACACACTGCTAGAAGCCTAAATATTTTTTCAGAGCGAGATGCAGAAAAAAATTATATTGAATTTGCAACCTGATGGAGGTCAGTATAGATGGACTAATAGAACATGTCCCACACACTGCTAGAAGCTGAAATATTTTTTCAGAGCTAGATGCAGAAAAAAATTATATTGAATTTGCAACCTGATGGAGGTCAGTATAGATGGATTAATAGAACAAGTCCCACACACTGCTAGAAGCCGAAATATTTTTTCAGAGCTAGATGCAGAAAAAAATTATATTGAATTTGCAACCTGATGGAGGTCAGTACAGATGGACTAATAGAACAAGTCCCACACACTGCTAGAAGCTGAAATATTTTTTCAGAGCTAGATGCAGAAAAAAATTATACTGAATTTGCAACGTGATGGAGGTCAGTATAGATGGACTAATAGAACAAGCCCCACACACTGCTAGAAGCCTAAATATTTTTTCAGAGCTAGATGCAGAAAAAAATTAGATTGAATTTGCAACCTGATGGAGGTCAGTATAGATGGACTAATAGAACAAGTCCCACACACTGCTAGAAGCCTAAATATTTTTTCAGAGCTAGATGCAGATAAAAGTTATTTTTAATTTGCAACCTGGTGGAGGTTAGTGTAGATGGATTAATAGACCAAGTCCCACACACTGCTAGAAGCCTAAATATTTTTTCAGAGCGAGATGCAGAAAAAAATTATATTGAATTTGCAACCTGATGGAGGTCAGTATAGATGGACTAATAGAACAAGTCCCACACACTGCTAGAAGCTGAAATATTTTTTCAGAGCTAGATGCAGAAAAAAATTATATTGAATTTGCAACCTGATGGAGGTCAGTATAGATGGATTAATAGAACAAGTCCCACACACTGCTAGAAGCCGAAATATTTTTTCAGAGCTAGATGCAGAAAAAATTATATTGAATTTGCAACCTGATGGAGGTCAGTATAGATGGACTAATAGAACAAGTCCCACACACTGCTAGAAGCCTAAATATTTTTTCAGAGCAAGATGCAGATAAAAATTATTTTTAATTTGCAACCTGGTGGAGGTTAGTATAGATGGACTAATAGACCAAGTCCCACACACTGCTAGAAGCCTAAATATTTTTTCAGAGCTAGATGCAGAAAAAAATTATATTGAATTTACAACCTGATGGAGGTCAGTATAGATGGACTAATAGAACAAGTCACACACACTGCTAGAAGCTGAAATATTTTTTCAGAGCTAGATGCAGAAAAATTTTTTTTTTTTTATTTTTCAACCTGGTGGAGGTTAGTATAGATGGACTAATAGACCACGTCCCACACACTGCTAGAAGCCTAAATATTTTTTCAGAGCTAGATGCAGAAAAAAAATATATTGAATTTGCAACCTGATGGAGGTCAGTATAGATGGACTAATAGAATAAGTCCCACACACTGCTAGAAGCTGAAATATTTTTTCAAAGCTAGATGCAGAAAAAAATTATATTGAATTTGCAACCTGATGGAGGTTAGTATAGATGGACTAAAAGAACAAGTCCCACACACTGCTAGAAGCCTAAATATTTTTTCAGAGCTAGATGCAGATAAAAATTATTTTTCATTTGCAACCTGGTGGAGGTTAGCATAGATGGACTAATAGACCAAGTCCCACACACTGCTAGAAGCCTCAATGTTTTTTCAGAGCTAGATGCAGAAAAAAATTATATTGAATTTGCAACCTGATGGAGGTCAGTATAGATGGACTAATAGAACAAGTCCGACACACTGCTAGAAGCCGAAATATTTTTTCAGAGCTAGATGCAGAAAAAAATTATATTGAATTTGCAACCTGATGGAGGTCAGTACAGATGGACTAATAGAACAAGTCCCACACACTGCTAGAAGCTGAAATATTTTTTCAGAGCTAGATGCAGAAAAAAATTATACTGAATTTGCAACGTGATGGAGGTCAGTATAGATGGACTAATAGAACAAGCCCCACACACTGCTAGAAGCCTAAATATTTTTTCAGAGCTAGATGCAGAAAAAAATTAGATTGAATTTGCAACCTGATGGAGGTCAGTATAGATGGACTAATAGAACAAGTCCCACACACTGCTAGAAGCCTAAATATTTTTTCAGAGCTAGATGCAGATAAAAATTATTTTTAATTTGCAACCTGGTGGAGGTTAGTGTAGATGGATTAATAGACCAAGTCCCACACACTGCTAGAAGCCTAAATATTTTTTCAGAGCGAGATGCAGAAAAAAATTATATTGAATTTGCAACCTGATGGAGGTCAGTATAGATGGACTAATAGAACATGTCCCACACACTGCTAGAAGCTGAAATATTTTTTCAGAGCTAGATGCAGAAAAAAATTATATTGAATTTGCAACCTGATGGAGGTCAGTATAGATGGATTAATAGAACAAGTCCCACACACTGCTAGAAGCCGAAATATTTTTTCAGAGCTAGATGCAGAAAAAAATTATATTGAATTTGCAACCTGATGGAGGTCAGTATAGATGGACTAATAGAACAAGTCCCACACACTGCTAGAATCTGAAATATTTTTTCAGAGCTAGATGCAGAAAAAAATTATATTGAATTTGCAACGTGATGGAGGTCAGTATAGATGGACTAATAGAACAAGCCCCACACACTGCTAGAAGCCTAAATATTTTTCAGAGCTAGATGCAGATAAAAATTATTTTTAATTTGCAACCTGGTGGAGGTTAGTGTAGATGGACTAATAGACCAAGTCCCACACACTGCTAGAAGCCTAAATATTTTTTCAGAGCAAGATGCAGAAAAAAATTATATTGAATTTGCAACCTGATGGAGGTCAGTATTGATGGACTAATAGAACAAGTCCCACACACTGCTAGAGGCTGAAATATTTTTTCAGAGCCAGATGGAGAAAAAAATTATATTGAATTTGCAACCTGATGTAGGTCAGTATAGATGGACTAATAGAATATGTCCCACACACTGCTACAAGCCTAAATATTTTTTCAGAGCTAGATGCAGAAAACAATTATATTGAATTTGCAACCTGATGGAGGTCAGTATAGATGGACTAATAGAACAAGTCCCACACACTGCTAGAAGCCGAAATATTTTTTCAGAGCTAGATGCAGAAAAAAATTATATTGAATTTGCAACTAGAGATGAGCGTTGTTCTACTCGAACTGTTCGCCAATCTCAAATTCGAGCTGTTTTGGGCGGTGTTCGAGCCGGTCGGCGAACACGAACAATTTGAGAAAAATTCGGCTGTTCGAGGTTATGTTCGATAACTGTTCGTGCACCAAAATCATAACTGGATTTTTTCTCAGTAATGATGAAAATTAATGTTAATACGCAGTTTGAGTGTACAGCGGGGTGGGGGGAGGGGCAGGGGATGGATCTCTGCAGGAACAATGAAGATCTCCATTTTTTTTTCTCTTTCCCGCATTTGCAGTGGGGAGGTGCAATCTGTCAGCCTATCAGCAGCGCACACACGGAGCGAAGTGCTTTTTTTCACACAAGCAAGGGCATGTGTCATTGGCAGTGTATGTCACATGTCCTTGCCCTATAAGACCAAGCCATTTTCCCCGTCGCCACCATTTTCTCACTGCTGCAGCTGCGTGTTAGACGGCACCGCTGTTGCTGTGTGCGCTATACCTTGTTAATTTCAAGCCAATTTTCGCACAAATATACAGATAGCTTGGGAGTAGGGAATAGTTGTGATTGCAGTCCTTTTAAGGACTAGGTTACAGCATTTCCTACGACTTTTATCAGGCAGGTCTGTGCTCTTAAATAGATAGATTGTGGGAGTAAAGACTAATTGTAATTGGAGTCCTTTTCAGGACTAGGTTACATCAGTTCCTATCAGTTTTTGCCAGGCAGGTCTGTGCCAGTGCTGTGCAAGTTTTTTTCACAGCATTTGGCTGAATCTAGCAAAGCTAATCATTTTTGGCCTATTGCAGAGTGTGTTAGTCAGTGGAGTAGCCTATCTGTGTTGCAAGATAAACCACCTGTGTATAGAATACCAATTTTTTTACTGCACCTAGTGAAGTAAAATCTTTTGGGCATAGCATCATTCTATTAGTCCATCTATACTGACCTCCATCAGGTTGCAAACTGAATATAATTTTTTTCTGCATCTAGCTCTGAAAAAATATTTGGGCTTCTAGCAGTGTGTGGGACTTGGTCTATTAGTCCATCTATACTGACCTCCATCAGGTTGCAAATTAAAAATAATTTTTTTCTGCATCTAGCTCTGAAAAAATATTTGGGCTTCTAGCAGTGTGTGGGACTTGGTCTATTAGTCCATCTATACTGACCTCCATCAAGTTGCAAATTAAAAATAATTTTTTTCTGCATCTAGCTCTGAAAAAATATTTGGGCTTCTAGCAGTGTGTGGGACTTGGTCTATTAGTCCATCTATACTGACCTCCATCAGGTTGCAAATTGAATAAAAAAAATTTCTGCATCTAGCTCTGAAAAAATATTTGGGCTTCTAGCGGTGTGTGGGACTTGGTCTATTAGTCCATCTATACTGACCTCCATCAGGTTGCAAATTAAAAATATTTTTTTTCTGCATCTAGCTCTGAAAAAATATTTGGGCTTCTAGCAGTGTGTGGGACTTGGTCTATTAGTCCATCTATACTGACCTCCATCAGGTTGCAAATTAAAAATAATTTTTTTCTTCATTTAGCTCTGAAAAAATATTTGGGCTTCTAGCAGTGTGTGGGACTTGTTCTATTAGTCCTTCTATACTGACGTCCAGCAGGTTGCAAATTGAATATAATTTTTTTCTGCATCTAGCTCTGAAAAAATATTTGGGCTTCTAGCGGTGTGTGGGACTTGGTCTATTAGTCCATCTATACTGACCTCCATCAGGTTGCAAATTAAAAATAATTTTTTTCTGCATCTAGCTCTGAAAAAATATTTGGGCTTCTAGCAGTGTGTGGGACTTGGTCTATTAGTCCATCTATACTGACCTCCATCAGGTTGCAAATTAAAAATAATTTTTTTCTTCATTTAGCTCTGAAAAAATATTTGGGCTTCTAGCAGTGTGTGGGACTTGTTCTATTAGTCCTTCTATACTGACCTCCAGCAGGTTGCAAATTGAATATAATTTTTTTCTGCATCTAGCTCTGAAAAAATATTTGGGCTTCTAGCGGTGTGTGGGACTTGGTCTATTAGTCCATCTATACTGACCTCCATCAGGTTGCAAATTAAAAATAATTTTTTTCTGCATCTAGCTCTGAAAAAATATTTGGGCCTCTAGCAGTGTGTGGGACTTGGTCTATTAGTCCATCTATACTGACCTCCATCAGGTTGCAAATTAAAAATAATTTTTTTCTGCATCTAGCTCTGAAAAAATATTTGGGCTTCTAGCGGTGTGTGGGACTTGGTCTATTAGTCCATCTATACTGACCTCCATCAGGTTGCAAATTAAAAATAATTTTTTTCTGCATCTAGCTCTGAAAAAATATTTGGGCTTCTAGCGGTGTGTGGGACTTGGTCTATTAGTCCATCTATACTGACCTCCATCAGGTTGCAAATTAAAAATAATTTTTTTCTGCATCTAGCTCTGAAAAAATATTTGGGCTTCTAGCAGTGTGTGGGACTTGGTCTATTAGTCCATCTATACTGACCTCCATCAGGTTGCAAATTGAATAAAAAAATTTTCTGCATCTATCTCTGAAAAAATATTTGGGCTTCTAGCGGTGTGTGGGACTAGGTCTATTAGTCCATCTATACTGACCTCCATCAGGTTGCAAATTAAAAATAATTTTTTTCTGCATCTAACCCAGCCAATAGTTTTGGCCTAATACCACAATTTGGCCACTCAGCTCTGCTCGGTTACCATCCATTGTTTTTTTGTGCAAACAACTCCAGAGTTGTGAATTAGTTAACCACCAAAATGAGTGGAAAAAGGCCTGCTGCTGGTGGAAAGGGGAATAGGCGTGTTGGGAAGGGGAAAAAAGGTTGTGTCCGTGGGGTAGGTGTTAAAGCAACAGTAACATCTGCAGAAGAAAGACCATCTTCCAGCCAAACTAAAATGTCTACTTCTTTTAGCGGACAATGTGATAAGATCCCTTTCTTACGGCCACGCCAATCGCTACAAATTCTAGATGAGGCACAAAAACAGCAGGTGCTTCAACGGATATCAAGTGCTCCTTTAAGTGGGCTCTCCTCCACATCAACTTCAACATCACAAATACTCCAGTCCTCAAAGGTGTCACCCAAATCGCACTTGCTTCCTCACAGCTCCCAAATCTCCAGCTGCCCGTCTGAGTATGAGGTAGAACAGATGGTTGAGTCTGCAGAGCTGTTTACTCATACTATAGCCTGGGAATCAGAGGTCGACTCCAGCGCTTCTGTGAATCCAGACGAGGAAATGATCTGCACTGATGCCCAGAATCTTTATGAGTCGGATCCAGGACCAGACGCAGAAGGTTCTGACCATAATGTAGACCCTCATTCCCAAACTGTAACTCCTGTTGGTGGAGACAATGAGGAAGACGATGATAAGACTCAAATACCTGATTGGAGCGACAACTTTAGTTTTTTGTCAGGGCAGGAACAGGTTGGCTCTGAGGACGACGGGTGTGATAACGCACAGGGTGATGATGATGAGGTCGGAGATCCCACTTACTGTCAACCCACAGTCAGCCAAGAGATGAGGTCAGCAGAGGAGGTGGAGGAAGATGCTAGTGACGACGAGGTCAGGTTGCGCCTTCCTGGACAGAGACGTAGTACTGGAAGCACGTCAACAACTGCATCCTCAAACACAACTCTGCCTCTCACCACAAGTCGTGGTGGCTCTTCAGGTCGCATGGGTGCTAAGCCTTGCATAGCCTGGGCATTTTTTCAGATCGATAAAGATAACCCAACTCGTGTTATCTGTAACATTTGTCAGCAAAAGCTAAGTAGAGGCCAAAAAATACATAGTTTGAGTACTTCATGCATGAACCGGCACATGGACATGAAGCATAAGTTGCAGTGGGAAGCTCAGTGTGCTACAATGCGGTCTAGCCGGCCGGGCCAACCACCGTCTGCCATATCTTGTGCATCCGCGGCCTCTTCATCCTCTGTGACTGGGGGAACAGCAGTCACACCTGTTTTGGGGCGCAGACCTGCCACCTCTTTACCCGCAACAGCCAGCGTGATTGGCAGGTCATCATTTTCTTTGGAGGTGGTAACACCAGCTGGTGTTGAGCGCTGTCCGACATCGATAGCACCACCTTTGGATCAAGGCAACCTAACATGTCCGCCTGCATCTTCCTCACAGACCGGCAGTTTGCCGGGGACACCCTTATCAACCCCGTCTAAGCACAATAGCCAGCCCTCGGTCCCTCAGATGTGGACAAGTAAAAGACCATTTCCTCCTAGCCATGAGAAAGCTAAGAGGTTGAATTTCACCATCTGCAAGCTCTTGGCTACAGAAATGCTGCCTTTCCGCCTGGTGGACACAGAGGATTTTCGAGACCTTATGTCCGTCGCAGTGCCCCAGTACCAGATGCCCAGTCGGCACTACTTCTCAAAGAAAGGTGTGCCTGCGCTCCACCAGCATGTCGCACACAACATCACCGCTTCTTTGAGAAACTCTGTGTGTAACAGGGTGCATTTCACCACAGACACTTGGACGAGTAGGCATGGACAGGGGCGTTACATGTCGCTGACTGGGCACTGGGTATCTATGGTGACAGCAGGACAAGGGGCTGCTGTCCAAGTCTTGCCGTCCCCACGAGTTGTGCGTCAATCCTTTTTATATCATTTTTCCTCCACTGCTTCTGCCTCCTCAACCTCCTCTCGGTCTTCCACCTGCACCCAAAGGCTGTCTGGTCATGCCACAAGCTTTCTAACTGCGCAGAAGGGATCCTGCACACCTCCTTACTATGCTGGCAGTAGGGCTCAACGTCATCAGGCGGTTTTTACATTGAAATGTCTGGGAAATGTGAGTCACACAGCTGAGGAGTTGTGGTCAGCTCTGGAGAACCAATTTCATGAATGGTTGTCTCCACTGGACCTGAAACCAGGGAAGGCCGTGTGCGACAATGCTGCAAACCTGGGTGCGGCCCTTCGCCGGGGCAATGTCACACACGTGCCTTGTATGGCTCACGTGTTGAACCTGGTTGTCCAGCAATTTTTAGCCCACTATCCCAGACTAGATGGCCTTCTGCAGAGGGCACGGTCGCTGTGTGCTCACTTCCGCCGTTCGCATCCCGCAGCTCAGCGACTTACATCTCTACAGAAGTCGTTGGGCCTGCCACTTAACCGGCTAAAATGCGATGTGCCTACCCGGTGGAATTCAACTCTGCACATGTTGCAGCGACTGTGGCAGCACCGACAAGCCCTGGTGCAATACGTTCTGACGTATAGCCTGGGCCAACGAGATTCAGAGGTGGGGCAAATCACGCTGGAGGCGTGGTCTCAGATCAGGGACCTATGCACCCTTCTGCACAGTTTTGAAATGGCGACGAAGATGTTTAGTGCTGACGATGCCATTATCAGCATGACTATTCCGGTGATTTACATGCTGGAGCACATGTTAAACAGAATTCGGAGTCAGGTGGTGGCACAAGAGGAGGTGGAGGAAGTAGAGGAGGAGGAGTTGTATGCGGAAGGGCTAACATCTGCAAGGTCCAGACGGTCGGCAGCACCAAGGCGGCAGGCATGTGAGGGTGGGGGAGATGATTTTACCAGGGCGCATGGTAGCAGCCAAACTAGTGAGGAAGGTGCAGGAGCCCAGGAAGAAGTGGAGGACGAACTGATGGAAGACTCATCAGATGAGGGAGACCTTGATCACATTTCTGTTGTGCGAGGTTGGGGGGAGAGGACAGAGGAAGGAAGCATGATTGCTACCTCGCCACCAACACAACAGGGACTTGGTGCTCCTGGATGCGCAACACACATGAGTGCCTTCTTGCTGCACTACCTGCAACATGACCCTCGAATTATGAGAATTAGAAATAATCCTGACTACTGGGTTGCCACACTGTTAGATCCCCGGTACAAAAGTAAATTTGCAGAAATTATTCCTGCCATAGAAAGGGATGCACGCATGCAGGAGTATCAGCAGAGACTGTTGCAGAATCTTACATGTGCTTTTCCACAAAATACCAGTGGTGCACGTAGTGAATCTCACAGTTCCAACTTGCCAACCGTGGGACCGTCAAGTGTTCAGCACTCAAACCGTAACAGAACCACAGTATCTGCTGGTAACATCAATTTTGCGGAATCATTTCACCACTTTTTTAGCCCATCCTTTGCAAGGCCACAGGAGACAAGAAGTCTGACACATAGTCAACGCCTAGAGACGATGGTACAGGAGTATCTCCAAGTAAACATTGAAGCCACGACTGTGTCACTGGACCCTTGCTCTTTTTGGGCTTCCAATCTGGATAAATGGCCGGAGCTAGCCACTTACGCCTTGGAGATCTTGTCATGCCCCGCAGCCAGCGTTCTGTCTGAACGTGTGTTCAGCGCTGCTGGTGGTGTGCTGACAGATAAGCGCACGCGGCTCTCCACTGATAATGTAGACAGACTCACGTTCATAAAGATGAACAAATCATGGATCCGAAACGACTTTTCTACCCCTGTGTCATCCTGGGGAGAGTAAAAGCTTGATGATTGGTTAAAATCACCCTACCAACCGTTTTAAGCTTTCAAATTACTAATCATGTTTATCTGTATCTTGACTGGAAAATAATTTGGGCTTTGTAGCAGTGTGCAGCACTGATCCTATTAGGCCATCTATAATAAGCTTCACCAGATTTAAAATTAAAAATAATTTTTAGCTGCATCTAGCCCGGAAAATAATTTTGGGGCTCCGAGATGCGCAAGACACATAAGTGCCTTCTTGCTGCACTACCTGCAGCATGACCCTCATATTGTCAGAATTCGAAGTAATCATGACTACTGGGTTGCCACACTCTTAGATCCCCCAAACTTTTCGATCAACCTTTTCATTTTAATAAAGACCAAAAAAATGGTCATTTTTGAAATTATAAGCATTAGCAGGTTGTTAGAAACTGAAATCAAACAGTTTTCAACTCAAAACTTTATTCTAGGTGATGTTACATTTTCACACAGGACCCCTTGTTCGAAAGGAGCTTCTGAACTCTCTCGTCCATTGAATTTGTCAGGTTTTGGATGGTTTCTGCTTCAATTGTTTTGCATGAGGACAGAATACCCTCCCAGAGCTGTTGCTTAGATGTGAACTGCCTCCCGCCATCATAGACACTCCTTTTAATGATGCTCCAAAGGTTCTGAATGGGGTACAGGTCAGGGGAGCATGGGGGTCACACCATAAGTTTGTCCCCTTTTATGCCCATATCAGCCAGAGATGCAGATGTTTTATGTGCAGCATGAGATGGTGCATTATCATGCAGAAAAATGATCTTGCTGTGAAATACACGGTTCTTCTTCTTGAACCATGGCAGGAAGTGCTGTTTGAGAAAATCCACATACATTATGGAGTTCATCTTTAGCGCCTTCAGGGATCCTAAAGGGGCCGACAATCTCTCTCCCCATGATTCCAGCCCAAAACATTACTCCACCTCCTCCTTGTTGGCGCTGTAGCCGTGTTTGCGTGGGGTGTCCATCAACCAGCCATCCTCCACTCCATTCATCTGGACCATCGAGCGCTGCACGGCACTCATCCGTGAACAAAACAGTTTTGAAATCAGTCTTCATGTAATGTTTGGCCCACTGGAGCCGTTTCTGCTTGTGTGAAGTGGATAGAGGAGGTCGACAGGATGGCATATGCACAGCTGCAAACCTCTGAAGGACCCTGCATCTTGTTGTTCGGGGGACGTTGGAGGCACAAGCAGCTTCAAAAACTTGTCTGCTGCTATGACAAGGCTTTTTTGCCGCTGCTGTTTCAACCTGACGTAATTGCCTGTAGGAAAGAGTCCTCAATTTGCCCTTATCAGCACGCACACGTGTGTACTGTGAATCAGCTACATACTTCTTGATTGCCAAGACACTTCATCCTGATCATCGCACAATGTTGATTGTAGTCATGCCTTGACCTAAACACTCCACAATTTGTTGCTTCTCAGCAGCCGACACATCCTTTTTCTTTCCCATTTTGGCAGAAAATGTCAGCTGCTTAATAATGTGAGAGAGCCTTCTTAAGTAGTCTTGCCTTTCATTGGACACACCTGCCAAACTAATTAGCACAGGTGTCTGCAATTGCTTACAGTGATATAAAGAGCCCTGACACACATCACCATCAATGAGTTTAACTGACAAACAAACAAATTCTTCCCTTATCACTCCTAAACACTTTTTGCATAATAATTTGGAACGCGGTGTACATGTGCTTTTCCACAAAACACCAGTGGTTCACGTAGTGAATCTTACAGTTCTAACTTGCCAACCGTGGTCTGTATGGAATTGTTCAATAAAGGGCCCAAAATTAAGATAACATAGATGGGAGAGGTCTCTATGAATAGGAATTCCTAAGTATTTGATACCCTGTGAGGGCCAGGCAAAGGGAAAGTTGGACTGGATGGAATCCTATATGGATTTAGGGAGGGAGACATCGAGGGCCTCAGACTTCGCTGCATTGATTTTAAAATTTTACCATGTAACAAAGTGATCTATTTCAGCCATAACAGCAGGGATGGATATATGTGATTGAGTGATATATACTAGGACATCATCAGCAAATAGAGAGCACTTGTACTCGGTGCCTCCCACCTCAATCCACCTAATATTGGGGTTATGGCGAATTGATGAGAGCAGGTGCTCCGTCACTAAGATGTATAAGAGAGGGGACAGAGGACATCCCTGCCTTGTCCCATTGGTGATTGTGAAAGGTGATGAAAATGTTCTGACGCACCCCCTGGGCCTTGGGACACCCGGAGCCGGACCCTTTTTGGTGGATGCTGGTGGTTGTAGTCTTCGTGGCGGCGATCCGGTTCCGTGGCTCAGGGCGGTCAAACCAGTGGCGGAACTATTTATGTGGTTTTGATGTTTAAATGTCCGACTACGCCACCCGTGGATTGCGGTCAGAGTGAACCGCCGCTACAGGGCAGACCGCTAAGGCTGGTGTTGTGGGTGCAGCAGAGCGTAGCATAACTCCCCACGGGAGGAGTATAGCCTCAGGGCAGTGTATGCGGAGGATGGGGGTGATGGTGCAGGGCAGCAGCAGTAACGACATGGAGTCAGTGATGCAGTTCAGGGCCTTTACTCACAGTTCTTATTATCCAGACCACGTCTGCAGGTAACGGCTGCCCACGTCGTACTGTGCTCACCAGGTGAGGGGCTCAGACAACTCCCAGATAACTTTGGAGCGCTTCACAGGACCCCCTTTGTGTGTCCTTTGTCTGGCCTTTCTTACCAACACTTCTGTCCGGCTGCCTCGGGCCTCCTCTTGGTAAACTTGGCGCCAGTTTCCCTGACCCTATGTGGTGCCTTCCTAGCGGGTGGAGCAAGGGGCTGCGCCACATAAAATGTCAGAGCCTCCGGTTTCTAGCTGAGGGTCGTTTCCTGCCTCCACTAGTTCGGGGACCGGTCTCCCCCTTTGGCCTGACCCCTCCACGCAGGTGGATTCGGGCGTGCGGTGGCGACTCGCCCGTCCGCACCCCTGGGATCCCTTCATTCCTCGTTCCTGGAGCCTTCTCCGCTCCTCTTCCTTCCTTCTCCCTCTTGCAGGCCTGGGCCTCTGTTACTAGGCCCGCCTCCGGAGCAGAGCTCATGCAGAGCCCCTGCTCCCTGCCACTTCTGCTCAGACTTCTCTGCACTGAACTAAGATGGTGCCCACCTTTTATACTCCCTTCTCAATGCACCCAGGAACTGCTTCCTCCCTGCTCCTGCACTGCAGGGTTCCCCTTTCTCAGTGTTCCCTCCCCCCACTCCAGCCAGGGACAGGGACTGTCGTGCCCATCTCAGGGGCATATTGGTCGCCCTGCCCCACGGCAATGTGGTGTAATGCATGCAGGTGTCGGGTCCTGATCCACACTCCATCCTTACCTGAGAGTGAGATATCACACCTCTGGGTGAGGTGCAATACGTCTGTAGCAACCGAGCCCTCGGTGCTACAGTTCCATTTATCTTCAGCCTAGGTGACGTATTGTGATACAGGGCCGTGATTTTGGCTATAAAAGGGTCCCCTAGACCCCTACCCCAAGCTTTTTAAGAGAATCATATATGGCGTGCCAGGAGACTCTATGGAATGCTTTCTCAGCATCCAACGAGAGTATCTACTTACAAATTTTTAACTGCATCTAGCCCAGGAAATACTTTGTGCCTAGTAGCAGTGTCTGCTAGTCAGCGGATTATCCCGGCTGTTAAGCAAGCTACACCACCTGTAGTTTGGACACTTAATTTTTTCAAAGGAAATGCTTCGGGACCACGGGATACTCAGTGAAGAGCATCAGGAGGCACCCCAAGGCATAGGGGCTGGGACTGGCACTAGGATGCCTTGCGGTGGACAGCCGAGCTCGATCCTTATAAAAGCTTTTTAACTGCAGCAGCTTTAGTGGACGCTACTGGAGCTGGAATTACGCGGCTGCTGGCATGAGACTTGCCCTCCAATAGATCCTTGTAAATGGATTTAAAGTGTATTCATTCAAATTAGAGGGACAATTTAAATTAAAAAGCTTAGAGCTGCCTCCACCACAGGGGGGCTCTCTCGACCTACCAGCGGACAGGCACCAGTATTGGGAGAGGGGGGCTGGCCGTCAGGGTTCACCGCGGCTCTGGCACAAACCCGGCGACACGGAGGTGGCACGGGCAGGAGCGGACTGAATGTGTCGGCTTCTCACTTTTTGGATTTTAGAAGGGCATGACATGCCTATATCTGTGTCTCCCCCACCTTTTACTCCTCCACCTCTTTTCTTTTCGCATGACTATATGTACTTGTCACTTTTCCATGTGTTAGTTGTGTCTTCTGAGCAGTTTGTCAGCTTTTGGACACCTTTGAAGGTGTTTTCTATGTGTTTCTATGTGTTTTTGTTTGCCTGCCATTGGTTTTAACGGTGTTCGAAGGTGTTCGACGAACAGTTCGACGAACAGTTTGGCGAACACACGGGTGTTCGACAAACCGAACCGAACTCGAACACTACGGGGGTGGCTCAACACTATTTGCAACCTGATGGAAGTCAGTATAGATGGACTAATAGAACAAGTCCCACACACTGCTAGAAGCTGAAATATTTTTTCAGAGCTAGATGCAGAAAAAAATTCTATTGAATTTGCAACCTGATGGAGGTCAGTATAGATGGACTAATAGAACAAGTCTCACACACTGCTAGAAGCCTAAATATTTTTTCAGAGCTAGATGCAGATAAAAATCATTTTTAATTTGCAACCTGGTGGAGGTTAGTATAGATGGACTAATAGACCAAGTCCCACACACTGCTAGAAGCTGAAATATTTTTTCAGAGCTAGATGCAGGTAAAAATTATTTTTAATTTGCAACCTGGTGGAGGTTAGTATAGATGGACTAATAGACCAAGTCCCACACACTGCTAGAAGCCTAAATATTTTTTCAGAGCTAGATGCAGAATAAAATTATATTGAATTTGCAACCTGATGGAGGTCAGTATAGATGGACTAATAGAACAAGTCCCACACACTGCTAGAAGCCGAAATATTTTTTCAGAGATAGAGGCAGAAAAAAATTATATTGAATTTGCAACCTGATGGAGGTCAGTATATATTGACTAATAGAACAAGTCCCACACACTGCTAGAAGCTGAAATATTTTTTCAGAGCTAGATGCAGATAAAAATCATTTTTAATTTGCAACCTGGTGGAGGTTAGTATCGATGGAATAATAGACCAAGTCCCACACTCTGCTAGAAGCCTAAATATTTTTTCAGAGCTAGATGCAGAAAAAAAATTAGATTGAATTTGCAACCTGATGGAGGTCAGTATAGATGGACTAATAGAACAAGTCCCACACACTGCTAGAAGCCGAAATATTTTTTCAGAGCTAAATGCAGATAAAAATTATTTTTAATTTGCAACCTGGTGGAGGTTAGTATAGATGGACTAATAGAACAAGTCCCACACACTGCTAGAAACCTAAATATTTTTTCAGAGTTAGAAGCAGAAAAAAATTATATTAAATTTGCAACCTGATGGAGGTCAGTATAGATGGAGAAATAGAACAAGTCCTACACACTGCTAGAAGCTGAAATATTTTTTCAGAGTTATATGCAGAAAAAAAATTATATTGAATTTGCAAGCTGATGGAGGTCAGTATAGATGGACTAGTATAATTTGTCCCACACACTGCTAGAAGCCTAAATATTTTTTCAGAGCTAGATGCAGGTAAAAATTATTTTTAATTTGCAACCTGGTGGAGGTTAGTATAGATGGACTAATAGACCAAGTTCCACACACTGCTAGAAGCCGAAATATTTTTTCAGAGCTAGATGCAGAAAAAAATTCTATTGAATTTGCACCCTGATGGAGGTCAGTATAGATGGACTAATAGAACAAGTCCCACACACTGCTAGAAGCCTAAATATTTTATCTGAGCTAGATGCAGATAAAAATCATTTTTAATTTGCAACCTGGTGGAGGTTAGTATAGATGGACTAATAGACCAAGTTCCACACACAGCTAGAAGCCGATATATTTTTTCAGAGCTAGATGCAGAAAATAAATATATTGAATTTGAAACCTGATGGAGGTCAGTATAGATGGACTAATACACCAAGTCCCACACACTGCTAGAAGCCTAAATATTTTTTCAGAGCTAGATGCCCAAAAAAATTATATTGAATTTGCAACCTGATGGAGGTCAGTATAGATGGACTAATATAACAAGTCCCACACACTGCTAGAAGCTGAAATATTTTTTCAGAGCTAGATGCAGGTAAAAATTATTTTTAATTTGCAACCTGGTGGAGGTTAGTATAGATGGACTAATAGACCAAGTCCCACACACTGCTAGAAGCCTAAATATTTTTTCAGAGCTAGATGCAGAAAAAAAATTAGATTGAATTTGCAACCTGATGGAGGTCAGTATAGATGGACTAATAGAACAAGTCCCACACACTGCTAGAAGCCTAAATATTTTTTCAGAGCTAGAAGCAGAAAAAAATTATTTTTAATTTGCAACCTGGCGGAGGTTAGTATAGATGGACTAATAGACCAAGTCCCACACACTGCTAGAAGCCTAAATATTTTTTCAGAGCTATATGCAGAAAAAAATTATATTGAATTTGCAACCTGATGGAGGTCAGTATAGATGGACTAATTTAAATAGTCCCACACACTGCTAGAAGCTGAAATATTTTTTCAGAGCTAGATGCAGAAAAAAATTATATTGAATTTGCAACCTGATGGAGGTCAGTATAGATGGACTAATAGAACAAGTCCCACACACTGCTAGAAGCCTAAATATTTTTTAAGAGCTAGATGCAGGTAAAAATTATTTTTAATTTGCAACCTGGTGGAGGTTAGTATAGATGGACTAATAGACCAAGTCCCACACACTGCTAGAAGCCTAAATATCTTTTCAGAGCTAGATGCAGAATAAAATTAGATTGAATTTGCAACCTGATGGAGGTCAGTATAGATGGACTAATAGAACAAGTCCCCCACACTGCTAGAAGCCGAAATATTTTTTCAGAGCTAGATGCAGAAAAATATTATATTGAATTTGCAACCTGATGGAGGTCAGTATAGATGGACTAATAGAACAAGTCCCACACACTGCTCGAAGCTGAAATATTTTTTCAGAGCTAGATGCAGATAAAAATCATTTTTAATTTGCAACCTGGTGGAGGTTAGTATAGATGGACTAATAGACCAAGTCCCACACTCTGCTAGAAGCCTAAATATTTTTTCAGAGCTAGATGCAGAAAAAAAATTAGATTGAATTTACAACCTGATGAAGGTCAGTATAGATGGACTAATAGAACAAGTCCCACACACTGCTAGAAGCCTAAATTTTTTTTCAGAGCTAGATGCAGATAAAAATTATTTTTAATTTGCAACCTGGTGGAGGTTAGTATACATGGACTAATAGACCAAGTCCCACACACTGCTAGAAGCCTAAATATTTTTTCAGAGCTAGATGCAGAAAAAAATTATATTGAATTTGCAACCTGATGGAGGTCAGTATAGATGGACTAATAGAACTAGTCCCACACACTGCTAGAAGCTGAAATATTTTTTCAGAGCTAGATGCAGAAAAAAATTATATTGAATTTGCAACCTGATGGAGGTCAGTATAGATGGCCTAATAGAACAAGTCCCACACACTGCTAGAAGCCGAAAAATTTTTTCAGAGCTAGATGCAGAAAAAAATTATATTGAATTTGCAACCTGATGGAGGCCAGTATAGATGGTGTAATAGAACAAGTCCCACACACTGCTAGAAGCTGAAATATTTTTTCAGAGCTAGATGCAGAAAAAAATTATATTGAATTTGCAACCTGATGGAGGTCAGTATAGATGGACTAATAGAACAAGTCCCACACATTGCTAGAAGCGTAAATATTTTTTCAGAGCTAGATGCAGAAAAAAAATATATTGAATTTGCAACCTGATGGAGGTCAGTATAGATGGACTAATAGAACAAGTCCCACACATTGCTAGAAGCCTGCATATTTTTTCAGAGCTCGATGCAGAACAATATTATATTGAATTTGCAACCTGGTGGAAGTTAGTATAAATGGACTAATAGAATGATGCTATGCCCAGAAGGTTTTACTTCACTAGGTGCAGTAAAAAAATTTGTATTCTATACACAGGTGGTGTAGCTTGCAACACAGATAGGCTACTTCACTAACACACTCTGTAATAGGCCAAAAAGGATTTGCTTTGCTAGATTTAGCCAAATGCTGTGAAAAAAACTTGCACAGCACTAAAACAGACCTGCCTGGCAAAAAGTGATAGGAACTGAGGAACCTAGCCCTGAAAAGGACTGCAATTACAATTAGTCTTTACTCCCAACCTATCTATTTAAGAGCACAGACCTCCCTGATAAAAATTGTAGGAAATTATGTAACCTAGTCCTTAAAAGGACTGCAATCACAACTCTTCCCTACTCTCAAGCTATCTGTAGATTTGTGCGAAAATTGGCTTGAAATTAACAAAGTATAGCTCACACAGCAACAGCGGTGCCGTCTAACACGCAGCTGCAGCAGTGAGAAAATGGTGGCGACGGGGAAAATGGCTGGGTCTTATAGGGCAAGGACAAGTGACATACACTGCCAATGACACATGCCCTTGCTTGTGTGAAAAAAAGCAGTTCTCTCCTTGTGTGCGCTGCTGATAGGCTGACAGACTGCACCTCCCCACTGTAAATGCGGGAAAGAGAAAAAAAAATGGAGATCTTCATTATTCCTGCAGAGATCCATCCCCTGCCCCTCTCCCCGCCCAGCTGTACACTCAAACTGCGTATTAACATTAATTTTCAGCATTACTGAGAAAAAATCCAGTTATGATTTTGGTGCGCGAACAGATATCGAACATAACCTCGAACAGCCGAATTGTTTTCAAATCGTTCGTGTTCGCCGAACGACTCGAACACCGCCCAAAACAGCTCGAATTTGAGATTGGCGAACAGTTCGAGTCGAACACCGCTCATCTCTAATGGGGATACCATCAGACCCAGGTACTTTTTGCGGTTTTAAAACTCTTTATGGTCTCTAAAATTTCCTGTTCTGTTACATCCTGGGATAAAAACTCTTGTGAATCAAGGTCTTTATAGGAGGTGTTAGGTGCTTGCTGGATCAGAAATGGGTTCTGAATCATCAGTTGATTCTGTGGTCTCACATTCTGGTTCAGCCAGGGCTGATGCTGCTCAGCATCACCGTCGGTCCCAACGCCTGGCCAATGCACTCCGTTTCTCCTAAATAATGGCCAACATCCGCGAGTCCCGGTTCCTATGCCGGTTTCCTCTGTGGAACCTAGGGTCAGAGATTGGGCTCAGGAGGCGCGGGAGGTTTGGGATCATAACCAGGAGGCTATTTTGGCTTCCAAGAATCGGATGGGAGAGTCGGCTGACGCTCATCGTCGTCCAGCCCCCGTATTCTCCCCGGGCGACAGAGTGTGGCTCGCGGCTCGCAACATTAGGGTACGCGGGGAATCTGCTAAGTTTGCTCCCCATTTTATTGGTCCTATCAGAATCCTGGCCCAAATAAACCCCGTAGTGTACCGGTTACAATTACCTCGACACTTGAGGATTCACGACACCTTTCATGTGTCGCTTCTCAAGCCGGTTCGTCTGAACAAATTTTCGGATCCCCAATCTGCTCCAGACACCAGGAGTGATGACTTTGAGGTACAGGTGATTGTGGGGTCTAAGATAGTTCGGGGGAAAATTTTTTACCTCGTACACTGGAGAGGTCATGGATCTGAGGATCACTCCTGGGAGCCTGTGGACCACATTCATGCCCCCCTGCTCATGGAGGAATATGAGCATCAAGTGGAGGGGGAGGTTAGAATGGGGGATAACGTTAGGCGCCCAGCGCTTGCTGGATCAGAAATGGGTTCTGAATCATCAGTGGATTCTGTGGTCTCCCATGCTGGATCAGCGAGGGATGATGCTGCTCAGCATCACTATTGGTCCCAACGCCTGGCCAATGCACGAGAGGTACAAGTGGTATCTTGTGTATTTGTGCCTAGCAACATGAAGCACAGGTTGCGGAGAGAGACTAGAGCACCGCAGCCTAAGTCTAAAATGCATCGCACTGAGCATGCCCGTGACATGGCGCACCGTGATTGGTGGTTCAGGAACCAGCTGACCCGGTGACCTGGCACCGCCTGATTGGTCACAGGCGACGTCACCAATGGTGCGACAGTGGGGCAGGGTTTAGTTTTTAAAAGGTCCGCCCACAAACATGGTGGCGCGCTCAGATAATTTGAGCTAGTTGTTTGGTTGTGCACGCATCTCTCCTGAGCTCCTCTAAGAGCCATATTGAGCGGGTCGGCTCAGTCCGGTAGCACGCCGGCTGAGTGCACGAGTACCTGGCGGAAATCACTCCCGCACACTAACGTCGTCTCCTATAGCGTAGCGCCTGTACCGTAGACAGGGCTACTGCTCCTAGTCCGGTCACACGTCTCCCTGCGGTTCTTGGAGATAGTGTGAACCGCTTTAGCGCCAATCCCCATAGCATAGCGCCTGTATCAAAGACAGGGCTACTGCTGTTCCCACGGTCGCACGTCTCCCTGCGGTTCTTGGAGATTGTGCGAACCGTCTTACCCTTCCGTGTGCTTTAACACGAAGGGCTAAGATTGTTGTTAGGTGCGTCGCCGGTCTCTCTCCCTCCGTGCAGTTAACGGAGATAGAGCGTACCGCTATACCCTGTCCGGTGTGAAGTTAACACGGAAGGGTTATCTTTAGTTGGTTGTCTTCCCTTCTCACCCGGGGAGAGTTCGGCAGCAGTCCACCAGGCTGCATCGCGGACCCCAGGGTCGGTTGCGTTCTTATTTAATAAAGTCTTTGCAACCGTCCCCCCAACAGGAGGTTATTTTTTCCAAGGAATTGTGCATTATTTTTTGATCGATTATTTTATTATTAAAAAGATTTGAAAAATATTCATGGACTTTGTCTAATATTTCTTTCATATTTTTTTCACCATCTATATTTTCAATACAAGTTTTCGTATCTCTAATTTTTTAAAAAAAAAAATACCTGGAGCATTTTTCATCCTCTTCCATATGTCTGACTCTGGAAAGGAATAACAGCTCTTTCCCTTTTTGCTCTAAACATCTTGTAATTTCTTCTTTTAATTTTAGTATATCTTTTTCTACGTCCAACTCATTCGCTTTGAGTTTATATAGGGTTTGGAGATGGATATTTAAATTATTATAAAAATCAAATTTTTCTTTGGCTTTGTTTATACTTTTCTGACATATTAGGATTTTTGTTTTTTTACATTTTTTATAAAAACTAATAAAATCTGATAAAACCTGGGGATCATTTAAAAGAGATGTATTCATTTTCCAAGACTTTTTCCCCCTTTTCTAATTTGCACTTGTTTTTATATTAAAATACAGCATTTTATGGTCAGAGAAAATATTAGTTTGGGCCTCACATTTAACAGGCAATATATATTTCGGCTGTTTTTTGCTCTTCTCCTTATCCTCAGCCTCCACCACCACTATACCACCAGAGTGACCGTGGTCCGTGTTGCCAGCATTGCAAGTTCCTCCGTCCTAATTTTTGGCAGCTTTTGCTTGGAAGGAATAGGCAAAGACTATGGGAGACCCACTCCCCAATAATGGAAGTAATGTTTTTAATATGCTGTACTGCATGGCTCTTGTAAGGGGTATGAAAATCATCTTGTTAAGCTACTGTGACCTCCACGTCTCTTCCAAGGGGCTTTAAAACCGTCTTGTTAAGCTACTGTGACCTCCACGTCTCTTCCACGGGGCATTGATATTGTCTTTTTATTCCACTTTAACCTCCACCACTCTTCCAAGGGGCACTAAAACTGTCTTGTTAAGCTACTGTGACCTCCACGTCACTCTGACCACCTCAGGCCTAGCCGCTACTACATACATGCGCTTGCATTCCAAGGAACAGAAAGTTAAGGAGATGGATGGCCTCATGATCATGAATAATTTACTCGTTGTGTAGGAGGCTGACCACTGCTGCTGTCTACCTTCTGAACTTTGTGTTGAAGCCTGATTGACCCAGGACTCGCAATCCTCTATGTCTGGAGGACATGTTGCATCCCAGTGTCCAGCTGTGTCCTGGCTTCCACAATATTAACCCAGTGTGAAGGCGTGAGTGAGATGGACCATCCCTGGCCACATTCACTTGTCCACGTGTTTGTGGTTAGGCTGTCCTTCCCACTAAATGCACTGGGGAGGGCACAGGTAGTGTTTTGGTATGCGCGCTTGTGTATAAGGCGCACCGGGACAAATAGGGGCGGCTGGGGACCGTGTGTGGGCACTTGCCCGCGGGGCGGCTGGGGACCAAGCGTGGACACCCGGCCGCCGGGTGGCTGGGGACTGAGTATGGATACCAGGCTGCCGACGCAGCCATGACGTGGTGGCCAGATTCCGCCTAAACATGCCTAAAAGGCCCAATTTCAAGTGCAAGAAAGCAGTATGGTATTGCAACCTGTGGGTGGGTGGGTGGTAGGCTGCATACTAGTGCTTGCAGTGCAAGGAATGGGGGAGGTACAATTGAACACTGCCCTGGGACAAGGACTTGCACAGGGATAGTTGCAAGTTTGCATCTTCTGATGTGGCAAGGATTACTTCTGATGGGCACACTTTTAGGCAGTGACCTGGGTGTCAGAGATGCTTCCAGGGGTCTTCCCCATGCTGTTCCCATGTCTTTTCAGCACTGTATGCATGTGTCACACAGCACATGGCCAGATAAGGTTGTAAAATGTTAAAATGACATTTCCCGATGAATGCATTTGTCACGGTTGAAAGCAATACAAAAGTGCAAAAACGCATAAAAAATGCTACTTGTGAACATGACCCAAGGTGTGGAGGAGTATTTTTGTTTTTGGTTATTTATTTTACCTTATACACAAGTCTTTACCCTGGAAAGGATGATCCTTAACATATTTCACAGGAAAACCATTTCAGTTTCGTTTTTGAACGTTTTATTGTTAGCCCGTGTTCGAAAAATTAACACTTCCTTATTTTAGATAAGGGTACGGTGAAAAAAAACAATCTTTAAGTTGTGTGGATAAAACAAAAGCTTATTTAATGTTCATTCAAAAAGGTGATTACAAAAAATGGAAAGAAAATAGTTCATAGCACACAACAAAAGAAGTATCAGGTTAAAAGAAAATAGGAACAATTGTAAGTTCTTACGTATCCAGTCTTTGCAGTATGTGATGGTCCGTGGTGGAGACCTCAAGGTATGAGAATCTACCCACCATACTGATGCCTCTCCTTATATACCATCTTGCCTCATAGATATACATTGGAGACTATTTTTTACAGTTACATAACCCAATATGGCGTTTTGCTGATATGGCAGTAACCTCCATACCTATAATAGAGTATGTATTTTCGACTGTGTACAATTACTTCATGTTGGCATATTTCAAACATATGGCTAAAGACTTTTCATCATTAGTTATCTCTAAATAACCCATGTTGACAACGAGTCCTATAGATTTCATGTACAGAACAGGTGTGTCTGCCAAGGTTCTCAGAATAACCTCTGTCATTCTCTAAAACTATTTAACTAAGCATGAGACTCAAAGCTTTTGAGAGCTTATATGTAATATTTTATATCATAAGAGATTAATATTTTACAGTCCCCCCTGATTATGATTTAAGAAATATCATAATCAATCCTAAACTCATTTTTTCACCATTCGTATCACATTCATTCTTTATTCTGAACACCTTGTATTGACACCTGTATTGAACGTCATCTGAGTTCCCAAAAACTTCTAAAATAAAAATTCACTCAAAAAGTTAATTTTTTCTTTTTTAGCATTTCTCTTACAATATCATCCTCCTTTTTCATTTCTGTCTTTATCTTTTTATATATCTTCTTAATTTTATAGGTTATTAAAATCTGATAAAATATACACAAAAAAATCTAAATAAATACGATTATGATTGGGTTTGTTAATACATTTCCTGCTGCCATTTTCGCTGAAGACTGTGACCAACTAGTAACTGATTTTCCTAAATTTTTCCACCAAGATGAGCCAGACATACTTGTCCATTCATGTTCAATATCATTTAAACGACCTTGTTCATGTCTGAATACAATTTCAGCTTCATTTACTTGTTTTGTTAATAAATTTAACAAACCTTTGTCTTTCTTTAGCTCATTTGTCCACATATCCCATGGGAAATTATTTATTTGAGACAAATTGAACTGTATCGGAAGGATTTTCAGATTTCTTGTCCCTATTGACGTAATGTTAAGACTTCCTTCCTTCTTGGAGATAGTTTTTACATCTCCTTCCATACAATATAAGCCTATTGTCAGATTTTCAGCATGCACACAAGAGGAAAAGAATGCAGAAACAACTTCATAACTTGGAAACAAATTTTGTTTTAACTTATTGGAGTCACCAAATCATGTAATGTCCGCACATTTCCAACCCTAGCGTGACATGAGGTATGATTGTGAAAACATGAATGGAAAATGACTTTATCCTGTCCAGGTAGACACATTACCTTAGAAACAAAATTAAGCATGAAGAAATGTCTAATTGTTCAGTGTTCGTACCATCAAGTGCAAAATCTGTGTACTGTAATTGATAATATAGTAATTGTGTATTACTAACAGGAATGCCCAGAACAGATATAGGAACCATGGTTTCTTCTCTTCCCGATATTGGGATTAGTGGTGTTCCTATACAAATGTTCTGTTCACATCCTAACCACTTATTTACCCACAATCTGTATGATTTAATGCAAAATTATATTCTGTAGGCAAATTTCTCATTATTCCTAAAGGTGTAATTCCACTTTGCAATGCTTGTGCAATCATTTTCAGATTGGTGGAATATTCAATCTGAATTTCTAGACATGCTCTGGCCACTTGGGATTCCTGTTCACTTTTTACTAGAGCTAAAGTAGCATCTTGTAGATGTGACACTGAAGATCCCAGGACAGCAGCCGTGTTCAAAACCATCTTTTCAAGGTGTTGATTCAAACTTTTCTGAATTTTTACTCCTTTACCTCCAACATACCCAATATTTTCCAAATCTGATTTAAGTGTATGAATGTCCGTAGTATTAATTAAACTTCCCACTGTTCCTAATCCCCCCAAAATACCTTCTAATATCCCCCTCTTACTTCTAACCTGTGTTGAAGTTCTTTTCCTAAACCATTGATCTATTCCCATCTCCATGTTAATGAGATGTGATTTACACTGGGGATATTTGTATAAAAAACGCTAATCTTAGACACGTAGTATATATAACACATTGTGTTTATAATTGTTCACTATATAAATTCCATACTACCATTACGGACATCATAGGACTCCATTGTCAACCATAAATACACATACAAAATGAGAAAAACAACGATAAAGGAGCCCACAAAGTAATTAGAAAAGTACTTCACATCAAAATTTACTGAAAACATATACAGTGCCTACAAGTGGTATTCAACCTCCTGCAGATTTAGCTGGTTGACACATGCGGAATTAACTCGGCATTGTGACATTTGTACTGTAGATCAGCCTGGAAGTGGGAAATGCACTGCAGCAAATTTTTTTTTTTTTTTTTAAAACGTTAAAAGTTAATTCAGAGTGTCATTTATTATTCAACCCCTCAAACCACAAGAATTCTGTTTGGTCCCCCAAAAGTATTAAGAAGTAGTTCAGGCACCAAGAATAATGAGCTTCACATGTGTGGATTAAAGATCTCTTTTGCCAGCCTTTTCTGACTATTTAAGACCCTCCCCAAACTTGTGAACAGCACTCAGACATGGTCAACATGGGAAAGACAAAGGAGCACTCCAAGGCCATCAGAGACAAGATCGTGGAGGGTCACAAGGCTGGCAAGGGGTACAAAACCCTTTCCAAGGAGTTGGGCCTACCTGTCTCCACTGTTGTGAGCATCATCCGTAAGTGGAAGTCTTATGGAACTACTGTTAGCCTTCCACGGCCAGGACAACCTTTGAAAGTGTCCTCCCGTGCCGAGGCCAGGCTTGTCCAAAGAGTCAAGGCTAACCCAAGGACAACAAGGAAGGAGCTCCGGGAAGATTTCATGGCAGTGGGGACATTGGTTTCAGTCAATACCATAAGTAACATACTCCACCGCAATGGTCTCCGTTCCAGACGAGCCCGTAAGGTACCTTTACTTTCAAAGCGTCATGTCAAGGCTCGTCTACAGTTTGCTCATGATCACTTGGAGGACTCTGAGACAGACTGGTTCAAGGTTCTATGGTCTGATGAGACCAAGATCGAGATCTTTGGTGCCAACCACACACGTGACGTTTGGAGACTGGATGGCACTGCATACGACCCCAAGAATACCATCCCTACAGTCAAGCATGGTGGTGGCAGCATCATGCTGTGGGGCTGTTTCTCTGCCAAGGGGCCTGGCCATCTGGTCCGCATCCATGGGAAGATGGATAGCACGGCCTACCTGGAGATTTTGGCCAAGAACCTCCGCTCCTCCATCAAGGATCTTAAGATGGGTCGTAATTTCATCTTCCAACAAGACAACGACCCAAAGCACACAGCCAAGAAAACCAAGGCCTGGTTCAAGAGGGAAAAAGTCAAGGTGTTGGAGTGGCCTAGTCAGTCTCCCGACCTTAACCCAATTGAAAACTTGTGGAAGGAGCTCAAGAATAAAGTCCACATGAGACACCCAAAGAACCTAGATAACTTGGAGAAGATCTGCATGGAGGAGTGGGCCAAGATAACTCCACAGACCTGTGCCGGCCTGATCAGGTCTTATAAAAGACGATTATTAGCTGTAATTGCAAACAAGGGTTATTCCACAAAATATTAAACATAGGGGTTGTATAATAATTGACCCACACTTTTATGTTCAAAATTTAATAAAATTCAACTGAGCAACATAACTTTTTGGTTTGTAAGATTTATGCTTCTGTTCATAAAACCTACTCTCGTTTACAGTTTGAAGGCTCTAACTTATTTGCATCTTATCAAACCAGCTAAATATGCAGGGGGTTGAATACTACTTGTAGGCACTGTATATCAGAGATCAGACAATACAGGAATAAGTGCGGTAAAAGGGGTAAAGATTAAAATAACCTCCACAAAGACCCTCTCCACATAGCCACCTCCAAAGCTAGACTAGATGTAACACAACATATTGTTATTATTTAGAACTGCTATCATCAAATGTAATATTATGCAGCCTCATCCTAACATTGCCCAAAAAGTGTGTATATATATTAGCTCCCTATAATCAATGTATAATGCACTATCAATATACTTTTTTACCAAAAATATATGTATACACACATCCCCATCATCATACACCGCCTATATGGCTGTGGGTGGCTGGCCAGGTCACCA
This sequence comes from Phyllobates terribilis, assembly GCF_046119375.1. Lineage (NCBI taxonomy): Eukaryota > Metazoa > Chordata > Amphibia > Anura > Dendrobatidae > Phyllobates > Phyllobates terribilis. The sequence continues at coordinate 52,930,654 of NW_027362768.1, read as the reverse complement.
CTACATACATACCAAAGGGAGAGAACTCCGATTGAGAACAGTAAAGTGGCAATGAAGGAACCAAAAGTCCGTAAGGGGGTGGCATCAGTGGAGCAGGGATGCCCCGACGCACGTTTCGTGCTTACCCTTCGTCTGCGTACATACATTATCTACTGCTGACCAAACATTTACATTTACATCTTTGCACTGTTTGTAATTATTTTTAGTTAAAACGCAACTTTGGTAAAGTCCAGAATCCTTAGGAGATGGATTCTCTAGAGAAAAAACAAAATTCTTATCCAACCATCTCACATTCCCGTTTTGACTTCTATGTATAACATTTGTTGGACCATTTGAAAAACTTCCCAAAAATAATTTGTTTCTGGTCCATGTTAACAAAGACTTGGGAGGTAACTCTAACCTTGTGTTGCATTTTAATAAAAGAGGAGACATATTTTCTTGACTATGTACTGCTTGTGGTGCAACCCTTACTTCTGGAGCGATAGTATTTGTTACTGTAAAAACTACAGATACTTGTACGTGTACTGGTTCTCTGGTTATCTGGAAATTCCATGTTTTTACCCAATCCTCATCTCCTTCTGTAATAGAAAGTAATGAATGATCCAAAATTTCCCAAAAAGTTGTGTTTTTAACACAATCTCTGTTTCGGATGTTCTAACTGTCCCTTTTACGAGCATATCATTAGTAATATCACCCGATCATACAGCTTTCTCTTCACCTCTTATCTCTATATTCCAGTATAACACATCTGTAGGATTGCATTCCCATGTGCCTGTCTTATTATTATGTATATAATCTCCTTGTAACTTTGTAAATTTAGACTTCGGTCCTGTGGCAGCATGTAATATTATGTTAGTGTCGTGTATGAAGTGCAGTTCAATACAGCATTCTACACCATAACCCATGCAAATGTTTCCAGTAATATCTACTGAATCGTCTGGTATGTCTTCATCTATTAGATTTTGTATACTTGATCCTCTTGGTTTTCGTGAATGTAAAGTTCCTTTGATATGTCCATTCACTTCACTAGTATTCGTTCCATGATAAAAAATGTCTTCTGCGTAGATCACAATTGAAATAGTACAAAGTAACAGAAATGTGGTTCCCATCAGGTAGTAGCTTTTCCTGGGAAACTTTTTCTTTTCTTGAAGGATTGGTATTGAATTCTTCCCATCAAGGACATGGTATTCCGTATTCCAGCTCTTATTGGAATCCATTTCTTCCTAAAAGAAATGCAGTATCATTATTTTGCAATGTACAATTTGCATTGATCAACATGTACCCACAATTTTTGTTGTCTGCGGGTATTTTTAACCATGTTAGATGCTGGTTGCACTAGGATCACAACTCGTCCCATGGTATCGATTATTTCAAAGGGACCTTCCCAGTTACATTCCCAAGGTCCACTTTTCCTGAAAGTTTTTATCATGACTAGTGTTGAGCCACCCCCGTAGTGTTCGAGTTCGGTTCGGTTCGTCGAACACCCGTGTGTTCGCCGAACTGTTCGTCGAACTGTTCGTCGAACACCTTCGAACACCGTTAAAACCAATGGCAGGCAAACAAAAACACATAGAAACACATAGAAAACACCTTCAAAGGTGTCCAAAAGCTGACAAACTGCTCAGAAGACACAACTAACACATGGAAAAGTGACAAGTACATATAGTCATGCGAAAAGAAAAGAGGTGGAGGAGTAAAAGGAGGGGGAGACACAGATATAGGCATGTCATGCCCTTCTAAAATCCAAAAAGTGAGAAGCCGAGACGGCCAGTCCGCTCCTGCCCGTGCCACCTCCGTGTCGCCGGGTTTGTGCCAGAGCCGCGGTGAACCCTGACGGCCAGCCCCCCTCTCCCAATACTGGTGCCTGTCCGCTGGTGGGTCAAGAGAGCCCCCCTGTGGTGGAGGCAGCTCTAAGCTTTTTAATTTAAATTGTCCCTCTAATTTGAATGAATACACTTTAAATCCATTTACAAGGATCTATTGGAGGGCAAGTCTCATGCCAGCAGCCGCGTAATTCCAGCTCCAGTAGCGTCCACTAAAGCTGCTGCAGTTAAAAAGCTTTTATAAGGATCGAGCTCGGCTGTCCACCGCAAGGCATCCTAGTGCCAGTCCCAGCCCCTATGCCTTGGGGTGCCTCCTGATGCTCTTCACTGAGTATCCCGTGGTCCCGAAGCATTTCCTTTGAAAAAATTAAGTGTCCAAACTACAGGTGGTGTAGCTTGCTTAACAGCCGGGATAATCCGCTGACTAGCAGACACTGCTACTAGGCACAAAGTATTTCCTGGGCTAGATGCAGTTAAAAATTTGTAAGTAGATACTCTCGTTGGATGCTGAGAAAGCATTCCATAGAGTCTCCTGGCACGCCATATATGATTCTCTTAAAAAGCTTGGGGTAGGGGTCTAGGGGACCCTTTTATAGCCAAAATCACGGCCCTGTATCACAATACGTCACCTAGGCTGAAGATAAATGGAACTGTAGCACCGAGGGCTCGGTTGCTACAGACGTATTGCACCTCACCCAGAGGTGTGATATCTCACTCTCAGATAAGGATGGAGTGTGGATCAGGACCCGACACCTGCATGCATTACACCACATTGCCGTGGGGCAGGGCGACCAATATGCACCTGAGATGGGCACGACAGTCCCTGTCCCTGGCTGGAGTGGGGGGAGGGAACACTGAGGAAGGGGAACCCTGCAGTGCAGGAGCAGGGAGGAAGCAGTTCCTGGGTGCATTGAGAAGGGAGTATAAAAGGTGGGCACCATCTTAGTTCAGTGCAGAGAAGTCTGAGCAGAAGTGGCAGGGAGCAGGGGCTCTGCATGAGCTCTGCTCCGGAGGCGGGCCTAGTAACAGAGGCCCAGGCCTGCAAGAGGGAGAAGGAAGGAAGAGGAGCGGAGAAGGCTCCAGGAACAAGGAATGAAGGGATCCCAGGGGTGCGGACGGGCGAGTCGCCACCGCACGCCCGAATCCACCTGCGTGGAGGGGTCAGGCCAAAGGGGGAGACCGGTCCCCGAACTAGTGGAGGCAGGAAACGACCCTAGGCTAGAAACCGGAGGCTCTGACATTTTATGTGGCGCAGCCCCTTGCTCCACCCGCTAGGAAGGCACCACATAGGGTCAGGGAAACTGGCGCCAAGTTTACCAAGAGGAGGCCCGAGGCAGCCGGACAGAAGTGTTGGTAAGAAAGGCCAGACAAAGGACACACAAAGGGGGTCCTGTGAAGCGCTCCAAAGTTATCTGGGAGTTGTCTGAGCCCCTCACCTGGTGAGCACAGTACGACGTGGGCAGCCGTTACCTGCAGACGTGGTCTGGATAATAAGAACTGTGAGTAAAGGCCCTGAACTGCATCACTGACTCCGTGTCGTTACTGCTGCTGCCCTGCACCATCACCCCCATCCTCCGCATACACTGCCCTGAGGCTATACTCCTCCCGTGGGGAGTTATGCTACGCTCTGCTGCACCCACAACACCAGCCTTAGCGGTCTGCCCTGTAGCGGCGGTTCACTCTGACCGCAATCCACGGGTGGCGTAGTCGGACATTTAAACATCAAAACCACATAAATAGTTCCGCCACTGGTTTGACCGCCCTGAGCCACGGAACCGGATCGCCGCCACGAAGACTACAACTACCAGCATCCACCAAAAAGGGTCCGGCTCCGGGTGTCCCAAGGCCCAGGGGGTGCGTCAGAACATTTTCATCACCTTTCACAATCACCAATGGGACAAGGCAGGGATGTCCTCTGTCCCCTCTCTTATACATCCTAGTGACGGAGCACCTGCTCTCATCAATTCGCCATAACCCCAATATTAGGTGGATTGAGGTGGGAGGCACCGAGTACAAGTGCTCTCTATTTGCTGATGATGTCCTAGTATATATCACTCAATCACATATATCCATCCCTGCTGTTATGGCTGAAATAGATCACTTTGTTACATGGTAAAATTTTAAAATCAATGCAGCGAAGTCTGAGGCCCTCGATGTCTCCCTCCCTAAATCCATATAGGATTCCATCCAGTCCAACTTTCCCTTTGCCTGGCCCTCACAGGGTATCAAATACTTAGGAATTCCTATTCATAGAGACCTCTCCCATCTATGTTATCTTAATTTTGGGCCCTTTATTGAACAACTCCATACAGACCACGGTTGGCAAGTTAGAACTGTAAGATTCACTACGTGAACCACTGGTGTTTTGTGAAAAAACACATGTACACCGCGTTCCAAATTATTATGCAAAAAGTGTTTAGGAGTGATAAGGGAAGAATTTGTTTGTTTGTCAGTTAAACTCATTGATGGTGATGTGTGTCAGGGCTCTTTATATCACTGTAAGCAATTGCAGACACCTGTGCTAATTAGTTTGGCAGGTGTGTCCAATGAAAGGCAAGACTACTTAAGAAGGCTCTCTCACATTATTAAGCAGCCTACATTTTCTGCCAAAATGGGAAAGAAAAAGGATGTGTCGGCTGCTGAGAAGCAACAAATTGTGGAGTGTTTAGGTCAAGGCATGACTACAATCAACATTGTGCGATGATCAGGATGAAGTGTCTTGGCAATCAAGAAGTATGTAGCTGATTCACAGTACACACGTGTGCGTGCTGATAAGGGCAAGTTGAGGACTCTTTCCTACAGGCAATTACGTCAGGTTGAAAGAGCAGCGGCAAAAAAGCCTTGTCATAGCAGCAGACAAGTTTTTGAAGCTGCTTGTGCCTCCAACGTCCCCCGAACAACAAGATGCAGGGTCCTTCAGAGGTTTGCAGCTGTGCATACGCCATCCTGTCGACCTCCTCTATCCACTTCACACAAGCAGAAACGGCTCCAGTGGGCCAAACATTACATGAAGACTGATTTCAAAACTGTTTTGTTCACGGATGAGTGCCGTGCAGCGCTCGATGGTCCAGATGAATGGAGTGGAGGATGGCTGGTTGATGGACACCCCACGCAAACACGGCTACAGCGCCAACAAGGAGGAGGTGGAGTAATGTTTTGGGCTGGAATCATGGGGAGAGAGATTGTCGGCCCCTTTAGGATCCCTGAAGGTGCTAAAGATGAACTCCATAATGTATGTGGATTTTCTCAAACAGCACTTCCTGCCATGGTTCAAGAAGAAGAACCGTGTATTTCACAGCAAGATCATTTTTCTGCATGATAATGCACCATCTCATGCTGCACATAAAACATCTGCATCTCTGGCTGATATGGGCATAAAAGGGGACAAACTTATGGTGTGACCCCCATGCTCCCCTGACCTCTACCCCATTCAGAACCTTTGGAGCATCATTAAAAGGAGTGTCTATGATGGCGGGAGGCAGTTCACATCTAAGCAACAGCTCTGGGAGGGTATTCTGTCCTCATGCAAAACAATTGAAGCAGAAACCATCCAAAACCTGACAAATTCAATGGACAAGAGAGTTCAGAAGCTCCTTTCGAACAAGGGGTCCTATGTGAAAATGTAACATCACCTAGAATAAAGTTTTGAGTTGAAAACTGTTTGATTTCAGTTTCTAACAACCTGCTAATGCTTATAATTTCAAAAATGACCATTTTTTTGGTCTTTATTAAAATGAAAAGGTTGATCGAAAAGTTTGGGGGATCTAAGAGTGTAGTCATGATTACTTCGAATTCTGACAATATGAGGGTCATGCTGCAGGTAGTGCAGCAAGAAGGCACTTATGTGTCTTGCGCATCTCGGAGCCCCAAAATTATTTTCCGGGCTAGATGCAGCTAAAAATTATTTTTAATTTTAAATCTGGTGAAGCTTATTATAGATGGCCTAATAGGATCAGTGCTGCACACTGCTACAAAGCCCAAATTATTTTCCAGTCAAGATACAGATAAACATGATTAGTAATTTGAAAGCTTAAAACGGTTGGTAGGGTGATTTTAACCAATCTTCAAGCTTTTACTCTCCCCAGGATGACACAGGGGTAGAAAAGTCGTTTCGGATCCATGATTTGTTCATCTTTATGAACGTGAGTCTGTCTACATTATCAGTGGAGAGCCGCGTGCGCTTATCTGTCAGCACACCACCAGCAGCGCTGAACACACGTTCAGACAGAACGCTGGCTGCGGGGCATGACAAGATCTCCAAGGCGTAAGTGGCTAGCTCCGGCCATTTATCCAGATTGGAAGCCCAAAAAGAGCAAGGGTCCAGTGACACAGTCGTGGCTTCAATGTTTACTTGGAGATACTCCTGTACCATCGTCTCTAGGCGTTGACTATGTGTCAGACTTCTTGTCTCCTGTGGCCTTGCAAAGGATGGGCTAAAAAAGTGGTGAAATGATTCCGCAAAATTGATGTTACCAGCAGATACTGTGGTTCTGTTACGGTTTGAGTGCTGAACACTTGACGGTCCCACGGTTGGCAAGTTGGAACTGTGAGATTCACTACGTGCACCACTGGTATTTTGTGGAAAAGCACATGTAAGATTCTGCAACAGTCTCTGCTGATACTCCTGCATGCGTGCATCCCTTTCTATGGCAGGAATAATTTCTGCAAATTTACTTTTGTACCGGGGATCTAACAGTGTGGCAACCCAGTAGTCAGGATTATTTCTAATTCTCACAATTCGAGGGTCATGTTGCAGGTAGTGCAGCAAGAAGGCACTCATGTGTGTTGCGCATCCAGGAGCACCAAGTCCCTGTTGTGTTGGTGGCGAGGTAACAATCATGCTTCCTTCCTCTGTCCTCTCCCCCCAACCTCGCACAACAGAAATGTGATCAAGGTCTCCCTCATCTGATGAGTCTTCCATCAGTTCGTCCTCCACTTCTTCCTGGGCTCCTGCACCTTCCTCACTAGTTTGGCTGCTACCATGCGCCCTGGTAAAACCATCTCCCCCACCCTCACATGCCTGCCGCCTTGGTGCTGCCGACCGTCTGGACCTTGCAGATGTTAGCCCTTCCGCACACAACTCCTCCTCCTCTACTTCCTCCACCTCCTCTTGTGCCACCACCTGACTCCGAATTCTGTTTAACATGTGCTCCAGCATGTAAATCACCGGAATAGTCATGCTGATAATGGCATCGTCAGCACTAAACATCTTCGTCGCCATTTCAAAACTGTGCAGAAGGGTGCATAGGTCCCTGATCTGAGACCACTCCTCCAGCGTGATTTGCCCCACCTCTGAATCTCGTTGGCCCAGGCTATACGTCAGAACGTATTGCACCAGGGCTTGTCGGTGCTGCCACAGTCGCTGCAACATCTGCAGAGTTGAATTCCACCGGGTAGGCACATCGCATTTTAGCCGGTGAAGTGGCAGGCCCAACGACTTCTGTAGAGATGTAAGTCGCTGAGCTGCGGGATGCAAATGGCGGAAGTGAGCACACAGCGACCGTGCCCTCTGCAGAAGGCCATCTAGTCTGGGATAGTGGGCTAAAAATTGCTGGACAACCAGGTTCAACACGTGAGCCATACAAGGCACGTGTGTGACATTGCCCCGGCGAAGGGCCGCACCCAGGTTTGCAGCATTGTCGCACACGGCCTTCCCTGGTTTCAGGTCCAGTGGAGACAACCATTCATGAAATTGGTTCTCCAGAGCTGACCACAACTCCTCAGCTGTGTGACTCACATTTCCCAGACATTTCAATGTAAAAACCGCCTGATGACGTTGAGCCCTACTGCCAGCATAGTAAGGAGGTGTGCAGGATCCCTTCTGCGCAGTTAGAAAGCTTGTGGCATGACCAGACAGGCTTTCGGTGCAGGTGGAAGACCGAGAGGAGGTTGAGGAGGCAGAAGCAGTGGAGGAACTTTGACATAAAGAGGATTGACGCACAACTCGTGGGGACGGCAAGACTTGGACAGCAGCCCCTTGTCCTGCTGTCACCATAGTTACCCAGTGCCCAGTCAGTGACATGTAACGCCCCTGTCCATGCCTACTCGTCCAAGTGTCTGTGGTGAAATGCACCCTGTCACACACAGAGTTTCTCAAAGAAGCGGTGATGTTGTGTGCGACATGCTGGTGGAGCGCAGGCACACCTTTCTTTGAGAAGTAGTGCCGACTGGGCATCTGGTACTGGGGCACTGCGACGGACATAAGGTCTCGAAAATCCTCTGTGTCCACCAGGCGGAAAGGCAGCATTTCTGTAGCCAAGAGCTTGCAGATGGTGAAATTCAACCTCTTAGCTTTCTCATGGCTAGGAGGAAATGGTCTTTTACTTGTCCACATCTGAGGGACCGAGGGCTGGCTATTGTGCTTAGACGGGGTTGATAAGGGTGTCCCCGGCAAACTGCCGGTCTGTGAGGAAGATGCAGGCGGACATGTTAGGTTGCCTTGATCCAAAGGTGGTGCTATCGATGTCGGACAGCGCTCAACACCAGCTGGTGTTACCACCTCCAAAGAAAATGATGACCTGCCAATCACGCTGGCTGTTGCGGGTAAAGAGGTGGCAGGTCTGCGCCCCAAAACAGGTGTGACTGCTGTCCCCCCAGTCACAGAGGATGAAGAGGCCGCGGATGCACAAGATATGGCAGACGGTGATTGGCCCGGCCGGCTAGGCCGCATTGTAGCACACTGAGCTTCCCACTGCAACTTATGCTTCATGTCCATGTGCCGGTTCATGCATGAAGTACTCAAACTATGTATTTTTTGGCCTCTACTTAGCTTTTGCTGACAAATGTTACAGATAACACGAGTTGGGTCATCTTTATCGATCTGAAAAAATGCCCAGGCTATGCAAGGCTTAGCACCCATGCGACCTGAAGAGCCACCACGACTTGTGGTGAGAGGCAGAGTTGTGTTTGAGGATGCAGTTGTTGACGTGCTTCCAGTACTACGTCTCTGTCCAGGAAGGCGCAACCTGACCTCGTCGTCACTAGCATCTTCCTCCACCTCCTCTGCTGACCTCATCTCTTGGCTGACTGTGGGTTGACAGTAAGTGGGATCTCCGACCTCATCATCATCACCCTGTGCGTTATCACACCCGTCGTCCTCAGAGCCAACCTGTTCCTGCCCTGACAAAAAACTAAAGTTGTCGCTCCAATCAGGTATTTGAGTCTTATCATCGTCTTCCTCATTGTCTCCACCAACAGGAGTTACAGTTTGGGAATGAGGGTCTACATTATGGTCAGAACCTTCTGCGTCTGGTCCTGGATCCGACTCATAAAGATTCTGGGCATCAGTGCAGATCATTTCCTCGTCTGGATTCACAGAAGCGCTGGAGTCGACCTCTGATTCCCAGGCTATAGTATGAGTAAACAGCTCTGCAGACTCAACCATCTGTTCTACCTCATACTCAGACGGGCAGCTGGAGATTTGGGAGCTGTGAGGAAGCAAGTGCGATTTGGGTGACACCTTTGAGGACTGGAGTATTTGTGATGTTGAAGTTGATGTGGAGGAGAGCCCACTTAAAGGAGCACTTGATATCCGTTGAAGCACCTGCTGTTTTTGTGCCTCATCTGGAATTTGTAGCGATTGGCGTGGCCGTAAGAAAGGGATCTTATCACATTGTCCGCTAAAAGAAGTAGACATTTTAGTTTGGCTGGAAGATGGTCTTTCTTCTGTAGATGTTACTGCTGCTTTAACACCTACCCCACGGACACAACCTTTTTTCCCCTTCCCAACACGCCTATTCCCCTTTCCACCAGCAGCAGGCCTTTTTCCACTCATTTTGGTGGTTAACTAATTCACAACTCTGGAGTTGTTTGCACAAAAAATCAATGGATGGTAACCGAGCAGAGCTGAGTGGCCAAACTGTGGTATTAGGCCAAACTATTGGCTGGGTTAGATGCAGAAAAAAATTATTTTGAATTTGCAACCTGATGGAGGTCAGTATAGATGGACTAATACAAATAGTCCCACACACCGCTAGAAGCCCAAATATTTTTTCAGAGGTACTGTAGATGCAGATAAAAATTATTTTTAATTTGCAACCTGATGGAGGTCAGTATAGATGGACTAATAGACCAAGTCCCACACACTGCTAGAAGCCCAAATATTTTTTCAGAGCTAGATGCAGAAAAAATTATTTTTAATTTGCAACCTGATGGAGGTCAGTATAGATGGACTAATAGACCAAGTCCCACACACCGCTAGAAGCCCAACTATTTTTTCAGAGCTAGATGCAGAAAAAAATTATATTCAATTTGCAACCTGCTGGAGGTCAGTATAGAAGGACTAATAGAACAAGTCCCACACACTGCTAGAAGCCCAAATATTTTTTCAGAGCTAAATGAAGAAAAAAATTATTTTTAATTTGCAACCTGATGGAGGTCAGTATAGATGGACTAATAGACCAAGTCCCACACACTGCTAGAAGCCCAAATATTTTTTCAGAGCTAGATGCAGAAAAAAATTATTTTTAATTTGCAACCTGATGGAGGTCAGTATAGATGGACTAATAGACCAAGTCCCACACACTGCTAGAAGCCCAAATATTTTTTCAGAGCTAGATGCAGAAAAAAATTATTTTTAATTTGCAACCTGATGGAGGTCAGTATAGATGGACTAATAGACCAAGTCCCACACACTGCTAGAAGCCCAAATATTTATTCAGAGCTAGATGCAGAAAAAAATTATTTTTAATTTGCAACCTGATGGAGGTCAGTATAGATGGACTAATAGACCAAGTCCCACACACCGCTAGAAGCCCAAATATTTTTTCAGAGCTAGATGCAGAAAAAAATTATTTTTAATTTGCAACCTGATGGAGGTCAGTATAGATGGACTAATAGACCAAGTCCCACACACTGCTAGAAGCCCAAATATTTTTTCAGAGCTAGATGCAGAAAAAAATTATTTTTAATTTGCAACCTGATGGAGGTCAGTATAGATGGACTAATAGACCAAGTCCCACACACTGCTAGAAGCCCAAATATTTTTTCAGAGCTAGATGCAGAAAAAAATTATTTTTAATTTGCAACCTGATGGAGGTCAGTATAGATGGACTAATAGACCAAGTCCCACACACTGCTAGAAGCCCAAATATTTTTTCAGAGCTAGATGCAGAAAAAAATTATTTTTAATTTGCAACCTGATGGAGGTCAGTATAGATGGACTAATAGACCAAGTCCCACACACCGCTAGAAGCCCAAATATTTTTTCAGAGCTAGATGCAGAAAAAAATTATTTTTAACTTGCAACCTGATGGAGGTCAGTATAGATGGACTAATAGACCAAGTCCCACACACTGCTAGAAGCCCAAATATTTTTTCAGAGCTAGATGCAGAAAAAAATTATTTTTAATTTGCAACCTGATGGAGGTCAGTATAGATGGACTAATAGACCAAGTCCCACACACCGCTAGAAGCCCAAATATTTTTTCAGAGCTAGATGCAGAAAAAAATTATTTTTAATTTGCAACCTGATGGAGGTCAGTATAGATGGACTAATAGACCAAGTCCCACACACTGCTAGAAGCCCAAATATTTTTTCAGAGCTAGATGCAGAAAAAAATTATTTTTAATTTGCAACCTGATGGAGGTCAGTATAGATGGACTAATAGACCAAGTCCCACACACCGCTAGAAGCCCAACTATTTTTTCAGAGCTAGATGCAGAAAAAAATTATATTCAATTTGCAACCTGCTGGAGGTCAGTATAGAAGGACTAATAGAACAAGTCCCACACACTGCTAGAAGCCCAAATATTTTTTCAGAGCTAAATGAAGAAAAAAATTATTTTTAATTTGCAACCTGATGGAGGTCAGTATAGATGGACTAATAGACCAAGTCCCACACACTGCTAGAAGCCCAAATATTTTTTCAGAGCTAGATGCAGAAAAAAAATATTTTTAATTTGCAACCTGATGGAGGTCAGTATAGATGGACTAATAGACCAAGTCCCACACACTGCTAGAAGCCCAAATATTTTTTCTGAGCTAGATGCAGAAAAAAATTATTTTTAATTTGCAACCTGATTGAGGTCAGTATAGATGGACTAATAGACCAAGTCCCACACACTGCTAGAAGCCCAAATATTTTTTCCGAGCTAGATGCAGAAAAAAATTATTTTTAATTTGCAACCTGATGGAGGTCAGTATAGATGGACTAATAGACCAAGTCCCACACACCGCTAGAAGCCCAAATATTTTTTCAGAGCTAGATGCAGAAAAAAATTATTTTTAATTTGCAACCTGATGGAGGTCAGTATAGATGGACTAATAGACCAAGTCCCACACACTGCTAGAAGCCCAAATATTTTTTCAGAGCTAGATGCAGAAAAAAATTATTTTTAATTTGCAACCTGATGGAGGTCAGTATAGATGGACTAATAGACCAAGTCCCACACACCGCTAGAAGCCCAAATATTTTTTCAGAGCTAGATGCAGAAAAAAATTATATTCAGTTTGCAACCTGATGGAGGTCAGTATAGATGGACTAATAGAATGATGCTATGCCCAAAAGATTTTACTTCACTAGGTGCAGTAAAAAAATTGGTATTCTATACACAGGTGTTATATCTTGCAACACAGATAGGCTACTCCACTGACTAACACACTCTGCAATAGGCCAAAAAGGATTAGCTTTGCTAGATTCAGCCAAATGCTGTGAAAAAAACTTGCACAGCACTGGCACAGACCTGCCTGGCAAAAACTGATAGGAACTCATGTAACCTAGTACTGAAAAGGACTCCAATTACAATTAGTCTTTACTCCCACAACCTATCTATTTAAGAGCACAGACCTCCCTGATAAAAGTCGTAGGAAATGCTGTAACCTAGTTCTTAAAAGGACTGCAATCACAACTATTCCCTACTCCCAAGCTATCTGTATATTTGTGCGAAAATTGGCTTGAAATTAACAAGGTATAGCGCACACAGCAACAGCGGTGCCGTCTAACACGCAGCTGCAGCAGTGAGAAAATGGTGGCGACGGGGAAAATGGCTTGGTCTTATAGGGCAAGGACATGTGACATACACTGCCAATGACACATGCCCTTGCTTGTGTGAAAAAAAGCACTTCGCTCCGTGTGTGCGCTGCTGATAGGCTGACAGATTGCACCTCCCCACTGCAAATGCGGGAAAGAGAAAAAAAAATGGAGATCTTCATTGTTCCTGCAGAGATCCATCCCCTGCCCCTCCCCCCACCCCGCTGTACACTCAAACTGCGTATTAACATTAATTTTCATCATTACTGAGAAAAAATCCAGTTATGATTTTGGTGCACGAACAGTTATCGAACATAACCTCGAACAGCCGAATTTTTATCAAATTGTTCGTGTTCGCCGAACGGCTCGAACACCGCCCAAAACAGCTCGAATTTGAGATTGGCGAACAGTTCGAGTAGAACAACGCTCATCTCTAGTCACTTGTGGAGGGTTTCCACTGTTTAGGCACATTAGGGGCTCCCCAAATGCGACATGGCGTCTGCTAATTATTCAAACAAATTTTACATTCAAAAAGTCAAATGGCGCTCCTTCCCTTCCGAACCCTGCAGTGCGCCAAAATAGTGGTTTTCCCCCACATATGGGGTATCGGCATACTCAAGAGAAATTGCACAACAAATTTCATGGTGCAATTTATCCTATTACCCTTATGATAATGCAAAATTAGGGATGAAAAACGTTTTTGTGGGAAAAATGTGAACATTTTATTTTAACAGCTCAATATTATAAACTTCTGTGAAGCACCTTGGGGTTCAAGGTGCTCACCACACAAATAGATAAGTTCCCTAAGGGGTCTAGTTTACAAAATGGTGTCACTTGTGGGGGGTTTCCACTGTTTAGGCACATCAGGAGCTCTCCAAACGCAACATGGCGTCTGCTAATTATTCAAACAAATTTTACATTCAAAAAGTCTAATGGCGCTCCTTCCCTTCCGAACCATGCAGTGCGCCCAAACAGTGATTTTCCCTGGTATCAGCGTGCTCATGAGAAATTGCACTACAAATTGTGTATTCCATTTTTTCCTGTCACCCTTGTGAAAATAAAAAAATTGGGTCTAAAGTAACATTTTTGTGAAAAAAAGTTAAATGTTCATTGTTTTCTTCCACATTCCAAAAATTCCTGTGAAACACCTGAAGGGTTAATAAACTTCTTGAATGTGATTTTGAGCACCTTGAGGGGTGCAGTTTTTAGAATGGTGTCACTTTTGGGTATTTTCTGTCATAAAGCATAAAGGCCCCTCAAAGTCACTTCAAATAAGATGTGGTCCCTAAAAAATGTTTTTGTAAATTTTGTTGGAAAAATGAGAAATCGCTGGTCAACTTTTAACCCTTATAGCTTCCTAACAAAAAAAATGTTGGTTCCAAAATTGTGCTGATGTAAATTAGACATGTGGGAAATGTTATTTATTAACTATTTTGTGTGACATATAGTACAGACCAAAAGTTTGGACACGCCTTCTCATTTAAAGATTTTTCTGTATTTTCATGACTATGAAAATTGTACATTCACACTGAAGGCATCAAAACTATGAATTAACAAATGTAGAATTATATACTTAACAAAAAAGTGTGAAACAACTGAAAATATGTCTTATATTCTAGGTTTTTCAAAGTAGCCACCTTTTGCTCTGATGACTGCTTTGCACACTCTTGGCATTCTCTTGATGAGCTTCAAGAGGTAGTCACCGGAAATGGTCTTCCAACAATCTTGAAGGAGTTCCCAGAGATGCTTAGCACTTATTGGCCCTTTTGCCTTCACTCTGCAGTCCAGCTCACCCCAAACCATCTCGATTGGGTTCAGGTCTGGTGACTGTGGAGGCCAGGTCATCTGGCAGAGCACCCCATCACTCTCCTTCTTGGTCAAATAGCCCTTACACAGCCTGGAGGTGTGTTTGGGGTCATTGTACTGTTGAAAAATAAATGATGGTCCAACTAAACGCAAACCGGATGGAATAGCATGCCACTGCAAGATGTTGTGGTAGCTATGCTGGTTCAGTATGCATTCAATTTTGAATAAATCCCCAACAGTGTCACCAGCAAAGCACCCCCACACCATCACACCTCCTCCTCCATGCTTCACGGTGGGAACCAGGCATGTAGAGTCCATCCGTTCACCTTTTCTGCGTCGCACAAAGACACGGTGGTTGGAACCAAAGATCTCAAATTTGGACTCATCAGACCAACGCACAGATTTCCACTGGTCTAATGTCCATTCCTTGTGTTCTTTAGCCCAAAGTCTCTTCTGCTTGTTGCCTGTCCTTAGCAGTGGTTTCCTAGCAGATATTTTACCATGAAGGCCTGCTGCACAAAGTCTCCTCTTAACAGTTGTTGTAGCGATGTGTCTCCTGCTAGAACTCTGTGTGGCATTGACCTGGTCTCTAATCTGAGCTGCTGTTAACCTTTGATTTCTGAGGCTGGTGACTCGGATAAACTTATCCTCAGAAGCAGAGGTGACTCTTGGTCTTCCTTTCCTGGGGCGGTCCTCATGTGAGCCAGTTTCTTTGTAGCGCTCGATGGTTTTTGCAACTGCACTTGGGGACACATTAAAAGTTTGCCCAATTTTTCGGACTGACTGACCTTCATTTCTTAAAGTAACGATGGCCACTCGTTTTTCTTTACTTAGCTGCTTTTTTCTTGCCATAATACAAATTCTAACAGTCTATTCAGTAGGACTATCAGCTTTTATCCACCTGACTTCTGCAAAACACAACTGATGGTTCCAACCCCATTTATAAGGCAAGAAATCCCACTTATTAAACCTGACCGGGCACACCTGTGAAGTGAAAACCATTTCCAGTGACTACCTCTTGAAGCTCATCAAGAGAATGCCAAGAGTGTGCAAAGCAGTCATCAAAGCAAAAGGTGGCTACTTTAAAGAACCTAGAATATAAGACATATTTTCAGTTGTTTCACACTTTTTTGTTAAGTATATAATTTCATGTGTTAATTCATAGTTTTGATGCCTTCAGTGTGAATGTACAATTTTCATAGTTATGAAAATATAGAAAAATCTTTAAATGAGAAGGTATGTCCAAAGTTTTGGTCTGTACTGCATCTCTCTGATTTAAGGACATGAAAATTCAAAGTTTGAAAATTGCAAAATTTTCAAAATTTTCACCAAATTTCCGATTTTGTCACAAATAAACGCAAGTGATATCGAAGAAATTTTACCACTATCATGAAGTACAATATGTCATGAAAAAACAATCTCAGAATCAGGGGAATCCGTTGAAGCGTTACAGAGTAATTACTTCATAAACTGACAGTGATCAGAATTGAAAAAATTGGCCTGGTCACGAAGGCAAAAACAGGCTCTGGCGCGAAGTGGTTAAAATACGGTTAAAATCACCAGCTGGGATAAAAGGTTCAGATGTATTAATAAAAAGTGGCAAAATCTCCAACATTTATGCCCTTTCATTTTTATCTGGAGACCCATAAAAATGTAAAAACTGCCATTTTATATCATTAATAAAAGCTTTAACCAATAAAATACGCCCTGGTAAAATTTCTTGAGTAAAATCAATGCGAACATCACCTTTAAAAAGCATAGCTACCCCTGCCGATCCCACAGCATTAGACCCGGACCAGACAGATGGGCCATGCTTCCAGTCTTCCTCATATTTTTTAAAGGACAAGGTATGTGGGATATTGCACTCCTGAAGAAAAAACACAGATGCCGATAAACATGAAAGAAAATTCAAAAGCGTTATCCTTCTATTTCTGGATTTTATACCCCTCACATTTAGGGAAAAACCAAATATTTCAGCCATCACACAGAATAGGTTAGGATGTTATATCACAGGGACAAAAACTTTAAAACCTATCTGTGGCGCCCTGCTGCGCAAGGTGCCACAGAACCCAGAAGGGTGCATAGATGGACTTCTCCACAAGAGGCCCTCGCACATTCACACACCTCCACCCTACCACCTCAGACCAGCAGAGGGAGCCTGTTAGGGATATATATAGGGAGGGTGGAGCCAGGCAGTTTAGTTTCAGTTTAGTCTTTAGGCAGAAGTCAGACAGAGAGAGGGTCTGAGAGCGTGCTGACACTCAGAGAGCAGCGAAGAGGCAGCGCGCTGGCTGCTGTGCTTAGGCGAGCCAAGGCCTACAGCACGTGTGAGGGCCTTGAGTGGGCCGAAGGGGAGAGGAGAAGGAAGAAGTAGCGAGGGGGCAGAGGAGCATACCAGGCTCACCATGAGATATATATACCGGACACCGGGTCCGCGCCTACAGGGACATTTATACCCAGTAGGAACCACCGGAACCCCTGGAGGACTACAGGTCCCAGGTTTACCAAACGCTGACTACAGTACCAGGGCTTGGAGTCACGGAGGCCCCAGCGTACAGGGAGAGTGATCTCCAAAAGAAGGCCCTACCACCAGGTCAGCAGGTGCAAAGAGAGACAGTAATCAAGCTAGGCCTAGTTCCAGGCAGGCCAGAAGCTTAATGAGTAAAGCCACGGATCAGGAGGCCCTATACCCGCTCACTGGGGAGAGTCCAGAAGTGCGCCCTTCACCCGGAGTACCCTGGACCATGCTTGCAACATCACCAGTAAAGGTACTGAAGCTTACCCCCCGTGTGAGTGTCCGTCTTTCCTCAGGGACCGTCCTGCCATCTCTCCCCTGCACCACCATCCATTACACCTCACGCTGCCCTAGAGCTAGCTCTGCCTGTGGAGAGCCACACCATCCCTGCTGCCGTAACACCAGCTCCAGAGGACTGCTCCGCAGCGGCAGCACCCCTTAGCCGCATTCCACAGGTGGCGTCACGAACACTTAAAACCCTTATAAATACCCCCCTTTTTACAGACCGCCCTGGGTCACGGACCGGGCCAGCCACCGTGATATTCCCCATACCGGCATCCATAAGAGGCCCGGCTGCCGAGTACTCCATGGCCCAGGGGGCGCATCATATCCGTTGAACCGGCCAGACCACTTGTACTCGTACCGCTTTAATCTCCCGATTGCACTGTAAGAAGTGAATCTTCGGAGGAGGAACAAGACTCTTCGAGTAAATGACCCGCAGCTCCGTATGAGAAGCTCAGGAGGCTACAGACTAGTGCAATTCCCTGGGTCTCCATGGGTTGAGCATTTAAGTCCTTGTCAGGTGGGTCCCCAATGGGCCTTGCCGCCCCTGTCTGACCTACGGGAGGCCGAAATACGGGAGTAGGTTGTGCGCAGGGTAGAGACCCTGAGTCCTCTGAGACAGCAGGGTGCGGAGCCTCACTGGGAACAGCGGGGTCCGGAAACCCCGGGGGCCCAAACTCCATCTCCCCGCCAGGAGAAGTGTCCATTTGTTCTCCCCTAACCACGCCACCAGGACAAACTTTTTTCCCCCTTTTTTTCTTATTCCTGGAACCCACCTTGCACCACTCCTCACCTTCAGACTCTGAACCCAGATTAGGAGACCCCTTTGCACCTTTGTCCTTTTACGCCTTCCTTTTGTCTGCCCTCACTTCTGTTAGCCAATTTTTAATTATGTCAGAGTCATCCTTCATTGCCTCAGAAAGCACCTCCTCCTCTGGCACGCCCTTTTTGACTTCTGAGGCTCCAGATTGTTCCTCCTCATGTGGAGCCGTCTGGCCTTTTGGTTGAGGTTCGGATGTCCTGGTCCTCCCTTCTTGTCCCTGTTCCTCCTCTCTAAACCTGTGTGGACAAGAAACATAAAAATGACCTGGGGTCTTACAAAAACTGCACCTTTTTTCATGCATACATTCTTTTGTGCTATGTTCACAACTGGCACAGTTTCTACAGGTCACCGCACAACGTTCTTTAGTGTGACAATATTTGCCGCAATTCCTGCAAAAGACAGGCATTCCAGAAAAGAAAAAGTCAGCATTTGTATGTCCTATTTTGAAACGGGTAGAGGGAAGTTTGATACCATTAGGAAATTCTACATCCCTTATACATGTCACCAGAAATTTCCATTTAGATGTCCAAATATTAAATTCATTTAACACTTTTCCAATGCATTTAATATTTTTGAAATAATGTGCTAAAAAACATGTTAATTCGACAGAGCTTATAAAAGGAGAAAATACTTTTACTACGACCATTTTTACCTCATCCAGGACGCGCTCGATAATCTGTATTCCCTTTAATACTGGGCTATCCTTTTCCCGACTTGCTCTAATCAAGACATCCTGAAAAATACCTTGTCCTGTAAAGGTGATGTCGTAGTCTCCATGTTTCGGGTAGTCTTGGATGGATAAAATTTCGCTTATCCGGACATGGAACAAGCCCTCGAGCACGTCCTGGACTACAATACTGTAGCTTCCTTTCGTCTGCGCCACCATCTGAAAAATGAACATGAATCGTATTCTTAAGCATCGCATACTGAGCCACGAGGTTGGGGTCAACCTCCATCTCACTCGCCACAAAGGAGCAAATTCACAATCTCTTGTAAATCTGCACTTCCCAGTGTCTTGTAGCAAAGAACACGTGAGAAGCTAAGGGGATCGCAGCCCGTTGCTCAGGGACTAAGCCCACCTCCCAATAGCAACAAGGGATTGGATCCCACTAGAAGAGTGGGACCCGCACCCAAGGCCGAGAGGCGGGGTACCCCAAGCACCTAGAGAAACCAAAACTGATGACAGACAAACCACCACCAGATCTGAGCCAATAGGCCGAGAAGCGATAACCTGAATTGGTTTTGGCCTATGACTGCACCCTGGTTTCAAGAAGGCACCCATTGTAGGGATAGGGACAAAGACTCCCCTTAGGAAGACATGTTGTTCATCAATAGACACCTTCAAAGCCACAACTTTATTGGTTGTTGCAGGTGCAGCCCATGCACACATATTTAATCTGCATAAGTCTGCCTATTTTCACACATTCTCCCCTCCTCATGTCCCATGCGCCACAAGACAAGGGGATGGGGAGAGGACCCAAAATTTTTTTTAAATGCATGGTCCTCAGCAACACCCAACTGATGGGACAGTTGAGTTAAAAGAATAGCAGCTGATAACAAGGCCACTGACTATGTATGTGGTGTGTGTGCAACGGTGTAGCAAAGAACAAATGCATTATTGCAGCTAATCTCAGGAAGGAAGGGATAAATAGAGGTAGATGGATAGATATATAGATAGATAGATAACATTACAATACAATATATGGGTAAAAGCAAAGCACATATACTTAATGAGTACAGATACTACACTTGATGTTGGCCAAAAGGCTGAGAAGCGATAACCTGAATTGGTTTTGGCTTATGACTGCACCCTGGCTTCAAGAAGGCACACATTGTAAGGATTGGGACAAAGACTCACCTTAAGAAGACATGTTGTTCATCAACAGACACTTTAAAACCCACAACTTAACTGCTTGTTGCGGCTGCAGCCCACGCACGAATTTTTAATCTGCATAAGTCTGCCTATTTTCACACATTCTCCCCTCCCCCCCGCTGTTCCAGGCGACTCAAGACAAGGGGATGGGGAGAGGATAACTATTTAGTGAACAAACAAGCAGCTGTCCACCTTCTTCCTAGTTTGCAGGCTCCCTGCAGACTGAAGCTGACTGCAGCAGCACAGCCAGATAAAGTCCAGGAGCCCATTATGACACGTGCAATGATGTTCCATTCTTCCATTATTGCATTATTCCATTGTTCTATTGTCCCATTCTCTTGCATTATTCCATTGTTCCAATCACTCATTGCATCTATCACAAGCAATCTATCTGCCTGGGTGAAAACCAATAGGATGCTCTGATTGACAGACATAGGTAGCTCTTTAAAACAACATCTCAGACCAAACTTTTTTATATCTTTTTTTTCATCCACAGATAGAAAATTAAAGAAGTCAGTGCTCCACGAGAGAGACAGTATTTCACTAAAGAAATCGTAGCGGCCCCCAAATATTTTTTAAATGCATGGTACTCAGCAACACCCAACTGATGGGACAGTTGAGTTAAAAGAGTAGCAGCTGATAACAAGGTCACAGACTAGGTATATGGTATGTGTGCAACGGTGTAGCAAAGAACAAATGCATTATAGCAGCTTATCTCGGAAGGAAGGGATAGATAGATAGATGTATAGATAGAAAGATAACATTACAATACAATATACTGGTAAAAGTAAAGCACATATACTAAATGAGAACAGATACTACGCTTGATGTTAGCCAAAAGGCAGAGAAGCGATAACCTGAATTGGTTTTGGCCTATGACTGCACCCTGGCTTCAAGAAGGCACCCATTGTAGGGATAGGGACAAAGACTACCCTTAGGAAGACATTTTGTTCATCAAAACACACTTTAAAACCCATAACTTTACTGCTTGTTGCAGCTGCAGCCCACGCACGAATTTTTAATCTGCATAAGTCTGCATAATTTCACCCCCCCTCCCCCCGCTGTCCCATGCGACTCAAGACAAGGGGATTCGGAGATGATAACTAATTGGTGAACAAACAAGCAGCAGTCTACCTTCTTCCTAGTCTGCAGGCTCCCTGCAGACTGAAGCTGACTGCAGTAAAGCCAGATAAAGGCCAGGAGCCCATTATGACACGTGCAATGATGTTCCATTCTTCCATTCTTGCATTATTCCATTGTTCCATTCACTCATTACATCTTTTGCAAGCAATCTATCTGCCTGAGTGAAAACCAATAGGATGCTCTGATTGACAGACATAGTGAAAACCAATAGGATGCTCTGATTGACAAACAGAGGTAGCACTTTAAAACAACATCTCAGACCAAACTTTTTTATATGTTTTTTCATCCACAGATAGAAAACTAAAGAAGTCAGTGCTCCACCAAAAGGAGCCAGCATATCACTAAAGAAATCGTAGCAGCCCCCATTTTTTTTTTAAATTCGTGGTACTCAGCAACACCCAACTGATGGGACAGTTAAGTTAAAAGAGTAGCAGCTGATAACAAGGCCACTGACTAGGTATATCGTGTGTGTACAACGGTGTGCAATGGACAAATGCATTATTGCAGCTTATCTCAGGAACAAAGGGAAAGATAGATAGATAGATAGATAACATTACAAAACAATATATTGGTAAAAGCAAAACACATATACTAAATGAGAACAGATACTACACTTGATGTTAGCCAAAATGCAGAGAAGCGATAATCTGAATTGGTTTTGGAGTATGACTGCACCCTGGCTTCAAGAGGGCACCCATTGTAGGGATAGGGACAAAGACTCACCTTGAGAAGACATTTTGTTCATCAATAGACACATTAAAACCCACAACTTTACTGCTTGTTGCAGCTGCAGCCCACACACGCATTTTAATCTGCATAAGTCTCCCTATTTTCACACATTCTCCCCTCCCCCCCGCTGTCCCATGCGCCTCAAGACAAGGTGGTGGGAAGAGGATAACTAATTAGTGAACAAACAAGCAGTGGTACACCTTCTTCCTAGTCTGCAGGCTCCCTGCAGACTGTAGCTGACTACAGCAGCACAGCCAGATAAAGGCCTGGAGCCCATTATGACATGTGCAATGATGTTCCATTCTTCCATTCTTGCATTATTTCATTGTTCCATTGTCCCATTCTCTTGCATTATTCCATTGTTCCATTCACTTATTACATCTAATGCAAGCAATCTATCTGCCTGGGTGAAAACTAATAGGATGATCTGATTGACAGACATAGGTAGCAATTTAAAACAACATCTCAGACAAAACTTTTTTCAATCTTTTTTTTCATCCACAGAAAGAAAATTAAATAAGTCAGTGCTCCACCAGAGGGAGCCAGAATTTCACTAAAGAAATAGTAGCGGCCCCCAAATTTTTTTTAAATGCATGGTACTCAGCAACACCCAACTGATGGGACAGTTGAGTTAAAAGAGTAGCAGCTGATAACAAGGCCAATGACTAGGTATGTGGTGTGTGTGCAACGGTGTAGCAAAGGACAAATGCGTTATTGCAGCTTTTCTCATGAAAGAAGGCATAGATAGATAGATGGACAGATAGATAGATAACTTTACAATACAATGTATTGTTAAAAGCAAAGCACATATGCTAAAAGAGAACAGATACTACATTTGATGTTAGCCAAAAGGCCGAGAAGCGATAACCTGAATTGGTTTTGGCCTATGACTGTACCCTGGCTTCAAGAAGGCACCCATTGTAGGGATAGGGACAAAGACTCCCCTTAGGAAGACATGTTGTTCATCAATAGACATCTTAAAACCCAGAACTTTACTGCTTGTTGCAGCTGCAGCCCACACACGCATTTTTAATCTTCATAAGTCTGCCTAGTTTCACACATTCTCCCCTCCCTCCCGCTGTACCAGGCGCCTCAAGCCAAGGGTATGGGGAGAGGATAACTATTTAGTGAACAAACAAGCAGCGGTCAACCTTCTTCCTAGTCTGCAGGCTCCCTGCAGACTGAAGCTGACTGCAGCAGCACAGCCAGATAAAGGCCAGGTGCCCATTATTACACGTGCAATGATGTTCCATTCTTGCATTATTCCTTTATTCAATTGTCCCATTCTCTAGCATTATTGCATTGTTCCATTCACTCACTACATCTGTTGCAAGCAATCTATCTGCCTGGGTGAAAAACAATAGGATGCCCTGATTGACAGACATAGGTAGCAATATAAAACAACATCTCAGACCAAACTTTTTTGTATCTTTATTTTCATCCGCAGAGAGAAAATTAAAGAAGTCAGTGCTCCACCAGAGGGAAGCTGTATTTCACTAAAGAAATCGTAGCTGCCCCCAAATTTTTTTTAAATGCGTAGTACTCAGCAACACCCAACTGATGGGACAGTTGAGTTAAAAGAGTAGCAGTTGATAACAAGGCCACTGACCAGATATATGGTGTGTGTGCAGCGGTGTAGCAAACAACAAATGCATTATTGCAGCTTATGTCAGGAACGAAGGGATAGATGGATAGATAGATAACATTACAATACAATATATTTGTAAAAGCAAAACACACATACTAAATGAGAACAGGTACTACACTTGATGGTAGCCAAAAGGCCGAGAAGCGATAACCTGTATTGGTTTTGGCCTAGGACTGCGCCGTGGCTTCAAGAAGGCACCCATTGTAGGGATAGGGACAAAGACTCCCCTTAGGAAGACATGTTGTTCATCAATAGACACCTTAAAACCCACAACTTTACTGCTTGTTGCAGCTGCAGTCCACACACACATTTTTAATCTACATAAGTATGCCTATTTTCACACATTCTCCCCTCCCCCTGCTGTCCCACGCGCCTCAAGACAAGGGCATGGATAGAGGATAACTAATTAGTGAGCAAACAAGCAGCAGTCCACCTTCTTCCTAGTCTGCAGGTTCCTTACAGAGTGAAACTGGCTGCAACAGCACAGCCAGATAAAGGCCAGGAGAACATTATGACACGTGCAATGTTGTTCCATTCTTCCATTCTTGCAATATTCCATTATTCCATTGTCCCATTCTCTTGCATCATTCCATTGTTCCATTCACTCATTACATCTATTGCAAGCAATCTATCTGCCTGGGTGAAAACCAATAGGATTCTCTGATTGACAGACATAGGTAGCACTTTAAAACAACATCTCAGACCAAACTTTTTTATATCTTTTTTTTCATCCACAGATAGAAAATTAAAGAAGTCAGTGCATCACCAGAGAGAGCCCGCATTTCACTAAAGATATCGTAGCGGCCCTCCAATTTTATTTTAAATGCGTGGTACTCAGCAACACCCAACTGATGGTACAGTTGAGTTGAAAGAGTAGCAGCTGATAACAAGGCCACTGACTAGGTATATGGTGTGTGCAATGGTGTAGCAAAGGACAAATGCATTATTGCAGCTTATCTCAGAAAGGAAGGGATAGAAAGAATGATAGATAGATAGATAGATAGATAGATAGATAACATTACCATACAATATATTGGTAAAAGCAAAGCACATATACTAAATGAGAACAGATACTACACTTGATGTAAGCCAAAAGGCCAAGAAGTGATAACCTGAAATGGTTTTAGCCTATGACTGCACCCTGGCTTCAAGAAGGCACCCATTGTAGGGATAGGGACAAAGACTACCCTTAGGAAGACATTTTGTTCATCAATAGACACCTTAGAACCCACAACTTTACTGCTTGTTGCAGCTGCAGCCCACACACTCATTTTTAATCTGCATAAGTCTGCCTATTTTCACACATGCTCCCCCCCGCTGTTCCATGTGCCTCAAGACAAGGGGATGGGGAGAGGATAACTAATGAACAAACAAGCAGCGGTACACCTACTTCCTAGTCTGCAGGCTCCCTGCAGACTGAAGCTGACTGCGACAGCACAGCCACATAAAGGCCAGGAGCCCATTATGACACGTGCAATGATGTTCCATTCTTGTATTATTTCATTGTTCCATTGTCCCATTCTCTTGCATTATTCCATTGTTCCATTCACTCATTACATCTATTGCAAGCAATCTATCTGCCTGGGTGAAAACCAATAGGATTCTCTGATTGACAGACATAGGTAGCACTTTAAAACAATATCTCAGACCAAACTTGTTTTCATCTTTTTTTTTCATCCACAGATAGAAAATTAAAGAAGTCAGTGCTCCACCAGAGGGAGCCAGCATTTCACTAAAGAAATTGCAGCGGCTTCCAAATTTTTTTTAAATGCGTGGTACTCAGCAACACCCAACTGATGGGACAGATGAGTTAAAAGAGTAGCAGCTGATAACAAGGCCACTGACTAGGTATATGGTGTGTGCAATGGTGTAGCAAAGGACAAATGCATTATTGCAGCTTATCTCAGGAAGGAAGGGATAGATAGAAAGATAGATAGATAATATTACAATACAATATATTGGTAAAAGCAAAGCACATATATTAAATGAGTACAGATACTACACTTGATGTTAGCCAAAAGACCGAGAAGCGATAACCTGAATTGGTTTTGGCCTATGACTGCACCCTGGCTTCAAGAAGGCACCCATTGTAGGGATAGGGACAAAGACTCCCCTTAGGAAGACATGTTGTTCATCAATAGACACCTTAAAACCCACAACTTTACTGCTTGTTGCAGCTGCAGCCCACGAATGCATTTTTAATCTGCATAAGTCTGCCTAATTTCAAATATTTTCCCATCCCCCATGCTGTCCCAGTCGCCCCAAGACAAGGGGATGGGGAGAGGATAACTAATTAGTGAACAAACAAGCAGCGGTCCATCTTCTTCCTAGTCTGCAGGCTCCCTGCTGACTGCAGCAGCACAGCCAGATAAAGGACAGGAGCCCATTATGACACGTGCAATGATGTTCCATTCTTGCATTATTCCATTGTTCCATTTTCCCATTCTCATGCATTATTCAATTGTTTCATTAACTCATTACATCTATTGCAAGCAATCTTTCTCTGGGTGAAAACCAATAGGATGCTCTGATTGACAGACATATGTAGCACTTTAAAACAACATCTTAGACCAAACTTTTTTATATCTTTTTTTTCATCCACAGATAGAAAATTAAAGAAGTCAGTGTTCCACCAGAGGGAGCCAGTATTTCACTAAAGAAATCGTAGCGGCCCCCTAATTTTTTTTAAATGCGTGGTACTCAGCAACACCCAACTGATGGGACAGTTGAGTTAAAAGAGTAGCAGCTGATAACAAGACCACTGACTAGGTATATGGTGTGTGTGCAACGTAGTAGCAAACGACAAATGCATTATTGCAGCTAATCACAGAAAGTAAGGGATAGATAGATGGATAGATAGATAACATTACAATACAATATATTGGTAAAAGCAAAACACATATACTAAATGAGAACAGTTACTACACTTGATGGTAGCCAAAAGGCCGAGAAGTGATAACCTGTATTGGTTTTGGCCTATGACTGCACCCTGGCTTCAAGAAGGCACCCATTGTAGGGATAGGGACAAAGACTCCCCTTAGGAAGACATGTTGTTCATCAATAGACACCTTAAAACCCACAACTTTACTGCTTGTTGCAGCTGAACTCCACACACGCATTTTTAATCTGTATAAGTATGCCTATTTTCACACATTCTCCCCTCCCCCCGCTGTCCCATGCGCCTCAAGACAAGGGCATGGGGAGAGGATAACTAATTAGCGAGCAAACAAGCAGCGGTCCACCTTCTTCCAAGTCTGCAGGCGCCCTGCAGACTGAAGCTGACTGTAGCACCACAGCCAGATAGAGGCCAGGAGAACATTATGACACGTGCAATGATGTTCCATTCTTCCATTCTTGCAATATTCCATTGTGCCATTGTCCCATTCTCTTGCATTATTCCATTGTTACATTCACTCATTACATCTATTGCAAGCAATCTATCTGCCTGGGTGAAAACCAATAGGATGCTCTGATTGACAGACATAGGTAGCACTTTAAAACAACATCTCAGACCAAACATTTTTATATCTTTTTTTAATCCACAGATAGAAAATTAAAGAAGTCAGTGCATCACCAGAGGGAGCCAGCATTTCACTAAAGAAATCATAGAGGCCCCCCAACTTTTTTTTAAATGTTTGGTACTTAGCAACACCCAACTGATGTTACAGTTGAGTTGAAAGCGTAGCAGCTGATAAAACGGCCACTGATTAGGTATATGGTGTGTGTGCGACAGTGTAGCAAAGGACAAATGCATTATTGCAGCTTATCTCAGGAAGGAAGGGATACATAGATAGATAGATAGAGAGATAGAGAGATAGATAACAATACAATACAATATATTGGTTAAAGCAAAGCACATATACTAAATGAGAACAGATACTACACTTGATGTTAGCCTAAAGGCCGAGCAGCGATAACCTGAATTGGTTTTGGCCTATGACTGCACCCTGGTTTCAAGAAGGCACCCATTGTAGGGATAGGGACAAAGACACCCCTTAGGAAGACATGTTGCTCATCAAAAGACACCTTAAAACCCACAACTTTACTGCTTGTTGAAGCTGCAGCCCAAGCATGCATTTTTAATCTGCATAAGTCCGCCTATTTTCACACATTCTCCCCTCCCCCCCGCTGTCCCACGTGCCTCAAGACAAGGGGATGGGGAGAGGATAACTTGTGAACAAACAAAGAGCGGTACACCTTCTTCCTAGTCTGCAGGCTCCCTACAGACTGAAGCTGACTGCAGCAGCACAGCCAGATAAAGTCCAGGAGCCCATTATGACACGTGCAATGATGTTCCATTCTTGCATTATTCCATTGTCCTATTGTCCAATTCTCTAGCATTATTCCATTGTTCCAATCACTCATTGCATCTATTGCAAGCAATCTATCTGCCTGGGTGAAAACCAATAGGATGCTCTGATTTACAGACATAGGTAGCACTTTAAAACAACATCTCAGACCAAACTTTTTTATATCTTTTTTTTCATCCACAGAAAGAAAATTAAAGAAGTCAGTGTTCCACCAGAGGGAGCCAGCATTTCACTAAAGAAATCGTAGAGGGCTTCCAAATTTTTTTTAAATACATGGTACTCAGCAACACCCAACTGATGGGACAATTGAGTTAAAAGAGTAGCAGCTGATAACAAGGCCACTGACTAGGTATATGGTGTGTGTGCAGCGGTGTAGCAAAGGACAAATGCATTATTGCAGCTTATCTCAGGAAGGAAGGGATAGATAGATAGATAGATAGATAGATAGATAGATAGATAGATAGATAGATAGATAGATAGATAGATAGATAACATTACAATACAATATATTGGTAAAAGCAAAGCACATATACTAAATGAGAATAGATACTAAACTTGATGTTAGCCAAAAGACCGAGAAGCGATAACCTATATTGGTTTTGGCCTATGACTGCACCCTGGCTTCAAGAAGGCACCCATTGTAAGGATAGGGACAAAGATTGAGGACAGTTGAGTTAAAAGAGTAGCAGCTGATAACAAGGCCACTGACTAGGTATATGGTGTGTGTGCAAAAGCAATGCACATATACTAAACTAGCTATTGAACCCATTCTATGCCCGGGTGGCGAGTATTTTTATTGGTATATGGTCTTCCATTCTGGTATGTGCTGCCCCCCTCCTGGTATTTGTGCTGCCCCCATCCTGTCCCCACCATCCTATCCTGGTATGCATGGCACCCCTCACCCCCAATCTTGGTATGCATGGCACCCCTCACCCCCAATCCTGGTATGCATGGCACCCCTCACCCTCAATCCTGGTATGCATGGCACTCCTCACCCCCCAATCCTGGTATGCATGGCACCCCTCACCCCCAATCCTGGTATGTTTGGCACCCCTCATTCCCAATCCTGGTATGCATGGCACCCCTCATCCCTATCCTGGTATGCATGGTACCCCATCCCTCATCCCTATCCTGGTATGTTTGGTATCCCTCATCCTGGTATGCATGGTACCCCATCCCTCATCTCCATCCTGGTATGCATGGCCCCTCATCCAAATCCTGGTATGCATGGCACTCCTCATCTCTATCCTGGTATGCATGGCACCCCTCACCCCCAATCCCGGTATGCATGGCACCCCTCATCCCCAATCCCGGTATGCATGGCACCCCTCATCCCCAATCCCGGTATGCATGGCACCCCTCATCTCCTATCCCGGTATGCATGGCACTCCTCATCCCCAATCCTGGTATGCATGGCACCCCTCATCCCCAATCCCGGTATGCATGGCACCCCTCATCCCCAATCCCGGCATGCATGGCACCCCTCATCCACAATGTCGGTATGCATGGCACCCCTCATCCCCAATGTCGGTATGCATGGCACCCCTCATCCCCAATCCCGGTATGCATGGCACCCCTCATCCCCAATCCCGGGTTGCTTGGCACACCCCATCCCTAATCCTGGTATGCATGGCACCCCTCATCCCCAATCCTGGTATGCATGGCACCCCTCATCCCCATTCCCGGTATGCATGGCACCCCTCATCCCCATTCCCGGTATGCATGGCACCCCTCATCCCCATTCCCGGTATGCATGGCACCCCTCATCCCCAATCCCGGTATGCATGGCACCCCTCATCCCCATTCCCGGTATACATGGCACCCCTCATCCCCAATCCTAGTATGCATGGCACCCCTCGTCCCCAATCCTGGTATGCATGACACCCTTCATCCCCAATCCTGGTATGCATGGCATCCCTCATCCCCAATCCTGGTAGGCATGGCACCCCTCATCCCCAATCCTGGTATGCATGGCTCCCTCATCCCTATCCTGGTCTGTATGGCACTCCTCATCCCTATCCTGGTATGCATAGGCCCCTTATCCCCAATCCTGGTATACATGGTAGCCCTCATCCCTATCCTGGCATACATGGTACCCCTCATCCCTATCCTGGTATGTATGGCACCCCTCATCCCAATTTTGGTATGTATGGCCTCCTCATTCCAGAAACCTGGTATGCATGGCACCCAATCCCTCATCCTAGTATGCATGGCACTCCTCATCCTTATCCTGGTATGCATGGTACCCCTCATCCCTATTCTGGTATGCATGATACCCCTCATCCTGGTATGCATGGCACCCCATCCCCCATCCTGGTATGCATGATACCCCGCATTCCTATCCTGGTATGTATGGTACCCCTCATCCCTATTCTGGTATGCATGGTACCCCTTACCCCCCATTCCTGGTATGCATGGTCCCTTCACCCCCCAATACTGGTATGCATGGTCCCCTCACCCCCAATTCTGGTATGCATGGTCCCCTCACCCCCAAATCCTGGTATGCATGGGCCCCTCATCCCCCAATAATGGTATGTGTGGTACCCCCCAATCCTGGTATGCATGGTCCCCTCACTCCCAAACCTTGTATGCATGGTCCCCTCACCCCCCAATCCTGGTATGCATGGTCCCCTCACCCCCCAATCCTGGTATGCATAGTCCCCTCACCCCCCCAATCCCAGTATGCATGGTCCCCTCAACCCCAATCCTGGTATGCATGGGCCCCTCATCCCCCAATAATGGTATGTGTGGTACCCCCCAATCCTTGTATGCATGGTCCCCTCAACCCCCAATCCTGGTATGCATGATCCCCTCACCCACCCAATCCTGGTATGCATGGTCCCCTCACCCCCCAATCCTGGTATGCATGATCCCCTCACCCACCCAATCCTGGTATGCATGGTCCCCTCACCCCTCAATCCTAGTATGCATGGTCCCCTTACCCCCAATTCTGGTATGCATGGTCCCCTCACCCCCCAATCCTGGTATGCATGGGCCCCTCACCCCCCAATCCTGGTATGCATGGGCCCCTCATCCCCCAATGATGGTATGTGTGGTACCCCCCAATCCTGGTATGCATAGTCCCCTCACCCCCCAAACCTTGTATGCATGGTCCCCTCACCCCCCAATCCTGGTATGCATGGGCCCCTCATCCCCCAATAATGGTATGTGTGGTACCCCCCAATCCTGGTATGCATGGTCCCCTCACCCCCCAATCCTGGTATATGTATGGTCCCCTCACCCCCCAATCCTGGTATGTGTGGTACCCCTCACCCCCCAATCCTGGTATGCGTGATACCCCTCATCCCCCAATCCTTGAATGCATGGTTCCCTCACCCACCAATCCTGGTATGTGTGGTCCCCTCACCCCCCAATCCTGGTATGCATGGTCCCCTCACCCCCCAATTCTGGTATGTGTGGTACCCCTCACCCCCCAATTCTGGTATGCATGGTACCCCTCACCCCCCAATCCTGGTATGCATGGTACCCCTCACCCCCCAATCCTGGTATATGCATGGTCCCCTCACCCCCGAATCCTGGTAAGTGTGGTACCCCTCACTCCCCAATCCTGGCATGCATGGTACCCCTCACCTCAGAATCCTGATATATGCATGGTCCCCTCACCCCCCAATCCTGGTAAATGCATGGTCCCCTCACCCCCAAATCCTGGTATGTGTGGTACACCTCACCCCCCAATCCTGGTATGTGTGGTACCCCTCACCCCCCAATCGTGGTATATGTGGTACCCCTCACCCCCCAATCCTGCTATGTGTAGTACCCCTCACCCCCCAATCCTGGTATGCATGGTACCCCTCACCCCCCAATCCTGGTATGCGTGGTACCCTCACCCCATAATCCTGGTATATGCATGGTCCCCTCACCCCACAATCCTGGTATGTGTGGCCCCCTCATCCCTTTCACACTGTACACACATACAAAAAAAAAATAAACAGTTAAACTCACCTTTCTTCTCTGTACTCCAGTGCTGCTGCGTCCTGTTCTGCTGGAGGCCGGGGAAGGAGTGTTGCACCGTAGCACCGCGCTGTCCGGTGCCATTTTGCTGAAGACACACTGTAAATGTGTCTTCAGTAAAATGGCGCCGGATAGTGCTATGCGCATGCGTCGATCCGACGCCTCACTCCTGCCCCGGTCTCAGGCGAAGAGAGGCACCGCAGCAACACTCCTCCCGGTCAGGTAAGTATGTAAGTATGGCACCGGAGATCGCGGTATGCGTTCAGTGCCTACGCATACCGCAATCTCCGGCGCCATACACCTCCTCTTACCTGTAACGGCTGGATGCCTGCTTCTGTCTGGAGCCAGACTGCACGTCACGCATGCGCAGTCTATCGAGGCTTTAGTCAGAGGTACGTATCCCCGGTTATATTATAGATGAGAACAGATTTTTTTTTTTTATCGAAAGCCTGAATTCGTCTATAAACCCGAGTGCGCTCAAAAAAGTGACAAGTGCCACAAAAAAGTGCATTAGGATGCTGGTCAACATGATACCCTCTCCAACAGGAGAAGGGTCCCCCAAAACATTCCCCGTCCCTCCGAGCCAGAAGGCCACAGCGAGGAACAGGGACAAATAGCCACCTCCAGCCGAAGCCAGAGGCGACCCAGTCTTACCCCCAGCACCTGCCCGAGTTCTCACCCGAGCAAGGCATAGGGAGCCAAAGACTGTGCTCCCCTCCCAGAAGAGGGGAGCCAACAATGCTCTCCTCCCAAAAGAGGAGAGCCAGAGGGTTCAGGGGGGAGCGGATCTTGATGGCCACACACTCCCCCCTAGACCTGTCAAGAGAGGAACCCGTTAGGTAGCCGCATCCCGACAAAATCCTAGTAAGGACCAGGACACACGTGAAAAAGTGGACACACAGTGACAAAAAGATTAAATAATTAGTGAAGGTTTCACAGTATAATACTGCCCGGACCTTCGACCCGGGCAGATAGAAAATTAAAGAAGTCAGTGCTCCACTAGAGGGAGCCAGCATATCACTAAAGAAATCGCAGCGGACCCCAAATTTTTTTTAAACGCGTGGTACTCAGCAACACCCAACTGATGGGACAGTTGAGTTAAAAGAGTAGCAGCTGATAACAAGGCCTCTGACTAGGTATATGGTATGTGTGCAACGGTGTAGCAAAGGACAAATGCATTATTGCAGCTTATCTCAGGAAGGAAGGGATAGATAGATAGATAGATAGATAGATAGATAGATAGATAGATAGATAGATAGATAGATAGATAGATAGATAATATTACAATACAATATATTGGTAAAAGCAAAACACATATACTAAATGAGAACAGATACTACACTTGATGTCTGCCAAAAGGCCCAGAAGCGATAACCTGAATTGGTTTTGACCTGTGACAGCACCCGGGCTTCAAGAAGGCACCCATTGTAGGGATAGGGACAAAGACTCCCCTTAGAAAATTAAAGAAGTCAGTGCTCCACCAGAGGGAGCCAACATTTCACTAAAGAAATCGTAGCGGCCCCCAAATTTTTTTTAAATGCGTGCTACTCAGCAACACCCAACTGATGGGACAGTTGAGTTAAAAGAGTAGCAGCTGATAACAAGGCCACTGACTAGGTATATGGTGTTTAAACATGAGGATAAAAAGGATAATTTACATGTCTATTATTAAATGGAGTTCACTGCCAGTATAAAAGATCCATCAACCTTCTAGACAGTGACAGTATATCTGGGAACTGAAGTAACCTGATGTTAGGCGTAAAGATGTTATACAGTATATACAGTAATGTTCAAAAGTGTTATGCAGGTATGCTGCAAACTAAGAATTCTTTCCAAAGTAGACATGTTAATAGTTTATTTTTATCACTTTACAAAATTTCAAGTGAATCAAATCAATATTTGGCGTCACCTCCCATTGCTTTCAAGACAGAATCAATTCTTGTAGGCACACTTGCACAAAGTCAGGGATTTTGTAGGATTATAGTCAGGTGTATGGTCAGGTGCAGAAGATCGTATTTTTGGTCCAAATGCAATCCAATGTTTTGTCCAATGTTAGTCTATGTGGCCATGCACATGTCCACTTTTTTCCTTAGACCGTGTCTGTCTGAGGAAAAAAAATCACTGCATGCCCGAGTTTGATCCGATATTTGGATTGCACTCAGCCATGCAAGTCAATGAGTCCAGGGAATCCATAGGACTGCACTCGGATTATAGTCCAAATGGAGAAGATGAAGACATTTTTTTATCCATCTTTTCATCTGAGAGAATCGGATCACACTATGCTCACACTCTGATCAAGCCCTGATCAGAAATTGATCAGAGTGGCATTTGCTAATTAGATTCGATTCTCTTAAATGAGAAAATCATCTACACCTGCCATATGAGTAACCAATTGCACCAAAGAGATAATAAGGATAATCATTTTCATATGTAGGTTGAAACACATCCATTAACTGAAACAGAGATACAGGTGCTTCTCCCAAAATTAGAATATCATCAAAAAGTTAATTTATTTCAGTTCTTCAATACAAAAAGTGAAACTCATATATTATATAAAGTCATTACAAACAGAGTGATCTATTTCAAGTTTTATTTCTGTTAATGTAGATGATTATGGCTTACAGACAATGAAAACACAAAAGTCATTATCTCAGTAAATTAGAATACTTTATAACAACAGCTTGAAAAATGATTTTAAAATCCGAAATGTTGGCCTACTGAAATGTATGTTCAGCAAATGCACTCAATACTTGGTTGGGGCTCCTTTTGCATCAATTACTGCATCAATGCGGCGTGGCATGGAGGCGATCAGCCTGTGGCACTGCTGAGGTGTTTTGGAAGCCCAGGTTGCCTTGATAGCAGCCTTCAGCTCGTCTGCATTGTTGGGTCTGGTGTCTCTCATCTTCCTCTTGACAATACCCCATAGATTTGACTCGCCCAGGGTTGATATGGGGGAACTCGGTACCCGCGCCTTTACCTTCTTTGTAGGATGTCACGGCAGTCGGCTCCCGGGCCCGTCCTCTGGGGTCACTCTTTAAAAGGGGGTTTTTGTTAACAGTTTGTCTCGTGACACCACCTGTGGTTCCCGGTAATGAGTACCGGCACTGCTGCCGACCTCCAGGGGTGATGGGATGGCAGCTGGGATGTTTCTGCTCCCCACAAGCGGAGCAGGCCCCCCGAGGCAGTGTAGGTGCAGATGGTGATGCTGGGCGTTGTAGTGCAGGCGCGGTAGCGTGGTGGAAATAACTGACAGAGACAGTGGAGTGCAGTCATCCGAGTTTACTCACAGTTCTTTTTAGGTTTCTCGGGTACACTGTCCAGGCGTTTGCCAGGCAGGGGTTCAGCACTTCTTCAGATATATTAGAAGCACTTAATGGGACCCCCTTTCTTTATGTCCCTTCCTTGGCCGACTTCCCGCACTGGGTCTTCTTCCTCCTGCCCTGCGCTCCCCACACACAGTCCCGATCTGGTGCTCAGAGGTCCCTCTGGGCAACCTGGAGTTCCCGGACCTACTTGATGTCCTTCACGGCGACTAGGGTGAGGCTGTGGCAACTGCACCATGGAAGTGCAGAAGCCTCCGGTTTTCCAGCCGAGACCTAGAGTAACACCGCTGGTCCAGGGACCGGTTCCCTTCCTGCAGCCTGATCCCTCTGACACTCGGCAGATTCGGGCGTACGGGTGCCATCCTGCACTCACCGTACCCCTTGGGATCCCTTCTGTTACCGGAGCCTTTCTCCTCTGCTCCCCTCCTGGGCCTTTCTTGCTAGGCCCCACTTATGGAGCAGAGCTCCTGAAGAGACTCTGCTCCCCTCCTCTCCTCTCCTTACTACTCACTGACTGCACTGGCTATTCTAAGATGGCTTCTCTTTATATATCTATTCTCTAAGTGCTCCCCTGTTCTATGTCCTCCATCCACACCCACTACTGGTTCCCCCTCTCTTTGGTTCCCCCCACTCCAGCCGGGGACAGGGCAGCAGAAGAAGTGCATAATGCCCTTCCAGCCAGCCTGGAGTAGTGTAGTGTTGAATGCGGGAGTTGGGGTCCCGGGCAGTACTCCCTCATTACCTGAGAGAAGGAGGTGCCACACCTCAGGTGAGGTGCAGTACCTCTGTGGCGGCTGAACCCTCAGGGGCGCCACATTCCCCCCCGGCAAAACACAGCATGTCCGCGGGCTAGAACAGAGTAAAACACGGTATATTACAGACATGCATAATTTTAGAATGCATTCGCATATAAGATAATAAACAACTTTTTCTTCCCTTTATGGGAGGCACTTTTTCTTAAATGTTACTGGTTACATTTATCAAAACAGTATAAGACCTTTTAAATAACATTTTTCCTTTACACTTATAAAACATTTTCTTAAAGTTACGGTGAGTCCCAATACCAGGTGTCCATCTCACTGGTAAAGGTGCAACATGAGCAGCATGAGGGACCCGTCTGAAAACCCCCAACGTAAGCCCTGGGCATGGCTACAGGGCATAAGTGATCCAAGTGTTGGACCACGTCTTCGGCCACGCCAAACAGGTTTTTGTTCAGTGGTCTTTTGATATAAAACCAATAGGGGGCACTTTAATAAGTGCAACTATTTACAAGGGACAGTTTTTCAGTTATTCACCGTCCATAACCTACAGTCTTTATACCCTCACGGGTAACTAAATGCACATATTCATTTTTCAGTTCACACAAAAATAAACTTTCTTTACTGTACCCTTATGGGTAACTATTTTACAGTTTCCACTCACTCTGACTTAGTGATGGTGTCTCCTGCCGGGGGTATGCCTGGTTCTTGCCGACTGACCCAGCCGGGTCATCAGCCTCAGGCTGCAGGGGCATGTCCTCCTCCTCCTCGACCACACTATGCACTTGGAGGGCATACCACCCACATTCCCCTTGGTGCCTGGTGTAGGTGACATGGTCACCAGGGTAGAGATTTCGGTCGGGATGGCCCTGTTCCAGGTGGGGCTTGACATCCCGCCGATTGACAAAAATGTCTATGTCAAATTCCAGATCTCGTATAAAGCCCCATCCGGCTTCTAAATCAAACTTGACTATTAGTCCCTCTGCACGGGACTAGGCCGGATGGACTCTGTTTGACGGACGTGGGCGTTGGAGGCCTTGTTCCTGGCCTCCATCTGTTCCCAGCGCACCTGCCGGGTGCGCCGTTCTCTTGCCAGCTGAAGGACCTCCTGTCTGCAGAACTCCTCTCTCTGCAGAGCTTGAGCTTGGGTCTACTGCGGGAACCCCATCAGGTCCCCCCCCACGCGTTTGACCCACCTACATTCTTCTCCTTCTTGGCGGGCAGCCGGGGGTGCTGGTGCGGGGACTAGAGGAAGTTGTTGCTGGTCCTCGTACTTTGTGGACCAGTCAAAAGAGGGCGCTCCGTGCACCCACTTGGGTGCAGGGGCTGGCGGTTCTGGGAGGGAGCCAAGCAGAAGGTCTGCGGAGTCGGCGCCCGGGGGTGGGTTTTCCGGGCACAGGAGTTGCTCCAGGGCGTACGCAGCCAGGGACAGAGGGTGCTGCAGGAGGCCCAGGAGCAGGTCGGCGCTTTCAGCGCCCGGGACAGGGGAACTTTTCCTACCTGCTCCTGTGCTGCACATGGCCTCCTGGTGCTCATCAGGCTCCGCCGGGGCTGGGGCGCCGCAGGTGGCACGCAGCACTGACTGCCGTCGGGTTGTGATTTTCGCCAGCAGCTCCTCCTTCAACAGTGCGACCGCTGCTTGCTGGGCCTTCTCCACACGCTGGCTCAACTCTTGCACTTCGATCTGGAGGAATTCGGCATCCTCCGGGGACAGCTTGCTTGTTGCTCCCTCCAGGGTGAGGGGGGCACTTATTGCTGCAGGCCAGAAGTGGAGGCTTGATCCTGGCTTCCTTCCATGCTGGCTGCCGGGTGCAGTCTGTCTAGACTAGTTAAGACTACACCCTGTCTCCACTGCTTTTCTCTTCCTCCTCTCCCCTTTCGGGGGCGGTTCCATGGCAGCCTGTTGTCGGTCACTCCTAGGAGCGGTCCCCCACTTTGACAGACACATCTACATACATGGTCACTGTTGCTTGGGGCGGCCCTCGCTTTTGGCACCATTCTGGGAGCCGGCCCACAGTGGGAGGTGATTCCTTGTTGTCTTTGAGTACGCACATAATGGCGCCCATTCTTCTGGGGAGGGCGCCACATTCAGTGAAGAAATACAGTTCAAATACGGCACAAAGTACCCGATGATAACGGGCATGAAATCCTGTTCACGATGCCAGGAAGATTATGACTCGCCCAGGGTTGATATGGGGGGAACTCGGTACCCGGGCCTTTACCTTCTTTGTAGGATGTCACAGCAGTCGGCCCCCGGGCCCGTCCTCTGGGGTCACTCTTCAAAAGGGGGTTTTTGTTAACAGTTTGTCTCGTGACGCCACCTGTAGTTCCCGGTAATGAGTACCGGCGCTGCTGCAGACCTCCGGGGGTGATGGGATGGCAGCTGGGATGTTTCTGCTCCCCACAGGCAGAGTGGGCCCCCCAGGGCAGCGTTGGTGCAGATGGTGATGCTGGGCGTTGTAGTGCAGGCGCGGTAGCGTGGTGGAAATAACTGACAGAGACATTGGAGTGCAATCATCCGAGTTTACTCACAGTTCTTTGTAGGTTCCTCGGGTGCACTGTCCAGGTGTCAGACTCCCGCGTCGTGCTGCGTTTGCCAGGCAGGGGTTCAGCACTTCTTCAGATATATTCGAAGCACTTAACGGGACCTCCTTTCTTTATGTCCATTCCTTGGCCGACTTCCCACTCTGGGTCTTCTCCCTCCTGCCCTGCGCTCCCCACACACAGTCCCGATCGGGTGCTCTGAGGTCCCTCTGGGCAACCTGGAGTTCCCGGACCTACTTGATGCCCTTCACGGAGACTAGGGTGAGGCTGTGGCAACTGCACCATGGAAGTGCAGAAGCCTCCGGTTTTCCAGTCGAGACCTGGAGAAACACGGCTGGTCCAGGGACCGGTTCCCTTCCTGCGGCCTGATCCCTTTGACTCTCGGCAGATTCGGGCATACGGGTGCCGTCCTGCACTCACCGTACCCCCTGGGATCCCTTCTGTTACCGGAGCCTTTCTCCTCTGCTCCCCTCCTGGGCCTCTCTTACTAGGCCCTACTTATGGAGTAGAGCTCCTGAAGAGACTCTGCTCCCCTCCTCTCCTCTCCTTACTACTCACTGACTGCACTGGCTATTCTAAGATGGCTTCTCTTTATATATCTATTCTCTAAGTGCTCCCCTGTTCTATGTCCTCCATCCACACCCACTACTGGTTCCCCCTCTCTTTGGTTCCCCCCACTCCAGCCGGGGACAGGGCAGCAGAAGAAGTGCATAATGCCCTTCCAGCCAGCCTGGAGTAGTGTAGTGTTGAATGCGGGAGTTGGGGTCCCGGGCAGTACTCCCTCATTACCTGAGAGAAGGAGGTGCCACACCTCAGGTGAGGTGCAGTACATCTGTGGCGACTGAACCCTCAGGGGCGCCGCAGATTCTCTATGAAGTTAAGGTCAGGCGAGTTTGCTGGCCAATCAAGCGCAGTGATGCTGTTCTTTTTAAACCAGGTATTGGTACTTTTGGCAGTGTGGACCGGCGCCAAATCCCGCTGGAGAATGAAATTTCCATCTCCAAAAAGCTGGTCGGCAGAGGGAAGCATGAAGTGCTCTAAAGTTTCCTGGTAGACGGCTGCACTGCCTTTGGTCTTGATAAAACACAGTGGACCTACACTCCTACACTAGCAGACGACATGGCTCCCCAAACCATCACTGATTGTGGAAACTTCACAATAGACGTCAAGCAGCTTGGATTGTGTGTTTCTCCACTCTTTCTCCAGACTCTGGGACCTTGATTCCCAAATGAAATGCAAAATTTACTTTCATCTGAAAACATCTTGGAAAACTGAGCAACAGTCGAGGTCTTTTTCTCCTTGGCCCAGGTAAGATGCTTCTGGCATTGTCTATTGTTCATGAGTGGCTTGACTCAAGGAATGCGACACTTGTAGCCCATGTCTTGGATACGTCTGTGTGTGTTGGCTATTGAAGCAATGACCCCAGCAGCAGTCCACTCCTTTTGAATCTCCCCAAAATTTTTTAATGGCCTTTCCTTAACAATCCTTTCAAGGCTGCAGTTATCCCAGTTGCTTGTGCACCTTTTTCTACCACACTTTTTCCTTCAACTCAACTTTCCATTAATATGCTTGGATACAGCACTCTGTGAACAGCCAGCTTCTTTAGCAGTGACCTTTTGTGGCTTAACCTCCTTGCAGAGTGTGTCAATGACTGCCTTCTGGACACCTGTCAAGTCAGCAGTCTTCCCCATGATTGTGGAGCCTACTGTTACACGCACGCCGCCTAAGTTTAGATAGGGGAGAGACAGGTTTCATGAATTCTTTGGAATCCTGGGGGAACCGTTACTCAGGGAAACCATAGACTGCAGCTCTCTAAGTCATACAGGGGTATTGTCCCTCAGGCACAGACACGTACAAATCTGTTCTTTTAACATATTTATATGTTCTGCTACTGTTCTCAATTCTTCACAGGTTAACTGAAGAAGCAGCTCACTAATTCTGTCCATTTGTATTTCCACATCCATTGCTGCTAGTGAGTTTTCTCTAGGGCTGGTCCCCTTTAACTGGTGTAGCAGAGTTGGGTTGAATTGAGGTGCTGTGCTGCTGTGTTTTCCAGACACTTTGCCTCTTCTCCCTCTACATGCTGATTCCTGCACAGGAGTCCCTGTACGAGCCACCAATGTTATGTGCACGGCGCCTAAGTTTAGATAGGGGTGAGACAGGTTTCATGAATTCTTTGGTATCCAGGAAGAACCGTTACTCAGGGCGACTATAGACTGCAGCTCTCTCAGTCATACAGGGGTATTGACCCTCAGGCACAGACACGTAAATGGATTCACTTGCTGACCAGACACATTTGACAAGAGTCCTCTTGAACAGTTGAACAATAGCATTTAATATGAAGCCGCATGGCCAGTGCAATTTAAGTCTCTTGAGCAACAGGCTCCAGTAGCAAACAGTTTCTTCTTTAAGGCACATTAATAAACAGTCTTTCTTAGTAGCATAGTACAGCACAGATCAAGTCTCATTAGCAGCACACTTCTATGCACCCATAACCACAGGCTTTTCCTTCACAAAGGCACAGTAGTACACAGCATTCTTTATCTTGCATCGAGATGGAGGGGGGAGGGTTTTATGAGGGAGATGATCCCTGTAATACAATTCCTTCCAGTCCTAATCTTCCTGCCCAATGATAACCTGCAATGCTAGTTCAGGAAGTCTATCTGACCTGCACTCAGCTTCCCTCTTGACTTGAATCCTGTTCAATTGCCAGCGTTTCTGTGTGGTACAAATCACACACACCACCTTTCCCTTCGGCTGCAGCCAGACTAATAAACAAGTTGCCCACAATCCCCCTGGGGCTTTGCTAACCACTCCCTGTCTCCTGTGACTGTGTTAACCCCTCTAGCTGCTGGATGCTTCTGAAGCACCACACTCCCTGTCTCCTGTGATTGTTTTAACTCTTATAGTTGCTAGGTGCTTTTGAAGCAACAGCACTACTTCTGCATGTCACACTCTTCCCTCCTTTTTGAATGTCATCCTCGACATTCGCCTTAATTGGTCAACCTGACCAATTCTAAGACAGTGGTGAAAGTTGAGTAACTTTATATACAAATTAGCATTGTCAAATTGGTATAATATTTATAAACATTGATAACAACCTATTCTATGACCTTTTTCTTGTGAGACTCCTTTAAGAAATCAACAATTAATACAACACAATCAGCATCTCTTCAGCTGGAGCTTTTCTTACATCTTCAACCAGCTCTTTCTCTCACTAGGCCTTAACGGTTCTTTGTTTCTACAAAGTCTTTTAAGGAAAATCAAAGCATGAAAACAAGTCTTTCCACCAGGCAACATCTTCAATACTGCCTCTCGGTGGTGAATACCACTCAAGTGGGCTTACCTGGTCCATAGGCAGAGATACCTGTTTCCAGTCAACAGTCCTTGGCACTTGACTCGGTTCACCAAGTGTGTCGTACGTCAGCATCACGGGCCTCCTCACTTCTCGAGTCGACATCCTCCTGGTTGGTTGTTCCTCAGGTACCACGGGTTCTTCGGTTACACAAGTTTCGTCCGCAGCACTCATTTCTCGTGCTTCCTCAGATGCTCTTGGAGCTGCCTCTGTAAGTTCTCCTGAATTGTCTGTTTCCACACGGTCTGGTAATTCCACTCCTCCTGAGTGTCGATCGGTCTCTTCAGTGATCGCTGTTCGATCATCAGATCTGAATTGGACTTCATCTGTATTCCTTGGTACAAACTTAGGAGCCTTGGGACTTAGTTCAATCTCCTGAGGATGGTACATCCTTTTCCTTGCCGGACCGAGAAATACAACGGTGTGTTGTTCCTCATTGGAACATTCAAGATCACTATCCACCTCCGGAGCTTCAGTCTGTGGTGGTCCCTTAGTCGATCTCGGTCGATGTCGTTCAGCTTCTGGGAAGTCTTGTTGTGGTGGGAGATAATCACAGGGTAGTAATAAATTCCTATGCACTATTCTGGTTTTCTTGTCCCCTGTTTCTAATCAAATTTTTTACACTGGACTGTCATCGGCTTTCCTCTTTACGACCACATACACCTTGTATTCCCAGTATGAACAAAGCTTTCCTGGGCCACCTTTTTCACGTACGTTCTTGACTAGCACCCGGCTTCCCGGCATCAATTCTGCTCCATAACATTTTCGATCATAGTACTCCTTACTCTTGCTCTGCCCTTGCGTAACCACTTTGGACGCTATGTTGTATGCCTCTGTCATTCGTTCCTTCCATTTCCGAACGTACTTCGGATATGTTTTGTAAGTCTCTGACACCGGAGTATCGAACATGATGTCGATTGGCAGTCTTGGCAATCGTCCATACAATAGGAAGAAAGGTGAGTAACCTGTTGCCTCGCTCTTTGGACAGTTATAGGCATGTACCACTTTTGTCAGAGAACTCTTCCAGTCTTTCTTCTCATCACTTGTTAAAGTGCGCATCATTGACAATAATGTCCGGTTAAAATGTTCCACTTGTCCATTACCCTCTGGGTGATATGGTGTTTTGTGGGATCTCTGAATTCTACAGTACTTTCCTAACTTGGGGAAGAGCTGCTTCTCAAACTTTCTTCCTTGGTCGTGGTGTAACTTTGTAGGGAACCCAAACTTCAAAGCAAAATCATTGAAGATCTTCTCTGCCTCTGTTCGACCAGATTTATTGGTGGTGGCATATGCTTTAGCAAATCTAGTAAAATGGTCCATCACCACCAATATGTATTCGCAACCACCCTTGCATGTCTCAAGATGTAGAAAGTCTATTGAGACCATCTCAAATGGATACGTAGTTTGGATGGTGCCCATACTTCCCCGGGTTAATGTGTTGGGACATTTATCTTTCAGAAACCCACACTCCCTGGTCACATACCTCTCAATATCTCACTGCATGTAGGCCAGAAGAAATGTTCACGGATCAAGCTTGTTGTCCTTTCCACTCCCAGGTGTCCCATGTTTTCATGGAGTTCTTTGAGGACCAACCTATGGAATACTCTGGGTAGTACCAACTGCCAGTTATGTCCTCCTTTACGATACAGGATACTGTCTTCACTGAGGTAGAGCGTCGTCCATTATTTAACTAAAACAGATGCTGCTGGTGACTCATTATCTCTCTCCCGTCTTCTTGGAAACCGATTTTGGTCCACATAAAGTAGTATTCTGCCAATTATCTGATCTTCCTGTTGTGATTTATGGATTGTTCCTTTTGGTACTTGTTGAATGGACAGGGGGGTGATCATGTTCTTTTACTTTTACACTGGTTTCCACTGTCAACGGACACCACAATGGTGTGTCTTCCTCTTGATGAGCTTGTACTGCTTGGGTAGTGCTCTCAATAGCTTCCAGACTCACTTCCTCCGAGCATTCTTGCATGAACTGCTTAGGCTCTAATGGTATTCTCGACAATCCATCAGAATCCGCAGTGCATTTTCCTGGCCTGTACTTGATACTGAAATTGGAATCAGCTAGTTCAGCGACCCATCTCTGACCCGTCGCATTCGGTTTGG
Organism: Phyllobates terribilis; assembly: GCF_046119375.1. Lineage (NCBI taxonomy): Eukaryota > Metazoa > Chordata > Amphibia > Anura > Dendrobatidae > Phyllobates > Phyllobates terribilis. The sequence goes on along the minus strand of NW_027362768.1, from coordinate 52,886,663 downwards.
CTATAGTGAGGACATAGGTCAAAGGGTTGTTGCCAGTGTATACCTCAAGCTCTTTGCTGTAATAGAGATAAACTCTAAATCGTTCACAGATAGGCCATTTCAAGGCCAGGATCTCCAGTTTTCCTGAATGTAGATGGTAATTCTTCTCGGCGTCTGTCAACATTCTGGAACCGTAACCAATGACTCTCAATTTCCCATCTTGATGCTGTTTATCCTTTCCTCCCACAGGTACAAGACCCAGCTTTCCCATCCTGACTTTTCCCTTCCTCTGCTTCTATATACATGGTACGTGACCCAGCTTTCCCATCCTGACTTCTCCCTTCCTCTGCTTCTATATGCACATGGTATGTTTCTCAACTAACTAATACCCCCCACTCTTAGGCTGTGTGCCCACTATGCGTTTTCCAAGCATTTATGCTGCGGAATTTCCGCAGCATAAATGCTTGGGAAACGCTTGGTAATCCGCCCCCCATGGTCCCCAATGACAAGCCGCAATGTCAATGCCCATGCTGCGAATTTTTCCGCAGCATTTATGCTGCGCTCAAAAATCCGCAGCATGTCCATTAATTTTGCGGACACACAGCGTAATCGCCGCCATTGACTTGTATTGAAACACATAATATCCGTGTCCGTACATTTGTACACACGGATATTATGCGTTTCTATGTGCGGATGGTACCCAAGTCTGGAGGAGAGGAGACTCTCATCCAGACCTGGGTACAATAGAAACTGTAAAAAAAAGAATTTAAAATAAAAAATTAAGTTTATACTCACCTTCCGTTGTCCTCCCGGTGTTTTGTCTGCTCGTCCGGTCTCTTGCAATGCTCGCGCTGTTGTGAAGGACCTGCCATGACGTCACTGAGTCATGTGACCCATCACATGGCTCAATGACGTCACTTTATTTTTTTATTTTTTACCATTCTTATTCTTTTTTTTTTTTTAACTAACTTGGTCACACTACTATAAATCCATGCCGGTTACATGGATTTATATAGTGTGAACAAGTTGTCAAGCACTTTTCCTAGTGTTGCTAAAATCGCTTGGAAAAGCGCTTGATAACCCGCATGCAGAAATGCATGCAAAGACGCTTTACAAACGCTTCTACCTGGCGGGAAAAACGCATGTAAAAAACGCATGCATTTTTCCTGCCAGGGAGAAGCGTAAAAAATATGCAGCATTTCTGCATCGGGGCACATAGCCTTATTTATGACCATGTTTACTTGGCTCTTGAATACCCTGCATCTGGCTTAGTCTTAATCAGCTGATCAAGATGAGAACAGACCACTCCCCTCTGGTTCACACCTGACTGCATTCTGTAGCACACATATTGTGAACAAGGAGTCTGCTATAGATGTGTCTGCAGTGCATTGCCTTAAGTGTATTGCTTAAGTGTGAGATATGAATTATACCTGAATTGGAACTGAAGGGAACTGGATAATTGGACACTGTAAACAATGTTTGTGTTTGTCTTCTCTCTCACCCCCTTAATCCTTCACTTACTTAGAACCACCCCTAATCCCTAAACCTAGCAAGGAACTCTTCATCTCTCCCTCCGTCCTCCCCATTCATCTCACCTCTTCCTCTGAACTATTCCTCAACATTCAATCCTGTGTCTCTAAGCACAGAAAGCCACCTTATGCTCTCTCCTGCTCCCACGTACTAACACTTTCTCTGCTCCTCCTCACTGCTGGCGATATCTCCCCAAATGCTGGACCCCATCATCACATCCCCACAGTCACTTCCACCTCCTATCCACGATCTATCACAAACTCTCACAACCCTTCTAACCTCATACACATCCGCCCAGCCCCTGCTTCCCCAGTCCCACTAACAGGAGCTCTCTGGAACACTTGCTTTGTCTGCAACAAACTTTACTACATCCTTGATCTCTTCATAACTAACAAATTTTCCTTCCTCGTCATCACCGAAACCTGGCTCAACCCCTCTGACACAGCCTCTTCAGCTGCACTTTCATATGGCGGATTCCACCTTTCCCACACACCCCGCCCCATTGGCAAGCATAGTGGAGGAGTTGGCTTTCTCCTGCCAGATAACTGCTCCTTCATCAAAATCCCACTGCCACCATCCCCTACTCTCCTCTCTTTTGAAGTGCACTGCAACCTCCAACTGGCTGGCATTTACCACCCCCCAGGATCAACCACCACCTTCCTAGAACATTTCACCACATGGCTACTTCCCTTCCTTTCCGCTGACATCCTCACTATCATCATGGGTGACTTCAACATCCCCATTGACACTTCTCTCTCAGCTGCCTCTAATAATCTATTCCTCACTTCCTCCTTCGGCCTTACTCAATGGTCTTCTGCAGCCACTCACAAAGATGGCCACACTCAGGAACTCATCTTCACCCACCTCTGTTACCTGTCTAACCTCTCTAACTCACCCCTCCCTCTTTCTGACCGCAACCTACTTACATTCTCTACCCTCTCCTCTCCAGTGTAACAATCCCCACTCCACAAATTAGCACACCCTCACAGAAACCTCAAACACCTTGACCTACACTCACTCTCTGAATCCCTCCTCCCTCTTACAGATATCAGTTCCTTACATGATTCAGATGTTGCTGCCACATTATATAACACCACAACAACTGCAGCACTCAATTTGGTAGCCCCTCTCACACATACCAAAGCTTGCACAATGAACAGGCAACCCCGGCGCACCAGCCTAACCAAGGAACTGCGACAGGCCTCCAGTGTTGCTGAGCGTAGATGGAAAAGGTCTCACTCCAATGAGCACTTCATCACAAACAGTTCCTCACGACCTTCAAGTCCACACTCACTACAGCAAAACAAACATACTTCTCATCTCTCATATCCTCCCTTTCTCACAACCCCAAACAACTATTCAACACCTTCAATTCTCTCCTCCACCCCCCTGTGCTTCCTTCCTCTCCTCTCATCTCAGCAGAAGACTTTGCCTCATTCTTCAAGCGGAAGATTGACACCATAAGACAAAGTTTTTGCTTAAAGTCCCCCCAACCCCTCCTCCCACCTACTCAATCCTCCTCTTCCATACCCAGCTTCTCCACCATTACGAAAGATCAACTTTCCTCTTTACTCTCCAAATCACACCTCACCACCTGTGAACTTGACCAAATCCCACCTCATCCCCAACCTTACCACTATCTTCATCCTAACCCTAACCCACATTTTCAACCTGTCACTAACAACTGGTGTCTTCCCCTCATGCTTCAAACATGCCTCGATCACACCCATCCTCAAAAAGCACTCCCTTGACCCATCCTCTCTGACTAGCTATCATTGCATATCACTTCTCCCCTATGCCTCACATCTACTGGAACAACATGTCCACTTTGAACTGTCCTCCCACCTCTCCTCCTGCTCTCTCTTTGACCGCCTCCAATCTTGCTTCCAACTGCACCATTCTACTGAAACTGCCCTGACTAATGTCACCAAAGACCTACTAACTGCCAAATCCAAGTGACACTACTCTGTCCTCCTCCTCCTAGACCTGCCATCAACCTTCGACACAGTGGGCCATTCTCTCTTACTACAAACTCTCTCATCCCTCGGTATCACAGACTTGGCCCTATCTTGGATCTCTTCATACCTAACAGACAGGACATTCAGTGTCTCCCACTCACACACCACCTCCTCATCTTGCCCCCTATCTGTCAGTGTCCCCCAAGGTTCAGTCCTAGGACCTCTCCTCTTCCCCATCTACACCTTTGGCTTGGGACAGCTCATAGAGTCTCACGGCTTTCAGTATCACTTCTATGCTGATGACACACAGATTTACCTCTCCGGACCTGACATTTCCTCCCTACTAACCAAAATCCCTCAATGTCTGTCTGCTATTTCATCCTTCTTCTCTGCTAGATTTCTAAAACTTAACATGAACAAAACAGAATTCATCATCTTTCCACCGTCTCATTCATGCCCCCATCAACATCAATAATAGCTGTTTTTTCTCCCCAGTCCCGCAAGCTCGCTGCCTCGGGGTAACCCTGGACTTTGATCTCTCCTTCAAACCACATATCCAAGCCCTTTCCACGTCCTACAGACACCAACTCAAAAAAATCTCCCAGATCCGCACATTCCTCAACCATGAATCTGCAAAAACACTAGTGCACACCCTCATCATCTCCCACATCGACTACTGCAACCTCTTGCTCTGTGCCCTCACTTCCAACACTCTTGCACCCCTCCAATCTATCCTAAACTCTGCTGCCCGACTAATCCACCTGTCCCCCAACTATTCCCTGGCCTCTCCTCTCTGTCAATCCCTTCACTGGCTCCCCATTGCCCAGAGACTCCAGTTCAAAACCCTAACCATGGCATACAAAGCCATCCACAACCTGCCTGTGGCCTAGTCTCCCGATAACATACCTGCATGCAACCTCCAATCCTCAGAAGATCTCCTGCTCTAATCCCCTCTTATCTCCTCTCCCTTGCATCCCCCTTACTCTGGAACTTTCTACCCCAACATATCAGACTCTCGCCTACTGTGGAAACCTTAGAAAGGAACCCGAAGACCCACCTCTTCCGACAAGCCGACAAGCATGCAACCTGCAGTAACTCTCGCTTCAGCATACTGCTGCATGACCAGCTCTGCCCTCACCTACTGTATCCTCACCCTTTCCTTGTACACTGTGAGCCCTCGCGGGCAGGGTCCTCGCTCCTCCTGTACCAGTCGTCACGTTTTGTTCAAGATTTTTGTAATTTTTCTGGTATGTATACCCCTTTTTCACATGTATAGCGCCAAGGAATAAATGGCGCTATAATTATAAATAATAATAATAATAATAATACAGGGCAGCTCTCAGTCCAACTTGAGAAGCTTCACAATGAAGAACAAATGGTAAGTTGAAATTAGGATATCCCTAGATGGGTGGTTTTACCAGGTAATCTATTAGTTCTTCCAATACCTCCTGGTGGACTGCTGTCCAGAGAATAGGCTGCTGGAACGAAACTGCGTTGTTTCTTTTAAGCCCAGTCCTGCCCGCATTCTTCTTTTTCTCCATGGATGTTGTTGACTTTCTCGTCCCCCCAAGAGGAGGCATAATGGGGCGTCAATCCTGGAGAAATTCCGGATGTAAGTACGAAAGTAGGAGAGGAATCCTAAGATCTGCCTCAACTCCCCGACAGTAGAATGCTGCTAGTCTTTTAAGGCCAGTACCAGAGAGATTTCTGCTGGGTCCATGCTATATCCTTCTCCGGACACAATTTTCCCTAGAAATTGGACTTGCCTTTTGAACAGTTCACACTTCTTTGGGGTCAACTTAACTCCGTGTTGTTGATACCGTTGTAAAACGGTCCTCACGTGTTCAACATGCTCCCGGAAGGTTTTGTTGTGTACCACATTGTCATCCAAGTACGGCTGGCAGATATCATCCCTCAATCCTTCTAAGCATGTCTCCATGCTCCTCTGGAATTTTGCTGGAGCTGAACTGAGCTCAAACGGTATACGGATCCACTCATACAATCCCCACGGTGTGATGAATGCTGTCAAGGGTCTACTGGACTCTTTGACAAACCTTTGGTGGTATGCCTCACCCTGATCGAGGACAGGGAACCAGGTACTTCCTGATAGGCTATCCAGCCTATCTTGGATTTTTGGTATCGGGTGTCAATCAGGTACTGACTTTCGATTTAGTTCCCGGTAATCACAGCAGAGTTTCAACCTACCGTCTTTCTTCCTAACACAGACATTAGGAGAGGAATAAGACGACTTCGACTTTTGGACCCAACCTCCGTTGATTAGATCTTGTAAATACTCTTTCACTTCACGATGTAATAGTTTCGGCACAGACATGTAACTTCTGGTTACTGGGGTTGTGTCTTTCAAATTGATTTTTAAATGCAATGATGGGATATAACCTATATCAGAGTCATCTTTGGAGAATGCATGACACTCTTCTCTCAGTATCTGCTTTGCTACCACTAAATCTTCAGCACACAAATGTTCCAGGGGTGCTGGGGTATCCCAGGACCCCGAGGTGGGTCGTGCAATTTCCTCCCCTGGGAAACTCCTGTTCCTTGGTTGGGAGACTGAATTCACGGTAGAGCCCTGGGCTGGTCTCACACTGGCTGGATATACCATTTTAAAGGTCTCGATGCAACCTAACACTGTCTTTGGATCCAGTCTAATTTAATGTTTCGTAGTATTAACCCCTTAAGGACCCTGGGATTTTCCGTTTTTGCATTTTCGTTTTTTGCTCCCCTTGTTCCCAGAGCCATAGTGTTTTTATTTTTTGGTCAATATGGCCATGTGAGGGCTTATTTTTTGTGTGACGAGTTGTACTTTTAAGCACCATCACTGGTTTTATCATATCGTGTACGGGAAAACAGGAAAAACAATCCAAATGCAGTGAAATTGCAAAAAAGTACAATACCACAGATTTTTTTTTTTTTTTTTTTTTTTTTTTTTAGCACGTTCACTGAATGCTAAAACTGACCTGCCATTCTTTTTCTCCAGGTCATTACGAGTTTGTAGATACCAAAAATGTATAAGTACTTTTTTATTTAAGTGGTGAAAAAAAAATCCAAAGTTTGTTAAGAAGAAAAAAAAATTACGCCATTTTCCAAGACCCGTAACGTCTCTATTTTTCGGGATGTGGGGCTGGGTGATGGCTTATTTTTGTGCGCCGAGCTGAAGTTTTTATTGACACCATTTTGGGGTAGATCTGATGTTTTGATCGCCCGTTATTGCATTTTATTGCAATGTTGTGGCGACCAAAAAACGTAATTCTGGCGTTTAGAATTTTTTTCTCACTACGCCGTTTACCAATCAGATTAATTCTTTTTTTAATAGATATATCAGTTTATTCTGAACGCGGCAATACCAAATATGTGTATGTGGTTTTTTTTTATTATTATTTTATTTTGAATGGGGCGAAAGTGGGTGATTTAACACTAGAACTACTGAGGTAGTCATTTTGACTACTTTGCACTATGTATTTCTCCTCTGTGACTACATTTTTTGGAATTCCGGCTTGAGACTCGGCGACTTTTCCTCAAATAGGATGTTAAAAAAGATTTTGTGGCAATAAATAATTTAGGTGCAAAAATTGCGCATTTATTTCAACATTCACCTATAACTCCTAAATAGTGTTGAGCCACCCCCGTAGTGTTCGAGTTCGGTTCGGTTCGTCGAACACCCGTGTGTTCGCCGAACTGTTCGTCGAACTGTTCGTCGAACACCTTCGAACACCGTTAAAACCAATGGCAGGCAAACAAAAACACATAGAAACACATAGAAAACACCTTCAAAGGTGTCCAAAAGCTGACAAACTGCTCAGAAGACATAACTAACACTTGGAAAAGTGACAAGTACATATAGTCATGCGAAAATAAAAGAGGTGGAGGAGTAAAAGGAGGGGGAGACACAGATATAGGTATGTCATGCCCTTCTAAAATCCAAAAAGTGAGAAGCCGACACGGCCAGTCCGCTCCTGCCCGTGCCACCTCCGTGTCGCCGGGTTTGTGCCAGAGCCGCGGTGAACCCTGACGGCCAGCCCCCCTCTCCCAATACTGGTGCCTGTCCGCTGGTGGGTCGAGCGAGCCCCCCTGTGGTGGAGGCAGCTCTAAGCTTTTTAATTTAAATTGTCTCTCTAATTTGAATGAATACACTTTAAATCCATTTACAAGGATCTATTGGAGGGCAAGTCTCATGCCAGCAGCCGCGGTAATTCCAGCTCCAGTAGCGTCCACTAAAGCTGCTGCAGTTAAAAAGCTTTTATAAGGATCGAGCTCGGCTGTCCACCGCAAGGCATCCTACTGCCAGTCCCAGCCCCTATGCCTTGGGGTGCCTCCTGATGCTCTTCACTAAGTATCCCATGGTCCCGAAGCATTTCCTTTGAAAAAATTAAGTGTCTAAACTACAGGTGGTGCAGCTTGCTTAACAGCCGGGATAATCCACTCACTAGCAGACACTGCTACTAGGCACAAAGTATTTCATGGGCTAGATGCAGTTAAAAATTTGTAATTAGATACTCTCGTTGGATGCTGAGAAAGCATTCCATAGAGTCTCCTGGCACGCCATATATGATTCTCTTAAAAAGCTTGGGGTAGGGGTCTAGGGGACCCTTTTATAGCCAAAATCACGGCCCTGTATCGCAATACGTCACCTAGGCTGAAGATAAATGGAACTGTAGCACCCTGAGGGCTCGGTTGCTACAGACGTATTGCACCTCACCCAGAGGTGTGATATCTCACTCTCAGGTAAGGATGGAGTGTGGATCAGGACCCGACACCTGCATGCATTACACCACATTGCCGTGGGGCAGGGCGACCAATATGCCCCTGAGATGGGCACGACAGTCCCTGTCCCTGGCTGGAGTGGGGGGAGGGAACACTGAGGAAGGGGAACCCTGTAGTGCAGGAGCAGGGAGGAAGCAGTTCCTGGGTGCATTGAGAAGGGAGTATAAAAGGTGGGCACCATCTTAGTTCAGTGCAGAGAAGTCTGAGCAGAAGTGGCAGGGAGCAGGGGCTCTGCATGAGCTCTGCTCCGGAGGCGGGCCTAGTAACAGAGGCCCAGGCCTGGAAGAGGGAGAAGGAAGGAAGAGGAGCGGAGAAGGCTCCAGGAACGAGGAATGAAGGGATCCCAGGGGTGCGGACGGGCGAGTCGCCACCGCACGCCCGAATCCACCTGCGTGGAGGGGTCAGGCCAAAGGGGGAGACCGGTCCCCGAACAAGTGGAGGCAGGAAACGACCCTCAGCTAGAAACCGGAGGCTCTGACAATTTATGTGGCGCAGCCCCTCGCTACACCCGCTAGGAAGGCACCACATAGGGTCAGGGAAACTGGTGCCAAGTTTACCAAGAGGAGGCCCGAGGCAGCCGGACAGAAGTGTTGGTAAGAAAGGCCAGACAAAGGACACACAAAGGGGGTCCTGTGAAGTGCTCCAAAGTTATCTGGGAGTTGTCTGAGCCCCTCACCTGGTGAGCACAGTACGACGTGGGCAGCCGTTACCTGCAGACGTGGTCTGGATAATAAGAACTGTGAGTAAAGGCCCTGAACTGCATCACTGACTCCGTGTCGTTACTGCTGCTGCCCTGCACCATCACCCCCATCCTCCGCATACACTGCCCTGAGGCTATACTCCTCCCGTGGGGAGTTATGCTACGCTCTGCTGCACCCACAACACCAGCCTCAGTGGTCTGCCCTGTAGCGGCGGTTCACTCTGACCGCAATCCACGGGTGGCGTAGTCGGACATTTAAACATGAAAACCACATAAATAGTTCCGCCACTGGTTTGACCGCCCTGAACCACGGAACTGGGTCGCCGCCACGAAGACTACAACCACCAGCATCCACCAAAAAGGGTCCGGCTCCGGGTGTCCCAAGGCTCAGGGGGTGCGTCAGAACATTTTCATCACCTTTCACAATCACCAATGGGACAAGGCAGTGATGTCCTCTGTACCCTCTCTTATACATCCTAGTGACGGAGCACCTGCTCTCATCAATTCGCCATAACCCCAATATTAGGTGGATTGAGGTGGGAGGCACCGAGTACAAGTGCTCTCTATTTGCTGATGATGTCCTAGTATATATCACTCAATCACATATATCCATCCATGCTGTTATGGCTGAAATAGATCACTTTGTTACATGGTAAAATTTTAAAATCAATGCAGCGAAGTCTGAGGCCCTCGATGTCTCCCTCCCCAAATCCATATAGGATTCCATCCAGTCCAACTTTCCCTTTGCCTGGCCCTCACAGGGTATCAAATACTTAGGAATTCCTATTCATAGAGACCTCTCCCATCTATGTTATCTTAATTTTGGGCCCTTTATTGAACAACTCCATACAGACCACGGTTGGCAAGTTAGAACTGTAAGATTCACTACGTGAACCACTGGTGTTTTGTGGAAAAGCACATGTACACTGCGTTCCAAATTATTATACAAAAAGTGTTTAGGAGTGATAAGGGAAGAATTTGTTTGTTTGTCAGTTAAACTCATTGATGGTGATGTGTGTCAGGGCTCTTTATATCACTGTAAGCAATTGCAGACACCTGTGCTAATTAGTTTGGCAGGTGTGTCCAATGAAAGGCAAGACTACTTAAGAAGGCTCTCTCACATTATTAAGCAGCCTACATTTTCTGCCAAAATGGGAAAGAAAAAGGATGTGTCGGCTGCTGAGAAGCAACAAATTGTGGAGTGTTTAGGTCAAGGCATGACTACAATCAACATTGTGCGATGATCAGGATGAAGTGTCTTGGCAATCAAGAAGTATGTAGCTGATTCACAGTACACACGTGTGCGTGCTGATAAGGGCAAATTGAGGACTCTTTCCTACAGGCAATTACGTCAGGTTGAAAGAGCAGCGGCAAAAAAGCCTTGTCATAGCAGCAGACAAGTTTTTGAAGCTGCTTGTGCCTCCAACGTCCCCCGAACAACAAGATGCAGGGTCCTTCAGAGGTTTGCAGCTGTGCATGCGCCATCCTGTCGACCTCCTCTATCCACTTCACACAAGCAGAAACGGCTCCAGTGGGCCAAACATTACATGAAGACTGATTTCAAAACTGTTTTGTTCACGGATGAGTGCCGTGCAGCGCTCGATGGTCCAGATGGATGGAGTGGAGGATGGCTGGTTGATGGACACCCCACGCAAACACGGCTACAGCGCCAACAAGGAGGAGGTGGAGTAATGTTTTGGGCTGGAATCATGGGGAGAGAGATTGTCGGCCCCTTTAGGATCCCTGAAGGCGCTAAAGATGAACTCCATAATGTATGTGGATTTTCTCAAACAGCACTTCCTGCCATGGTTCAAGAAGAAGAACCGTGTATTTCACAGCAAGATCATTTTTCTGCATGATAATGCACCATCTCATGCTGCACATAAAACATCTGCATCTCTGGCTGATATGGGCATAAAAGGGGACAAACTTATGGTGTGACCCCCATGCTCCCCTGACCTCTACCCCATTCAGAACCTTTGGAGCATCATTAAAAGGAGTGTCTATGATGGCGGGAGGCAGTTCACATCTAAGCAATAGAGATGAGCGTTGTTCTACTCGAACTGTTCGCCAATCTCAAATTCGAGCTGTTTTGGGCGGTGTTCGAGCCGGTCGGCGAACACGAACAATTTGAGAAAAATTCGGCTGTTCAAGGTTATGTTCGATAACTGTTCGTGCACCAAAATCATAACTGGATTTTTTCTCAGTAATGATGAAAATTAATGTTAATACGCAGTTTGAGTGTACAGCGGGGCGGGGGGAGGGGCAGGGGATGGATCTCTGCAGGAACAATGAAGATCTCCATTTTTTTTTCTCTTTCCCGCATTTGCAGTGGGGAGGTGCAATCTGTCAGCCTATCAGCAGCGCACACACGGAGCGAAGTGCTTTTTTTCACACAAGCAAGGGCATGTGTGATTGGCAGTGTATGTCACATGTCCTTGCCCTATAAGACCAAGCCATTTTCCCCGTCGCCACCATTTTCTCACTGCTGCAGCTGCGTGTTAGACGGCACCACTGTTGCTGTGTGCGCTATACCTTGTTAATTTCAAGCCAATTTTCGCACAAATATACAGATAGCTTGGGAGTAGGGAATAGTTGTGATTGCAGTCCTTTTAAGGACTAGGTTACAGCATTTCCTACGACTTTTATCAGGCAGGTCTGTGCTCTTAAATAGATAGATTGTGGGAGTAAAGACTAATTGTAATTGGAGTCCTTTTCAGGACTAGGTTACATCAGTTCCTATCAAGTTTTGCCAGGCAGGTCTGTGCCAGTGCTGTGCAAGTTTTTTTCACAGCATTTGGCTGAATCTAGCAAAGCTAATCCTTTTTGGCCTATTGCAGAGTGTGTTAGTCAGTGGAGTAGCCTATCTGTGTTGCAAGATATACCACCTGTGTATAGAATACCAATTTTTTTACTGCACCTAGTGAAGTAAAATCTTTTGGGCATAGCATCATTCTATTAGTCCATCTATACTGACCTCCATCAGGTTGCAAACTGAATATAATTTTTTTCTGCATCTAGCTCTGAAAAAATATTTGGGCTTCTAGCAGTGTGTGGGACTTGGTCTATTAGTCCATCTATACTGACCTCCATCAGGTTGCAAATTAAAAATAATTTTTTTCTTCATTTAGCTCTGAAAAAATATTTGGGCTTCTAGCAGTGTGTGGGACTTGTTCTATTAGTCCTTCTATACTGACCTCCAGCAGGTTGCAAATTGAATATAATTTTTTTCTGCATCTAGCTCTGAAAAAATATTTGGGCTTCTAGCGGTGTGTGGGACTTGGTCTATTAGTCCATCTATACTGACCTCCATCAGGTTGCAAATTAAAAATAATTTTTTTCTGCATCTAGCTCTGAAAAAATATTTGGGCTTCTAGCAGTGTGTGGGACTTGTTCTATTAGTCCATCTATACTGACCTCCATCAGGTTGCAAATTAAAAATAATTTTTTTCTGCATCTAGCTCTGAAAAAATATTTGGGCTTCTAGCAGTGTGTGGGACTTGGTCTATTAGTCCATCTATACTGACCTCCATCAGGTTGCAAATTAAAAATAATTTTTTTCTGCATCTAGCTCTGAAAAAATATTTGGGCTTCTAGCAGTGTGTGGGACTTGGTCTATTAGTCCATCTATACTGACCTCCATCAGGTTGCAAATTGAATAAAAAAATTTTCTGCATCTAGCTCTGAAAAAATATTTGGGCTTCTAGCGGTGTGTGGGACTTGGTCTATTAGTCCATCTATACTGACCTCCATCAGGTTGCAAATTAAAAATAATTTTTTTCTGCATCTAGCTCTGAAAAAATATTTGGGCTTCTAGCAGTGTGTGGGATTTGGTCTATTAGTCCATCTATACTGACCTCCATCAGGTTGCAAATTAAAAATAATTTTTTTCTTCATTTAGCTCTGAAAAAATATTTGGGCTTCTAGCAGTGTGTGGGACTTGTTCTATTAGTCCTTCTATACTGACGTCCAGCAGGTTGAAAATTGAATATAATTTTTTTCTGCATCTAGCTCTGAAAAAATATTTGGGCTTCTAGCAGTGTGTGGGACTTGGTCTATTAGTCCATCTATACTGACCTCCATCAGGTTGCAAATTAAAAATAATTTTTTTCTGCATCTAGCTCTGAAAAAATATTTGGGCTTCTAGCAGTGTGTGGGACTTGGTCTATTAGTCCATCTATACTGACCTCCATCAGGTTGCAAATTAAAAATAATTTTTTTCTGCATCTAGCTCTGAAAAAATATTTGGGCTTCTAGCAGTGTGTGGGACTTGGTCTATTAGTCCATCTATACTGACCTCCATCAGGTTGCAAATTGAATAAAAAAAATTTCTGCATCTAGCTCTGAAAAAATATTTGGGCTTCTAGCGGTGTGTGGGACTTGGTCTATTAGTCCATCTATACTGACCTCCATCAGGTTGCAAATTAAAAATAATTTTTTTCTGCATCTAGCTCTGAAAAAATATTTGGGCTTCTAGCAGTGTGTGGGACTTGGTCTATTAGTCCATCTATACTGACCTCCATCAGGTTGCAAATTAAAAATAATTTTTTTCTTCATTTAGCTCTGAAAAAATATTTGGGCTTCTAGCAGTGTGTGGGACTTGTTCTATTAGTCCTTCTATACTGACCTCCAGCAGGTTGCAAATTGAATATAATTTTTTTCTGCATCTAGCTCTGAAAAAATATTTGGGCTTCTAGCGGTGTGTGGGACTTGGTCTATTAGTCCATCTATACTGACCTCCATCAGGTTGCAAATTAAAAATAATTTTTTTCTGCATCTAGCTCTGAAAAAATATTTGGGCTTCTAGCGGTGTGTGGGACTTGGTCTATTAGTCCATCTATACTGACCTCCATCAGGTTGCAAATTAAAAATAATTTTTTTCTGCATCTAGCTCTGAAAAAATATTTGGGCTTCTAGCAGTGTGTGGGACTTGGTCTATTAGTCCATCTATACTGACCTCCATCAGGTTGCAAATTGAATAAAAAAATTTTCTGCATCTAGCTCTGAAAAAATATTTGGGCTTCTAGCGGTGTGTGGGACTTGGTCTATTAGTCCATCTATACTGACCTCCATCAGGTTGCAAATTAAAAATAATTTTTTTCTGCATCTAACCCAGCCAATAGTTTTGGCCTAATACCACAGTTTGGCCACTCAGCTCTGCTCGGTTACCATCCATTGTTTTTTTGTGCAAACAACTCCAGAGTTGTGAATTAGTTAACCACCAAAATGAGTGGAAAAAGGCCTGCTGCTGGTGGAAAGGGGAATAGGCATGTTGGGAAGGGGCAAAAATGTTGTGTCCGTGGGGTAGGTGCAGAAGAAAGACCATCTTCCAGCCAAACTAAAATGTCTACTTCTTTTAGCGGACAATGTGATAAGATCCCTTTCTTACGGCCACGCCAATCGCTACAAATTCCAGATGAGGCACAAAAACAGCAGGTGCTTCAACGGATATCAAGTGCCCCTTTAAGTGGGCTCTCCTCCACATCAACTTCAACATCACAAATACTCCAGTCCTCAAAGGTGTCACCCAAATCGCACTTGCTTCCTCACAGCTCCCAAATCTCCAGCTGCCCGTCTGAGTATGAGGTAAAACAGATGGTTGAGTCTGCAGAGCTGTTTACTCATACTATAGCCTGGGAATCAGAGGTCGACTCCAGCGCTTCTGTGAATCCAGACGAGGAAATGATCTGCACTGATGCCCAGAATCTTTATGAGTCGGATCCAGGACCAGACGCAGAAGGTTCTGACCATAATGTAGACCCTCATTCCCAAACTGTAACTCCTGTTGGTGGAGACAATGAGGAAGACGATGATAAGACTCAAATACCTGATTGGAGCGACAACTTTAGTTTTTTGTCAGGGCAGGAACAGGTTGGCTCTGAGGACGACGGGTGTGATAACGCACAGGGTGATGATGATGAGGTCGGAGATCCCACTTACTGTCAACCCACAGTCAGCCAAGAGATGAGGTCAGCAGAGGAGGTGGAGGAAGATGCTAGTGACGACGAGGTCAGGTTGCGCCTTCCTGGACAGAGACGTAGTACTGGAAGCACGTCAACAACTGCATCCTCAAACACAACTCTGCCTCTCACCACAAGTCGTGGTGGCTCTTCAGGTCGCATGGGTGCTAAGCCTTGCATAGCCTGGGCATTTTTTCAGATCGATAAAGATGACCCAACTCGTGTTATCTGTAACATTTGTCAGCAAAAGCTAAGTAGAGGCCAAAAAATACATAGTTTGAGTACTTCATGCATGAACCGGCACATGGACATGAAGCATAAGTTGCAGTGGGAAGCTCAGTGTGCTACAATGCGGTCTAGCCGGCCGGGCCAACCACCGTCTGCCATATCTTGTGCATCCGCGGCCTCTTCATCCTCTGTGACTGGGGGGACAGCAGTCACACCTGTTTTGGGGCGCAGACCTGCCACCTCTTTACCCGCAACAGCCAGCGTGATTGGCAGGTCATCATTTTCTTTGGAGGTGGTAACACCAGCTGGTCTTGAGCGCTGTCCGACATCGATAGCACCACCTTTGGATCAAGGCAACCTAACATGTCCGCCTGCATCTTCCTCACAGACCAGCAGTTTGCCGGGGACACCCTTATCAACCCCGTCTAAGCACAATAGCCAGCCCTCGGTCCCTCAGATGTGGACAAGTAAAAGACCATTTCCTCCTAGCCATGAGAAAGCTAAGAGGTTGAATTTCACCATCTGCAAGCTCTTGGCTACAGAAATGCTGCCTTTCCGCCTGGTGGACACAGAGGATTTTCGAGACCTTATGTCCGTCGCAGTGCCCCAGTACCAGATGCCCAGTCGGCACTACTTCTCAAAGAAAGGTGTGCCTGCGCTCCACCAGCATGTCGCACACAACATCACCGCTTCTTTGAGAAACTCTGTGTGTGACAGGGTGCATTTCACCACAGACACTTGGACGAGTAGGCATGGACAGGGGCGTTACATGTCGCTGACTGGGCACTGGGTAACTATGGTGACAGCAGGACAAGGGGCTGCTGTCCAAGTCTTGCCGTCCCCACGAGTTGTGCGTCAATCCTCTTTATGTCAAAGTTCCTCCACTGCTTCTGCCTCCTCAACCTCCTCTCGGTCTTCCACCTGCACCCAAAGCCTGTCTGGTCATGCCACAAGCTTTCTTACTGCGCAGAAGGGATCCTGCACACCTCCTTACTATGCTGGCAGTAGGGCTCAACGTCATCAGGCGGTTTTTACATTGAAATGTCTGGGAAATGTGAGTCACACAGCTGAGGAGTTGTGGTCAGCTCTGGAGAACCAATTTCATGAATGGTTGTCTCCACTGGACCTGAAACCAGGGAAGGCCGTGTGCGACAATGCTGCAAACCTGGGTGCGGCCCTTCGCCGGGGCAATGTCACACACGTGCCTTGTATGGCTCACGTGTTGAACCTGGTTGTCCAGCAATTTTTAGCCCACTATCCCAGACTAGATGGCCTTCTGCAGAGGGCACGGTCGCTGTGTGCTCACTTCCGCCGTTCGCATCCCGCAGCTCAGCGACTTACATCTCTACAGAAGTCGTTGGGCCTGCCACTTCACCGGCTAAAATGCGATGTGCCTACCCGGTGGAATTCAACTCTGCACATGTTGCAGCGACTGTGGCAGCACCGACAAGCCCTGGTGCAATACGTTCTCACGTATAGCCTGGGCCAACGAGATTCAGAGGTGGGGCAAATCACGCTGGAGGAGTGGTCTCAGATCAGGGACCTATGCACCCTTCTGCACAGTTTTGAAATGGCGACGAAGATGTTTAGTGCTGACGATGCCATTATCAGCATGACTATTCCGGTGATTTACATGCTGGAGCACATGTTAAACAGAATTCGGAGTCAGGTGGTGGCACAAGAGGAGGTGGAGGAAGTAGAGGAGGAGGAGTTGTATGCGGAAGGGCTAACATCTGCAAGGTCCAGACGGTCGGCAGCACCAGGGCGGCAGGCATGTGAGGGTGGGGGAGATGATTTTACCAGGGCGCATGGTAGCAGCCAAACTAGTGAGGAAGGTGCAGGAGCCCAGGAAGAAGTGGAGGACGAACTGATGGAAGACTCATCAGATGAGGGAGACCTTGATCACATTTCTGTTGTGCGAGGTTGGGGGGAGAGGACAGAGGAAGGAAGCATGATTGTTACCTCGCCACCAACACAACAGGGACTTGGTGCTCCTGGATGCGCAACACACATGAGTGCCTTCTTGCTGCACTACCTGCAACATGACCCTCGAATTGTGAGAATTAGAAATAATCCTGACTACTGGGTTGCCACACTGTTAGATCCCCGGTACAAAAGTAAATTTGCAGAAATTATTCCTGCCATAGAAAGGGATGCACGCATGCAGGAGTATCAGCAGAGACTGTTGCAGAATCTTACATGTGCTTTTCCACAAAATACCAGTGGTGCACGTAGTGAATCTCACAGTTCCAACTTGCCAACCGTGGGACCGTCAAGTGTTCAGCACTCAAACCGTAACAGAACCACAGTATCTGCTGGTAACATCAATTTTGCGGAATCATTTCACCACTTTTTTAGCCCATCCTTTGCAAGGCCACAGGAGACAAGAAGTCTGACACATAGTCAACGCCTAGAGACGATGGTACAGGAGTATCTCCAAGTAAACATTGAAGCCACGACTGTGTCACTGGACCCTTGCTCTTTTTGGGCTTCCAATCTGGATAAATGGCCGGAGCTAGCCACTTACGCCTTGGAGATCTTGTCATGCCCCGCAGCCAGCGTTCTGTCTGAACGTGTGTTCAGCGCTGCTGGTGGTGTGCTGACAGATAAGCGCACGCGGCTCTCCACTGATAATGTAGACAGACTCACGTTCATAAAGATGAACAAATCATGGATCCGAAACGACTTTTCTACCCCTGTGTCATCCTGGGGAGAGTAAAAGCTTGATGATTGGTTAAAATCACCCTACCAACCGTTTTAAGCTTTCAAATTACTAATCATGTTTATCTGTATCTTGACTGGAAAATAATTTGGGCTTTGTAGCAGTGTGCAGCACTGATCCTATTAGGCCATCTATAATAAGTTTCACCAGATTTAAAATTAAAAATAATTTTTAGCTGCATCTAGCCCGGAAAATAATTTTGGGGCTCCGAGATGCGCAAGACACATAAGTGCCTTCTTGCTGCACTACCTGCAGCATGACCCTCATATTGTCAGAATTCGAAGTAATCATGACTACTGGGTTGCCACACTCTTAGATCCCCCAAACTTTTCGATCAACCTTTTCATTTTAATAAAGACCAAAAAAATGGTCATTTTTGAAATTATAAGCATTAGCAGGTTGTTAGAAACTGAAATCAAACAGTTTTCAACTCAAAACTTTATTCTAGGTGATGTTACATTTTCACATAGGACCCCTTGTTCGAAAGGAGCTTCTGAACTCTCTCGTCCATTGAATTTGTCAGGTTTTGGATGGTTTCTGCTTCAATTGTTTTGCATGAGGACAGAATACCCTCCCAGAGCTGTTGCTTAGATGTGAACTGCCTCCCGCCATCATAGACACTCCTTTTAATGATGCTCCAAAGGTTCTGAATGGGGTAGAGGTCAGGGGAGCATGGGGGTCACACCATAAGTTTGTCCCCTTTTATGCCCATATCAGCCAGAGATGCAGATGTTTTATGTGCAGCATGAGATGGTGCATTATCATGCAGAAAAATGATCTTGCTGTGAAATACACGGTTCTTCTTCTTGAACCATGGCAGGAAGTGCTGTTTGAGAAAATCCACATACATTATGGAGTTCATCTTTAGCGCCTTCAGGGATCCTAAAGGGGCCGACAATCTCTCTCCCCATGATTCCAGCCCAAATAATTACTCCACCTCCTCCTTGTTGGCGCTGTAGCCGTGTTTGCGTGGGGTGTCCATCAACCAGCCATCCTCCACTCCATTCATCTGGACCATCGAGCGCTGCACGGCACTCATCCGTGAACAAAACAGTTTTGAAATCAGTCTTCATGTAATGTTTGGCCCACTGGAGCCGTTTCTGCTTGTGTGAAGTGGATAGAGGAGGTCGACAGGATGGCGTATGCACAGCTGCAAACCTCTGAAGGACCCTGCATCTTGTTGTTCGGGGGACGTTGGAGGCACAAGCAGCTTCAAAAACTTGTCTGCTGCTATGACAAGGCTTTTTTGCCGCTGCTCTTTCAACCTGACGTAATTGCCTGTAGGAAAGAGTCCTCAATTTGCCCTTATCAGCACGCACACGTGTGTACTGTGAATCAGCTACATACTTCTTGATTGCCAAGACACTTCATCCTGATCATCGCACAATGTTGATTGTAGTCATGCCTTGACCTAAACACTCCACAATTTGTTGCTTCTCAGCAGCCGACACATCCTTTTTCTTTCCCATTTTAGCAGAAAATGTAGGCTGCTTAATAATGTGAGAGAGCCTTCTTAAGTAGTCTTGCCTTTCATTGGACACACCTGCCAAACTAATTAGCACAGGTGTCTGCAATTGCTTACAGTGATATAAAGAGCCCTGACACACATCACCATCAATGAGTTTAACTGACAAACAAACAAATTCTTCCCTTATCACTCCTAAACACTTTTTGCATAATAATTTGGAACGCGGTGTACATGTGCTTTTCCACAAAACACCAGTGGTTCACGTAGTGAATCTTACAGTTCTAACTTGCCAACCGTGGTCTGTATGGAATTGTTCAATAAAGGGCCCAAAATTAAGATAACATAGATGGGAGAGGTCTCTATGAATAGGAATTCCTAAGTATTTGATACCCTGTGAGGGCCAGGCAAAGGGAAAGTTGGACTGGATGGAATCCTATATGGATTTAGGGAGGGAGACATCGAGGGCCTCAGACTTCGCTGCATTGATTTTAAAATTTTACCATGTAACAAAGTGATCTATTTCAGCCATAACAGCAGGGATGGATATATGTGATTGAGTGATATATACTAGGACATCATCAGCAAATAGAGAGCACTTGTACTCGGTGCCTCCCACCTCAATCCACCTAATATTGGGGTTATGGCGAATTGATGAGAGCAGGTGCTCCGTCACTAGGATGTATAAGAGAGGGGACAGAGGACATCCCTGCCTTGTCCCATTGGTGATTGTGAAAGGTGATGAAAATGTTCTGACGCACCCCCTGGGCCTTGGGACACCCGGAGCCGGACCCTTTTTGGTGGATGCTGGTGGTTGTAGTCTTCGTGGCGGCGATCCGGTTCCGTGGCTCAGGGCGGTCAAACCAGTGGCGGAACTATTTATGTGGTTTTGATGTTTAAATGTCCGACTACGCCACCCGTGGATTGCGGTCAGAGTGAACCGCCGCTACAGGGCAGACCGCTAAGGCTGGTGTTGTGGGTGCAGCAGAGCGTAGCATAACTCCCCACGGGAGGAGTATAGCCTCAGGGCAGTGTATGCGGAGGATGGGGGTGATGGTGCAGGGCAGCAGCAGTAACGACACGGAGTCAGTGATGCAGTTCAGGGCCTTTACTCACAGTTCTTATTATCCAGACCACGTCTGCAGGTAACGGCTGCCCACGTCGTACTGTGCTCACCAGGTGAGGGGCTCAGACAACTCCCAGATAACTTTGGAGCGCTTCACAGGACCCCCTTTGTGTGTCCTTTGTCTGGCCTTTCTTACCAACACTTCTGTCCGGCTGCCTCGGGCCTCCTCTTGGTAAACTTGGCGCCAGTTTCCCTGACCCTATGTGGTGCCTTCCTAGCGGGTGGAGCAAGGGGCTGCGCCACATAAAATGTCAGAGCCTCCGGTTTCTAGCTGAGGGTCGTTTCCTGCCTCCACTAGTTCGGGGACCGGTCTCCCCCTTTGGCCTGACCCCTCCACGCAGGTGGATTCGGGCGTGCGGTGGCGACTCGCCCGTCCGCACCCCTGGGATCCCTTCATTCCTCGTTCCTGGAGCCTTCTCCGCTCCTCTTCCTTCCTTCTCCCTCTTGCAGGCCTGGGCCTCTGTTACTAGGCCCGCCTCCGGAGCAGAGCTCATGCAGAGCCCCTGCTCCCTGCCACTTCTGCTCAGACTTCTCTGCACTGAACTAAGATGGTGCCCACCTTTTATACTCCCTTCTCAATGCACCCAGGAACTGCTTCCTCCCTGCTCCTGCACTGCAGGGTTCCCCTTCCTCAGTATTCCCTCCCCCCACTCCAGCCAGGGACAGGGACTGTCGTGCCCATCTCAGGGGCATATTGGTCGCCCTGCCCCACGGCAATGTGGTGTAATGCATGCAGGTGTCGGGTCCTGATCCACACTCCATCCTTATCTGAGAGTGAGATATCACACCTCTGGGTGAGGTGCAATACGTCTGTAGCAACCGAGCCCTCGGTGCTACAGTTCCATTTATCTTCAGCCTAGGTGACGTATTGTGATACAGGGCCGTGATTTTGGCTATAAAAGGGTCCCCTAGACCCCTACCCCAAGCTTTTTAAGAGAATCATATATGGCGTGCCAGGAGACTCTATGGAATGCTTTCTCAGCATCCAACGAGAGTATCTACTTACAAATTTTTAACTGCATCTAGCCCAGGAAATACTTTGTGCCTAGTAGCAGTGTCTGCTAGTCAGCGGATTATCCCGGCTGTTAAGCAAGCTACACCACCTGTAGCTTGGACACTTAATTTTTTCAAAGGAAATGCTTCGGGACCACGGGATACTTAGTGAAGAGCATCAGGAGGCACCCCAAGGCATAGGGGCTGGGACTGGCACTAGGATGCCTTGCGGTGGACAGCCGAGCTCGATCCTTATAAAAGCTTTTTAACTGCAGCAGCTTTAGTGGACGCTACTGGAGCTGGAATTACGCGGCTGCTGGCATGAGACTTGCCCTCCAATAGATCCTTGTAAATGGATTTAAAGTGTATTCATTCAAATTAGAGGGACAATTTAAATTAAAAAGCTTAGAGCTGCCTCCACCACAGGGGGGCTCGCTCGACCCACCAGCGGACAGGCACCAGTATTGGGAGAGGGGGGCTGGCCGTCAGGGTTCACCGCGGCTCTGGCACAAACCCGGCGACACGGAGGTGGCACGGGCAGGAGCGGACTGGCCGTCTCGGCTTCTCACTTTTTGGATTTTAGAAGGGCATGACATGCCTATATCTGTGTCTCCCCCTCCTTTTACTCCTCCACCTCTTTTCTTTTCGCATGACTATATGTACTTGTCACTTTTCCATGTGTTAGTTGTGTCTTCTGAGCAGTTTGTCAGCTTTTGGACACCTTTGAAGGTGTTTTCTATGTGTTTCTATGTGTTTTTGTTTGCCTGCCATTGGTTTTAACGGTGTTCGAAGGTGTTCGACGAACAGTTCGACGAACAGTTCGGCGAACACACGGGTGTTCGACGAACCGAACCGAACTCGAACACTACGGGGGTGGCTCAACACTACTAAGCAACAGATCTGGGAGGGTATTCTGTCCTCATGCAAAACAATTGAAGCAGAAACCATCCAAAACCTGACAAATTCAATGGACGAGAGAGTTCAGAAGCTCCTTTCGAACAAGGGGTCCTATGTGAAAATGTAACATCACCTAGAATAAAGTTTTGAGTTGAAAACTGTTTGATTTCAGTTTCTAACAACCTGCTAATGCTTATAATTTCAAAAATGACCATTTTTTTGGTCTTTATTAAAATGAAAAGGTTGATCGAAAAGTTTGGGGGATCTAAGAGTGTGGCAACCCAGTAGTCATGATTACTTCGAATTCTGACAATATGAGGGTCATGCTGCAGGTAGTGCAGCAAGAAGGCACTTATGTGCCTTGCGCATCTCGGAGCCCCAAAATTATTTTCCGGGCTAGATGCAGCTAAAAATGATTTTTAATTTTAAATCTGGTGAAGCTTTAGTATAGATGGCCTAATAGGATCAGTGCTGCACACTGCTACAAAGCCCAAATTATTTTCCAGTCAAGATACAGATAAACATGATTAGTAATTTGAAAGCTTAAAACGGTTGGTAGGGTGATTTTAACCAATCATCAAGCTTTTACTCTCCCCAGGATGACACAGGGGTAGAAAAGTCGTTTCGGATCCATGATTTGTTCATCTTTATGAACGTGAGTCTGTCTACATTATCAGTGGAGAGCCGCGTGCGCTTATCTGTCAGCACACCACCAGCAGCGCTGAACACACGTTCAGACAGAACGCTGGCTGCGGGGCATGACAAGATCTCCAAGGCGTAAGTGGCTAGCTCCGGCCATTTATCCAGATTGGAAGCCCAAAAAGAGCAAGGGTCCAGTGACACAGTCGTGGCTTCAATGTTTACTTGAAGATACTCCTGTACCATCGTCTCTAGGCGTTGACTATGTGTCAGACTTCTTGTCTCCTGTGGCCTTGCAAAGGATGGGCTAAAAAAGTGGTGAAATAATTCCGCAAAATTGATGTTACCAGCAGATACTGTGGTTCTGTTACGGTTTGAGTGCTGAACACTTGACGGTCCCACGGTTGGCAAGTTGGAACTGTGAAATTCACTACGTGCACCACTGGTATTTTGTGGAAAAGCACATGTAAGATTCTGCAACAGTCTCTGCTGATACTCCTGCATGCGTGCATCCCTTTCTATGGCAGGAATAATTTCTGCAAATTTACTTTTGTACCGGGGATCTAACAGTGTGGCAACCCAGTAGTCAGGATTATTTCTAATTCTCACAATTCGAGGGTCATGTTGCAGGTAGTGCAGCAAGAAGGCACTCATGTGTGTTGCGCATCCAGGAGCACCAAGTCCCTGTTGTGTTGGTGGCGAGGTAACAATCATGCTTCCTTCCTCTGTCCTCTCCCCCCAACCTCGCACAACAGAAATGTGATCAAGGTCTCCCTCATCTGATGAGTCTTCCATCAGTTCGTCCTCCACTTCTTCCTGGGCTCCTGCACCTTCCTCACTAGTTTGGCTGCTACCATGCGCCCTGGTAAAACCATCTCCCCCACCCTCAAATGCCTGCCGCCTTGGTGCTGCCGACCGTCTGGACCTTGCAGATGTTAGCCCTTCCGCATACAACTCCTCCTCCTCTACTTCCTCCACCTCCTCTTGTGCCACCACCTGACTCCGAATTCTGTTTAACATGTGCTCCAGCATGTAAATCACCGGAATAGTCATGCTGATAATGGCATCGTCAGCACTAAACATCTTCGTCGCCATTTCAAAACTGTGCAGAAGGGTGCATAGGTCCCTGATCTGAGACCACTCCTCCAGCGTGATTTGCCCCACCTCTGAATCTCGTTGGCCCAGGCTATACGTGAGAACGTATTGCACCAGGGCTTGTCGGTGCTGCCACAGTCGCTGCAACATGTGCAGAGTTGAATTCCACCGGGTAGGCACATCGCATTTTAGCCGGTGAAGTGGCAGGCCCAACGACTTCTGTAGAGATGTAAGTCGCTGAGCTGCGGGATGCGAACGGCGGAAGTGAGCACACAGCGACCGTGCCCTCTGCAGAAGGCCATCTAGTCTGGGATAGTGGGCTAAAAATTGCTGGACAACCAGGTTCAACACGTGAGCCATACAAGGCACGTGTGTGACATTGCCCCGGCGAAGGGCCGCACCCAGGTTTTCAGCATTGTCGCACACGGCCTTCCCTGGTTTCAGGTCCAGTGGAGACAACCATTCATGAAATTGGTTCTCCAGAGCTGACCACAACTCCTCAGCTGTGTGACTCACATTTCCCAGACATTTCAATGTAAAAACCGCCTGATGACGTTGAGCCCTACTGCCAGCATAGTAAGGAGGTGTGCAGGATCCCTTCTGCGCAGTTAGAAAGCTTGTGGCATGACCAGACAGGCTTTGGGTGCAGGTGGAAGACCGAGAGGAGGTTGAGGAGGCAGAAGCAGTGGAGGAACTTTGACATAAAGAGGATTGACGCACAACTCGTGGGGACGGCAAGACTTGGACAGCAGCCCCTTGTCCTGCTGTCACCATAGTTACCCAGTGCCCAGTCAGCGACATGTAACGCCCCTGTCCATGCCTACTCGTCCAAGTGTCTGTGGTGAAATGCACCCTGTCACACACAGAGTTTCTCAAAGAAGCGGTGATGTTGTGTGCGACATGCTGGTGGAGCGCAGGCACACCTTTCTTTGAGAAGTAGTGCCGACTGGGCATCTGGTACTGGGGCACTGCGACGGACATAAGGTCTCGAAAATCCTCTGTGTCCACCAGGCGGAAAGGCAGCATTTCTGTAGCCAAGAGCTTGCAGATGGTGAAATTCAACCTCTTAGCTTTCTCATGGCTAGGAGGAAATGGTCTTTTACTTGTCCACATCTGAGGGACCGAGGGCTGGCTATTGT
Source organism: Phyllobates terribilis (assembly GCF_046119375.1). Classification (NCBI taxonomy): domain Eukaryota; kingdom Metazoa; phylum Chordata; class Amphibia; order Anura; family Dendrobatidae; genus Phyllobates; species Phyllobates terribilis. Next base: position 52,861,453 of record NW_027362768.1, on the reverse strand, counting down.
GCTTAGACGGGGTAGATAAGGGTGTCCCCGGCAAACTGCCGGTCTGTGAGGAAGATGCAGGCGGACATGTTAGGTTGCCTTGATCCAAAGGTGGTGCTATCGATGTCGGACAGCGCTCAACACCAGCTGGTGTTACCACCTCCAAAGAAAATGATGACCTGCCAATCACGCTGGCTGTTGCGGGTAAAGAGGTGGCAGGTCTGCGCCCCAAAACAGGTGTGACTGCTGTCCCCCCAGTCACAGAGGATGAAGAGGCCGCGGATGCACAAGATATGGCAGACGGTGATTGGCCCGGCCGGCTAGGCCGCATTGTAGCACACTGAGCTTCCCACTGCAAACTTATGCTTCATGTCCATGTGCCGGTTCATGCATGAAGTACTCAAACTATGTATTTTTTGGCCTCTACTTAGCTTTTGCTGACAAATGTTACAGATAACACGAGTTGGGTCATCTTTATCGATCTGAAAAAATGCCCAGGCTATGCAAGGCTTAGCACCCATGCGACCTGAAGAGCCACCACGACTTGTGGTGAGAGGCAGAGTTGTGTTTGAGGATGCAGTTGTTGACGTGCTTCCAGTACTACGTCTCTGTCCAGGAAGGCGCAACCTGACCTCGTCGTCACTAGCATCTTCCTCCACCTCCTCTGCTGACCTCATCTCTTGGCTGACTGTGGGTTGACAGTAAGTGGGATCTCCGACCTCATCATCATCACCCTGTGCGTTATCACACCCGTCGTCCTCAGAGCCAACCTGTTCCTGCCCTGACAAAAAACTAAAATTGTCGCTCCAATCAGGTATTTGAGTCTTATCATCGTCTTCCTCATTGTCTCCACCAACAGGAGTTACAGTTTGGGAATGAGGGTCTACATTATGGTCAGAACCTTCTGCGTCTGGTCCTGGATCCGACTCATAAAGATTCTGGGCATCAGTGCAGATCATTTCCTCGTCTGGATTCACAGAAGCGCTGGAGTCGACCTCTGATTCCCAGGCTATAGTATGAGTAAACAGCTCTGCAGACTCAACCATCTGTTCTACCTCATACTCAGACGGGCAGCTGGAGATTTGGGAGCTGTGAGGAAGCAAGTGCGATTTGGGTGACACCTTTGAGGACTGGAGTATTTGTGATGTTGAAGTTGATGTGGAGGAGAGCCCACTTAAAGGAGCACTTGATATCCGTTGAAGCACCTGCTGTTTTTGTGCCTCATCTGGAATTTGTAGCGATTGGCGTGGCCGTAAGAAAGGGATCTTATCACATTGTCCGCTAAAAGAAGTAGACATTTTAGTTTGGCTGGAAGATGGTCTTTCTTCTGCAGATGTTACTGTTGCTTTAACACCTACCCCACGGACACAACCTTTTTTCCCCTTCCCAACACGCCTATTCCCCTTTCCACCAGCAGCAGGCCTTTTTCCACTCATTTTGGTGGTTAACTAATTCACAACTCTGGAATTGTTTGCACAAAAAAACAATGGATGGTAACCGAGCAGAGCTGAGTGGCCAAACTGTGGTATTAGGCCAAAACTATTGGCTGGGTTAGATGCAGAAAAAAATTATTTTGAATTTGCAACCTGATGGAGGTCAGTATAGATGGACTAATACAAATAGTCCCACACACTGCTAGAAGCCCAAATATTTTTTCAGAGGTACTGTAGATGCAGATAAAAATTATTTTTAATTTGCAACCTGATGGAGGTCAGTATAGATGGACTAATAGACCAAGTCCCACACACTGCTAGAAGCCCAAATATTTTTTCAGAGCTAGATGCAGAAAAAAATTATTTTTAATTTGCAACCTGATGGAGGTCAGTATAGATGGACTAATAGACCAAGTCCCACACACCGCTAGAAGCCCAACCATTTTTTCAGAGCTAGATGCAGAAAAAAATTATATTCAATTTGCAACCTGCTGGAGGTCAGTATAGAAGGACTAATAGAACAAGTCCCACACACTGCTAGAAGCCCAAATATTTTTTCAGAGCTAAATGAAGAAAAAAATTATTTTTAATTTGCAACCTGATGGAGGTCAGTATAGATGGACTAATAGACCAAGTCCCACACACTGCTAGAAGCCCAAATATTTTTTCAGAGCTAGATGCAGAAAAAAATTATTTTTAATTTGCAACCTGATGGAGGTCAGTATAGATGGACTAATAGACCAAGTCCCACACACTGCTAGAAGCCCAAATATTTTTTCAGAGCTAGATGCAGAAAAAAATTATTTTTAATTTGCAACCTGATGGAGGTCAGTATAGATGGACTAATAGACCAAGTCCCACACACTGCTAGAAGCCTAAATATTTTTTCAGAGCTAGATGCAGAAAAAAATTATTTTTAATTTGCAACCTGAAAAGGACTCCAATTACAATTAGTCTTTACTCCCACAACCTATCTATTTAAGAGCACAGACCTCCCTGATAAAAGTCATAGGAAATGCTGTAACCTAGTCCTTAAAAGGACTGCAATCACAACTATTCCCTACTCCCAAGCTATCTGTATATTTGTGCGAAAATTGGCTTGAAATTAACAAGGTATAGCGCACACAGCAACAGCGGTGCCGTCTAACACGCAGCTGCAGCAGTGAGAAAATGGTGGCGACGGGGAAAATGGCTTGGTCTTATAGGGCAAGGACATGTGACATACACTGCCAATGACACATGCCCTTGCTTGTGTGAAAAAAAGCACTTCGCTCCGTGTGTGCGCTGCTGATAGGCTGACAGATTGCACCTCCCCACTGCAAATGCGGGAAAGAGAAAAAAAAATGGAGATCTTCATTGTTCCTGCAGAGATCCATCCCCTGCCCCTCCCCCCACCCCGCTGTACACTCAAACTGCGTATTAACATTAATATTCATCATTACTGAGAAAAAATCCAGTTATGATTTTGGTGCACGAACAGTTATCGAACATAACCTTGAACAGCCGAATTTTTCTCAAATTGTTCGTGTTCGCCGACCGGCTCGAACACCGCCCAAAACAGCTCGAATTTGAGATTGGCGAACAGTTCGAGTAGAACAACGCTCATCTCTACTCCTAAAGGTAGTCATTTTGACTACCTGCTATATTTTGCTGTCCTTTTGTCACTAAAAGTTGCTGTAAAGTTTTGTGCATAATTTTTTCACTGTATCTTATTTACCCTGATGTTCATATAGATGTAGTTCAATTCAGATGTCAACTTTTCACATTTTCATTGTGTTACCTGGTTGTATTACTGTGTAATGCTGATCTTAATAGAGCTTTTTTGTAAAACTGTAGGCTCTTATCTCATGCTAAGGAAGGGAGGTGATTTTCTCTGGTCCTAGCAGTAGACAGTAAGTCTGGATAGTAAATTACTTTCATTTCACTTGCAGAGACAAAGACAACAGATGCAGACATAAGAGCTCTGAAAACTCCTACAGGTATATATAACATTTTATTGGCATATTATTCGATTATTTTGTACTGTATAGTGTGAAACAGCAATTTTTTGGGGGAAAAACTATATTTGCATACAGCTTGATGTTATTAGTTATAGTTTACAGCTAGAAAGAATATTTTTTTATCTGCAAATGGGCAATATGCATGACTATAGCAATAATGCAAAGTAATGGTTTATGAGGCGAAAACGATAAAAATTACGTGTTTTTTTCATTTTTCTTTTGTTTATGATCAACCATGTTCACATACAGTATAATTCTGTGAAAAAAAATGTATAAATAAACTAAAACATCAATACTTTTATAGGTCCAGTCAAAAATGACTGAACATTATATTTGTATAGTGGTAGCAAACAGAACAGCAGGGATATGTTACTGGTGATTATCATTGTATGATGTGTTATATGAATATATACTGTATATATGTCCAGTGTTGCTATTTTCTGTTGTAGTTTTACAATGATCCTAGCAATAAAAGTTGTAAAGGACCCCCTGCATCTACCTCAATGAATTGTTAGGAAAGACTTTAGCTGTCTGTCAACTGATTCAACCAACCTACGTTTGAAGGTGGCAGAACATGTATTATTTCTTATAGTTTTCATTTCATTTCTATTTTTCAGCAGTGAACCAGTGAACTCTCAAGTGGAATTTCTCCAATTTACTATTATGGCTAGAAGACGTGCGGTAAATAGTGTTGAGCATTCCGATACTGAAATATAGGGTATCGGCCGATATTCGCGGTATCGGAATTCCGATACTTAATTCCGATACTTTTACAATATCGAATACCGGAATCGGAAGTTCCCATAATGCCTGCGCTCTGCAGTGTCTCTGAAGGATGACAAGCTGGATGGCAGCGCTCAGCTGAGATCCAGCCTGTCATCAGAATGCCATCCCAGCGTGGGAGAATTCTCCTGATCGTTTAAAAGCCGGCGGGCGGTAAAAAGCCGCCGGCTTTTAAACAATCACACAGCCCCATACTGCTTCCCGGCAGCCTACCACCCCGATCCTCCGCTCCCCTCGCCACCTCCCATCCCGATCGTAAGTTAGGACCGGGCGGGGAGCGCAGCACCAAGGAGCGGGGAGCAAAGGACCCGGACGGGGAAGCCGGCAGTGAAAAGACTTCACCGCCGGCTTTCCCGTTCTGTGCTGCGCTCTCCCGCCGGTTATTTCAAATGAACAGCTGAGGTATCAGGTGATGTTGATCAGCTGTTCATTTGAAGTCGCCGCGGTGCCCTCAGAGGGTTCATGTGAGTTCATGCTTGACTGCATTGCATGAACTCACATGAACTTTCCCACGGCCGCACAGGTCAGCCTCACCTCCCAGACGATCAGCCCGTCATGATTGGTGTGTGCGGGTGTCTGTGCGATGTGTGCGGGTGTGCGCGGTGTCTGTGCGATGTGTGCGGGTGTGCGCGGTGTGTGTGCGGTGTCTGTGCGATGTCTGCGGGTGTGTGCGGGGTGTCTGTGCGATGTCTGCGGGTGTGCGCGGTGTCTGTGCGATGTCTGCGGGTGTGTGCGGTGTCTGTGCGATGTCTGCGGGTGTGTGCGTGCAGGCAGACATAGGCCGATGTGACACTACTACTCCCATCGGCCTATGTCTGTCCCCCGTCCACTCGTGCCAGCAGGATCAGCTCGATGGGAGCAGTAGTTCCCATCAGCCTGATCCTGCTATTTAAATTGCCCTACTGTGTCCCCAATACATTTTAAATACATGTCATTGGTGGCCAGTGGTTACCTACAATAAATTAGTTTATACATTACCTGTCCCCGCCGATCGCCACCTAAAATAAAGTAAAAAATAAAAAACTACACCTATACTCACCTAGACACCTAATTCCCGGAAGCCATCGATCTCCTGTAATAAAATATAAAATAATAAACCACAACCTTATCCTTACCCCTCCGTAGTAGTCCACGAGTGTCCCACGATGATCTCCAGTTTAGAGCAGCCACATAGAATGTGACCGCTCTGAACCGCTGCCGCCGCTAGAATGACGGGGCCGTAAAGCAGCCGCGTCATTGCATAAGCGGGTTCGCCGGAGTTCAGGCAGTGCTGCTCCGGTTAGCTCCTTTACGGCCCTGCTGTATCGTGAGAAATTCCCACGGTACAGCAGTGCCGTAAAGGAGGTCTCCGGAGCTGCGCTGCCTGAATGCACTCCGGTGACCTCAGTCAGTGGCTCCCGCTGCCGGGAGCGGACGTGTTCCCGGCAGTGTGAGCTTACAGCAGCCATGCACAGCTGTCACCATCTCCAGATGTGACAGCTGTGCATGGGAGATCAGCGCAGGAACGTGGACAGGTAACTATTTTTTTTTAGTAAACTAAGAATTAAATAAAATTGTGTGTTTTATTTCAAATAAATTATTTTTTTCTGGGTGTAGTGTGTTTTTTCTTTTTAACACTTTGTAGGTTAGTAATGGGGGTGTCTTATAGACGCCCATCATTACTAACCTGGGCTTCATGGCAGCTGGCGCTGACATGAACCCCAACCCTATTACCCCCTGCCACCGCACCAGGGCAGCGTGGAAGAGCGAGGCTAAGTGCCAGAGTTGGCGCATCCTATGGATGCGCCATTTCTGGGGCGGCTGACGGCTGGTGTTTCTAGCCTGGGAGGGGGCCAATATTCATGGCACCCTTCCTGGGCTACTAATGTCAGCCCCCAGCTGTCTGCCTAGCCTTTGCTAGCTATTAAATTAGGGGGGACCCCACGTCATTTTTTTGAGGGGGTCCCCCATTTTAATAGCTAGTAAAGGCTAGGTATTCAGCTGGGGGCTCATATTAGTAGACTGGGAAGCTCCGTGGGTATTACCCCCTTCCCAGGCTTCAAACATCTGCCCCAGCCGTCTGCTTAACCTCCGCTAGAGACTAAAATTAAGGGGAACCCCACGCCAATTTTTTTTTAAATAAATCCTTTATTTTAACACTAAATGACAAGTACAGTAAGCAACACTGTCACTGTACTTCATATATATGTGACTGACATGTTTCTATCTATCTAATCTATGTGTGAAGCTCTATTCTGTCTGTTATAAATTGTCGGGTACCGCTGCTGAATTGCCGGCCGGCTTTTTTAAAGAGACAGTGCATGAAAACACAATTATTTTTTTAAATAAATCCTTTACACTAAATGACAAGTACAGTAAGCAACACTGTCACTGTACTTCATATATATGTGACTGACATGTTTCTATCTATCTAATCTATGTGTGAAGCTCTATTCTTTCTGTTCTAAATTGTCGGGTACCGGTGTATGCCGCTGCTGAATTGCCGGCTTTTCATGTAATACATTCTACATTATTCTTAGTTGTTTTACTTCATGTAGAATTAACCTACAAGGAAAGAAAGGGTTTATTTTCATTCCGATATTTGTGTCCCATTGACTTGCATTGGTTTCCGGTATCGGAATCGGCGATATCCGATACTTTTTGGGTATCGGTCCGATCCAATCCGATACGATATTTCCTGATATCGGAAGGTATCGCTCAACACTAGCGGTAAAGCCTGAAGATATTCTGGCTATTTTGCAATCCATACCAGAGGATGAATCGGAATCCGAATGTCAGGATACTCAAATTGATACGGACAGTGATGAAGATTTCAATCCTCAAAACATTTCGAGTGAATCTGAAGACTCAGAAGAAACAAATCTGGAAGGTAAGTAGTTATGTGTATTTATTTGTTCTTCCACACACTGAGTTACTAAACAAAAATTCTAAATATTCATCAACTTTTTGCCAGACGTTGCAAGCTCATCAACTGGGGATCAGGCTCATGCGTTGATGTTGCCTCGCGACCATCCTCCGGGTCGTGGACAGAAAAAATCTGCAAAACTTCCCAGATATGTATCCACAACAGAAGACGATGGCGGCGAAGGCGATGCAACCAACACCACAGAAGGCGAATCTCCAGGAATACTAGTTTCAGCTGATGGTATTCAATGGAAACCTCTTGAGATTGGAGAAAACTTACCTGGTAGGCGGGCAAAACAAAACATTCTTAGAGAAGCACCCGGCCCTAGAGGATACGCCTGAAGAAATATAATTAGTGATAGTCCTTTGAGTACATGGAGATTATTTTTTGATTCATTTATCTTGACTCACATAAAGAACTGTACTATTGCAGAAGCACGCCGGAACAATAATGAAGAGTTTACTCTTTCTGATGAGGAGCTAGATGCATTTCTAGCAATATTTTATGTCCGTGGACTATCGGGCACGAGCCATCACTCTATTGCAACTATATGGTCAAATGACTGGGGAATACCGTTATGCAAAGCGATAATGTCTAGGGACTGTTTTGTAGAAATTATGCATTATCTCAGATTTGATGAGAAGTCCAATCGATCGCAGAGACTGCAAACCGACAAATTTGCTCTCTTTTCTATTGTGTGGGACAGGTTTATTGCCAATTGCATTGCTTGTTACAAACCTGGCCCAAACATTACGGTTGATGAACAACTTTTCCCAAGCAAAACCAGGTGTCCTTTCACACAGTATATACCTTCCAAGCCAGATAAATATGGCCATAAATTTTGGCTAGCTGTAGATAAGATAGTAAATATGTTGTAAATGGCTTCCCTTATCTGGGTAAAGATGATTCACGCCGTGCTGATGACCATTTAGCTGACCACGTAGTCATGAAACTATTGCAGCCGTTTTTGAAAAAAGGTCGAAATGTAACCACTGATAATTATTTTACATCAGTAAAACTTGCCAAACAGCTAAAAAGCCAGTTAACGACTATCGTGGGAACGCTAAATAAGATAAGACGAGAAGTGCCTAAAGAAATAAAATCAATGAAAGAAAAGTTGTACAGCACTAAAGCCTATAAAAATGAAGATAATTTTACACTTACCGTGTATCAAGGTAAGCCAACCAAAAATGTGATAATTCTGAGTTCCGTCCATCCCGATGTTCTTGTTGCTTCTGAATCTCCAAAAAAAACTCCAGAAACTGTAAAGTTTTATAATGAAACAAAATATGGAGTAGATGTAGTAGATCAGATGGCATGCAAATACAGCACAAGAACAGGTACTAGGAGATGGCCTGCTCACACATTTGAAAATACCTTAGACTTAGCGGGTATAAATGCTTGGATATTATACAAGGAGATGACCACCGTCAAATGTCACGCAAGGCATTTTTGCAAAAGCTTGTCACAGAGTTGAGTGGTCCGTATGTTGTATCTAGGGGAAAGGGTGGCATGTCCCAAGTTGCTACATCTTCAGATGTGATGTCTCAAAAAAAAATTTGCCAGATAAAAGCAAAATGCAAAAATAATCGATCTGTTGGAAATTGTATGACTTGCCATAAGTCTTTGTGTGGGCAATGTACAGCTGTAATTGAAAGACGATGCCTGAAATGCGAATCAACAAATGTTTAGAAAGTTACCGGTTGTACTTCATAATAACGGTTGGTCGGTTTTATTGAGATTCTGCGCCATATTTTCATTTTTCTTCTCCTTCACTTACATTTTCTCTGCTTGTTGTTCTTGAGTTGTTCTTTATATGTGTGCACTTTAATAATAAATTATTTTAAAACGTCTATTATTATTGTTTTACTTAATTTACTTTTGTTATTTCCTGTAGAAAAATATGAAAAAAAATTAGAAAAAAAACATTCCAAAGCATTACTGTTGGATCTCACAATAATAATACATTAAAAAAATATAATTATTAATAAATAACCACAAATGAAACTCTAAAAATAAACTAAAACAAGTCAGTAGTCAAAATGACTACATTCAGTAGTTCTAGTAGGTGTCACGAGTACAGTAGTTCTAGTGTTAAACTTTTATATTTTTTTTATTTTTTTTATATTTTTAAAAACATTTTTGTTTCACTTTATGCATAGTTCTATAGTCTCCATAGGAAACTAGAAGCAGCACTTGTCTGATCGCCTCTGCTACATAGAGGTGATAAGCAGATCACCTCTATGTAGCAGAAATGCTCCTGTGCCGACCACTAGGTGGCGCTCATAGCGATCAGCACGTGACAATCACTGGAGTCTGCTGCAGACCCAGGGTTGTCATGCCCACTCATCAGTGACCTGACCCGTGATCACGTGACGGGGTCACCGATGGGCGGGGTAAGTGACGCTCTTCCGGGGCGGCAATGTTAAATGCCGCTGTCAGAGATTGACAGCGGCATTTAACATGTTAACAGCTTCGGGTGGATTGCGATTCCACCCACGGCTGTTGCGGGCACATGTCAGCTCTAATAATCAGCTGACATGTGCCCGGTTCAGTGCGGGCTCAACGTCGGAACCCACGCTGAACAGGGGATTACAGCCTGGTGTGTACTAATACGCCCCAGGCTGTAAAGTGGTTAATCACCGGTACTGTCATTCGAGAAAACCCACCAGTAGGGATCGTAAGCACAGTCTCACCTTGAACTAGGCCTTCCAGAAGTTCTGAGGAGTCTTTTGGCACGAACAATCTTTCTGGACTTTTCTTCCCGGTTCTTTCTGGACCTCACATCTCATCCCCACTATTTGGTTTGTAGAGATAATGATTGAGTGCAAGCCCTCCTTGACTTCTTTTAGGTCCATTGTACTATGTGCTTTATTTACTCTATGAATCACGTTTTGTGCCACGGCGTTGGGTATGGCGAGCGATGTGGCAATTGCATCCACCACCAGCGGCCCTGACTTGGGTTTCATGATGACCTCACTGATTACATTATAACCCAGGATAGGATCCTCTGCCACGTTCTGATCACTGTTCACGAGAAAAGGTACCAAAAGCTCGATGGTGTTGCTGTTTTTCATGGCCCTGAGTTGGAAATTCACTTCCTGGTTGACGGCTTTGCCGTGGAGTTCCACTGGTCTTAAGAGTTCTTTTAGCGACCGAAGGCAGGTATATGGCAGGTAGCACCTTCTCCATTCTTCATTTAAAAGGCTTGCTTGGGCTCCTATGTCCCACAGTGCTTTTACCAGGAGTCCATCTAGCTGGCACTGTGTAAAGCACCTTTCACTCATTAGCCTGATGAGGCTATTTTTACTGACCGAGGAATCCTCGCAGGAGTACATCTTTGACCACTGCACTGGGCATTAAGTAACTGATGCCCCTGTCTCTCTTGCAGCTGTTGTAGATGGGAACAAACTTGGGGATAGTGCTGATGCAGCAGTTTTACCTCATGCGCCGTTCTGGGGGTTGGTGAGATTTGGATTTACTTCTGGGGCCTCCTCCGTGTCGTGGTTACCAGTCGCCCCCCACTGGTAACCTTCTGTCTTTTAATCCAAACGACCATGACCATTAGCATTCCATGGCATAATGTCCTTCCTCACCACATCTTAAACAGTGGACACATACCGTACTCTGATTTGATGAACGGCACGCCTCACAAGCCGGGTATCTTCTGTTTTGGAATCCACTTCTGGGTCTGAGAGGTATAGATTCTGGCCTGGAATGAATCAGCTTTTTCACCTCAATCAACTCAGCTCACAGTTCTCCTATTACTTCTTCCCAGTCAGCGCTGGCTGTCCTCTCTTTTATTGGTGGTATAAGGTACCCTCTCGGAGGTGGTACTGGAGGAGCTCCATGATTATCTTTGGACTGGCCACCGGGGGTCTCCAACTTCAGCTGACTCATTTTGGTTATTTTAGGAGCAGAGCCTTTCTTTAACTTCTGTTCGCTTCCTGACTCCAAACTAGCTGCCTTCTTCATTTTTCAATTAGGACTTCGACCAGAATGCCAGGATCTTCTAGGTACTGTTTCAGCTACAACTTGATATCTTTGCTGATTAACCCTGTTCCCAACGATCTCAAGAACTTCTTCTGGATTAACCCAGCATCAAACTTCTCCTCTGCTTCTACATCTCTGGAGGCAAACAAAAGTCTATCCTTAAGTTCAATCACTCTGAAAAAGAAACTTTGGGGTGATTCATTATTGTTCTGTGAGATGATAATGAGTCGGTAGGACAATTCTGAAGTACTCTCTTCTTTATAGTGCCCTTTTAAAATCATCTTCAGCTGTGGCAAGCTCAATTGACTTTTCATTTCTAGCATACTAAGGAAGTTCAGTCTTGAGTCACTCTCCAATCTGTCCCAGGATCTTGAATTTTTTTCCTTTTGGTGATGTGTGGTGATAGAGAGGACTGTCTTCCTGATTTATCTAACCCTAGCAGGTTTAAGGTTCTGTCAGAGTATGTCACCATTTCAGAGGTTTACCTGCAGGGCTGTTGTTGTTAACCACAGATCTTATGTAGATGTAGACTTATGCAAATCCTTCTGTCACTCTGTAATCCAAGAAGTTGAGATCAATACCACACCATTACTTACAGGACTGCTTGTTCTTCTTTTATGTCACCATCATAAAACTGAGCACAGCAACAATACACAATGTAGTTATACTGCATTGGCAAGGTCTCTCCCAAGGAAAGATTTAAAGCAGACTGGGATTGAACTTGCTGTTCATTTTCTTTCAAAAAAGTACCAAGAAATTACAATATTGATGACCGTAAATGTATTGGTTGGCCAAGGAAACTTAGTGCAGCAGATGAAAGACATATCATTATTACTTTCCTTTGAATTAGTAAGATGTCCAGCTGTACTATTAGCTCATAACTGGCAGCAACTAATGGAACCTAGCTACACCCATCTACTGTTAAGTAAAATCTGGCCAGAATGGGTCTTCATATTCGATTTGTGGCCTAAATGCTTTACCTTTGACATGGAAACAAGGCCAAGCGACTCAACTAAAAAAACATAGTTACTGGAGGTCCAAAAAATGGCGACAGGTGCTCTAGACATAGGAATCAAAATTTGAAATATTTGGCTGTAAAATAAGGCAGTTTGTTTGCCACGGGGCTAAAAAGTGGCACAATATTGAGTGTCTATAGGTATCAGTGAAGCATGGTGGAGGTTCCTTGCAAGTTTGAAGCTGTATTTTAGCAAATGGAGTTAAAGACTTGATCAGGACTCAATGCTGAGAAATACAGGCAGTTTTATATTCATTATGCAATACCATCATGCAGTCATCTGATTCTACAGCAGGACAACAACCCCAAACATACAGTCAGTGTTATTAAGAACAATCTTCGTTGCAAAGAAGAACAAGGAGTACTGGAAGTGCTGATACGGCCCCACAGAGCCTTGATCACAGCTTCATCAAATCTGTGTGGGATTACATGAAGAGACAGGAGGATTTCTTCAAGCTGACACCCGGTGGTTAGTTCTCCAAGATGTTTGCAACAACCTCCCTGTCAAGTTCCTTCAACACTGTGTGCTGGGTATAGTGACTAGTGTTGAGCGAGTATGTTTTATTAACCCTTTCGCCGAGTATGCTCGGGCTGAGCTCCGAGTATTTATAGCTGCTCGGTGATAAGGTTAAATTGCTCCCGTGTGCATGATTTGCAACTGCTTGACAGCTTTATTACATGTGAGGAATGTGTAAGAAATAGACATTCCTCACATGTAATAAAACTGTCAAACAGTTGCAAATCATGCACATGGGAGCGATTTAACCTTATCACCGAGCAGCTATAAATACTCGGAGCTCGCCGAGCATACTCGAACAGAACATATTTGCTCAACCCTAATAGTGACCTATGTACCATACAGTAAGTGTTCAGAGAATTCTGGAAGGGGTTAATAATAGACTTAAAGCACCACTACAGCATTTTTTTCTTGCACCGGTGGAATGGTGCTTTAAATGTAATTCCTCTGCCCCCTGTCTCATACTCACCTTCTGCCGCCTTCATTGGTTTCCAGTGTCGCCCCAGTCCGTCTCTTGTGAAAAGTGACCTGCTCGCAACTCCAGTGATTCATGGACCTGCGTGGAGGTCACTTTTCAATGCAAGTTTGAGAGCCTCATTCTGGCTCTTATAGACTTGTATTGAGAGTTTGTGAGCAGAGCTGCAGACTTCCGGCTGTCAGAAGCTGTGCTCACAAGATGGCGCCGCGGGACCGCAGTGGTGCTGAAAACTGGGGAAGAGGCTGGAGGGTGAATATATGACCGACAGGGGGCTTACACTTAAAGCACCTCTTCAGTGATTGTTTTTTCAACTCTGGAGTGTCGGTTTAACTGCATTTTAATGAATATTCACTAACATGATTTAGGCTGTGTGCCCATGTAGCATTTTTCAAGCGTTTATGCTGCGGAATTTCCGCAGCGGAAACGCTTGTAAAACGCTAGGTAATCCGCACCCCATGGTCCCCAAGGGGATTCCGCATGTTCTATGCACATGCTGCAGATTTTTCCGCAGCGTTTATGCTACGTACAAAAATCCGCAGCATGTCATTTAATTTTGCGGAAGTGCAGCGGAACTCCCGCCATTGACTTGCATTGAGACGCACAGAAACCGCGACTGTACATTTTTACAAGCGGCTTCTATGTGTCTCTATGTGCGGATGGTACCCAGTTCTGGAGGAGAGGAGACTCTCATCCAGACCTGGGTACCATTGTACCTGTAAAAAAAGTATAAAATAACAAATAAAGTTTATACTCACCTGTCCGGCGTCTTCTCTCTGAATGCCAGCAGCGCTGAAGGACCTTCGGTGACGTCACAGTCATGTGACCGCAGGCCCTTCACCGCTCTGTCTCGAGATATGCCGGCAGCCGGGAACCAGCCAGGAAGCAGCGCTGCAGCACACACCGGGGCCTCGGGGGTGAGTATAGCTTTATTTGTTTTAATTTTTACTGTTCACACTGTATAAATCCATGCTGTTTGCATGGATTTATACAGTGTGACCTAGTTGTCAAGCACTTTCCAAGTGATGCTATCGCCTGGAAAGTGCTTGTCAATCTGCATGCGGAAACGCATGTGAACCCGCATGTGGATCCGCATGTATTCTGCAGGAAAAACGCATGCACAACCTGCATGCGTTTTTTTCTGCCAGGGAGATGCAGAAAAGCTGCAGAAATTTTCTGCTTCATTTCTGCATCGTGGGCACATAGCCTTAGCCATAGTAAGAACACTGGTGAACTCTAAGTACTGTAAAGGAAGACAAGCAATACACAATAAGAAAACTCATAAAACTCAATAAAAGTACTAAACTAGACTAATTAATTTTTATTTCAGATAATTCATCAGTATTTTAGCTGTGCTTTATATTTTCTTCTGTGATTACATTTTTGTAGCATGAAAAAAGCATGTGTAAGTGACATCTTGATCCACCAATAAAAAGTTTATTGTTACAGGGCAAGTCATCACTGTTTTACACGGTTATATAAAGTATTGTTCCACAGTTATTGCTCACCATGTTTTCTGATAACTGTCTACTGACTCAGTGACTAGTACTTGTTTTACTGTGTCAAGGGGTTAATTTGGTGTACTTTTATGATGTTGTTTTTGCCAGATAATTAGCTCATTAGCAGTTCGCAATCTCAGATATATATTTATTCTGCTATCACCTGAACTTTTACCTTTCTGACTAAAATGACTTCAAAATCCAACTGGCACATAGTATCAAAGTTAAAAAATAGTGTCTAAATTCATTGTTAAAGGGAATGTGTCATGATTTTTATTTTTATATCAATAATTATTGATTACATAATCAATTATTTTTAATACAAAATGGACTGTACTATTTTAGCATGTATTTATTTATTTATTTTTTTCTGCACCTGCTGCCATTTTAATTTGCAGATGAGCAAGTGTCTGTCTGACCGCATCTCCTACAATGTGACTACCTCATCTGTGAACTAGGCACGCCCCCTTGGCTGTACAGTTCTTAGCTGTGGGAGGTGTTGGTGCCATTTTATTGTAGTCCACAGCAGTGCTATGAACTACAATTTCCCTCTCTCACTGCTCACAGTGTTCTGCGGTGAGTGACAGGAGCGGCGAGCTGCAATACTGCTCTGAATTGTGAGAGCAGTGCCGCAGCAGTAACTCCTTCCAGCAGTGAGAATCGCTCAATAACCTGATATTAGTAGCACAATGTCATGCTGCTGACCTGTACTCACTGCCGCTGTCACAGAAATGTAATCACTGACTCAACTCTGCTCAGTGATCATAACTCATTCAGACGTCTGTGTGTGCTGGGACTTTTGATTGAGGCTTCAACATGCTGCATCTGCAAAGTGCATCAGAACTATGTGTGTGCAGGCACAACATCTGAATGAGGCATTACACTGAATACACAGAGCCATGCATCTAATTTCATCATGTGTGATAAGGTCCACTGCGCAGTGCATTTAATCTCATTATGTGTGATACGGTCCGCTGAGCTGTGCATCTAGTCCCATCATGTGTAAAAAGGTCCACTGAGCCCTGTCTCTAACTCTACCCTCTGTGGCACACTCTGTGTATCTAATCCCAGCCTATGGTACATTCCACGTATCTCATAGTAGCATATATCTAATCCCAGCCCATGATACACGCTGCTGAGCAGTGTAACTAATCCCATCACATGATACAGTCCGTGTATCTAATCCCAGCATATGGTACTGACTGCATATCTAATCCCAGTGCATGATACACTACCGCTGAGTGTGTATATAATCCCGTTGCATGATACAGTTTGTGTATCTAATCCCATTGTATGATACAATTCACGTAACTAATTATAGCATGTGTTATAGTCCACATATCTATTCCAAAAAAAGTATAGATGCAAATAAAAATACTGTTTATTCAAATTATTTTAAAAAACAATTAATAAAAGTACATTTCTGAAAAGAAGTAAATAGAAGGATACCACAGTAAGTAGGTTGGAGGTATAGTCCAACAAGATAGTAGAAAAATATAGACACACCCAAGGTTATGTCAAGACAGGAGAGGCTTATCCAAACAAACAGACTTAATGTGTGACATGCAAAACATAATAATAGTACTAGAACAGTTCATAATGAAGAGGACCCAAATGATTAGGTTGCTCAAAGAGGTTCAACGGTATAAAAAACCTGTAAGAAGAAATTATCATAGAACTGTAAAGTGTAGCGTGCAATAATAAGAAAATTCCATGGATGATGCTATATCAGTTCTTAAAAATTGGAAAAGCCTCAAAATTACCACTGCCACAAAAAACCTTGAAAAAACTAAGAGTTATGATAAAGTGACATAAGGCTAAGTGCCAGGTTGGAACATGATGTAGACACATGTCAAAGAAAATCCATCATAAAATAAACAAAAAATATCATAACATAGTAAATGTATAGGGAGTGGAGGGAAGAGGCAATACAACCCGGTCACTGTGGAAGGAGGGACAACCCCAACGCGCGTTTCGTGTTCTGCTTCATCGGGGGGAAGCTACATAGGGGGTAGGAGAGCTCCCTTATATTGAGCTATGTTCAGTGTACTTACGTGTGGCTGCATCGGCACTTCCAGAAGCCACGGCGGAGCGGAAGCCGCGTCAGCAGCGTACCATGTCACCCGACCCCGCCCACCGACCGACACGTCAGCCTAGAAGGAGGGGGAAGGTGACGCTGCAGGACACGTCACCACGGCAACCTATTCGGCCCGCAAACGGAAGCGCACACCACACCACAGGACAGCTACCCACAGTATGGGAAGAGGCACATGAGGTCCAGATGAGGATAAGTATATCATAGATTCACCTCAGCACAGAGCCATTATCAATGTTCCAATCATAAAGAAGACGTCATAATAGCATGGTTATACGAAGTATATAGAATAGAAACAATAAACCATGAGTATTTGGGAAGAAAAATAATAAAAAAAATAAAAATAATATAAAAATAAAAATAAAAAATAATAAATAAAAAAATTATAATAAAAATATATTAATAATAACGAAAAAATTATTAAATGAAATAAAAGAATTGTGTAAACAGAACCTCAAAAATGTGATGGACAGTTAAAAGGAATATGCTCACAAAATTATATTATGCCACCATAATAATTTTAAGACTCCTGAGTGAAAGTGAAAATACAAAACAAAAAATCCGGAATAATCTAAATAACAAAACGATACTAGGGTGAAACTAAGTTAAAGGGACGCCAATTTATTGAGTGCAAAGGTGATAAAAGTGACAGTATATCAAATGTAATAAATTCAAAATAATGTGAATGCATAAATATATAAATATATTCAAGTGATTAGAATAAAAGTGCAAGAGCATAAAACTAGCTGTGTCCATAAATTACTAGAAGACATCAGAGCCTCCTAGACACATTGAGAATAATCAATTCCACAGTGGAATCCTAATTACATAATTGGAATAAAAATGGAGAATAAAAAGACACCGAGTACATGTGACAATGTGCCCAGGAAGATCCCAATATGAACTTTTTCCCAAATGGCCATATAAAATTGAGAAACATGGATATGAGGAAAGGAATTGTAAAAAAATCAATAAAATATATATATACAGGTATCTATTGACCATATATACATGATATCGAACCAATAAATGAGATGCTTTCTTCACTAGGTCGTGTTTATCATTAAATGTAGTTATAAACCTCACCTGCTTGTCCTCCACGGATTGTGTCCTTGTCTGCAGAAGTTTCTCTCTCTTGCTCTTTATTGCTCTTCTCCAACCTTTCTTGATAACACGTTTGGAGTATCCCCTTTGTCGAAATCTTTCAGCCAGATCACCAGCCTGTTGGGAAAAGGAGGTGTCATCAGAGCAAATACGTCTGGTGCGAAGAAACTATCCCACAGGCATACTGTTCTTTAGTAGTGTTGAGCGAGCACTAAAATGCTCGGGTGCTCGAATCTCGGCCCGAGCTCGCCGTGATACTCGGGTGCTCGACCCGAGCAACGAGCCCAATGTTAGTCTATGGGAGACCCAAGCATTTTTTGCGGCGGCACCCCCGGCAGTCTGTAGAAAGCCTAAAAAGTGCCCAAAACGATAGTGACAGTGCTCAAATGACATGGGGACAGCATGGGGAGCGCCCCAGGAAGCATTTCTGACCCCCAGGTCACTGTTGTCAACAACGTGTTCAGAGGTATTAAGCTACTTTTACAAGCTTATAATAAAACGTTAAAAAACAAAAGTGAAACTTTTTTCCTGTGAAATATGTTAAGGAATTTCTTTTCCATGGTAAAGACTTGTGTATAAGGTAAAATAAATAACCAAAAACAAAAATACTCCTCCACACCTTGGGCTATGTTCACAAGTAGCATTTTTTATGCGTTTTTGCACTTTTGTATTGCTTTCAACTGTGACAAATGCATTCACCGGGAAATGTCATTTTAACATTTTACAACCTTATCTGGCCATGTGCTGTGTGACACATGCATACAGTGCTGAAAAGACATGGGGACAGCATGGGGAAGACCCCTGGAAGTGTAGCACCCTGAGGATTCGGCTGCTACAGGGGTATTGCACCTCAACCCAGAGGTGTGATATTCCACTCCCGGGTAAGGATGGAGTGTGGAACTGAGCTCAGTTAGCTGCATGCACTACACACATCCCATTTCCGAGGAGCAGACCAACGGTACTCCCACTTAGAAATGTGCAGGTACGACCGAGTCTGTTCCTGGCTGGAGTGGGAGGGGGGTGGTACATCCCAGTAGTGTAGGGGCAGATAGGGGGAGCAGCCTGGGTAAAGCTAGGAGCTCATTGGGTGCTGGTCACCTGAGCTCACACATAGAGGGAGTATTTAAGGTGGGCACCATCTAAGATCAGGGTCAGTCTGTGAGAAGTCAGTCAGACAGTGAGACATCAGTCTTTGCAGAGCAGTGGAGGAAAGCTGAGGAGCAGAGCAGCCCCAGAGCCAAGAGTGAGAGAGGAGAGAGAAAGACCCAGAGGGGAAGAAACAAGGAACTCTGAGAGCCCAAACTAAACCACAGGGTGAAGAGTTGGCAACAGGGTACCGGATCCCAAACTGGTGGGGGCTACAGCATACCTCAGCCAGAGACCGGAGGCCGTGGGCAGCATCTGCCACGGCCACCCACCATATCCACCCGGAAGGCAGACCACGCATAGGGTCAGGGAACCCAGAGACAAGGGTTCACCAACAAGAGGCCCGAGGGAGCCGGACATAGGTGGATCCCTGGTGGGGAAGGCCAGAGACGAGGACAGGACAGAAAGGGAGCTCAGAACCACGCTCCAGAACTACTTGGGGGTTGGCCGAGTCCAGGACCTGGTGGACGCAGCACGGCTCGGGTGGTCACTCAAGGCCGGAGTGACCGGAACATCTGCAGTAAGTAAAGAACCCTGAACTGCACAACCCGACTCTGACTCTCATTACCATCATCCCTGCACTTCCACAACCACCATCCTCTGCACCTGACCCCCTGAGGCTATACCCCTCCCGTTGGGGGTTATACCACCTAAGCTGCACAAACACCATCAGCCTCAGCGGACCCTGCTGCAGCGGCGGCCGTAGTGACCGCAATTCAACGGGTGGCGTAGTCGACATAAAGAACTTTAGTAACATCAGTAAGGACTGCCACACACTGAGCTTGACACCCTGGGCACGGACCGGGTCACAGCCACTCGGAGACTACAACCCCCATCTGATCCGGCTCCGGGTATCCCCAACAACACTGGCCCAGGGGGCGCGTCAACTTTGGCGTAGTCGGCAGGATTACGTGCCCGCAACAACCGGGTACTGCGTGCCTGAAGAAAAGTTCATCGTTACCTTAAAAAGAAGTCTCCTGCCGGTTCCGGAGGGTCCCCGCCATCGGACTCCATCACAGATCGATTCCCGCCGGTTGTCCGCCATTAACAGCTTTTTCCCGCCATTTGCAGAGTTTCCCGCCACTGGGAGACGATTCCCGCCATTTCCAAAGGTTTCCCGCCTTGTCAGAGCGGACGCCATTATGGGCGTACCAGAGGATGGCAAGAGGCCGCCTCCCATTGTGGGCCAGGACCGAAAATGGCGCCAAAAGTGGAAACCGCCCCCACCAACAGAGACTGTGATGCTAGAGGTGTCTGTCAGCGTGAAAGAACTGCCCCTGGAGCTGACAATCACCAAGTGGCCCCGGGACCGCCCTCGAAGTGGGAGGACTGAGAAGAAGAGAGCAAAGATGGGTGTCGCCTGGAGCAGTCTGGAGAGAGCACACCCGGAGATGGAGGGAGAGCCAGGCAGCACCGACCCAGCGGTCAGGAGCCTGATGCGGGCCGCCACTCCAGGCAGCACCGACCCAGTGGTCAGGAGCCTGTTGCAGGTCGCCACTCCAGAAGGCCTGCTGGAGATCCTAACACAGCTCCCCCGAGACCGGGAGTGTGCACAGACTGCGCTGGAGGGCCTCGCACAGAGGTTGGCCCGGGTACAGCGAGAGACGTTGGCGGAGTGGAGCCGAGAGATGGCCCAGCAGACCGAGACTCGTCAGCGGAGCACGCCACCCGAGACGAGGAGACAGACCGCCTCTGAGGATGGCGCAGGAGGAATGAAGGCAGGAGACGGCGCCGAGAAGGGAGCTGAACGGACGGAGGCAGGTAAAGGGGACGTCTCAACCCCGAGCCGGGAAACCGCGTGCCTGCCCCAGCTCCCCGTCGCAGAGCCCGAAGTATCCCCTGCCGTGCCCGTCGCTGCAACGTCACCGCCGCAGACTAGGCCTCAAACGGGAGCCGCGACCCCTGTGACGTCACACGCCTCGACCCCGAGCGTGACCAAGCAGGAAGTACCATCGGCCTGGTCGCAAGGCCTAGTACCCCCGGGCGCCGCAATACCAACAGCGCCCCCTACCTCCGCGGAGCCACCGGCCTGGTCGCAGGGCCAAGTAACACAGGGCGCCGCCGTTCTTACGGTGCCCTTTACTTTCAAGGTGCCCCAAGCCTGGTCGCAAGGCCTGGGCAACCCGGGCGCCGCTACCACCACTGCGCCCATAAAAACAAGAGTGCCGCACCTGGGTGAAGACCTGTTCGGCCAGCATACGTGCCCGGATGGGCAGCCCTTTATATGGCCACCGGAGTTTCACCATCCCCGACTCCGGAAAGACAGACCCCTAGACGAACCCCTGATTCCGGTTCCGAAGCCTGTAAAGAGGATCTCGCCCCCGCTAGAAGAGACCCAGTTTGAGTGGGACCCCACCGGAGAAGACCTCATGGGGTTCACTCAGGAGACTCGGACAGCCGCAGCGGAGCGTGCAGAGTGCTGCCGCCAGCAGCTCGAGGTCTTTGAGAGGGAGCGGAGAGAGAGGCGGGTCCGGGAACAGCAAGCCCAAATAAGGAGTGCGGAGCAGAAGAGCCGGACCAGGAGAAACCCCCGTGCAGCGCATGGTCCCTGTACCATCGGGACTGTGATAAAGTTCAATCTGCAGCATGGGTGGGGTTTCATCAGGGATCACCGCACCCCAGGCGACGTCTTCGTGACCAGGAGAGACGTTGAGTCCCACCTACCGGAGGGACACAGAGGTAGTGACCTGTATTTAGGGGACGAGGTCACCTTCACCCGGCACAAGTGTGCCAAAGGACCCTACGCCCTCCATGTGCATCGCCTGACGGAGGAGGAGCTGCGGTGTGAGGAGGAGCAAGAGGACCCGGACGGGTCTGAAACTGAAACTGTCCACAAAGAAAGAGCAGGAGGACGCCGTCGTTGAGTACGGTAGTGAAGAGACTGTATAAAGTTACCCGTCAGGGTACCAAAAACTGTTGCTGCTATTATAGTCCCCGATGGGACCAGCCAAGTGAACTGTTCCAGTGTGTCCCATTTCCCCACTGACCGAGGACTGAGAGCGGTCATCCCTTTCCTAATACCTGGCCGAGGACTGAGAGCGGCCATATCCCCTTGTATATAGTTGCGCTTCCTAAAGCGCCCTCTACCGGTTTTATAGAAACCGTGTTTCTTGAAGAGACTGTCGCACTTTACCCGGTCACAAGTTGCACCGTGACCGGAGGTACCAGAAGACAAGAATGTTTTTATGAAAAGTTTTATATGAAAAGTTTTATGATGTTTTATATGTTTTATATGTTTATGTTTATGGAAAAAATTGTATGTTTTGGATGTTGTTTATATCTTACAGCCCGAGGACGTGCTGTGATTTACCAGGGGGGAATGTAGCACCCTGAGGATTCGGCTGCTACAGGGGTATTGCACCTCAACCCAGAGGTGTGATATTCCACTCCCGGGTAAGGATGGAGTGTGGAACTGAGCTCAGTTAGCTGCATGCACTACACACATCCCATTTCCGAGGAGCAGACCAACGGTACTCCCACTTAGAAATGTGCAGGTACGACCGAGTCTGTTCCTGGCTGGAGTGGGAGGGGGGTGGTACATCCCAGTAGTGTAGGGGCAGATAGGGGGAGCAGCCTGGGCAAAGCTAGGAGCTCATTGGGTGCTGGTCACCTGAGCTCACACATAGAGGGAGTATTTAAGGTGGGCACCATCTAAGATCAGGGTCAGTCTGTGAGAAGTCAGTCAGACAGTGAGACATCAGTCTTTGCAGAGCAGTGGAGGAAAGCAGAGGAGCAGAGCAGCCCCAGAGCCAAGAGTGAGAGAGGAGAGAGAAAGACCCAGAGGGGAAGAAAGAAGGAACTCTGAGAGCCCAAACTAAACCACAGGGTGAAGAGTTGGCAACAGGGTACCGGATCCCAAACTGGTGGGGGCTACAGCATACCTCAGCCAGAGACCGGAGGCCGTGGGCAGCATCTGCCACGGCCACCCACCATATCCACCCGGAAGGCAGACCACGCATAGGGTCAGGGAACCCAGAGACAAGGGTTCACCAACAAGAGGCCCGAGGGAGCCGGACATAGGTGGATCCCTGGTGGGGAAGGCCAGAGACGAGGACAGGACAGAAAGGGAGCTCAGAACCACGCTCCAGAACTACTTGGGGGTTGGCCGAGTCCAGGACCTGGTGGACGCAGCACGGCTCGGGTGGTCACTCAAGGCCGGAGTGACCGGAACATCTGCAGTAAGTAAAGAACCCTGAACTGCACAACCCGACTCTGACTCTCATTACCATCATCCCTGCACTTCCACAACCACCATCCTCTGCACCTGACCCCCTGAGGCTATACCCCTCCCGTTGGGGGTTATACCACCTAAGCTGCACAAACACCATCAGCCTCAGCGGACCCTGCTGCAGCGGCGGCCGTAGTGACCGCAATTCAACGGGTGGCGTAGTCGACATAGAGAACTTTAGTAACATCAGTAAGGACTGCCACACACTGAGCTTGACACCCTGGGCACGGACCGGGTCACAGCCACTCGGAGACTACAACCCCCATCTGATCCGGCTCCGGGTATCCCCAACAACACTGGCCCAGGGGGCGCGTCAGAAGCATCTCTCACTCCCAGGTCACTGCCTAAAAGTGTGCCCATCAGAAGTGATCCTTGCAGCATCAGAAGATGCAGACTTGCAACTATCCCCGTGCAAGTCCTTGTCCCAGGGCAGTGTTCAATTATACTTCCCCCATTCCTTGCAATGCAAGCGCAAATATGCAGCCAACCACCCACCCACCCGCAGGCGGCAATACTATACTGATAGCTTGCACTAGAAATGGGGCCTTTTAGTTTTGAGGAGGCTGAAGCTGGCCACTACCTCATGGCTGCTTCGGCAGCGAGGCATCCATACTCAGTGCCCAGCCGCCCGGCGGCCGGGTGTCCACACTCGGTCCCCAGCCGCACCACGGCCGGGTGTTCAAACAGGGTCCCCAGCCGCCAGGGGGCCCTGATTTCTCTGCGGAACATCCACACAGACATTTCTTAACCCGGCCTACTTTAGGGCAGGATTGGACGAGTCCACCAGAGAACCAGACTCCTCCGATGGGCCCTGGCTTCTCCATCAGGGGAGTTGTTTGTGCCAAGGTGAGGAGCATGATGATGATAGAAGTTAGCATCTGCTTTGTTTTCTTGGAATGCAAGCGTAAGTGTGCAACCTGCCACCCACCCAGCCCCAGGCTGCAATACCACACTGCTAGCTTGCAATTGAAATGGGGCCTTTTAGTTTTGAGAAGGCTGAAGCTGGCCACTACCTCATGGCTGCTTCGGCAGTGAGGTATCCATACTCAGTCCCCAGCCGCCCGGCGGCCAGGTGTCCACACACGGTCCCCACCCGCCAGGGGGCGGCCGGTTGTCACACTCGGTCCCCAGCCGCCCCATGGCCTGTTGTCCACACACGGTCCCCAGCCGCCTGGGGGCGGCCGGGTGTCCATAAACGGTCCCCAGCCGCCCCGATTTCTCCGCGGAACATCCACACAGACTTTTCATAGCCCGGACAACTTTAGGGCAGCATTTTACGAGCCCACCAGAGAACCAGACTCCTCCGGTGGGCTCTGGCTTCTCCATCAGGGATTTGTTTGTGCCAAGGTGAGGAGCATGATGATGATAGAAGTTAGCCTCTGCTTTGTTTTGTTGGAATTCAAGCGTAAGTGTGCAACCTGCCACCCACCCCGAGGCTGCAATACCATACTGCTAGCTTGCTTGCACTTGAAATTGGGCCTTTTAGGCATGTGGAGGCAGACGCCGGCCACCATGTCATGGCTGCGTCGGCGGCCCTTTTATCCATACTCAGTCCCCAGCCGCCCGGTGGCCGGGTGTCCACGCTCGGTCCCCAGCCACCCCGTGGCCGGGTGTCCACACACGGTCCCCAGCCGCCAGGGGGCGACCGAGTGTTCACACTCGGTCCCCAGCCACCCCACGGCAGGGTGTCCATAAACGGTCCCCAGCCACCCCGATTTCTCCGCAGAACATCCCCACACACTTTTCTTACACTGGCTTGCCTTAGGGCAGCATTGGACGAGTCCACCAGAGAACCCGACTCCTCCGGTGGGCACTGGCTTCTCCATCAGGGGAGTTGTTTGTGCCAAGGTAAGGAGCATGTTGAGGATGATAGAAGTTAGCATTTGCTTTGTTTTCAAGGAATGCAAGCGCATGTATGTAGTAGCGGCTAGGCCTGAGGTGGTCAGCGTTTTGGCGCATATCCTACCTACTCCGAGGATTGCTGGATGTTTTCCTGCTACTATCCAAGTTCTATGACTCCCGTTAAAACAAAGCTTCAGGTGATAAATGATGGATGAGGTAGTGGCAAAGGAGAAAGAGCAGGAGGAACAGAGACCATTCACATCAATATCAGGCCAGTCAACCACATATGTCTTGTAGGATATGTTTCTGTAACAAAAGGAGCGGTTCGGCTACACAGTTATAGGGCATACAGTGAGTGCAATGCCTACCAAAAATTTTGAGGCACTCCAATGCCCCTTGGAAATGACATGGAGGTCAGAGGGCCTTAACTAAACCTTTTTTTCCATTTATAGCAACTGGGTCTCCTGTGCACAATTGGTCTAAGTAGCGAATGGAAGGCTTTCCAAAAATTCTGAGGAACTGCAATGCCCCTTGAAACAGACGTGGATTACAGTGTACTAAAAACCGTCTACCCATTATTGGGGAGTGTGTCTCCCTTAGTTTTCACCTTTGCATTGAAAAGCAAAAGCTGACTAAAATTAGGAGGAAATGCAATGCCCGTTGGAAGAGTCGTGGAGGTTAGAGTTAATTAAAAACAACATTTCAATGCCCCTTAGAAGAGCTGTGGAGTTCAGAGTGGTTTAACAAGATGGTTTTAATGCCCCTTGGAAGAGACATGGAGGTCACAGTAGCTTAACAAGATGGTTTTAATGCCCCTTGGAAGAGTGGTGGAGGTCGCAGTAGAATAAAAAGACAATATCAATGCCCCGTGGAAGAGACGTGGAGGTCACAGTAGCTTAACAAGACGGTTTTAATGCCCCTTACAAGAGCCATGCAGTACAGCATATTACAAAAATTAGTCCCATTATTGGGTAGTGGGTCTACCATAGTATTTGCTTATGCCTTCCATGCAAAAGCTTCCAAAAATTAGGATGGAGCAACTTGCAATGCCCCTTACAAGAGCCATGCAGTACAGCATATTACAAACATAAGTCCCATTATTGGGGAGTGGGTCTCCCATAGTATTTGCTTATGCCTTCCAAGCAAAATCTTCCAAAAATTAGGACGGAGCAACTTGCAATGCCTCTTACAAGAGCCATGCAGTACAGCATATTACAAACATTAGTCCCATTATTGGGGAGTGGGTCTCCCATAGTATTTGCTTATGTCTTCCAAGCAAAAGCTTCCAAAAATTAGGACGGAGCAACTTGCAATGCCCCTTACAAGAGCCATGCAGTACAGCATATTAAAAACATAAGTCCCACTATTGGGGAGTAGGTCTCCCATAGTATTTGCTTATGCCTTCCAAGCAAAAGCTTCCAAAAATTAGGACGGAGCAACTTGCAATGCCTCTTACAAGAGCCATGCAGTACAGCATATTACAAACATTAGTTCCATTATTGGGGAGTGGGTCTCCCATAGTATTTGCTTATGCTTTCCAAGCAAAAGCTTCCAAAAATTATGAGGTAATGCAATGCCCGTTCGAAGAGTCGTGGAGGTCCCAGTAGCTTAACAAGGTGCTTTTAATGCCCCTCAGAAGAGGCGTGGAGATCAGAGTGGTATAACAAGACGCTTTTAATGCCCCTCAAAAGAGATGTGGAGGTCAGAGTGGTATGACAGGACGGTTTTAATGCCCCTTACAAGAGACGTGGAGATCAGAGTGGTATAACAAGACGGTTTTAATGCCCCTTACAAGAGACGTGGAGGTCAGAGTGGTATAACAAGACAGTTTTAATGCCCCTTACAAGAGACGTGGAGGTCAGAGTGGTATAACAAGACGCTTTTAATGCCCCTTACAAGAGACGTGGAGGTCAGAGTGGTATAACAAGATGCTTTTAATGCCCCTTACAAGAGACATGGAGGTCAGAGTGGTATAACAAGACGGTTTTAATGCCCCTTACAAGAGACATGGAGGTCAGAGTGGTATCACAAGACGCTTTTAATGCCCCTTACAAGAGACGTGGAGGTCAGAGTGGTATAACAAGACGCTTTTAATGCCCCTCAGAAGAGACGTGGAGGTCAGAGTGGTATAACAAGACGCTTTTAATGCCCCTTACAAGAGACGTGGAGGTCAGAGTGGTATAGCAAGACGCTTTTAATGCCCCTCAGAAGAGACGTGGAGGTCAGAGTGGTTTAACAAGACGGTTTTAATGCCCCTTACAAGAGACGTGGAGGTCAGAGTGGTATAACAAGACGCTTTTAATGGCCCTCAGAAGAGACGTGGAGGTCAGAGTGGTATAACAAGATGCTTTTAATGACCCTTACAAGAGACGTGGAGGTCAGAGTGGTATAAGAAGACACTTTTAATGCCCCTCAGAAGAGACGTGGAGGTCAGAGTGGTATAACAAGACGGTTTTAATGCCCCTTACAAGAGACGTGGAGGTGAGAGTGGTATAACAAGAAGCTTTTAATGCCCCTCAGAAGAGACGTGGAGGTCAGAGTGGTATAACAAGATGCTTTTAATGCCCCTTACAAGAGACGTGGAGGTCAGAGTGGTATAACAAGACGGTTTTAATGCCCTTTACAAGAGACGTGGAGGTCAGAGTGGTATAACAAGACGCTTTTAATGCCCCTTACAAGAGACGTGGAGGTCAGAATGGTATAACAAGACACTTTTAATGCCCCTCAGAAGAGACGTGGAGGTCAGAGTGGTATAACAAGACGGTTTTAATGCCCCTTACAAGAGACGTGGAGGTGAGAGTGGTATAACAAGAAGCTTTTAATGCCCCTCAGAAGAGACGTGGAGGTCAGAGTGGTATAACAAGATGCTTTTAATGCCCCTTACAAGAGACGTGGAGGTCAGAGTGGTATAACAAGACAGTTTTAATGCCCCTTACAAGAGACGTGGAGGTCAGAGTGGTATAACAAGACGCTTTTAATGCCCCTTACAAGAGATGTGGAGGTCAGAGTGGTATATCAAGATGCTTTTAATGCCCCTCAGAAGAGAGGTGGAGGTCAGAGTGGTATAACAAGATGGTTTTAATGCCCCTTACAAGAGACGTGGAGGTCAGAGTGGTATAACAAGACGCTTTTAATGCCCCTTACAAGAGACGTGGAGGTCAGAGTGGTATAACAAGACGCTTTTAATGCCCCTCAGAAGAGACGTGGAGGTCAGAGTGGTATAACAAGACGCTTTTAATGCCCATTACAAGAGACGTGGAGGTCAGAGTGGTATAGCAAGACGCTTTTAATGCCCCTCAGAAGAGACGTGGAGGTCAGAGTGGTATAACAAGACGGTTTTAATGCCCCTTACAAGCGACGTGGAGGTCAGAGTGGTATAACAAGACGCTTTTAATGCCCCTCAGAAGAGACGTGGAGGTCAGAGTGGTATAACAAGATGCTTTTAATGACCCTTATGTAGCGCCGGCGTCCCTGCCCTCTGCTAGGCAGGGACGCTGTTCCCCTCACCCCTCTGCTCCGAGCCCGGCGTCCTCCTCCCGCTCTGCTGGCAGCACGCGCTCCTTCCCGGCCACTGTGCTTAGGGCGCGTGCGCGCGCGCTCCCTCCCCCTTAAAGGGGCCGCGCGCGCCGTCCTAAGGAGTCCCCGGCCAATGGCCGGAGGACTTCACCATATATAAGGCACCTCCTCCAAAATGGAGGTGCCCGAGCAATGTTGTTGCACTGTTCACTACTCTGCTTCAGCCCTCAGGTCCCGTTGCCAGTTACCTGCCAGATTCCTGCCAGTTTGCTGTCTGATTCCTGCCTGATATTCTGCTTACCTGCCTGCTAGCCTGAGGTCCGACGGTCTGCCTACCGACTCCTGTCAGTCTGTCTAAGGACCAGCTTGCCCGCTCACCTGGGATCGCTCCTCTGCTACCTGCCTGCTAGCCTGAGGTCCGACGGTCTGCCCTCCAACTCCTGTCAGTCTGTCTATGGACCAGCTTGCCCGCTCACCTGGGAGCGCACACCTGTTACCTGCCTGCTAGCCTACCTGGAGGCTCCGCCGTCACGTGCTGTGACCACCTGCCATTCCAGAGACTCCTGCCCGCTCACCTGGGAGCGCACACCTGTTACCTGCCTGCTAGCCTACCTGGAGGCTCCGCCGTCACGTGCTGTGACCACCTGCCATTCCAGAGACTCCTGCCCGCTCACCTGGGAGCGCACACCTGTTACCTGCCTGCTAGCCTACCTGGAGGCTCCGCCGTCACGTGCTGTGACCACCTGCCATTCCAGAGACTCTCGCTTGCTCACCTGGGAGCACACATCAACCATCTGCCTGCTAGCCTACCTGGAGGCTCTGCCATCACAGGTCGTACCTACCCTTTACCCAGAGACTGCCCCGGTCACTTGCCGTGACCTCCTGCCTGTTCATCCAGAGACTGCCCCGGTCACTTGCCGTGACCTCCTGCCCGTTCATCCAGAGACTGCCCCGGTCACTTGCCGTGATCTCCTGCCCGTTCATCCAGAGACTGCCCCGGTCACTTGCCGTGACCTCCAGCCCGTTCACTCAGAGACTGTCCCGGTCACCTGCTGTGACTGCCTGCCCGTCTTCGCTGGTCGCCACCCGCTCCCTTACAAGGACCGCCCCCTTGTATAGTAGCTCAGAGGTTCCGCCTCCCAGACCCGTTACAGTTTGCTCGGGCCATGGAACCCGGTCGCACCCAAGCTCCCTCACTCTCGGACCTGTGTCATGAACTGTCCCGTCAGAGGTCCCAACAGGAGTCCATCCTGGGTCACCTGCGGAATGTCAATACTCGCCTGGACACTCTGACTGCTCCACCAGCAACCACCGCCAGAGCTATGACTCGCAATCCGGCAGCTCCGCTGCCCACCAATACTATGGTATCCTACCCCGGACCCCGGCTTTCCGCACCTCCTCGCTTCGGAGGCGACTCCGCTCAGGCTCGGGGCTTTATAAATCAGTGCACCCTGCACTTTGAACTCCTGTCCCACCAGTTTAACTCCGACCGGGCCAAAATTGCCTTCATCATGTCCCATCTCACCGGGGAGGCCCTGGCCTGGCTAAATCCTCTATGGGAGAGAGGAGACCCCCTGGTGTCCGACTTGCCTGCCTTTCTCACGGCTTTCCGGAAAGTCTTCGATGAACCTGGACGGAAGACCTCATCCGCATCATCTCTGCTACGCCTCCGTCAGGGAAGTCTCACCGTGGGCCAATATGCCATACGGTTCCGTACCCTTGCCTCGGAGCTGGCCTGGGATAACGACGCTCTGGTATCTGTCTTCTGGGAGGGTCTGTCCGGCCGTATTAAAGATGAACTTGCCGGTCGAGACATTCCTACCACTCTCGATGACCTAATAACTCTTGCCACCCGGATTGACCTACGGTTCCAGGAGCGTGCCAAAGAAGTCACCCGTGAGAGGAGGTTTCCACGTCTAGCTCCTACTTTTCAGAAATCCGTCACTCCCTCCGTTTCTCCCCAGGTACACTCTCCTGAGCCTATGCAGGTCGACCAGACCAAGATGGTCAAAACCCGTCAGGACTTACGCCGTGCCGAGGGGAGCTGCTTCTACTGTGGCAGTAAGGAGCACCGGATCCGTACCTGCCCGGAGAGGTCGGGAAACGCCTGTGTCTAGGTTCGCTCAGAGAGGTCGACCTAGACAAGAAGAAATCCTCTCCATCTCTGCTGCTGTCAGTCTCAATTATCTGCGGGGAGAATCGTTATTTCGAACTAGCCCAACTTGACTCTGGAGCGGCCGGGAATCTTATTTCACAGGCCCTGGTAGAAAAATACCGCATTCCCACCAAACCTCTGGCTATACCATTATCTGTCGCTGCTGTGGATGGGGGCCTCTTACCACGTCCGATCCAACTCATCACCGAATCCGTAACTCTGCAGGTGGGAATGCTGCATTCTGAGAGCATCTCTTTTCATGTTCTGCCTGGACTCTCTCACGCCCTCTTACTAGGTCTACCTTGGCTCCAGAGACATGCACCCGTGCTTGACTGGCAGACCGGAGAGGTCCTTCGCTGGGGACAGGACTGTCATAAGACTTGTTTGGTTCCTGTTCATCCCTCCCGTCCTTCTCCTACCCCAACTAATCTACCTGGACTTCCGATTCCCTATTGGTCATTTGCTGATGTCTTTAATAAAAAGGAGGCAGAGACATTACCCCCTCATAGACCATACGACTGTCCTATCGACCTGTTACCCGGTACTACGCCTCCCCGTGGGCGTATTTACCCATTATCCGCTGCTGAGACCCGGTCGATGTCCGAATATATTGAGGAGAATTTGGCCAGGGGATTCATCCGGAAATCTACCTCCCCGGCGGGAGCAGGCTTCTTTTTCGTAAAAAAGAAGGATGGCTTTCTCCGTCCCTGTATAGACTATAGAGGCCTTAACCAGATCACGGTGAAGAATAAGTACCCCCTTCCGCTCATTCCAGAATTATTTGATCGTCTGAGGGGGGCTAGAATCTTCACCAAACTGGACCTCCGTGGGGCGTACAACCTGGTCCGTATCCGTCAAGGGGATGAATGGAAGACTGCATTCAACACCCGGGACGGCCACTATGAATATCTGGTAATGCCCTTTGGTCTCTGTAACGCTCCTGCTGTCTTTCAAGAGTTGGTCAATGACATCTTCCGGGACCTTCTCTACTCCTGCGTAGTGGTGTACCTGGACGACATCTTGGTCTTCTCTCCGGATCTCCAGACTCACCGGAGAGACGTTTGTCAGGTCCTGCTCAGGCTCAGGCAGAATCACCTCTTTGCTAAATATGAGAAGTGCCTCTTTGAGCAGACCTCGCTTCCGTTTTTGGGCTACATTATTTCTCAGACCGGCCTTCGAATGGATCCAGAGAAACTGTCTGCCATCGAGAAATGGCCCCGACCGGAGGGGTTGAAGGCCATTCAGCGGTTCCTGGGCTTCGCCAACTACTACCGCCTCTTCATTCCGCACTTCTCTTCCCGGACTGCCCCAATTTCCGCGCTCACCCGTAAGGGCACTAATCCCAGAGAGTGGCCGCCCGAAGCAGAGGAGGCCTTTCTTTCCTTAAAACAGGCCTTCTCTTCCGCCCCGGTGCTGCATCGCCCAGATGGCAACAAGCAGTTCTTCCTGGAGGTTGACGCCTCCTCCTCTGGAGCCGGAGCGGTACTTACCCAAAAATCATCTTCCGAGAGAATGGTAACTTGTGGCTTCTTCTCCAAACTCTTCTCCTCTTCTGAGCGCAACTATTCCATAGGAGATCGAGAGTTATTGGCCATCAAGCTGGCATTGGAGGAGTGGCGTTACCTGCTCGAAGGGGCTCTTCACCCGGTAATAATCTACACTGACCACAAGAACTTGGCTTACCTCCAGCATGCCCAGAGACTTAACCCGCGCCAAGCTCGGTGGTCCTTGTTTTTTGCTCGCTTTGATTTTATTCTTCATTTTCGCCCAGCTGACAAAAACATCAAGGCGGACGCCTTGTCCCGATCCTTTCTGGTGTCTGATCTCGAGGAGGAACCGAAACACATCAACGATCCCGCCAGAGTAATGCAGGTGGCTCCCGTGAGTCTAAATCATCTCCCTCCCGGTAAGACGTTCGTATCAGTACCTGATCGGGAGAAGATCCTACACTGGGGTCACTCGTCTAAACTAGCTGGCCACGCCGGTCAGAAAAAGACCCTCCAGCTTATTACCCGGCACTACTGGTGGCCTATCCTGCACAAGGACGTAATAGACTTTGTTTCTGCCTGTGTGTCCTGCGCCCGCAACAAGGTTCCGAGACATCTGCCAGCCGGTCGCCTTCTTCCGCTCCCAGTACCTGCTGCCCCCTGGCAGCATATAGCAATGGACTTTATAACTGATCTTCCCGTCTCTGCCGGTTGTACGGTCATTTGGGTGGTCGCTGACCGCTTTTCCAAGATGGCTCATTTCGTTCCCCTGCCAGGCCTCCCGTCTGCACCTGAGCTGGCTAATGACTTTATCCGCCACATCTTCCGTCTTCATGGCCTGCCCCTCCACATCGTGTCGGATCGTGGGGTACAGTTCACTTCACGCTTCTGGAGAGCCACTTGTAAACTGCTAGACGTCACCCTGGACTTCTCCTCCGCTTACCACCCACAGTCTAATGGTCAAGTGGAGCGGATCAATCAGAACCTGACCAGTTACCTCCGGCACTTCGTTAATGCCCACCATTCAGACTGGGTGGATCTCCTGCCATGGGCCGAATTTTCTTACAACAATCACGAGAGCGAATCTTCCTCCAAATCCCCGTTTTTTGTTGTCTTCGGTCAGTATCCTCGGATCCCATTTCCCGTCTCCACCTCGGTGGACAATCCGGCTGCGGAATCTCTTGTTAACAAATTTTCCTCCATATGGGAGAGTACCCGATCCGCACTCCTTCTGTCATCCGAGCGTATGAAAAGACATGCTGACAAAAAACGTCTGAATCCTACTCAATTCCGTCCAGGGGATAAGGTCTGGCTCTCGTCCAAGTATGTCCGGCTCAAGATTCCTTCCTATAAGTTAGGGCCTCGGTTCATCGGTCCTCTGGAGGTCATCAGTGAGATCAACCCGGTGGCCTATAAATTGAAACTCCCGGCCAACTTGCGGATCCCTAACTCCTTCCATGTATCTCTCCTCAAACCTGTGGTACTTAACTCTTTTTCCAAGTCTACAGGTACGCCTCCTGCTCCGGTTTCCGCTGAAAATGAATTTGAGGTAGAGAACATTCTGGCCACCAAAAGGGTAAGAGGGAAGACCTTTTTTCTAGTAGATTGGAAGGGGTTTGGTCCTGAAGAGAGAACGTGGGAGCCCCGGGAGAACATCCATGCCCCTCTCATCCTAGCTAAATTTCTCTCTGGCCTAAAAAAGGGGGGGCCTAAAGGGGGGGTACTGTAGCGCCGGCGTCCCTGCCCTCTGCTAGGCAGGGACGCTGTTCCCCTCACCCCTCTGCTCCGAGCCCGGCGTCCTCCTCCCGCTCTGCTGGCAGCGCGCGCTCCTTCCCGGCCACTGTGCTTAGGGCGCGCGCGCGCTCCCTCCCTCTTAAAGGGGCCGCGCGCGCCGTCCTAAGGAGTCCCCGGCCAATGGCCGGAGGACTTCACCATATATAAGGCACCTCCTCCAAAATGGAGGTGCCCGAGCAATGTTGCACTGTTCACTACTCTGCTTCAGCCCCCAGGTCCCGTTGCCAGTTACCTGCCAGATTCCTGCCAGTTTGCTGTCTGATTCCTGCCTGATATTCTGCTTACCTGCCTGCTAGCCTGAGATCCGACGGTCTGCCTACCGACTCCTGTCAGTCTGTCTAAGGACCAGCTTGCCCGCCCACCTGGGAGCGCTCCTCTGCTACCTGCCTGCTAGCCTGAGGTCCGACGGTCTGCCCTCCAAGTCCTGTCAGTCTGTCTATGGACCAGCTTGCCCACTCACCTGGGAGCGCACACCTGTTACCTGCCTGCTAGCCTACCTGGAGGCTCCACCGTCACGTGCTGTGACCACCTGCCATTCCAGAGACTCCTGCCTGCTCACCTGGGAGCGCACACCTGTTACCTGCCTGCTAGCCTGCCTGGAGGCTCCGCCGTCACGTGCTGTGACCACCTGCCATTCCAGAGACTCTCGCTTGCTCACCTGGGAGCACACATCATCCATCTGCCTGCTAGCCTACCTGGAGGCTCTGCCATCACAGGTCGTACCTACCCTTTACCCAGAGACTGCCCCGGTCACTTGCCGTGACCTCCTGCACGTTCATCCAGAGACTTCCCCGGTCACTTGCCGTGACCTCCTGCCCGTTCATCCAGAGACTGCCCCGGTCACTTGCCGTGATCTCCTGCCCGTTCATCCAGAGACTGCCCCGGTCACTTGCCGTGACCTCCAGCCCGTTCACTCAGAGACTGTCCCGGTCACCTGCTGTGACTGCCTGCCCATCTTCCCTGGTCGCCACCCGCTCCCTTACAAGGACCGCCCCCTTGTATAGTAGCTCAGAGGTTCCGCCTCCCAGACCCGTTACACCTTACAAGAGACGTGGAGGTTAGAGTGGTATAAGAAGACACTTTTAATGCCCCTTACAAGAGACGTGGAGGTCAGAGTGGTATAACAAGACACTTTTAATGCCCCTCAGAAGAGACGTGGAGGTCAGAGTGGTATAACAAGAAGCTTTAAATGCCCCTCAGAAGAGACGTGGAGGTCAGAGTGGTATAACAAGACGGTTTTAATGCCCCTTGGAAGAGCCATACAGTACAGCATCTTAAAAATACTATTCCCATTATTGAGGAGTGGGTCTCCCACAGTCTTTGCTTATGCCTTCCAAGCAAAAGGTGACAAAAATCAGGATGGAGGAACTTTCAATAATGGCAACACGGACCACGGTCACCCTGGTGGTATAGTGGTGGTGGAGGCTGAGGATAAGGAGAAGAACATAAAACAGCCGAAATGAGGAAGCGTATACCCATGTGTGGGTGTGAAGCGGTGCATGTGAATACACCTCCCGAAATAACACAGTGGTTTTGACTTTATGTTAATCTGCTGTCATTTGGTGGTGATGAGAAGTCTGGCCCAATCCAGCCCTTGTTCATTTTGATAAGGGTCAGCTTGTCAGCATTGTCAGTTGACAGGCGAGTGCGCTTATCAGTTATAATTCCCCCAGCGGCACTAAAAACACGCTCCGATAACACAATAGCGGCAGGGCAGGCCAGGACCTCCAAGGCGTACAGAGCGAGTTCATTCCAAGTGTCCAGCTTGGATACCCAATAATTAAAAGGCACAGAGGAATCACGGAGGACGCTGGTACGGTCGGCAAGGTACTCCCTCACCATCTTTTGAAACTTTCCACTCCTTGTGAGAGTACCCCGCGCCTCAGGGTCTGTCTGAAGGGAGGGTCTGAGAAAACTGTCCCAGAACGTTGACAGTGTTCCCCTGCCCCTGCTGGATTGGAGTTGCGTCTCTCTCGCATGTACGCCTTGGTTGGGCAACAACAAACTGTGACCTCTGCCGCTAGCGTGTTCAGATGGGAATTTTTTCAAGAGTTCTGCAGCAAGGACTTTCTGGCACTGTCCCATTTTTGTAGACCTATCCACCTCAGGAATAAGAGAGTGAAAGTTCTCCTTGTAGCGGGGGTCTACAAGTGTCACCAACCAGTAATGACTGTCACACAACATTTTGACTACGTGAGGGTCACGGTTAAGGCAGCGTAACATAAAGTCAGCCATGCATGCCAGACTGGTAATGGGCAAGATTTCCTTGTCCTCACCAAGATGACGACTGACCATGCTCTCCTCCTCCTCCCCCCCCCCCTGTCCTGCTGAACCGACGGTATGACAGTTGTAGAGGTACTACTGTCTACAGCGCATGATACCAGCTCCTGTTCTTCCTCCTCCTCCTCCTCTCCCTCATTGTCCCCCAATGCTCGTTGGGATGAGATGAGGCTGGGCTGTGTATAATCGCCCGCTATGGCTTCTTAATCCATCTCATCATACTCTGGCTGCAATGCCTCCTCTTTAATTCTCTGCAGAGAGCTTTGCAAAAGACAGACAAGTGGGGTGCTGACACTAATGTGGCGTCATCGCCACTCACCATCTTGGTGGCCTCCTCAAAGTTTGTCAGGATGGTACATATGTTAGACATCCAGGTCCACTCCTGAGGTCTTATGGGTGGAGTCTGACCTGAATATCGACGGCCTTGTTGCAGCTGGTACTCTACAACTGCTCTCTTCTGCTCACAAATCCTTAGCAACATGTGGAGGGTAGAGTTCCAACGTGTGGGGACATCACACACCAGTCGGTGTGCCGGAAGCTTCAAACACTGCTGCAACACAGCAAGGGCGGCGGAAGCTGTAGCCGACTTGCGAAAATGAGCTGACAGGCGGCGTACTTTCACGAGCAGATCTGGCAACTCGGGGTATGATTTAAGAAACCGCTGAACCACGAGGTTAAACACATGAGCCAGGCATGGTACGTGTGTGATCTCGCCTCGCCTCAGAGCCGCCACCAGGTTACGGCCATTGTCACACACGACCATGCCTGGATGTAGGTTCAGCGGTCTCAGACACAGATCTGCCTGCTCTTTCACAGCTGTCCACAACTCACAAGCAGTGTGAGGTTTATCACCTAAGCTTATGAGTTTCAGCACAGCCTGTTGTCGCTTGGCGGAGGCAGTACTGCAGTGCTTCCAGCTTGTAACTGATGTGATATCTGAGATGGAGGCTGAACACGAGGAAGATGAGGAGGATGATGCGCAGGAGCTGTACACTGTGGGGGCAACTCTGACTGACATAGGGCCCGCAATCCTCGGTGCGGGGAGGATGTGTTCCTTCCCAAGGTCCGACTGGGTCCCGGCTTCCACTATGTTTACCCAGTGTGCCGTCAGGGAGATGTACCATCCCTGGCCACAAGCACTTGTCCACGTGTCCGTTGTCAGGTGGACTCTCCCAGTAACTGCGTTGTTGAGGGCACGGCAGATGTTTTGGGACACGTGCTTGTATAGTGCGGGGATGGCACACCGGGCAAAATAGTGTCGGCTGGGGACCAAGAACCGAGGGACGGCCACCGCCATAAGGTTGCGGAAGGATTCCGTCTCCACCAGCCTAAAAGGCAGCATTTCCAACGCAAACATTCGTGAAATGTGTGAATTTAGGACTGTGGCCTGTGGAGCGTTACCTGCGAATTTCCGCTCTCGTTCAAAGGTCTGGGATATGGACAATGGAACGCTCCGGTTGGACGTGGACGTTGATGCTGTTTCTTGAGAAACTGCCATAACAAGTGAAGACTGAGAGGAGGGGGCATCTTTACATGCAGTATGGACAGGGAATTGCCTTGCACACACAACAGGGGGTTCTATTGCACGCACAACAGCGGAAGAAGCAGTGGTGACTCCCGCTGACACTGGTCGTGGACCCTGGGGTTCGCCCCACAAAGTCGGGTGCTTTGCTGGCATGTGCCTGATCATGCTGGTGGTGGTCAGGCTGGTAGTTTTGTCACCCCTGCTGATGCTGGCATGGCAGGTGGTACAAATGGCCTTTTTGGGGTTATCAGCAGAGTCTTTAAAAAAATTCCAGACTCTGGAAGACCTACCGCTTAAACTGGCAACGTCCCTCGTCTTGGTGTTCCTCGGTTGCCTGCCTTCTGTGTGCGGCCACCACACTGCTTCTTCCTGCCTGTTGGGGTACTCTGCCTCCCTCCCCCTGTGTGCTGCTGGCCTCACTCTGCATGTCCTCCTGCCACGTTGGGTCAGTTACTAGATCATCCACCACCTCCTCCTCTTCCACTTGCGCACCACGATGCTACTAGTCACTTCCTGGCAATTGTGTCTCGTCATCGTCCACCTCTTGTGACAAATTGCCAGCATCGACTTCCTGTGGCCGTGGCTGTTCAAATATTTGGGCATCGCTACATGGGATCTCCTCTTCCACCACTTCAAGGGGAGCAGGCGAGGGGCACAAATATGGAAATGGACCAGTGAACAGCTCTTCAGAGTGTCCAAGTGTGGGATCAGTTGCTGTCTGACGACACTCGGCATGGTGGGAGGAAGGAGCATCAGGGTGAGGAGGAGTATGCGGTCGAGACTCACGGCTACTAAGATTTGACCGTGTGGAAGACAGACCGGAGGTGGTAGTGCCCAGGTAACTGGAAGTATTATCTGCTATCCAATTAATAACCTGTTCACACTGATCAGTTTGCAATACTGGTGTTGTTCTGTGATTCCCTAGTAATTCGGTCAAGAAGTGGGAGCGAGTAGATGTGGCTGTTGGTTGTGGCACATTTTCACCTTGGCCACGGCCCCGTCCTCTGCACGCACCATCACCAGAACGTCCACTTCCACGTCCCTTGCCACGCACCTTGCCCATTGTAAAGGAAGTAAAATAGCTTACACTCGCACTATCAATGGGAAAAGGGTAATAAAAAGTAGATTAGAACCGTGGAAGAGGAAAACCACAGTTCTATTTCTCTTGCCTACACCCGACTCTTTTAAACAATCAGAACAATCAAGGAGAAACTATTACTGTTTTTCTTTATGGAAAAAATACCAAAACCTGAATAATAGAGATTTTTTACCGTGGAATGCCAAAACCACAGTTATTGTTTACTCGTGTATACCAGACTTTTTTAAATATATAGATTTGCGGCTGAACAGTGAGCGACACACTCAAACTGTTTTTTTTTACATACGAAAGACCCCAAACTGGATACTACAGAGATTTGAGCCGTGGAACTGCAAAACCACTCTGGGATTTGTCGGGCCTACACCAGACTATTTTCAACAGATATATTTTTGTGTCACAACAGTCAGGAGACACTACTGTTTTTTTTTACTGCAAAAAATGCGAAAAGCAGGATAATAGAGATTTTTTTACACAGTTGTAATTTACTGGGGTATACCAGACTTTTTAAAATATATAGATTTGCGGCTGAACAGTGAGCGACACACTCAAACTGTATTTTTTTACATACAAAAGGCCCAAAACTGGATACTGCAGAGATTTGACCCGTGGAACTGCAAAACCACACTGGGATTTGTCGGGCCTACAACAGACTATTTTCAACAGATATATTTTTGTGTCAGAACAGTCAGGAGACACTACTGTTTTTTTTTACTGCAAAAAAAGCGAAAACCAGGATAATAGAGATTTTTTACCATGGAACAGCAAAACCACAGTTATAATTTACTGGTGTATACCAGACTTTTTTAAATATATAGATTTGCGGCTGAACAGTGAGCGACACACTCAAACTGTTTTTTTTTACATACAAAAGGCCCAAAACTGGATACAACAGAGATTTGACCCATGGAACTGCAAAACCACACTGGGATTTGTCGGGTCTACACCAGACTATTTTCAACAGATATATTTTTGTGTCACAACAGTCAGGAGACACTACTGTTTTTTTTTTAAGGCAAAAAACGCGAAAAACAGGATATAAGAGATTTCTTATCGTGGAACAGCAAAACCACAGTTTTAATTTACTGGTGTATATGCTAGACTTTTTTAAAAATATAGATTTGCGGCTGAACAGTGAGCGACACACTCAAACTGTTTTTTTTAGATATAAAAGGCCCAAAACTGGATACTACAGAGATTTGACCCGTGGAACTGCAAAACCACACAGTCAGGAGACACTACTGTTTTTTTTTAAGGCAAAAAATGCGAAAAACAGGATAATAGAGATTTTTTACCGTGGAACAGCAAAACCACAGTTTTAATTTACTGGTGTATATGTGGCGCCCCTGAGGGTCGGTCGCCACAGAGGTATTGCATCTCACCCAGAAGTGTGGTATCTCACTCTCAGGTAAGGAAGAAGTATGACTCAGCACCCTAACACTACATCCACTACACCACATTTCCGGGGGACAGGGCGAGATTGCTCCTACGGGAGAGCACAGTCCCTGATCCCTGGCTGGAGTGGGGGGAACCACCTAGAGAGGGGAAACTAGGTAGTGAATGGGTGGAGGACGTAGATCCAGGGAGCACTGGAGTAGGAGGTATAAAAGTAAGGAACCATCTTGGTTCAGGTGGTTAGTGGAGTAGAGAAAGTGGAAGTGACAGGAGCAGGGGCTCTGTACGAGCTCTGGTCCACAGGCAGGCCTAGTCAGGAGGCCTGAGCCTGAAAGGAGAGGGAGCAGGAGAGGCTCCAGGACAGGAACAGAAGGGACCCTAGGGGTACGGGTTGTGCAGCTGCCACCCATATGCCCGCCGCTGCCAGGAGGTAGGGGGTTCAGGCCAGAGGAAGGGAACCGGATCCCTCAACCAGCAGAGACTACAGGGCTCAACTGGGAACCGGAGGCTCTGGCACTTCAGGTACAGCAAGCCGTCCACACCAGCCACCAGGAAGGTAGCCACATAGGGCCAGGGGACGGAGCACACGTCGCCCGCCAAGGCCTGAGGACACTGGACAGAGGTGCCGTTAGGTGTGAGGTACAAGGAGAGAGGCCAGAGAGGACACACTGAAGGGGGTTCTGCTAAATGCTTCAGAGATACCTGAGGGTCGACCGAGCCCCTTACTGCGTGAGCGCAGGATGCCATGGGCTCTTACACTGGCCCTGTAAGTGGAACTGCTTAACCGTGAGTAAAAGATCTGGGACTGCATCATCTGGACTCTGTGATTCTTCTTGCGCCGCGACACCCTGCACTATCACCACCATCATCCACTCACACTGCCCTGAAGCTACACTCTACCTGTGGGGAGTTACACTACCTTGCTGCGCATATCACTGGCTTCAGTGGACTGCTCCGCAGCGGCGGTTCCCAATAACCGCATTCCACAGGTGGCGTAGTCGGACTATTTAAACCAGATAGACATAGACTACCACTGGTTTGACCGCCCTGGGTCACGGACCGAGTCGCCGCCACGATGACTACTACAACCACCAGCAGCTACAAGGCCCGGCTCCGGGTATCCCCACGGCCCAGGGGGCGCGTCAACTTTGGCGTAGTCGGCAGGATACGTAACCCACCCGTTATCATCGGGTATTGTGTGCCTAAGAGACTGTGTTTTCTACTGAATGTGGCGTCCACCCCTGAAGAACGGGCGCCATTATGTGCTAGCCAAACAATAAC
Source organism: Phyllobates terribilis (assembly GCF_046119375.1). NCBI lineage: Eukaryota > Metazoa > Chordata > Amphibia > Anura > Dendrobatidae > Phyllobates > Phyllobates terribilis. The sequence continues at coordinate 52,819,910 of NW_027362768.1, read as the reverse complement.
CACAGGTCACCTCCCATCGTGGGCCAGGTTCCAGAATGGCGCCAAAAGCGGAGCCCGCCCCAACCAGCAGTGATCATGTATGTGGATGTGTCCATCGACGTGGGGGGGCTGCCCTTGGAGGTGACCGACAGCAGACTGCCCTGGAACCGCCCCCGAAAGGGGAGGGGAGGCAAGAAAACTGAGAGACAGGGTGTGGTCTGGACCAGTCGAGGCAGGCCGCACCCGGGAAAGGATATGGACCGTGGCAGCTCCGGAGACCCTGCCAGCGCCATTCTGCCGACTGAAGCACCATATACCCTGGAGGAGCTGGTGGCCAAGCTACCCCGGGAGGATACCGAGTTCCTCCGCGCCGGCATGGAAGATCTGGGCCGGAGGATGGCCAGCCCGCAGCAAGACGCCATCGCGGACTGGAAGAGGGAGATGGAGCAGAGGATGGTGGCCCGGCAGCCAGCGACGCTGCCCAGCACCGGCAGTGCCCCAGCCTACGAGGACCGGGATCGAGGTCAGGAGACCGCGCCTGACGCAGGAGCGGCCGCAGGAGCAGGTAGGAGAAGTTCTCCTGTGCCAGGCGCTGTAAGCGTCGACCTGCCCCTGGGCCCCCTGGTGGAGTCGCAGATCCCGGGCGTCACCGAAGCAGCCCCACTCCCGATGCCAGATCCAGGTCCTTTAAACCAGGGCGAGACCGCCACGTGCTTGCTATGCGCGTACCAGGGCGTGCCAGTTCCAAGTGCCCTCCAGACCCCGGAACCAGCTCCAGTCACCAGCGACGCCGGCCCGCTCCTAGGTCCCCTGCAGGAGCCGCCCCCTCCGACACTCGGATGGGTGTACGGGCGCTTCCCCTGGGACTGGTCCGCGGAGGTGGAGGACCAGTGGCCTTCACTCCTGCCCGCTCCACAGCCCGCCGCTGCCGCTTCCGCTTCCCAGGTACTGGAGGATGTGGCCCAATTTGAGTGTGATCACTCGGGGGAAGATTTAATGGGGTTCTCCCAGGAGACCAGGGCAGCCGCAGCACGCCGCAAGGAGTTCTGTTACCAGCAGCTGCTCAAGTTCGAAAAGAGCGGAAACAGCGGCGTGAGCGGTGGGAGCAACTCGGTGCCAGGAATATGGAGGAAAAGGCCCGGACCCACCATGACAAGAGAGTGGCTCGTAGTCCCAGAATTACCGGGACCGTGGTGAAATTCAACCTGGAAGCGGGATGGGGGTTCATCTGGGACCCACTGACAGACACGGATCTCTTTGTAAATAGGAGAGACGTAGAATCCCGCCTGCCAGAGGGACATCCAGATCGGGACCTGTATCCCGGGGACACCGTGTCCTACACCAGGCACCGAGGAGTCAGGGGCTGGTATGCCCTACACGTCCACCGGGTGGAGACAGAGTTCCACCATGCTGAAGACCCGGCTGGGTCAGCCTGTGATAAGCCAGAGCCTCCCCGCAGGGAGCACGCTTAATAAGTACTGTAAGAGGAACAGAACTTTATGTGTAAATAAGTTACCCGTCAGGGTGTGCAGAGTGGACTCTGCAAATTAACAGTTTACCCGTTTATTTAGTTACCCGGATGTGGAGGTCAGAGTGGTATAAGAAGACACTTTTAATGCCCCTTACAAGAGACGTGGAGGTCAGAGTGGTATAACAAGACACTTTTAATGCCCCTCAGAAGAGACGTGGAGGTCAGAGTGGTATAACAAGATGGTTTTAATGCCCCTTACAAGAGACGTGGAGGTCAGAGTGGTATAACAAGAAGCTTTAAATGCCCCTCAGAAGAGACGTGGAGGTCAGAGTGGTATAACAAGACGGTTTTAATGCCCCTTACAAGAGACGTGGAGGTCAGAGTGGTATATCAAGAAGCTTTAAATGCCCCACAGAAGAGACATGGAGGTCAGAGTGGTATAACAAGACGGTTTTAATGCCCCTTGGAAGAGCCATACAGTACAGCATCTTAAAAATACTATTCCCATTATTGAGGAGTGGGTCTCCCACAGTCTTTGCTTATGCCTTCCAAGCAAAAGGTGACAAAAATCAGGATGGAGGAACTTTCAATAATGGCAACACGGACCACGGTCACCCTGGTGGTATAGTGGTGGTGGAGGCTGAGGATAAGGAGAAGAACATAAAACAGCCGAAATGAGGAAGCGTATACCCATGTGTGGGTGTGAAGCGGTGCATGTGAATACACCTCCCTAAATAACACAGTGGTTTTGACTTTATGTTACTCTGCTGTCATTTGGTGGTGATGAGAAGTCTGGCCCAATCCAGCCCTTGTTCATTTTGATAAGGGTCAGCTTGTCAGCATTGTCAGTTGACAGGCGAGTGCGCTTATCAGTTATAATTCCCCCAGCGGCACTAAAAACACGCTCCGATAACACACTAGTGGCAGGGCAGGCCAGGACCTCCAAGGCATACAGAGCGAGTTCATTCCAAGTGTCCAGCTTGGATAGCCAATAATTAAAAGGCACAGAGGAATCACGGAGGATGCTGGTACGGTCGGCAAGGTACTCCCTCACCATCTTTTGAAACTTTCAACTCCTTGTGAGAGTACCCCGCGCCTCAGGGTCGGTCTGAAGGGAGGGTCTGAGAAAACTGTCCCAGAACGTTGACAGTGTTCCCCTGCCCCTGCTGGATTGGAGTTGCATCTCTCTCGCATGTACGACTTGGTTGGGCAACAACAAACTGTGACCTCTGCCGCTAGCGTGTTCAGATGGGAATTTTTTAAAGAGTTCTGCAGCAAGGACTTTCTGGTACTGCCCCATTTTTGTAGACCTCTCCACCTCAGGAATAAGAGAGTGAAAGTTCTCCTTGTAGCGGGGGTCTACAAGTGTCACCAACCAGTAATGACTGTCACCCAACATTTTGACTACGCGAGGGTCACAGTTAAGGCAGCGTAACATAAAGTCAGCCATGCGTGCCAAACTGGTAACGGGCAATATTTCCTTGTCCTCACCAAGATGACGACTGACCATGCTCTCCTCCTCCTCCTCCCCCCCCCCTGTCCTGCTGGACCGACGGTATGACAGTTGTAGAGGTACTACTGTCTACAGCGCATGATACCAGCTCCTGTTCTTCCTCCTCCTCCTCCTCTCCTTCATTGTCCCCCAATGCTTGTTGGGATGAGATGAGGCTGGGCTGTGTATAATCGCCCGCTATGGCTTCTTGATCCATCTCATCATACTCTGGCTGCAATGCCTCCTCTTTAATTCTCTGCAGAGAGCTTTGCAAAAGACAGACAAGTGGGGTGCTGACACTAATGTGGCGTCATCGCCACTCACCATCTTGGTGGTCTCCTCAAAGTTTGTCAGGATGGTACATATGTTAGACATCCAGGTCCACTCCTGAGGTCTTATGTGTGGAGTCTGACCTGAATATCGACGACCTTGTTGCAGCTGGTACTCCACAACTGCTCTCTTCTGCTCACAAATCCTTAGCAACATGTGGAGGGTAGAGTTCCAACGTGTGGGGACATCACACACCAGTCGGTGTGCCGGAAGCTGCAAACGCTGCTGCAACACAGCAAGGGCGGCAGAAGCTGTAGCCGACTTGCGAAAATGAGCTGACAGGCGGCGTACTTTCACGAGCAGATCTGGCAACTCGGGGTACGATTTAAGAAACCGCTGAACTACGAGGTTAAACACATGAGCCAGGCATGGTACGTGTGTGATCTCGCCTTGCCTCAGAGCCGCCACCAGGTTACGGCCATTGTCACACATGACCATGCCTGGATGTAGGTTCAGCGGTCTCAGACACAGATCTGCCTGCTCTTTCACAGCTGTCCACAACTCACAAGCAGTGTGAGGTTTATCACCTAAGCTTATGAGTTTCAGCACAGCCTGTTGCCGCTTGGCGGAGGCAGTACTGCAGTGCTTCCAGCTTGTAACTGATGTGATAACTGAGATGGAGGCTGAACACGAGGAGGAGGATGATGCGCAGGAGCTGTACACTGTGGGGGCAACTCTGACTGACATAGGGCCCGCAATCCTCGGTGCGGGGAGGATGTGTTCCGTCCCAAGGTCCGACTGGGTCCCGGCTTCCACTATGTTTACCCAGTGTGCCGTCAGGGAGATGTACCGTTCCTGGCCACAAGCACTTGTCCACGTGTCCGTTGTCAGGTGGACTCTCCCAGTAACTGCGTTGTTGAGGGCACGGCAGATGTTTTGGGACACGTGCTTGTGTAGTGCGGGGATGGCACACCGGGCAAAATAGTGTCGGCTGGGGACCGAGTACCGAGGGACGGCCACCACCATTAGGTTGCGGAAGGATTCCGTCTCCACCAGCCTAAAAGGCAGCATTTCCAACGCAAGCATTCGTGAAATGTGTGAATTTAGGACTGTGGCCTGTGGAGCGTTAGCTGCGAATTTCCGCTCTCGTTCAAAGGTCTGGGATATGGACAATGGAACGCTCCGGTTGGACGTGGACGTGGACGTTGATGCTGTTTCTTGAGAAACTGCCATAACAAGTGAAGACTGAGAGGAGGGGGCATCTTTACATGCAGTATGGACAGGGAATTGCCTTGCACACATAACAGGGGGTTCTATTGCACGCACAACAGCGGAAGAAGCAGTGGTGACTCCCGCTGACACTGGTCGTGGACCCTGGGGTTCGCCCCACAAAGTCGGGTGCTTTGCTGGCATGTGCCTGATCATGCTGGTGGTGGTCAGGCTGGTAGTTTTGTCACCCCTGCTGATGCTGGCATGGCAGGTGGTACAAATGGCCTTTTTGGGGTTATCAGCAGAGTCTTTAAAAAAATTCCAGACTCTGGAAGACCTATCGCTTAAACTGGCAACGTCCCTCGTTTTGGTGTTCCTCGGTTGCCTGCCTTCTGTGTGCGGCCACCACACTGCTTCTTCCTGCCTGTTGGGGTACTCTGCCTCCCTCCCCCTGTGTGCTGCTGGCCTCACTCTGCATGTCCTCCTGCCACGTTGGGTCAGTTACTAGATCATCCACCACCTCCTCTTCCACTTGCGCACCACGATGCTACTAGTCACTTCCTGGCAATTGTGTCTCGTCATCGTCCACCTCTTGTGACAAATTGCCAGCGTCGACTTCCTGTGGCCGTGGCTGTTCAAATATTTGGGCATCGCTGCATGGGATCTCCTCTTCCACCACTTCAAGCGGAGCAGGCGAGGGGCACAAATATGGAAATAGACCAGTGAACAGCTCTTCAGAGTGTCCAAGTGTGGGATCAGTTGCTGTCTGACGACACTCGGCATGGTGGGAGGAAGGAGCATCAGGGTGAGGAGGAGTATGCGGTCGAGACTCATGGCTACTAAGATTTGACCGTGTGGAAGACAGACCGGAGGTGGTAGTGCCCAGGTAACTGGAAGTATTATCTGCTATCCAATTAATAACCTGTTCACACTGATCAGTTTGCAATACTGGTGTTGTTCTGTGCTTCCCTAGTAATTCGGTCAAGAAGTGGGAGCGAGTAGATGTGGCTGTTGGTTGTGGCACATTTTCACCTTGGTCACGGCCCCGTCCTCTGCACGCACCATCACCAGAACGTCCACTTCCACGTCCCTTGCCACGCACCTTGCCCATTGTAAAGGAAGTAAAATAGCTTACACTCGCACTATCAATGGAAAAAGGGTAATAAAAAGTAGATTAGAACCGTGGAAGAGGAAAACCACAGTTCTATTTCTCTTGCCTACACCCGACTCTTTTAAACAATCAGAACAATCAAGGAGAAACTATTACTGTTTTTCTTTATGGAAAAAATACCATAACCTGAATAATAGAGATTTTTTACCGTGGAACAGCAAACCCACAGTTATTACTTACTGGTGTATACCAAACTTTTTTAAATATATAGATTTGCGGCTGAACAGTGAGCGACACACTCAAACTGTTTTTTTTTTAAATACAAACGGCCCAAAATTGGATACTACAGAGATTTGACCCGTGGAACTGCAAAACCACACTGGGATTTGTCAGGCCTACACTAGACTATTTTCAACAGATATATTTTTGTGTCACAACAGTCAGGAGACACTACTGTTTTTTTTTAAGGCAAAAAAAGCGAAAACCAGGATAAAAGAGATTTCTTACCGTGGAACAGCAAAACCACAGCTTTAATTTACTGGTGTTTATGCTAGACTTTTTTAAAAATATAGATTTGCGGCTGAACAGTGAGCGACACACTCAAACTGTTTTTTTTAGATATAAAAGGCCCAAAACTAGATACTACAGAGATTTGACCCGTGGAACTGCAAAACCACACAGTCAGGAGACACTACTGTTTTTTTTTTAAGGCAAAAAATGCGAAAAACAGGATAATAGAGATTTTTTACCGTGGAACAGCAAAACCACAGTTTTAATTTACTGGTGTATATGTGGCGCCTCTGAGGGTTGGTTGCCACAGAGGTATTGCATCTCACCCAGAAGTGTGGTATCTCACTCTCAGGTAAGGAAGAAGTATGGCTCAGGACCCTAACACTACATCCACTACACCACATTTCCGAGGGACAGGGCGAGATTGCTCCTACGGGAGAGCACAGTCCCTGATCCCTGGCTGGAGTGGGGGGAACCAACTGGAGAGGGGGAACTAGGTAGTGGATGGGTGGAGGACGTAGATCCAGGGAGCACTGGAGTAGGAGGCATAAAAGTAAGGAACCATCTTGGTTCAGATGGTTAGTGGAGTAGAGAAAGTGGAAGTGACAGGAGCAGGGGCTCTGTACGAGCTCTGGTCCACAGGCAGGCCTAGTCAGGAGGCCTGAGCCTGAAAGGAGAGGGAGCAGGAGAGGCTCCAGGACAGGAACAGAAGGGACCCTAGGGGTACGGGTTGTGCAGCTGCCACCCGTACGCCCGCCGCTGCCAGGAGGTAGGGGGTTCAGGCCAGAACCGGATCCCTCAACCAGCAGAGACTACAGGGCTCAACTGGGAACCGGAGGCTGCGGCACTTCAGGTACAGCAAGCCGTCCACACCAGCCACCAGGAAGGTAGCCACATAGGGCCAGGGGACGGAACACACGTCGCCCGCCAAGGCCCGAGGACACTGGATAGAGGTGCCGTTAGGTGTGAGGTACAAGAAGAGAGGCCAGAGAGGACACACTGAAGGGGGTCCTGCTAAATGCTCAAGAGATACCTGAGGGTCAACCTTACTGCGTGAGCACAGGACGCCGTGGGCTCTTACACTGGCCCTGTAAGTGGAACTGCTTAACCGTGAGTAAAAGATCTGGGACTGCATCATCTGGACTCTGTGATTCTTCTTGCGCCGCGACACCCTGCACTATCACCACTATCATCCACTCACGCTGCCCTGAAGCTACACTCTTCCTGTGGGAAGTTACACTGCCTTGCTGCGCATATCACCGGCTTCAGTGGACTGCTCCGCAGCGGCGGTTCCCAATAACCGCATTCCACAGGTGGCGTAGTCGGACTATTTAAACCAGATAGACATAGACTACCACTGGTTTGACCGCCCTGGGTCACGGACCGGGTCGCCGCCACGGTGACTACTACAACCCCCAGCATCTACAAGGCCCGGCTCCGGGTATCCCCAAGGCCCAGGGGGCGTGTCATATATACCAGACTTTTTTAAAAATATAGATTTGCGGCTGAACAGTGAGTGACACACTCAAACTGTTTTTTTTTTTAGATACAAAAGGCCCAAAACTGGATACTACAGAGATTTGAACTGCAAAACCACACTGGGATTTGTCGGGCCTACAACAGACTATTTTCAACAGATATATTTTTGTGTTAGAACAGTCAGGAGACACTACTGTTTTTTTTTTTACTGCAAAAAATGTGAAAAGCAGGATAATAGAGATTTTATACCGTGGAACAGCAAACTCACAGTTATAATTTACTGGTGTATACCAGACTTTTTAAAATATATAGATTTGCGGCTGAACAGTGAGCGACACACTCAAACAGTTTTTTTTTTAGATACAAAAGGCCCAAAAATGGATAATATAGAGATTTGACCCATGGAACTGCAAAACCACACTCCTGTTTCTGTGGCCTATACCAGACTCTTTTCAACAGATATATTTGTGTCTGAAAAATCAGAGACACACTTTTTTTTTTTGTGGGGGGGGGGGGGACACCAATAGGTTAATAAGACGGGTATTTGTACAGTGTGAAGTAGGGAAAAAAAAGAGGATTTAGATTAAAAAAAGGATTTTTACTGGCCCCCGAGACCTGGAGCTAAGTGCAGCAATTTCAGAAACAGGAGCACACAGGACTGTAATGCAGCGTTTGCTGGTATAACCACTGCGTCTACTCTACAGCCTTCCTGCCTGCCTGATATCTGGGATGGATATTAGTCCTGAGAAGGACTGTTCGTTTGTTCTGGCTGCCTTTACAGACCCTACACTAACTATTTTGCAGGAAAAATCTCTCCCTAGCTCAGCAGCGCTGTCCCTACACTGTCTAATCCGGAGCGACTGTGTCCAAGATGGCGGCGCCCGGTTTTAAATACTCAAGGTGATGCTGTGTGGCCAGCCAATCACTGTAATGCCCACAAACAACATGGCAGCAGCATTACAGTGACTGGCTGGCAATCCCTGCATGTTTATTGGCTCTGTAAAGAGCGCCAAACATGCAGGGCGGAGACCCGAGCTCCCGCCCGAGTAACCTGGAAATGCTCGGTGCTCGCCGAACATCCCGAGTAGCGTGATGCTTGGGCGAGTACCGAGCAGTGTCGAGCATGCTCGCTCAACACTATTCTTTAGGCTTTGTGGATGTGAGGACGAGGCATGCAGAAGAGCATTCACTGAGTTGACTCTGGACGATGACTCAGGACGACTCTTGAGGAGGCCTTCCAGGCTGGCACGATATCCAAGGACCTTAGTGAAGGCATGATACCTGAATATCCAAAGACCCCTTGCTTTTATCTTCCTCCGAAGATTCACAAGAACTCTGCATGTCCCCCTGGCCGCCCGATAGTTTCCGGAAATGGTGGCCTCTGTGAGACTATTGGTAGGTACCTTGATCATCACCTAAAACCACTTGTTGAAATGATGCCATCATATGTAAAGGACACTGGCAATCTTCTGAGAAAAGTGAACAATATATTCTTGGAATCTGACATGTGGTTGGTCTGTCTAGACATTGAATCTCTTTATTCGTCAATTAGACATAGTGATTAGAGATGAGCATTGTTCTACTCGAACTGTTCGCCAATCTCAAATTCGAGCTGTTTTGGGCGGTGTTCGAGCCGTTCGGCGAACACGAACGATTTGAGAAAAATTCGGCTGTTCGAGGTTATGTTCGATAACTGTTCGTGCACCAAAATCATAACTGGATTTTTTCTCAGTAATGATGAAAATTAATGTTAATACGCAGTTTGAGTGTACAGCGGGGTGGGGGGAGGGGCAGGGGATGGATCTCTGCAGGAATAATGAAGATCTCCATTTTTTTTTCTCTTTCCCGCATTTACAGTGGGGAGGTGCAATCTGTCAGCCTATCAGCAGCGCACACACGGAGCGAAGTGCTTTTTTCACACAAGCAAGGGCATGTGTCATTGGCAGTGTATGTCACATGTCCTTGCCCTATAAGACCAAGCCATTTTCCCCGTCGCCACCATTTTCTCACTGCTGCAGCTGCGTGTTAGACGGCACCGCTGTTGCTGTGTGCGCTATACCTTGTTAATTTCAAGCCAATTTTCGCACAAATCTACAGATAGCTTGGGAGTAGGGAATAGTTGTGATTGCAGTCCTTTTAAGGACTAGGTTACAGCATTTCCTACGACTTTTATCAGGCAGGTCTGTGCTCTTAAATAGATAGATTGTGGGAGTAAAGACTAATTGTAATTGCAGTCCTTTTCAGGACTAGGTTACATCAGTTCCTATCAGTTTTTGCCAGGCAGGTCTGTGCCAGTGCTGTGCAAGTTTTTTTCACAGCATTTGGCTGAATCTAGCAAAGCTAATCCTTTTTGGCCTATTGCAGAGTGTGTTAGTCAGTGGAGTAGCCTATCTGTGTTGCAAGATATACCACCTGTGTATAGAATACCAATTTTTTTACTGCACCTAGTGAAGTAAAATCTTTTGGGTATAGCATCATTCTATTAGTCCATCTATACTGACCTCCATCAGGTTGCAAATTGAATATAATTTTTTTCTGCATCTAGCTCTGAAAAAATATTTGGGCTTCTAGCAGTGTGTGGGACTTGTTCTATTAGTCCATCTATACTGACCTCCATCAGGTTGCAAACTGAATATAATTTTTTTCTGCATCTAGCTCTGAAAAAATATTTGGACTTCTAGCAGTGTGTGGGACTTTCTCTATTATTCCGTCTATACTGACCTCCATCAGGTTGCAAACTGAATATATCTTTTTTCTGCATCTACCTCTGAAAAAATATTGGGCTTCTAGCTGTGTGTGGAACTTGTTCTATTAATCCATCTATACAGACCTCCATCAGGTTGCAAACTGAATATAATTTTTTTCTGCATCTACCTCTGAAAAAATATTTGGGCTTCTAGCAGTGTGTGGGACTTGTTCTATTAGTCCATCTATACTGACCTCCATCAGGTTGCAAACTGAATATATTTTTTTTCTGCATCTACCTCTGAAAAAATATTGGGCATCTAGCTGTGTGTGGGACTTGTTCTATTAATCCATCTATGCAGACCTCCATCAGGTTGCAAACTGAATATAATTTTTTTCTGCATCTACCTCTGAAAAAATATTTGGGCTTCAAGCTGTGTGTGGGACTTGTTCTATTAGTCCATCTATACTGACCTCCATCAGGTTGCAAATTAAAAATAATTTTTACCTGCATCTACCTCTGAAAAAATATTTGGGCTTCTAGCTGTGTGTGGGACTTGTTCTATTAGTCCATCTATACTGACCTCCATCAGGTTGCAAATTGAATATAATTTTTTTCTGCATCTAGCTCTGAAAAAATATTTGGCCTTCTAGCAGTGTGTGGGACTTTCTCTATTAGTCCATCTATACTGACCTCCATCAGGTTGCAAATTAAAAATAATTTTTATCTGCATCCAGCTCTGAAAAAATATTTGGCCTTCTAGCAGTGTGTGGGACTTTCTCTATTAGTCCATCTATACTGACCTCCATCAGGTTGCAAATTAAAAATAATTTTTATCTGCATCCAGCTCTGAAAAAATATTTGGCCTTCTAGCAGTGTGTGGGACTTTCTCTATTAGTCCATCTATACTGACCTCCATCAGGTTGCAAATTAAAAATAATTTTTATCTGCATCCAGCTCTGAAAAAATATTTGGCCTTCTAGCAGTGTGTGGGACTTTCTCTATTAGTCCATCTATACTGACCTCCATCAGGTTGCAAACTGAATATAATTTTTTTCTGAATCTACCTCTGAAAAAATATTTGGGCTTCTAGCTGTGTGTGGGACTTGTTCTATTAGTCCATCTATACTGACCTCCATCAGGTTGCAAACTGAAAATATTTTTTTGTCTGCATCTAGCTCTGAAAAAATATTTGGCCTTCTAGCAGTGTGTGGGACTTTCTCTATTAGTCCATCTATACTGACCTCCATCAGGTTGCAAATTAAAAATAATTTTTATCTGCATCCAGCTCTGAAAAAATATTTGGCCTTCTAGCAGTGTGTGGGACTTTCTCTATTAATCCATCTATACTGACCTCCATCAGGTTGCAAACTTAATATATTTTGTTTCTGCATCTACCTCTGAAAAAATATTGGGCTTCTAGCTGTGTGTGGGACTTGTTCTATTAATCCATCTATACAGACCTCCATCAGGTTGCAAACTGAATATAATTTTTTTCTGCATCTACCTCTGAAAAAATATTTGGGCTTCTAGCTGTGTGTGGGACTTGTTCTATTAGTCCATCTATACTGACCTCCATCAGGTTGCAAACTGAATATATTTTTTTTCTGCATCTACCTCTGAAAAAATATTGGGCTTCTAGCTGTGTGTGGGACTTGTTCTATTAATCCATCTATACAGACCTCCATCAGGTTGCAAACTGAATATAATTTTTTTCTGCATCTACCTCTGAAAAAATATTTGGGCTTCTAGCTGTGTGTGGGACTTGTTCTATTTGTCCATCTATACTGACCTCCATCAGGTTGCAAACTGAAAATAATTTTTTGTCGGCATCTAGCTCTGAAAAAATATTTGGCCTTCTAGCAGTGTGTGGGACTTTCTCTATTAGTCCATCTATACTGACCTCCATCAGGTTGCAAATTAAAAATAATTTTTATCTGCATCTACCTCTGAAAAAATATTTGGGCTTCTAGCTGTGTGTGGGACTTGTTCTATTAGTCCATCTATACTGACCTCCATCAGGTTGCAAACTGAATATAATTTTTTTCTGCATCTAGCTCTGAAAAAATATTTGGACTTCTAGCAGTGTGTGGGACTTTCTCTATTAGTCCATCTATACTGACCTCCATCAGGTTGCAAATTAAAAATAATTTTTATCTGCATCCAGCTCTGAAAAAATATTTGGCCTTCTAGCAGTGTGTGGGACTTTCTCTATTAGTCCATCTATACTGACCTCCATCAGGTTGCAAATTAAAAATAATTTTTTGTCTGCATCTAGCTCTGAAAAATTATTTGGCCTTCTAGCAGTGTGTGGGACTTTCTCTATTAGTCCGTCTATACTGACCTCCATCAGGTTGCAAACTGGATATATTTTTTTTCTGCATCTACCTCTGAAAAAATATTTGGGCTTCTAGCTGTGTGTGGGACTTTCTCTATTAGTCCATCTATACTGACCTCCATCAGGTTGCAAATTGAATATAATTTTTTTCTGCATCTAACCCAGCCAACAATTTTGGCCTAATACCACAGTTTGGCCACTCAGCTCTGCTCGGTTCCCATCCATTGTTTTTTTGTGCAAACAACTCCAGAGTTGTGAATTATTTAACCACCAAAATGAGTGGAAAAAGGCCTTCTGCTGGTGGAAAGGGGAATAGGCGTGTTGGGAAGGGGAAAAAAGGTTGTGTCCGTGGGGTAGGTGTTAAAGCAACAGTAACATCTGCAGAAGAAAGACCATCTTCCAGCCAAACTAAAATGTCTACTTCTTTTAGCGGACAATGTGATAAGATCCCTTTCTTACGGCCACGCCAATCGCTACAAATTCCAGATGAGGCACAAAAACAGCAGGTGCTTCAATGGATATCAAGTGCTCCTTTAAGTGGGCTCTCCTCCACATCAACTTCAACATCACAAATACTCCAGTCCTCAAAGGTGTCACCCCAATCGCACTTGCTTCCTCACAGCTCCCAAATCTCCAGCTGCCCGTCTGAGTATGAGGTAGAACAGATGGTTGAGTCTGCAGAGCTGTTTACTCATACTATAGCCTGGGAATCAGAGGACGACTCCAGCGCTTCTGTGAATCCAGACGAGGAAATGATCTGCACTGATGCCCAGAATCTTTATGAATCGGATCCAAGACCAGACGCAGAAGGTTCTGACCATAATGTAGACCCTCATTCCCAAACTGTAACTCCTGTTGGTGGAGACAATGAGGAAGACGATGATGAGACTCAAATACCTGATTGGAGCGACAACTTTAGTTTTTTGTCAGGGCAGGAACAGGTTGGCTCTGAGGACGACGGGTGTGATAACGCACAGGGTGATGATGATGAGGTTGGAGATCCCACTTACAGTCAACCCACAGTCAGCCAAGAGATGAGGTCAGCAGAGGAGGTGGAGGAAGATGCTAGTGACGACGAGGTCAGGTTGCGCCTTCCTGGACAGAGACGTAGTACTGGAAGCACGTCAACAACTGCATCCTCAAACACATCTCTGCCTCTCACCACAAGTCGTGGTGGCTCTTCAGGTCGCATGGGTGCTAAGCCTTGCATAGCCTGGGCATTTTTTCAGATCGATAAAGATGACCCAACTCGTGTTATCTGTAACATTTGTCAGCAAAAGCTAAGTAGAGGCCAAAAAATACATAGTTTGAGTACTTCATGCATGAACCGGCACATGGACATGAAGCATAAGTTGCAGTGGGAAGCTCAGTGTGCTACAATGCGGCCTAGCCGGCCGGGTCAACCACCGTCTGCCATATCTTGTGCATCCGTGGCCTCTTCATCCTCTGTGACTGGGGGGACAGCAGTCACACCTGTTTTGGGGCGCAGACCTGTCACCTCTTTACCCGCAACAGCCAGCGTGATTGGCAGGTCATCATTTTCTTTGGAGGTGGTAACACCAGCTGGTGTTGAGCGCTGTCCGACATCGATAGCACCACCTTTGGATCAAGGCAACCTAACATGTCCGCCTGCATCTTCCTCACAGACCGGCAGTTTGCCGGGGACACCCTTATCAACCCCGTCTAAGCACAATAGCCAGCCCTCGGTCCCTCAGATGTGGACAAGTAAAAGACCATTTCCTCCTAGCCATGAGAAAGCTAAGAGGTTGAATTTCACCATCTGCAAGCTCTTGGCTACAGAAATGCTGCCTTTCCGCCTGGTGGACTGAGAGGATTTTCGAGACCTTATGTCCGTCGCAGTGCCCCAGTACCAGATGCCCAGTCGGCACTACTTCTCAAAGAAAGGTGCGCCTGCGCTCCACCAGCATGTCGCACACAACATCACCGCTTCTTTGAGAAACTCTGTGTGTGACAGGGTGCATTTCACCACAGACACTTGGACGAGTAGGCATGGACAGGGGCGTTACATGTCGCTGACTGGGCACTGGGTAACTATGGTGACAGCAGGACAAGGGGCTGCTGTCCAAGTCTTGCCGTCCCCACGAGTTGTGCGTCAATCCTCTTTATGTCAAAGTTCCTCCACTGCTTCTGCCTCCTCAACCTCCTCTCGGTCTTCCACCTGCACCCAAAGCCTGTCTGGTCATGCCACAAGCTTTCTAACTGCGCAGAAGGGATCCTGCACACCTCCTTACTATGCTGGCAGTAGGGCTCAACGTCATCAGGCAGTTTTTACTTTGAAATGTCTGGGAAATGTGAGTCACACAGCTGAGGAGTTGTGGTCAGCTCTGGAGAACCAATTTCATGCATGAATGGTTGTCTCCACTGGACCTGAAACCAGGGAAGGCCGTGTGCGACAATGCTGCAAACCTGGGTGCGGCCCTTCGCCGGGGCAATGTCACACACGTGCCTTGTATGGCTCACGTGTTGAACCTGGTTGTCCAGCAATTTTTAGCCCACTATCCCAGACTAGATGGCCTTCTGCAGAGGGCACGGTCGCTGTGTGCTCACTTCCGCCGTTCGCATCCCGCAGCTCAGCGACTTACATCTCTACAGAAGTCGTTGGGCCTGCCACTTCACCGGCTAAAATGCGATGTGCCTACCCGGTGGAATTCAACTCTGCACATGTTGCAGCGACTGTGGCAGCACCGACAAGCCCTGGTGCAATACGTTCTGACGTATAGCCTGGGCCAACGAGATTCAGAGGTGGGGCAAATCACGCTGGAGGAGTGGTCTCAGATCAGGGACCTATGCACCCTTCTGCACAGTTTTGAAATGGCGACGAAGATGTTTAGTGCTGACGATGCCATTATCAGCATGACTATTCCGGTGATTTACATGCTGGAGCACATGTTAAACAGAATTCGGAGTCAGGTGGTGGCACAAGAGGAGGTGGAGGAAGTAGAGGAGGAGGAGTTGTATGCGGAAGGGCTAACATCTGCAAGGTCCAGACGGTCGGCAGCACCAAGGTGGCAGGCATGTGAGGGTGGGGGAGATGGTTTTACCATGGCGCATGGTAGTAGTCAAACTAGTGAGGAAGGTGCAGGAGCCCAGGAAGAAGTGGAGGACGAACTGATGGAAGACTCATCAGATGAGGGAGACCTTGATCACATTTCTGTTGTGCGAGGTTGGGGGGAGAGGACAGAGGAAGGAAGCATGATTGTTACCTCGCCACCAACACAACAGGGACTTGGTGCTCCTGGATGCGCAACACACATGAGTGCCTTCTTGCTGCACTACCTGCAACATGACCCTCGAATTGTGAGAATTAGAAATAATCCTGACTACTGGGTTGCCACACTGTTAGATCCCCGGTACAAAAGTAAATTTGCAGAAATTATTCCTGCCATAGAAAGGGATGCACGCATGCAGGAGTATCAGCAGAGACTGTTGCAGAATCTTACATGTGCTTTTCCACAAAATACCAGTGGTGCACGTAGTGAATCTCACAGTTCCAACTTGCCAACCGTGGGACCGTCAAGTGTTCAGCACTCAAACCGTAACAGAACCACAGTATCTGCTGGTAACATCAATTTTGCGGAATCATTTCACCACTTTTTTAGCCCATCCTTTGCAAGGCCACAGGAGACAAGAAGTCTGACACATAGTCAACGCCTAGAGATGATGGTACAGGAGTATCTCCAAGTAAACATTGAAGCCACGACTGTGTCACTGGACCCTTGCTCTTTTTGGGCTTCCAATCTGGATAAATGGCCGGAGCTAGCCACTTACGCCTTGGAGATCTTGTCATGCCCCGCAGCCAGCGTTCTGTCTGAACGTGTGTTCAGCGCTGCTGGTGGTGTGCTGACAGATAAGCGCACGCGGCTCTCCACTGATAATGTAGACAGACTCACGTTCATAAAGATGAACAAATCATGGATCCGAAACGACTTTTCTACCCCTGTGTCATCCTGGGGAGAGTAAAAGCTTGATGATTGGTTAAAATCACCCTACCAACCGTTTTAAGCTTTCAAATTACTAATCATGTTTATCTGTATCTTGACTGGAAAATAATTTGGGCTTTGTAGCAGTGTGCAGCACTGATCCTATTAGGCCATCTATAATAAGCTTCACCAGATTTAAAATTAAAAATAATTTTTAGCTGCATCTAGCCCGGAAAATAATTTTGGGGCTCCGAGATGCGCAAGACACATAAGTGCCTTCTTGCTGCACTACCTGCAGCATGACCCTCATATTGTCAGAATTCGAAGTAATCATGACTACTGGGTTGCCACACTCTTAGATCCCCCAAACTTTTCGATCAACCTTTTCATTTTAATAAAGACCAAAAAAATGGTCATTTTTGAAATTATAAGCATTAGCAGGTTGTTAGAAACTGAAATCAAACAGTTTTCAACTCAAAACTTTATTCTAGGTGATGTTACATTTTCACATAGGACCCCTTGTTCGAAAGGAGCTTCTGAACTCTCTCATCCATTGAATTTGTCAGGTTTTGGATGGTTTCTGCTTCAATTGTTTTGCATGAGGACAGAATACCCTCCCAGAGCTGTTGCTTAGATGTGAACTGCCTCCCGCCATCATAGACACTCCTTTTAATGATGCTCCAAAGGTTCTGAATGGGGTAGAGGTCAGGGGAGCATGGGGGTCACACCATAAGTTTGTCCCCTTTTATGCCCATATCAGCCAGAGATGCAGATGTTTTATGTGCAGCATGAGATGGTGCATTATCATGCAGAAAAATGATCTTGCTGTGAAATACACGGTTCTTCTTCTTGAACCATGGCAGGAAGTGCTGTTTGAGAAAATCCACATACATTATGGAGTTCATCTTTAGCGCCTTCAGGGATCCTAAAGGGGCCGACAATCTCTCTCCCCATGATTCCAGCCCAAAACATTACTCCACCTCCTCCTTGTTGGCGCTGTAGCCGTGTTTGCGTGGGGTGTCCATCAACCAGCCATCCTCCACTCCATTCATCTGGACCATCGAGCGCTGCACGGCACTCATCCGTGAACAAAACAGTTTTGAAATCAGTCTTCATGTAATGTTTGGCCCACTGGAGCCGTTTCTGCTTGTGTGAAGTGGATAGAGGAGGTCAACAGGATGGCATATGCACAGCTGCAAACCTCTGAAGGACCCTGCATCTTGTTGTTCGGGGGACGTTGGAGGCACAAGCAGCTTCAAAAACTTGTCTGCTGCTATGACAAGGCTTTTTTGCCGCTGCTGTTTCAACCTGACGTAATTGCCTGTAGGAAAGAGTCCTCAATTTGCCCTTATCAGCACGCACACGTGTGTACTGTGAATCAGCTACATACTTCTTGATTGCCAAGACACTTCATCCTGATAATCGCACAATGTTGATTGTAGTCATGCCTTGACCTAAACACTCCACAATTTGTTGCTTCTCAGCAGCCGACACATCCTTTTTCTTTCCCATTTTGGCAGAAAATGTAGGCTGCTTAATAATGTGAGAGAGCCTTCTTAAGTAGTCTTGCCTTTCATTGGACACACCTGCCAAACTAATTAGCACAGGTGTCTGCAATTGCTTACAGTGATATAAAGAGCCCTGACACACATCACCATCAATGAGTTTAACTGACAAACAAACAAATTCTTCCCTTATCACTCCTAAACACTTTTTGCATAATAATTTGGAACGCGGTGTACATGTGCTTTTCCACAAAACACCAGTGGTTCACGTAGTGAATCTTACAGTTCTAACTTGCCAACCGTGGTCTGTATGGAATTGTTCAATAAAGGGCCCAAAATTAAGATAACATAGATGGGAGAGGTCTCTATGAATAGGAATTCCTAAGTATTTGATACCCTGTGAGGGCCAGGCAAAGGGAAAGTTGGACTGGATGGAATCCTATATGGATTTAGGGAGGGAGACATCGAGGGCCTCAGACTTCGCTGCATTGATTTTAAAATTTTACCATGTAACAAAGTGATCTATTTCAGCCATAACAGCAGGGATGGATATATGTGATTGAGTGATATATACTAGGACATCATCAGCAAATAGAGAGCACTTGTACTCGGTGCCTCCCACCTCAATCCACCTAATATTGGGGTTATGGCGAATTGATGAGAGCAGGTGCTCCGTCACTAGGATGTATAAGAGAGGGGACAGAGGACATCCCTGCCTTGTCCCATTGGTGATTGTGAAAGGTGATGAAAATGTTCTGACGCACCCCCTGGGCCTTGGGACACCCGGAGCCGGACACTTTTTGGTGGATGCTGGTGGTTGTAGTCTTCGTGGCGGCGATCCGGTTCCGTGGCTCAGGGCGGTCAAACCAGTGGCGGAACTATTTATGTGGTTTTGATGTTTAAATGTCCGACTACGCCACCCGTGGATTGCGGTCAGAGTGAACCGCCGCTACAGGGCAGACCGCTAAGGCTGGTGTTGTGGGTGCAGCAGAGCGTAGCATAACTCCCCACGGGAGGAGTATAGCCTCAGGGCAGTGTATGCGGAGGATGGGGTTGATGGTGCAGGGCAGCAGCAGTAACGACACGGAGTCAGTGATGCAGTTCAGGGCCTTTACTCACAGTTCTTATTATCCAGACCACGTCTGCAGGTAACGGCTGCCCACGTCGTACTGTGCTCACCAGGTGAGGGGCTAAGACAACTCCCAGATAACTTTGGAGCGCTTCACAGGACCCCCTTTGTGTGTCCTTTGTCTGGCCTTTCTTACCAACACTTCTGTCCGGCTGCCTCGGGCCTCCTCTTGGTAAACTTGGCGCCAGTTTCCCTGACCCTATGTGGTGCCTTCCTAGCGGGTGGAGCAAGGGGCTGCGCCACATAAAATGTCAGAGCCTCCGGTTTCTAGCTGAGGGTCGTTTCCTGCCTCCACTAGTTCGGGGACCGGTCTCCCCCTTTGGCCTGACCCCTCCACGCAGGTGGATTCGGGCGTGCGGTGGCGACTCGCCCGTCCGCACCCCTGGGATCCCTTCATTCCTCGTTCCTGGAGCCTTCTCCACTCCTCTTCCTTCCTTCTCCCTCTTGCAGGCCTGGGCCTCTGTTACTAGGCCCGCCTCCGGAGCAGAGCTCATGCAGAGCCCCTGCTCCCTGCCACTTCTGCTCAGACTTCTCTGCACTGAACTAAGATGGTGCCCACCTTTTATACTCCCTTCTCAATGCACCCAGGAACTGCTTCCTCCCTGCTCCTGCACTGCAGGGTTCCCCTTCCTCAGTGTTCCCTCCCCCCACTCCAGCCAGGGACAGGGACTGTCGTGCCCATCTCAGGGGCATATTGGTCGCCCTGCCCCACGGCAATGTGGTGTAATGCATGCAGGTGTCGGGTCCTGATCCACACTCCATCCTTATCTGAGAGTGAGATATCACACCTCTGGGTGAGGTGCAATACGTCTGTAGCAACCGAGCCCTCGGTGCTACAGTTCCATTTATCTTCAGCCTAGGTGACGTATTGTGATACAGGGCCGTGATTTTGGCTATAAAAGGGTCCCCTAGACCCCTACCCCAAGCTTTTTAAGAGAATCATATATGGCGTGCCAGGAGACTCTAGGGAATGCTTTCTCAGCATCCAACGAGAGTATCTACTTACAAATTTTTAACTGCATCTAGCCCAGGAAATACTTTGTGCCTAGTAGCAGTGTCTGCTAGTCAGCGGATTATCCCGGCTGTTAAGCAAGCTACACCACCTGTAGTTTGGACACTTAATTTTTTCAAAGGAAATGCTTCGGGACCACGGGATACTTAGTGAAGAGCATCAGGAGGCACCCCAAGGCATAGGGGCTGGGACTGGCACTAGGATGCCTTGCGGTGGACAGCCGAGCTCGATCCTTATAAAAGCTTTTTAACTGCAGCAGCTTTAGTGGACGCTACTGGAGCTGGAATTACGCGGCTGCTGGCATGAGACTTGCCCTCCAATAGATCCTTGTAAATGGATTTAAAGTGTATTCATTCAAATTAGAGGGACAATTTAAATTAAAAAGCTTAGAGCTGCCTCCACCACAGGGGGGCTCTCTCGACCCACCAGCGGACAGGCACCAGTATTGGGAGAGGGGGGCTGGCCGTCAGGGTTCACCGCGGCTCTGGCACAAACCCGGCGACACGGAGGTGGCACGGGCAGGAGCGGACTGGCCGTCTCGGCTTCTCACTTTTTGGATTTTAGAAGGGCATGACATGCCTATATCTGTGTCTCCCCCTCCTTTTACTCCTCCACCTCTTTTCTTTTCGCATGACTATATGTACTTGTCACTTTTCCATGTGTTAGTTGTGTCTTCTGAGCAGTTTGTCAGCTTTTGGACACCTTTGAAGGTGTTTTCTATGTGTTTCTATGTGTTTTTGTTTGCCTGCCATTGGTTTTAACGGTGTTCGAAGGTGTTCGACGAACAGTTCGACGAACAGTTCGGCGAACACACGGGTGTTCGACGAACCGAACCGAACTCGAACACTACGGGGGTGGCTCAACACTAATGTACACTGCGTTCCAAATTATTATGCAAAAAGTGTTTAGGAGTGATAAGGGAAGAATTTGTTTGTTTGTCAGTTAAACTCATTGATGGTGATGTGTGTCAGGGCTCTTTATATCACTGTAAGCAATTGCAGACACCTGTGCTAATTAGTTTGGCAGGTGTGTCCAATGAAAGGCAAGACTACTTAAGAAGGCTGTCTCACATTATTAAGCAGCCTACATTTTCTGCCAAAATGGGAAAGAAAAAGGATGTGTCGGCTGCTGAGAAGCAACAAATTGTGGAGTGTTTAGGTCAAGGCATGACTACAATCAACATTGTGCGATGATCAGGATGAAGTGTCTTGGCAATCAAGAAGTATGTAGCTGATTCACAGTACACACGTGTGCGTGCTGATAAGGGCAAATTGAGGATTCTTTCCTACAGGCAATTACGTCAGGTTGAAAGAGCAGCGGCAAAAAAGTCTTGTCATAGCAGCAGACAAGTTTTTGAAGCTGCTTGTGCCTCCAACGTCCCCCGAACAACAAGATGCAGGGTCCTTCAGAGATTTGCAGCTGTGCATACGCCATCCTGTCGACCTCCTCTATCCACTTCACACAAGCAGAAACGGCTCCAGTGGGCCAAACATTACATGAAGACTGATTTCAAAACTGTTTTGTTCACGGATGAGTGCCGTGCAGCGCTCGATGGTCCAGATGGATGGAGTGGAGGATGACTGGTTGATGGACACCCCACGCAAACACGGCTACAGCGCCAACAAGGAGGAGGTGGAGTAATGTTTTGGGCTGGAATCATGGGGAGAGAGATTGTCGGCCCCTTTAGGATCCCTGAAGGCGCTAAAGATGAACTCCATAATGTATGTGGATTTTCTCAAACAGCACTTCCTGCTATGGTTCAAGAAGAAGAACCGTGTATTTCACAGCAAGATCATTTTTCTGCATGATAATGCACCATCTCATGCTGCACATAAAACATCTGCATCTCTGGCTGATATGGGCATAAAAGGGGACAAACTTATGGTGTGACCCCCATGCTCCCCTGACCTGTACCCCATTCAGAACCTTTGGAGCATCATTAAAAGGAGTGTCTATGATGGCGGGAGGCAGTTCACATCTAAGCAACAGCTCTGGGAGGGTATTCTGTCCTCATGCAAAACAATTGAAGCAGAAACCATCCAAAACCTGACAAATTCAATGGACGAGAGAGTTCAGAAGCTCCTTTCGAACAAGGGGTCCTATGTGAAAATGTAAGATCACCTAGAATAAAGTTTTGAGTTGAAAACTGTTTGATTTCAGTTTCTGACAACCTGCTAATGCTTATAATTTCAAAAATGACCATTTTTTTGGTCTTTATTAAAATGAAAAGGTTGATCGAAAAGTTTGGGGGATCTAAGAGTGTGGCAACCCAGTAGTCATGATTACTTAGAATTCTGACAATATGAGGGTCATGCTGCAGGTAGTGCAGCAAGAAGGCACTTATGTGCCTTGCGCATCTCGGAGCCCCAAAATTATTTTCCGGGCTAGATGCAGCTAAAAATTATTATTAATTTTAAATCTGGTGAAGCTTTAGTATAGATGGCCTAATAGGATCAGTGCTGCACACTGCTACAAAGCCCAAATTATTTTCCAGTCAAGATACAGATAAACATGATTAGTAATTTTAAATCTGGTGGAGCTTATTATAGATGGCCTAATAGAATCAGTGCTGCACACTGCTACAAAGCCCAAATTATTTTCCAGCCAAGATACAGATAAACATGATTAGTAATTTGAAAGCTTAAAACGGTTGGTAGGGTGATTTTAACCAATCATCAAGCTTTTACTCTCCCCAGGATGACACAGGGGTAGAAAAGTCGTTTCGGATCCATGATTTGTTCATCTTTATGAACGTGAGTCTGTCTACATTATCAGTGGAGAGCCGCGTGCGCTTATCTATCAGCACACGACCAGCAGCGCTGAACACACGTTCAGACAGAACGCTGGCTGCGGGGCATGACAAGATCTCCAAGGCGTAAGTGGCTAGCTCCAGCCATTTATCCAGATTGGAAGCCCAAAAAGAGCAAGGGTCCAGTGACACAGTCGTGGCTTCGATGTTTACTTGGAGATACTCCTGTACCATCGTCTCTAGGCGTTGACTATGTGTCAGACTTCTTGTCTCCTGTGGCCTTGCAAAGGATGGGCTAAAAAAGTGGTGAAATGATTCCGCAAAATTGATGTTACCAGCAGATACTGTGGTTCTGTTACGGTTTGAGTGCTGAACACTTGACGGTCCCACGGTTGGCAAGTTGGAACTGTGAGATTCACTACGTGCACCACTGGTATTTTGTGGAAAAGCACATGTAAGATTCTGCAACAGTCTCTGCTGATACTCCTGCATGCGTGCATCCCTTTCTATGGCAGGAATAATTTCTGCAAATTTACTTTTGTACCGGGGATCTAACAGTGTGGCAACCCAGTAGTCAGGATTATTTCTAATTCTCACAATTCGAGGGTCATGTTGCAGGTAGTGCAGCAAGAAGGCACTCATGTGTGTTGCGCATCCAGGAGCACCAAGTCCCTGTTGTGTTGGTGGCGAGGTAACAATCATGCTTCCTTCCTCTGTCCTCTCCCCCCAACCTCGCACAACAGAAATGTGATCAAGGTCTCCCTCATCTGATGAGTCTTCCATCAGTTCGTCCTCCACTTCTTCCTGGGCTCCTGCACCTTCCTCACTAGTTTGGCTGCTACCATGCGCCCTGGTAAAACCATCTCCCCCACCCTCACATGCCTGCCGCCTTGGTGCTGCCGACCGTCTGGACCTTGCAGATGTTAGCCCTTCCGCATACAACTCCTCCTCCTCTACTTCCTCCACCTCCTCTTGTGCCACCACCTGACTCCGAATTCTGTTTAACATGTGCTCCAGCATGTAAATCACCGGAATAGTCATGCTGATAATGGCATCGTCAGCACTAAACATCTTCGTCGCCATTTCAAAACTGTGCAGAAGGGTGCATAGGTCCCTGATCTGAGACCACTCCTCCAGCGTGATTTGCCCCACCTCTGGATCTCGTTGGCCCAGGCTATACATCAGAACGTATTGCACCAGGGCTTGTCGGTGCTGCCACAGTCGCTGCAACATGTGCAGAGTTGAATTCCACCGGGTAGGCACATCGCATTTTAGCCAGTGAAGTGGCAGACCCAACGACTTCTGTAGAGATGTAAGTCGCTGAGCTGCGGGATGCGAATGGTGGAAGTGAGCACACAGCGACCGTGCCCTCTGCAGAAGGCCATCTAGTCTGGGATAGTGGGCTAAAAATTGCTGGACAACCAGGTTCAACACGTGAGCCATACAAGGCACGTGTGCGACATTGCCCCGGCGAAGGGCCGCACCCAGGTTTGCAGCATTGTCGCACACGGCCTTCCCTGGTTTCAGGTCCAGTGGAGACAACCATTCATGAAATTGGTTCTCCAGAGCTGACCACAACTCCTCAGCTGTGTGACTCACATTTCCCAGACATTTCAATGTAAAAACCGCCTGATGACGTTGAGCCCTACTGCCAGCATAGTAAGGAGGTGTGCAGGATCCCTTCTGCGCAGTTAGAAAGCTTGTGGCATGACCAGACAGGCTTTGGGTGCAGGTGGAAGACCGAGAGGAGGTTGAGGAGGCAGAAGCAGTGGAGGAACTTTGACATAAAGAGGATTGACGCACAACTCGTGGGGACGGCAAGACTTGGACAGCAGCCCCTTGTCCTGCTGTCACCATAGTTACCCAGTGCCCAGTCAGCGACATGTAACGCCCCTGTCCATGCCTACTCGTCCAAGTGTCTGTGGTGAAATGCACCCTGTCACACACAGAGTTTCTCAAAGAAGCGGTGATGTTGTGTGCGACATGCTGGTGGAGCGCAGGCACACCTTTCTTTGAGAAGTAGTGCCGACTGGGCATCTGGTACTGGGGCACTGCGACGGACATAAGGTCTCGAAAATCCTCTGTGTCCACCAGGCGGAAAGGCAGCATTTCTGTAGCCAAGAGCTTGCAGATGGTGAAATTCAACCTCTTAGCTTTCTTATGGCTAGGAGGAAATGGTCTTTTACTTGTCCACATCTGAGGGACCGAGGGCTGGCTATTGTGCTTAGACGGGGTTGATAAGGGTGTCCCCGGCAAACTGCCGGTCTGTGAGGAAGATGCAGGCGGACATGTTAGGTTGCCTTGATCCAAAGGTGGTGCTATCGATGTCGGACAGCGCTCAACACCAGCTGGTGTTACCACCTCCAAAGAAAATGATGACCTGCCAATCACGCTGGCTGTTGCGGGTAAAGAGGTGGCAGGTCTGCGCCCCAAAACAGGTGTGACTGCTGTCCCCCCAGTCACAGAGGATGAAGAGGCCGTCGATGCACAAGATATGGCAGACGGTGGTTGGCCCGGCCGGCTAGGCCGCATTGTAGCACACTGAGCTTCCCACTGCAACTTATGCTTCATGTCCATGTGCCGGTTCATGCATGAAGTACTCAAACTATGTATTTTTTGGCCTCTACTTAGCTTTTGCTGACAAATGTTACAGATAACACGAGTTGGGTCATCTTTATCGATCTGAAAAAATGCCCAGGCTATGCAAGGCTTAGCACCCATGCGACCTGAAGAGCCACCACGACTTGTGGTGAGAGGCAGAGTTGTGTTTGAGGATGCAGTTGTTGACGTGCTTCCAGTACTATGTCTCTGTCCAGGAAGGCGCAACCTGACCTCGTCGTCACTAGCATCTTCCTCCACCTCCTCTGCTGACCTCATCTCTTGGCTGACTGTGGGTTGACAATAAGTGGGATCTCCAACCTCATCATCATCACCCTGTGCGTTATCACACCCGTCGTCCTCAGAGCCAACCTGTTCCTGCCCTGACAAAAAACTAAAGTTGTCGCTCCAATCAGGTATTTGAGTGTTATCATCGTCTTCCTCATTGTCTCCACCAACAGGAGTTACAGTTTGGGAATGAGGGTCTACATTATGGTCAGAACCTTCTGCGTCTGGTCCTGGATCCGACTCATAAAGATTCTGGGCATCAGTGCAGATCATTTCCTCGTCTGGATTCACAGAAGCGCTGGAGTCGACCTCTGATTCCCAGGCTATAGTATGAGTAAACAGCTCTGCAGACTCAACCATCTGTTCTACCTCATACTCAGACGGGCAGCTGGAGATTTGGGAGCTGTGAGGAAGCAAGTGCGATTGGGGTGACACCTTTGAGGACTGGAGTATTTGTGATGTTGAAGTTGATGTGGAGGAGAGCCCACTTAAAGGAGCACTTGATATCCGTTGAAGCACCTGCTGTTTTTGTGCCTCATCTGGAATTTGTAGCGATCGGCGTGGCCGTAAGAAAGGGATCTTATCACATTGTCCGCTAAAAGAAGTAGACATTTTAGTTTGGCTGGAAGATGGTCTTTCTTCTGCAGATGTTACTTTTGCTTTAACACCTACCCCACGGACACAACCTTTTTTCCCCTTCCCAACACGCCTATTCCCCTTCCACCAGCCTTTTTCCACTCATTTTGGTGGTTAACTAATTCACAACTCTGGAGTAGTTTGCACAAAAAAACAATGGATGGGAACGGAGCAGAGCTGAGTGGCCAAACTGTGGTATTAGGCCAAAACTATTGGCTGGGTTAGATGCAGAAAAAAATTATATTCAATTTGCAACCTGATGGAGGTCTGTATAGATGGATTAATAGAACAAGTCCCACACACAGCTAGAAGTCCAATATTTTTTCAGAGGTAGATGCAGAAAAAAATATATTCAGTTTGCAACCTGATGGAGGTCAGTATAGATGGACTAATACAACAAGTCCCACACACAGCTAGAAGCCCAATATTTTTTCAGAGGTAGATGCAGAAAAAAATATATTCAGTTTGCAACCTGATGGATGTCTGTATAGATGGATTAATAGAACAAGTCCCACACACAGCTAGAAGCCCAATATTTTTTCAGAGGTAGATGCAGAAAAAAATATATTCAGTTTGCAACCTGATGGAGGTCTGTATAGATGGATTAATAAAACAAGTCCCACACACAGCTAGAAGCCCAATATTTTTTCAGAGGTAGATGCAGAAAAAAATATATTCAGTTTGCAACCTGATGGAGGTCTGTATAGATGGATTAATACAACAAGTCCCACACACAGCTAGAAGCCCAATATTTTTTCAGAGGTAGATGCAGAAAAAAATATATTCAGTTTGCAACCTGATGGAGGTCTGTATAGATTGATTAATAGAACAAGTCCCACACACAGCTAGAAGCCCAATATTTTTTCAGAGGTAGATGCAGAAAAAAATATATTCAGTTTGCAACCTGATGGAGGTCTGTATAGATGGATTAATAGAACAAGTCCCACACACAGCTAGAAGCCCAATATTTTTTCAGAGGTAGATGCAGAAAAAAATATATTCAGTTTGCAACCTGATGGAGGTCAGTATAGATGGACTAATACAACAAGTCCCACACACAGCTAGAAGCCCAATATTTTTTCAGAGGTAGATGCAGAAAAAAATATATTCAGTTTGCAACCTAATGGAGGTCAGTATAGATGAACTAATACAACAAGTCCCACACACAGCTAGAAGCCCAATATTTTTTCAGAGGTAGATGCAGAAAAAAATATATTAAGTTTGCAACCTGATGGAGGTCTGTATAGATGGATTAATAGAACAAGTCCCACACACAGCTAGAAGCCCAATATTTTTTCAGAGGTAGATGCAGAAAAAAATATATTTAGTTTGCAACCTGATGGAGGTCTGTATAGATGGATTAATAGAACAAGTCCCACACACAGCTATAAGCCCAATATTTTTTCAGAGCTAGATGCAGAAAAAAATTATATTCAATTTGCAACCTGATGGAGGTCAGTATAGATGGACTAATAGAATGATGCTATGCCCAAAAGATTTTACTTCACTAGGTGCAGTAAAAAATTGGTATTCTATACACAGGTGGTATATCTTGCAACACAGATAGGCTACTCCACTGACTAACACACTCTGCAATAGGCCAAAAGGCATTAGCTTTGCTAGATTCAGCCAAATGCTGTGAAAAAAACTTGCACAGCACTGGCACAGACCTGCCTGGCAAAAACTGATAGGAACTGATGTAACCTAGTCCTGAAAAGGACTCCAATTACAATTAGTCTTTACTCCCACAATCTATCTATTTAAGAGCACAGACCTGCCTGATAAAAGTCGTAGGAAATACTGTAACCTAGTCCTTAAAAGGACTGCAATCACAACTATTCCCTACTCCCAAGCTATCTGTAGATTTGTGCGAAAATTGGCTTGAAATTAACAAGGTATAGCGCACACAGCAACAGCGGTGCCGTCTAACCCGCAGCTGCAGCAGTGAAAAAATGGTGGCGACGGGGAAAATGGCTTGGTCTTATAGGGCAAGGACATGTGACATACACTGCCAATGACACATGCCCTTGCTTGTGTGAAAAAAAGCACTTCGCTCCGTGTGTGCGCTGCTGATAGGCTGACAGATTGCACCTCCCCACTACAAATGCGGGAAAGAGAAAAAAAAATGGAGATCTTCATTGTTCCTGCAGAGATCCATCCCCTGCCCCTCCCCCCACCCCGCTGTACACTCAAACTGCGTATTAACATTAATTTTCATCATTACTGAGAAAAAATCCAGTTATGATTTTGGTGCACGAATAGTTATCGAACATAACCTCGAACAGCCGAATTTTTCTCAAATTTTTCGTGTTCGCCGAACGGCTCGAACACCGCCCAAAACAGCTCGAATTTGAGATTGGCGAACAGTTCGAGTAGAACAATGCTCATCTCTAATTACGATGCTACATTTGCTCCAGTCGCTAAACAGACCACGTTCAGAGCTTTGTTAGCTGTAGCTGCTGTACAAAAGATGTATGTCAGACATTTGGATATAAAAACTGCTTTTTTAAATGGTGACATTGAGGAGGACTTATACATGACTCAACCTGAAGGTTATGTGAAAAGAGGTGAAGAGAATCTTGTTTGCAAACTGCAAAAATCTCTCTATGGTCTTAAGCAATCAGCAAGAGCATGGAACACCAAGATGAATAAAGTCTTGTTGGAAGAAGGATTTAAAAGAGGTCAAGCAGATCCGTGCTTATACACAAAATATACAGATGGAAAGTGGATGTATATTCTCTTATATGTGGACGACGTGATTGTTGTTCATCAAGAAGACGCAGAAATTGGAAAAATGACTGAAATTCTGAATCAGCACTTTGAAACAAAAGACCTTGGAAGTGTGACATATTATCTAGGAATCCAAATCCAGAGAGAGGAAGATGGAAGTTTTCTTCTAAACCAAAGTGCAAAAATTAATTTGATTCTGAATCAGGTTAAAATGTCAGAGGCCAAAGGTATATCAACCCCAATGGAACCATCCTACCTGAAGCTGGAAGGAGAAGATGACCTGTTGGAATCCTTTGCAGATATGTGGAAAAACCGCGCCAAAGAGACTGGAATGCTGTTAAGAGACTTCTCCGATATTTGAAAGAAACGCAAGATGTAAATTTAAAACTATCTGCAGCAGGAGATCTAGAACTTACCGGCTATGTAGATGCGGATTGGGCTGGTGATTCGCGTGATCGTAAATCCACAAGTGGATACTTGTTTAAAGTTGGAGAAAGTTCAATCTCCTGGTCTAGTAGGAAACAAATGTCTGTTGCCTTGTCATCTACAGAAGGGGAGTATGTGTCCGCAGCCTATGCAAGCCAGGAGGTTGTTTGGCTAAGACAATTGATGGACGATCTTGGCAACCGACAACTCAGCCGACGGTGATTTATGAGGACAACCAAGGATGCATTAAACTTGCATGCAGTGAAAAGATCAGTGCTAGAACCAAGCACATTGACGTCAGACATCATCATCTACGTGATTTGATAGATCGTGGGATGATTCAGTTTGTCTATTGTGAAACTGATAAGATGGTAGCTGACATTATGACAAAACCATTGCCACGAGCTAGGTTCCAAGAATTGAGAACCACAATGGGACTAAGAGGATAAGTAGTTGTTGAGTGGGGGTGTTGGAATAATACATATTAATCTGTATGTGTATTGCAACAACTACTGTGCTGTTTCATATGTTGTGCATATTGTGAGGTTGTTAACAAAGTTTAGTTAAAAAAAAAAAAAAACCACAGACAGGATGCCCCCTCCTTCTCTTCCTGTGTTGTTGTTATATATGTTTTTTTGATTTCCTCATGCTGCAGTAACACCAGACTCCATGCTGTGCCTATGCTGGATATGAATAAACCTACATTCTGTGTTCTAAACTCTGGATGTCACGCGGATTAATCCTCTCCTAACAATAAATCTATGCAACCGGCATGGATTTATAGTAGTGTGACCAAGTTAGTTAAAAAAAAAAATATGGTAAAAAATAAAAAAATAAAGTTTATACTCGCCTTCCGTTGTCCTCCCGGTGTTTTGTCTGCTCTGTCCGGTGTCTTGAATTGCTCGCGGTGGTGTGAAGGACCTGCGGTGACATCATTGAGCCATGTGATGGGTCACATGACTCAGTGACGTCATGGCAGGTCCTTCACAACAGCGTGAGCATTGCAAGACACCGGACACCGGACAGAGCAGACAAAACACCAGGAGGATATCGGAAAGTAAGTATAAACTTTATTTTTTATTTTAAATTCTTTTTATTACAGTTTCTATGGTACCCAGGTCTGGATGAGAGTCTCCAGAGAACACCGTTTTTCTGTGCCATTTGCTTGTTGGCACTGCAGAATACAGCCAGGTCCTTTCCATATTACAGCGCTAAAAATTCAGCTATTTAAAACTGTGTTTTCTACGTTACATGGATCACATATACGTTTTTAGAAAATACTGCCATTTCTGGCTTCCATTAAAAAAAATTTTCAGTGTGTCAGCAAAGTTTTTGACACTGGTTTGCTGTTCAAAACAGTTACCTACAGGCCAGGTAATTAAAACTGTGTTTTCTCTGTCACACGGATTACATATATGTTTTCAGAAAATACTGCCATTTCTGGCCTCCATTAAAAAAAAATTTCAGTGTGTCAGTGAAGCAATTGACACCAGATTGCTGTTCAAAATAGTTACCTACAGGCCAGGTATTTAAAACTGTGTTTTCTAAGTCACACGGTTCACATATATGTTGTCAGGAAATACTGCCATTTCTGGCCTCCATTAAAAAAATTCTTTCAGTGTGTCAGCAAAGTTTATGACACTGGTTTGCTGTTCAAAACAGTTACCTACAGGCCAGGTATTTAAAACTGTGTTTTCTCCGTCACACGGATTACATATACGTTTTCAGAAAATACTGCCATTTCGGCCTCCATTAAAAAAAATTTTCAGTGTGTCAGTGAAGCAATTCACAGCAGTTTGCTGTTCAAACTACTTACCTACAGGCCAGGTATTTAAAACACATACAAGTTTGCTCCAAACTCAGTCATTTGTAGTGAACGTGGCAGATACTGTCCTCCATTTAAAATGGGCAAGGCATGTGTCAAGGGACGGGGAACTGGACGTGATGGTAATGGTGCATGCAGAGGCCAAGGACAAGGCCGTGGGCAAGCCAAAATTGTTCCACAACAAACACCCACATCTTCTTGCCTGACCTTCCTGTCCCAATTTCTAGGGGACTGCAGCACACCACTATTGAACCCAGAGCAGTGTCAAAAGGTTGTTGGTTGGATAGCGGATAATGCTTCCAGTCACTTAGCCACCACCACCACCCTGTCTTCCACATGGTCAAATCTCAGTAGCCGTGAGTCTGGACCGCATATTCCTCACCCTGATCCTCCTTCCTCCCACCATGCCGAGTACCCAGAGACAACTGATCCCATACTTGGACACTCTGAGAGCTGTTCACTTTTCCATTTAAAGATTCGGGCCTCTTGCCCGGTCCACTTGAAGCGGGGCAAGAGGAGATCGCGTGTAGCGATGCCCAAATATTTGAGCAGCCACGGTCACACGAAGGCGACGGTGGGAAAGTGTCACAAGAGGTGGACGATGATGAGACACAATTGCCAGAAAGTCAGGAGGAGGACCAGGGTGCGGAAGTGGAAGACGAGGTGGTGGACGATATAGTAACTGACCCAATCTGGCAGTAGGACACGCAGAGCGAGGACAGCAGCACACAAGGGGAGGGAGCAGTGTGGTGGCCACAGACAGAAGGCAGGCAACCGTTCCCCGTAATACCAACACGAAGGAAGTTGCCAGTACAACTGTTAGGTCTTCCCGAGTCTGGTTATTTTTAAAAACTCTGCCGATAACCCCAAAAAGCCCATTTGCACCACTTGGCAGGCCATCATCAGCAGGGATGGCAAATCGACCAGCCTGACCACCACCAGCATGATCAGGCACATGGCAGCAAAGCACCCGACTTTGTGGGCTGAACCTCAGGGTCCAGGAACAGTGTCTGCGGGTGGCACCATTGCTTCTTCTGCTGTTGTGCATGCAAGCCAATCCCCTGTCCATGGTGCATGCAACGATGCCGGAAAAGTGAATAGTTCACCAGCTCACCTGAGTTTTAGCGTTCTGGGCATGGAGCATGAGGAACCACTTCGAAGCCATGTAGGAAAAATGAAAGGAGAGGCTCCAGCCACAGATGGATTCCAAAAATAAGTTGTCTTTATTGAATTAAGATACAGATGTCATAGCACATGTCCATTAAAAGCAACGCGTTTCGAACACCAATAGTGTGTTCTTTATCCAAGCTTGGATAAAGAACACACTATTGGTGTTCGAAACACGTTACGAACAAGGGGTCCTATGTGCAAATGTAACGTCACCTAGAATAAAGTTTTGAGTTGAAAACTGTTTGATTTCAGTTTCTAATAACCGGCTAATGCTTATAATTTCAAAAAATGACCATTTTTTTGGTCTTCATTAAAATGAAAAGGTTGATCGAAGAGTGTGGGGGATCTATGTGTGTGGCAACCCAGTAGTCAGGATTACTTCGAATTCTGACAATCTGAGGGTCATGTTGCAGGTAGTGCAGCAAGAAGGCACTTATGTGTCTTGCGCATCTCGGAGCCCCAAAATTATTTTCCGGGCTAGATGCAGCTAAAAATTCTTATTAATTTTAAAACTGGTGGAGCTTAGTATAGATGGCCTAATAGAATCAGTACTGCACACTGCTACAAAGTCCAAATTATTTTCCAGCCAAGATACAGATAAACATGATTAGTAATTTTAAATCTGGTGGAGCTTAGTATAGATGGCCTAATAGAATCAGTGCTGCACACTGCTACAAAGCCCAAATTATTTTCCAGCCAAGATACAGATAAACATGATTAGTAATTTTAAATCTGGTGGAGCTTAGTATAGATGGCCTAATAGAATCAGTACTGCACATTGCTACAAAGCCCAAATTATTTTCCAGCCAAGATACAGATAAACATGATTAGTAATTTTAAATCTGGTGGAGCTTAGAATAGATGGCCTAATAGAATCAGTACTGCACACTGCTACAAAGCCCAAATTATTTTCCACCCAAGATACAGATAAACATGATTAGTAATTTGAAAGCTTAAAACGGTTGGTGAGGTGATTTTAACCAATCATCAAGCTTTTACTCTCCCCAGGATGACACAGGGGTATAAAAGTCGTTTCGGATCCATGATTTGTTCATCTTTATGAACGTGAGTCTGTCTACATTATCAGTGGAGAGCCGCGTGCGCTTATCTGTCAGTACACCACCAGCAGCGCTGAACACACGTTCAGACAGAACTGGCTGCGAGTCATAACATGATCTCCAAGGCGTAAGTGGCTAGCTCCGGCCATTTATCCATATTGGAAGCCCAAAAAGAGCAAGGGTCCAGTCACACAGTCATGGCTTCAATGTTTACTTGGAGATACTCCTGTACCATCGTCTCTAGGCATTGACTATGTGTCAGACTTCTTGTCTCCTGTGGCCTTGCAAAGAATGGGCTAAAAAAGTGGTGAAATGATTCCGCAAAATTGATGTTACCAGCAGATACTGTGTTTCAGTTACGGTTTGAGTGCTGAACACTCGACGGTCCCACGGTTGGCAAGTTGGAACTGTGAGATTCACTACGTGCACCACTGGTGTTTTGTGGAAAAGCACATGTAAGATTCTGCAACAGTCTCTGCTGATACTCCTGCATGCGTGCATCCCTTTCTATGGCAGGAATAATTTCTGCAAATTTACTTTTGTACCGGGGATCTAACAGTGTGGCAACCCAGTAGTCAGGATTATTTCTAATTCTCACAATTCGAGGGTCATGTTGCAGGTAGTGCAGCAAGAAGGCACTCATGTGTCTTGCGCATCCAGAAAAACCAAGTCCCTGTTGTGTTGGTGGCGAGGTAACAATCATGCTTCCTTCCTCTGTCCTCTCCCCCCAACCTCGCACAACAGAAATGTGATCAAGGTCTCCCTCATCTGATGAGTCTTCCATCAGTTCATCCTCCACTTCTTCCTGGGCTCCTGCACCTTCCTCACTAGTTTGGCTGCTACCATGCGCCCTGGTAAAACCATCTCCCCCACCCTCACATGCCTGTTGCCTTGGTGCTGCCGACCGTCTGGAGCTTGCAGATGTTAGCCCTTCCGCATACAACTCCTCCTCCTCCACCTCCTCTTGTGCCACCACCTGACTCCAAATTCTGTTTAACATGTGCTCCAGCATGTAAATCACTGGAATAGTCATGCTGATAATGGCATCGTCAGCACTAAACATCTTCGTCGCCATTTCAAAACTGTGCAGAAGGGTGCATAGGTCCCTGATCTGAGACCACTCCTCCAGCGTAATTTGCCCCACCTCTGGATCTTGTTGGCCCAGGCTATACATCAGAACGTATTGCACCAGGGCTTGTCGGTGCTGCCACAGTCGCTGCAACATGTGCAGAGTTGAATTCCACCGGGTAGGCACATCGCATTTTAGCCAGTGAAGTGGCAGGCCCAACGTCTTCTGTAGAGATGTAAGTCGCTAAGCTGCCAGAGGCAAACGGCGGAAGTGAGCACACAGCGACCGTGCCCTCTGCAGAAGGCCATCTAGTCCGGGATAGTGGGCTAAAAATTGCTGGACAACCAGGTTCAACACGTGAGCCATACAAGGCACGTGTGTGACATTGCTCCGGCGAAGGGCCGCACCCAGGTTTGCAGCATTGTCGCACACGGCCTTCCCTGGTTTCAGGTCCAGTGGAGACAACCATTCATGAAATTGGTTCTCCAGAGCTGACCACAACTCCTCAGCTGTGTGACTCACATTTCCCAGACATTTCAAAGTAAAAACCGCCTGATGACGTTGAGCCCTACTGCCAGCATAGTAAGGAGGTGTGCAGGATCCCTTCTGCGCAGTTAGAAAGCTTGTGGCATGACCAGACAGGCTTTGGGTGCAGTTGGAGGACCGAGAGGAGGTTGAGGAGGCAGAAGCAGTGGAGGAACATTGAGATAAAGAGGATTGACGCACAACTCGCAGGGACGGCAAGACTTGGACAGCAGCCCCTTGTCCTGCTGTCACCATAGTTACCCAGTGCCCAGTCAGCAACATGTAACGCCCCTGTCCATGCCTACTCGTCCAAGTGTCTGTTGTGAAATGCACCCTGTCACACACAGAGTTTCTCAAAGAAGCGGTGATGTTGTGTGCGACATGCTGGTGGAGCGCAGGCACACCTTTCATTGAGAAGTAGTGCCGACTGGGCATCTGGTACTGGGGCACTGCGACGGACATAAGGTCTCGAAAATCCTCTGTGTCCACCAGGCGGAAAGGGAGCATTTATGTAGCCAAGAGCTTGCAGATGGTGAAATTCAACCTCTTAGCTTTCTCATGGCTAGGAGGAAATAGTCTTTTACTTGTCCACATCTGAGGGACCGAGGGCTGGCTGTTGTGCTTAGACAGGGTTGATAAGGGTGTCCCCGGCAAACTGCCGGTCTGTGAGGAAGATGCAGGCGGACACTTTAGGTTGCCTTGATCCAAAGGTGGTGCTATCGATGTCGGACAGCGCTCAACACCAGCTGGTGTTACCACCTCCAAAGAAAATGATGACCTGCCAATCACGCTGGCTGTTGCGGGTAAAGAGGTGGCAGGTCTGCGTCCCAAAACAGGTGTGACTGCTGTCCCCTCAGTCACAGAGGATGAAGAGGCCGCGGATGCACAAGATGTGGCAGACGGTGGTTGGCCCCGCCGGCTAGGCCGCATTGTAGCACACTGAGCTTCCCACTGCAACTTATGCTTCATGTCCATGTGCCGGTTCATGCATGAAGTACTCAAACTATGTATTTTTTGGCCTCTACTTAGCTTTTGCTGACAGATGTTACAGATAACACGAGTTGGGTCATCTTTATCGATCTGAAAAAATGCCCAGGCTATGCAAGGCTTAGCACCCATGCGACCTGAAGAGCCACCACGACTTGTGGTGAGAGGCAGAGTTGTGTTTGAGGATGAAGTTGTTGACGTGCTTCCAGTACTACGTCTCTGTCCAGGAAGGCGCAACCTGACCTCGTCGTCACTAGCATTCTCCTCCACCTCCTCTGCTGACCTCATCTCTTGGCTGACTGTGGGTTGACAGTAAGTGGGATCTCCAACCTCATCATCATCACCCTGTGTGTTATCACAGCCGTCGTCCTCAGAGCCAACCTGTTCCAGACCTGACAAAAAACTAAAGTTGTCGCTCCAATCAGGTATTTGAGTCTCATCATCGTCTTCCTCACTGTCTCCACCAACAGGAGTTACAGTTTGGGAATGAGGGTCTACATTATGGTCAGAACCTTCTGCATCTGGTCCTGGATCCGACTCATAAAGATTCTGGGCATCAGTGCAGATCATTTCCTCGTCTGGATTCACAGAAGCGCTGGAGCCGACCTCTGATTCCCAGGCTATAGTATGAGTAAACAGCTCTGCAGACTCAACCATTAGTGTTGAGCCACCCCCGTAGTGTTCCGGTTCGGTTCGGTTCGTCGAACACCGGGATGTTCGAGGAACTGTTCGTTGAACTGTTCATCGAGCACCTTAGAACACCATCGAACACCATTAAAACCAATGGCAGGCAAACAAAAACACATAGAAACACATAGAAAACACCTTCAAAGGTGTCCAAAAGCTGACAAACTGCTCAGAAGACGCTCTCTTTAAAAAAGCCGGCCGGCAATTCAGCAGCAGCATACACCGGTACCCGACAATTTAGACAAGAAGGAATAGAGCATCACAAATAGATTAGATAGAAACATGTCAGTCACATATATATGAAGTACAGTGACAGTGTTGGTTACTGTACTTGTCATTTAGTGTAAAGGATTCATTAAAAAAAATATTAGTGTTTACATGCACCGTCTCTTTAAAAAAGCCGGCCGGCAATTCAGCATCGGTACCTGACAATTTACAACAGAAAGAATAGAGATTCACACATAGATTAGATAGATAGAAACATGTCAGTCACATATATATGAAGTACAGTGACAGTGTTGGTGACTGTACTTGTCATTTAGTGTTAAAATAAAGGATTTATTAAAAAAAAAATTGGCGTGGGGTTCCCCATAATTTTAGTCTCTAGCGGAGGTTAAGCAGACGGCTGGGGCAGATGTTTGAAGCCTGGGAAGGGGGTAATGCCCATGGAGCTTCCCAGGCTACTAATATCAGCCCCCAGCTGAATACCTAGCCTTTACTAGCTATTAAAATGGGGGACCCCCCCAAAAAATGACGTGGGGTCCCCCCTATTTTAATAGCTAGCAAAGGCTAGGCAGACAGCTGGGGGCTGATATTAATAGGCCAGGAAGGGTGCCATGAATATTTGCCCCCTCCCAGGCTAGAAACACCAGCCGTCAGCAGCCCCAGAAATGGCGCATCCATAGGATGCGCCAATTCTGGAACTTAGCCTCGCTCTTCCCACTGCCCTGTAGCGGTGGCAGTGGGGTAATAGGGTTGGGGTTGATGTCAGCTTATAATGCCAGCTGACATCAAGCCCAGGTTAGTAATGGAGAGGCGTCTATAAGACACCCCCATTACTAACCCCATAATCAAAGTTAAAAAAAACACAAACACCCAGAATAAAGTCCTTTAATTGAAATAAAGACACAATTCTTTATTGTTCTAAATTAAACCCTACTTACCGTCACGCCCATTCCAGCTGAAGCCAATGATCTCCTGCAATAAAAGAAAAATAATAAAGCAACATCATCCTTACCTTTCTATGGTTCCCAGGACAGCTTCAGCTCTGCTACATCGAGATGACAGGCTGGACCGCAGCAGAACGCTGCCATCCAGCTTACCATGCCACAGACACTGAGAAGCGCAGGCATGCTTGCGCTCCTCAGTGTCTCGCTGTGACGGCATCCAGATGAGCCGAGGTCATGTCCAATGAACTCGGCTCACCTCATGTACGTCACTGACAGCGTGGGAAAATTCTCCTGCACTCAGCGCTTCAGTGTGAGAATTCTCCCATGCTGTCAGTGACGTGCATGAGGTGAGCTCATGTCCAATGAACTCAGCTCACTTCATGCACGTCACTGACAGCGTGGGAAAATTCTCACGCTGAAGCGCTGAGTGCAGGAGAATTCTCCCACGCTGTCAGAGACGTGCATGAGGTGAGCCGAGTTCATTGGACATGACCTCGGCTCATCTGGATGCCGTCACAGCGAGACACTGAGGAGCGCAAGCATGCCTGCGCTTCTCAGTGTCTGCGGGATGACAGGCTGGATGGCAGCTTTCTGCTGCGGTCCAGCCTGTCATCTCGATGTAGCAGAGCTGAAGCTGCGTGGGAACCATGAAAAGGTAAGGATGAGGTTGGTTTATTATTTTTCTTTTATTGCAGGAGATTGTTGGCTTCAGCTGGAATGGGCGTGATGGTAAGTATGGTTTAATTTAGAACAATAAAAAATTGTGTGTTTATTTCAATTAAAGGACTTTATACTGGGTGTTGTGTTTTTTTTTAAATACTTTACTAGAAATTCATGGCGGTCATGTCTAATATTGGCGTGACCCCATGAATTTCGGGCTTAGGGCCAGCTGATAATCCCAAGCTGGCCCTAACCCCTTTATTACCCAGTGAGCCACCGCACCAGGGCCCTGGATGAGTTGGGTACAGCGCCAGAAGATGGCGCTTCTATGAACGCCACGCCATTTTCCGGGGTGGCTGCGGACTGAAATTTGCAGCGGGGGGGGGGCCCAGAAAGCTTGGGCTTCCCTGCGCTGCAGATTCCAGTCCCCAGCTGCCTAGTTGTACCTGGCTGGACACAAAAATAGGGCGAAGCCCCACGTATTTTTTTTTTTAATTATTTCATGAAATTCATGAAATAATTAAGAAAAAAAGTCCTTCCCTATATTGATGTGTCCGGCCAGGTACAAATAGGCAGCTGGTGGTTGGGGGCTGCCCGTTCCTGCCTGCTGTACCTGGCTGGACACAAATATAGTGCGAAGCCCCACGTCAATTTTTTTAAATTATTTCAGGAAATTCATGAAATAATTAAAAAAAAATTGACGTGGGGCTTCGCACTATATTTGTGTCCAGCCAGGTACAGCAGGCTGGAACGGGCTGTCCCAACCACCAGCTGCCTATTTGTACCTGGCCGAACACAACAATATAGGGAAGCCCTTTTTTTTTTAATTATTTCATGAAATAATTTAAAAAAAATTGACGTGGGGCTTCGCACTATATTTGTGTCCAGCCAGGTACAGCAGGCAGGAACGGGCTGCCCCCAACCACCAGCTGCCTATTTGTACCTGGCCGGACACAACAATATAGGGAAGCCCATTTTTTTAAATTATTTCATGAAATAATTAAAAAAAAATTGACGTGGGGCTTCGCACTATATTTATGTCCAGCCAGGTACAGCAGGCAGGAACGGGCTGCCCCCAACCACCAGCTGCCTATTTGTACCTGGCCGGACACAACAATATAGGGAAGCCCCTTTTTTTTAATTATTTCATGAAATAATTTAAAAAAAATTGACGTGGGGCTTCGCACTATTTTTGTGTCCAGCCAGGTACAGCAGGCAGGAACGGGCTGCCCCAACCACCAGCTGCCTATTTGTACCTGGCCGGACACAACAATATAGGGAAGCCCTTTTTTTTTTAATTATTTCATGAAATAATTAAAAAAAAATTGACGTGGGGCTTCGCACTATATTTGTGTCCAGCCAGGTACAGCAGGCAGGAACGGGCTGCCCCCAACCACCAGCTGCCTATTTGTACCTGGCCAGACACAACAATATAGGGAAGCCCATTTTTTTAAATAATTTCATGAAATAATTAAAAAAAAATTGACGTGGGGCTTCGCACTACATTTGTGTCCAGCCAGGTACAGCAGGCAGGAACGGGCTGCCCCCAGCCACCAGCTGCCTATTTGTACCTGTCCGGACACAACAATATAGGGAAGCCCTTTTTTTTTAAATTATTTCATGAAATAATGAAAAAAAAATTGACGTGGGGCTTCGCACTATATTTGTGTCCAGCCAGGTACAGCAGGCAGGAACGGGCAGCCCCCAACCACCAGCTGCCTATTTGTACCTGGCCGGACACAACAATATAGGGAAGGCCTTTTTTTCTTAATTATTTCCTGAATTTCATGAAATAATTTAATAAAAAAAATACGTGGGGCTTCGCCCTATTCTTGTGTTCAGCCAGGTACAACTAGGCAGCTGGGGGCTGGAATCCGCAGCGCAGGGAGGCCCAAGCTTTCTGGGCCCCCACCTCCGCTGCAAATTGCAGTCCGCTGCCACCCCAGAAAATGGCGTGGCCATAGAAGAGCCATCTTCTGGCGCTGTACCCAACTCATCCAGGGCCCTGGTGCGGTGGATCACTGGGTAATAAAGGGGTTAGGGCCAGCTTAGCTTTATCAGCTGGCCCTAAGCCCAAAATTCATGGGGTCACGCCAATATTAGACATGACCACCATGAATTTCTAGTAAAGTATTTAAAAAAAACACAACAATAGTGTTGAGCCACCCCCGTAGTGTTCGAGTTCGGTTCAGTTCGTCGAACACCCGTGTGTTCGCCGAACTGTTCGTCGAACTGTTCGTCGAACACCTTCGAACACCGTTAAAACCAATGGCAGGCAAACAAAAACACATAGAAACACATAGAAAACACCTTTAAAGGTGTCCAAAAGCTGACAAACTGCTCAGAAGACACAACTAACACATGGAAAAGTGACAAGTA
Organism: Phyllobates terribilis; assembly: GCF_046119375.1. Taxonomy (NCBI): domain Eukaryota; kingdom Metazoa; phylum Chordata; class Amphibia; order Anura; family Dendrobatidae; genus Phyllobates; species Phyllobates terribilis. The sequence goes on along the minus strand of NW_027362768.1, from coordinate 52,778,822 downwards.
CATATAGTCATGCGAAAAGAAAAGAGGTGGAGGAGTAAAAGGAGGGGGAGACACAGATATAGGCATGTCATGCCCTTCTAAAATCCAAAAAGTGAGAAGCCGACACGTTCTGTCCTCTCCTGCCCGTGCCACCTCCGTGTCGCCGGGTTTGTGCCAGAGCCACGGTGAACCCTAACGGCCAGCCCCCCTCTCCCAATACTGGTGCCTGTCCGCTGGTGGGTCGAGCGAGCCCCCCTGTGGTGGAGGCAGCTCTAAGCTTTTGAATTTAAATTGTCTCTCTAATTTGAGTGAATACACTTTAAATTCATTTACAAGGATCTATTGGAGGGCAAGTCTCATGCCAGCAGCCGCGTAATTCCAGCTCCAGTAGCGTCCATTAAAGCTGCTGCAGTTAAAATGCTTTTATAAGGATCGAGCTCGGCTGTCCACCGCAAGGCATCCTACTGCCAGTCCCAGCCCCTATGCCTTGGGGTGCCTCCTGATGCTCTTCACTGAGTATCCCGTGGTCCCGAAGCATTTCCTTTGAAAAAATTAAGTGTCCAAACTACAGGTGGTGTAGCTTGCTTAACAGCCGGGATAATCCGCTGACTAGCAGACACTGCTACTAGGCACAAAGTATTTCCTGGGCTAGATGCAGTTAAAAATTTGTAATTAGATACTCTCGTTGGATGCTGAGAAAGCATTCCATAGAGTCTCCTGGCACGCCATATATGAGTCTCTTAAAAAGCTTGGGGTAGGGGTCTAGGGGACCCTTTAATAGCCAAAATCACGGCCCTGTATCACAATACGTCACCTAGGCTGAAGATAAATGGAACTGTAGCACCCTGAGGGCTCGGTTGCTACAGAGGTATTGCACCTCACCCAGAGGTGTGATATCTCACTCTCAGGTAAGGATGGAGTGTGGATCAGGACCCGACACCTGCATGCATTACACCACATTGCCGTGCGGCAGGGCGACCAATATGCCCCTGAGATGGGCACGACAGTGGCTGGAGTGGGGGGAGGGAACACTGAGGAAGGGGAACCCTGTAGTGCAGGAGCAGGGAGGAAGCAGTTCCTGGGTGCATTGAGAAGGGAGTATAAAAGGTGGGCACCATCTTAGTTCAGTGCAGAGAAGTCTGAGCAGAAGTGGCAGGGAGCAGGGGCTCTGCATGAGCTCTGCTCCAGAGGTGGGCCTAGTAACAAAGGCCCAGGCCTGGAAGAGGGAGAAGGAAGGAAGAGGAGCGGAGAAGGCTCCAGTAACGAGAAACGAAGGGATCCCAGGGGTGCGGACGGGCGAGTCGCCACCACACGCCCGAATCCACCTGCATGGAGGGGTCAGGCCAAAGGGGGAGACCGGTCCCCGAAACTAGTGGAGGCAGGAAACGACCCTCAGCTAGAAACCGGAGGCTGTGACATTTTATGTGGCGCAGCCCCTCGCTACACCCGCTAGGAGGGCAGCACATAGGGTCAGGGAAACTGGCGCCAAGTTTACCAAGAGGAGGCCCGAGGCAGCCGGACAGATGGGTTGGTAAGAAAGGCCAGACAAAGGACACACAAAGGGGGTCCTGTGAAGCGCTCCAAAGTTATCTGGGAGTTGTCTGAGCCCCTCACCTGGTGAGCACAGTACGACGTGGGCAGCCGTTACCTGCAGACGTGGTCTGGATAATAAGAACTGTGAGTAAAGGCCCTGGACTGCATCACTGACTCCGTGTCGTTACTGCTGCTGCCCTGCACCATCACCCCCATCCTCCGCATACACTGCCCTGAGGCTATACTCCTCCCGTGGGGAGTTATGCTACGCTCTGCTGCACCCACAACACCAGCCTCAGCGGTCTGCCCTGCAGCGGCGGTTCACTCTGACCGCAATCCACGGGTGGCGTAGTCGGACATTTAAACATCAAAACCACATAAATAGTTCCGCCACTGGTTTGACCACCCTGAGCCACGGAACCGGGTCGCCGCCACGAAGACTACAACCACCAGCATCCACCAAAAAGGGTCCGGCTCCGGGTGTCCCAAGGCCCAGGGGGTGCATCAGAACATTTTCATCACCTTTCACAATCACCAATGTTACAAGGCAGGGATGTCCTCTGTCCCCTCTCTTATACATCCTAGTGACGGAGCACCTGCTCTCATCAATTCGCCATAACCCCAATATTAGGTGGATTGAGGTGGGAGGCACCGAGTACAAGTGCTCTCTATTTGCTGATGATGTCCTAGTATATATCACTCAATCACATATATCCATCCATGCTGTTATGGCTGAAATAGATCACTTTGTTACATGGTCAAATTTTAAAATCAATGCAGCGAAGTCTGAGGCCCTCGATGTCTCCCTCCCCAAATCCATATAGGATTCCATCCAGTCCAACTTTCCCTTTGCCTGGCCCTCACAGGGTATCAAATACTTAGGAATTCCTATTCATAGAGACCTCTCCCATCTATGTTATCTTAATTTTGGGCCCTTTATTGAACAACTCCATACAGACCACGGTTGGCAAGTTAGAACTGTAAGATTCACTACGTGAACCACTGGTGTTTTGTGGAAAAGCACATGTACACTGTATTCCAAATTATTATGCAAAAAGTGTTTAGGAGTGATAAGGGAAGAATTTGTTTGTTTGTCAGTTAAACTCATTGATGGTGATGTGTGTCAGGGCTCTTTATATCACTGTAAGCAATTGCAGACACCTGTGCTAATTAGTTTGGCAGGTGTGTCCAATGAAAGGCAAGACTACTTAAGAAGGCTGTCTCACATTATTAAGCAGCCTACATTTTCTGCCAAAATGGGAAAGAAAAAGGATGTGTCGGCTGCTGAGAAGCAACAAATTGTGGAGTGTTTAGGTCAAGGCATGACTACAATCAACATTGTGCGATGATCAGGATGAAGTGTCTTGGCAATCAAGAAGTATGTAGCTGATTCACAGTACACACGTGTGCGTGCTGATAAGGGCAAATTGAGGACTCTTTCCTACAGGCAATTACGTCAGGTTAAAAGAGCAGCGGCAAAAAAACCTTCTCATAGCAGCAGACAAGTTTTTGAAGCTGCTGGTGCCTCCAACGTCCCCCGAACAACAAGATGCAGGGTCCTTCAGAGGTTTGCAGCTGTGCATACGCCATCCTGTCGACCTCCTCTATCCACTTCACACAAGCAGAAACGGCTCCAGTGGGCCAAACATTACATGAAGACTGATTTCAAAACTGTTTTGTTCACGGATGAGTGCCGTGCAGCGCTCGATGGTCCAGATGGATGGAGTGGAGGATGGCTGGTTGATGGACACCCCACGCAAACACGGCTACAGCGCCAACAATGAGGAGGTGGAGTAATGTTTTGGGCTGGAATCATGGGGAGAGAGATTGTCGGCCCCTTTAGGATCCCTGAAGGCGCTAAAGATGAACTCCATAATGTATGTGGATTTTCTCAAACAGCACTTCCTGCCATGGTTCAAGAAGAAGAACTGTGTATTTCACAGCAAGATCATTTTTTTGCATGATAATGCACCATCTCATGCTGCACATAAAACATCTGCATCTCTGGCTGATATGGGCATAAAAGGGGACAAACTTATGGTGTGACCCCCATGCTCCCCTGACCTGTACCCCATTCAGAACCTCTGGAGCATCATCAAAAGGAGTGTGTAAGATGGCGGGAGGCAGTTCACATCTAAGCAACAGCTCTGGGAGGGTATTCTGTCCTCATGCAAAACAATTGAAGCAGAAACCATCCAAAACCTGACAAATTCAATGGGCGAGAGAGTTCAGAAGCTCCTTTCGAAAAAGGGGTCCTATGTGAAAATGTAACATCACCTAGAATAAAGTTTTGAGTTGAAAACTGTTTGATTTCAGTTTCTAATAACCTGCTAATGCTTATAATTTCAAAAATGACCATTTTTTTGGTCTTTATTAAAATGAAAAGGTTGATCGAAAAGTTTGGGGGATCTAAGAGTGTGGCAACCCAGTAGTCATGATTACTTCGAATTCTGACAATATGAGGGTCATGTTGCAGGTAGTGCAGCAAGAAGGCACTTATGTGTCTTGCGCATCTCGGAGCCCCAAAATTATTTTCCGGGCTAGATGCAGCTAAAAATTATTATTAATTTTAAATCTGGTGGAACTTAGTATAGATGGCCTAATAGGATCAGTGCTGCACACTGCTACAAAGCCCAAATTATTTTCCAGTCAAGATACAGATAAACATGATTAGTAATTTTAAATCTGGTGGAGCTTATTATAGATGGCCTAATAGAATCAGTGCTCCACACTGCTACAAAGCCCAAATTATTTTCCAGTCAAGATACAGATAAACATGATTAGTAATTTTAAATCTGGTGGAGCTTATTATAGATGGCCTAATAGAATCAGTGCTGCACATTGCTACAAAGCCCAAATTATTTTCCAGCCAAGATACAGATAAACATGATTAGTAATTTGAAAGCTTAAAACGGTTGGTAGGGTGATTTTAACCAATCATCAAGCTTTTACTCTCCCCAGGATGACACAGGGGTAGAAAAGTCGTTTCGGATCCATGATTTGTTCATCTTTATGAACGTGAGTCTGTCTACATTATCAGTGGAGAGCCGCGTGCGCTTATCTGTCAGCACACCACCAGCAGCGCTGAACACATGTTCAGACAGAACGCTGGCTGCGGGGCATGACAAGATCTCCAAGGCGTAAGTGGCTAGCTCCGGCCATTTATCCAGATTGGAAGCCCAAAAAGAGCAAGGGTCCAGTGACACAGTCATGGCTTCAATGTTTACTTGGAGATACTCCTGTACCATCGTCTCTAGGCGTTGACTATGTGTCAGACTTCTTGTCTCCTGTGGCCTTGCAAAGGATGGGCTAAAAATGTGGTGAAATGATTCCGCAAAATTGATGTTACCAGCAGACACTGTGGTTCTGTTACGGTTTGAGTGCTGAACACTTGACGGTCCCACGGTTGGCAAGTTGAAACTGTGAGATTCACTACGTGCACCACTGGTGTTTTGTGGAAAAGCACATGTAAGATTCTGCAACAGTCTCTGCTGATACTCCTGCATGCGTGCATCCCTTTCTATGGCAGGAATAATTTCTGCAAATTTACTTTTGTACCGGGGATCTAACAGTGTGGCAACCCAGTAGTCAGGATTATTTCTAATTCTCACAATTCGAGGGTCATGTTGCAGGTAGTGCAGCAAGAAGGCACTCATGTGTGTTGCGCACCCAGGAGCACCAAGTCCCTGTTGTGTTGGTGGCGAGGTAACAATCATGCTTCCTTCCTCTGTCCTCTCCCCCCAACCTCGCACAACAGAAATGTGATCAAGGTCTCCCTCATCTGATGAGTCTTCCATCAGTTCGTCCTCCACTTCTTCCTGGGCTCCTGCACCTTCCTCACTAGTTTGGCTGCTACCATGCGCCCTGGTAAAACCATCTCCCCCACCCTCACATGCCTGCCGCCTTGGTGCTGCTGACCGTCTGGACCTTGCAGATGTTAGCCCTTCCGCATACAACTCCTCCTCCTCTACTTCCTCCACCTCCTCTTGTGCCACCACCTGACTCCGAATTCTGTTTAACATGTGCTCCAGCATGTAAATCACCGGAATAGTCATGCTGATAATGGCATCGTCAGCACTAAACATCTTCGTCGCCATTTCAAAACTGTGCAGAAGGGTGCATAGGTCCCTGATCTGAGACCACTCCTCCAGCGTGATTTGCCCCACCTCTGGATCTCGTTGGCCCAGGCTATACATCAGAACGTATTGCACCAGGGCTTGTCGGTGCTGCCACAGTCGCTGCAACATGTGCAGAGTTGAATTCCACCGGGTAGGCACATCGCATTTTAGCCAGTGAAGTGGCAGACCCAACAAGTTCTGTAGAGATGTAAGTCACTGAGCTGCGGGATGCGAACGGCGGAAGTGAGCACACAGCGACCGTGCCCTCTGCAGAAGGCCATCTAGTCTGGGATAGTGGGCTAAAAATTGCTGGACAACCAGGTTCAACACGTGAGCCATACAAGGCACGTGTGTGACAGTGCCCGTCGAAGGGCCGCACACAGGTTTGCAGCATTGTCGCACACGGCCTTCCCTGGTTTCAGGTCCAGTGGAGACAACCATTCATGAAATTGGTTCTCCAGAGCTGACCACAACTCCTCAGCTGTGTGACTCACATTTCCCAGACATTTCAAAGTAAAAACCGCCTGATGACGTTGAGCCCTACTGCCAGCATAGTAAGGAGGTGTGCAGGATCCCTTCTGCGCAGTTAGAAAGCTTGTGGCATGACCAGACAGGCTTTGGGTGCAGGTGGAAGACCGAGAGGAGGTTGAGGAGGCAGAAGCAGTGGAGGAACTTTGACATAAAGAGGATTGACGCACAACTCGTGGGGACGGCAAGACTTGGACAGCAGCCCCTTGTCCTGCTGTCACCATAGTTACCCAGTGCCCAGTCAGCGACATGTAACGCCCCTGTCCATGCCTACTTGTCCAAGTGTCTGTGGTGAAATGCACCCTGTCACACACAGAGTTTCTCAAAGAAGCGGTGATGTTGTGTGCGACATGCTGGTGGAGCGCAGGCACACCTTTCTTTGAGAAGTAGTGCCGACTGGGCATCTGGTACTGGGGCACTGCGACGGACATAAGGTCTCGAAAATCCTCTGTGTCCACCAGGCGGAAAGGCAGCATTTCTGTAGCCAAGAGCTTGCAGATGGTGAAATTCAACCTCTTAGCTTTCTCATGGCTAGGAGGAAATGGTCTTTTACTTGTCCACATCTGAGGGACCGAGGGCTGGCTATTGTGCTTAGACGGGGTTGATAAGGGTGTCCCCGGCAAACTGCCGGTCTGTGAGGAAGAAGCAGGCGGACATGTTAGGCTGCCTTGATCCAAAGGTGGTGCTATCGATGTCGGACAGCGCTCAACACCAGCTGGTGTTACCACCTCCAAAGAAAATGATGACCTGCCAATCACGCTGGCTGTTGCGGGTAAAGAGGTGGCAGGTCTGCGCCCCAAAACAGGTGTGAACGCTGTCCCCCCAGTCACAGAGGATGCACAAGATATGGCAGACGGTGGTTGGCCCGGCTGGCTAGGCCGCATTGTAGCACACTGAGCTTTCCACTGCAACTTATGCTTCATGTCCATGTGCCGGTTCATGCATGAAGTACTCAAACTATGTATTTTTTGGCCTCCACTTAGCTTTTGCTGACAAATGTTACAGATAACACGAGTTGGGTCATCTTTATCGATCTGAAAAAATGCCCAGGCTATGCAAGGCTTAGCACCCATGCGACCTGAAGAGCCACCACAACTTGTGGTGAGAGGCAGAGTTGTGTTTGAGGATGCAGTTGTTGACGTGCTTCCAGTACTACGTCTCTGTCCAGGAAGGCGCAACCTGACCTCGTCGTCACTAGCATCTTCCTCCACCTCCTCTGCTGACCTCATCTCTTGGCTGACTGTGGGATGACTGTAAGTGGGATCTCCAACCTCATCATCATCACCCTGTGCGTTATCACACCCGTCGTCCTCAGAGCCAACCTGTTCCTGCCCTGACAAAAAACTAAAGTTGTCGCTCCAATCAGGTATTTGAGTCTCATCATCGTCTTCCTCATTGTCTCCACCAACAGGAGATACAGTTTGGGAATGAGGGTCTACATTATGGTCAGAAACTTCTGCGTCTGGTCCTGGATCCGACTCATAAAGATTCTGGGCATCAGTGCAGATCATTTCCTCGTCTGGATTCACAGAAGCACTGGATTCGACCTCTGATTCCCAGGCTATAGTATGAGTAAACAGCTCTGCAGACTCAACCATCTGTTCTACCTCATACTCAGACAGGCAGCTGGAGATTTGGGAGCTGTGAGGAAGCAAGTGCGATTGGGGTGACACCTTTGAGGACTGGAGTATTTGTGATGTTGAAGTTGATGTGGAGGAGAGCCCACTTAAAGGAGCACTTGATATCCGTTGAAGCACCTGCTGTTTTTGTGCCTCATCTGGAATTTGTAGCGATTGGCGTGGCCGTAAGAAAGGGATCTTATCACATTGTCCGCTAAAAGAAGTAGACATTTTAGTTTGGCTGGAAGATGGTCTTTCTTCTGCAGATGTTACTGTTGCTTTAAAACCTACCCCACGGACACAACCTTTTTTCCCCTTCCCAACACGCCTATTCCACTTTCCACCAGCAGCAGGCCTTTTTCCACTCATTTTGGTGGTTAACTAATTCACAACTCTGGAGTTGTTTGCACAAAAAAACAATGGATGGGAACCGAGCAGAGCTGAGTGGCCAAACTGTGGTATTAGGCCAAAACTATTGGCTGGGTTAGATGCAGAAAAAAATTATATTCAATTTGCAACCTGATGGAGGTCAGTATAGATGGACTAATAGAACAAGTCCCACACACAGCTTGAAGGCCAAACATTTTTTCAGAGATAGATGCAGAAAAAAATTATATTCAGTTTGCAACCTGATGGAGGTCAGTATAGATGGACTAATAGAACAAGTCCCACACACAGCTAGAAGCCCAAATATTTTTTCAGAGTTAGATGCAGAAAAAAATTCTATTCAGTTTGCAACCTGATGGAGGTCTGTATAGATGGATTAATAGAACAAGTCCCACACACAGCTAGAAGCCCAATATTTTTTCAGAGGTAGATGCAGAAAAAAAATATATTCAGTGTGCAACCTGATGGAGGTCAGTATAGATGGACTAATAGAGAAAGTCCCACACACTGCTAGAAGGCCAAATATTTTTTCAGAGGTAGATGCAGAAAAAAAATATATTCAGTTTGCAACCTGATGGAGGTCAGTATAGATGGACTAATAGAGAAAGTCCCACACACTGCTAGAAGGCCAAATATTTTTTCAGAGGTAGATGCAGATAAAAATTATTTTGAATTTGCAACCTGATGGAGGTCAGTACAGATGGACTAATAGAGAAAGTCCCACACACTGCTAGAAGGCCAAATATTTTTTCAGAGCTAGATGCAGAAAAAAATTATATTCAGTTTGCAATCTGATGGAGGTCAGTATAGCTGGACTAATAGAACAAGTCCCACACACAGCTAGAAGCCCAAATATTTTTTCATAGGTAGATGCAGAAAAAAATTATATTCAGTTTGCAACCTGATGGAGGTCTGTATAGATGGATTAATAGAACAATTCCCACACACAGCTAGAAGCCCAATATTTTTTCAGAGGTAGATGCAGAAAAAAAATATATTCAGTTTGCAACCTGATGGAGGTCAGTATAGATGGACTAATAGAGAAAGTCCCACACACTGCTAGAAGGCCAAATATTTTTTCAGAGGTAGATGCAGATAAAAATTACTTTTAATTTGCAGCCTGATGGAGGTCAGTATAGATGGACTAATAGAGAAAGTCCCACACACTGCTAGAAGGCCAAATATTTTTTCAGAGCTAGATGCAGATAAAAATTATTTTTAATTTGCAACCTGATGGAGGTCAGTAAAGATGGACTAATAGAGAAAGTCCCACACACTGCTAGAAGGCCAAATATTTTTTCAGAGCTAGATGCAGAAAAAAATTATTTTGAATTTGCAACCTGATGGAGGTCAGTATAGATGGACTAATAGAGAAAGTCCCACACACTGCTAGAAGGCCAAATATTTTTTCAGAGGTAGATGCAGATAAAAATTATTTTTAATTTGCAGCCTGATGGAGGTCAGTATAGATGGACTAATAGAGAAAGTCCCACACACTGCTAGAAGGCCAAATATTTTTTCAGAGGTAGATGCAGATAAAAATTATTTTGAATTTGCAACCTGATGGAGGTCAGTACAGATGGACTAATAGAGAAAGTCCCACACACTGCTAGAAGGCCAAATATTTTTTCAGAGCTAGATGCAGAAAAAAATTATTTTGAATTTGCAACCTGATGGAGGTCAGTATAGATGGACTAATAGAGAAAGTCCCACACACTGCTAGAAGGCCAAATATTTTTTCAGAGCTAGATGCAGACAAAAAATTATTTTGAATATGCAACCTGAGGGAGGTCAGTATAGAAGGACTAGTAGAGAAAGTCCCACACACTGCTAGAAGGCCAAATATTTTTTCAGAGCTAGATGCAGACACAAAATTATTTTTAATTTGCAACCTGATGGAGGTCAGTATAGATGGACTAATAGAGAAAGTCCCACATACTGCTAGAAGGCCAAATATTTTTTCAGAGCTAGATGCAGAAAAAAATTATATTCAGTTTGCAACCTGATGGAGGTCAGTATAGATGGACTAATAGAACAAGTCCCTCACACTGCTAGAAGCCCAAATATTTTTTCAGAGCTAGATGCAGAAAAAAATTATATTCAATTTGCAGCCTGATGGAGGTCAGTATAGATGGACTAATAGAATGATGCTATGCCCAAAAGATTTTACTTCACTAGGTGCAGTAAAAAAATTGGTATTCTATACACAGGTGGTATATCTTGCAACACAGATAGGCTACTCCACTGACTAACACACTCTGCAATAGGCCAAAAAGGATTAGCTTTGCTAGATTCAGCCAAATGCTGTGAAAAAAACTTGCACAGCACTGGCACAGACCTGCCTGGCAAAAACTGATAGGAACTGATGTAACCTAGTCCTGAAAAGGACTGCAATTACAATTAGTCTTTACTCCCACAATCTATCTATTTAAGAGCACAGACCTGCCTGATAAAAGTCATAGGAAATGCTGTAACCTAGTCCTTAAAAGGACTGCAATCACAACTATTCCCTACTCCCAAGCTATCTGTAGGTTTGTGCGAAAATTGGCTTGAAATTAACAAGGTATAGCGCACACAGCAACAGCGGTGCCGTCTAACACGCAGCTGCAGCAGTGAGAAAATGGTGGCGACGGGGAAAATGGCTTGGTCTTATAGGGCAAGGACATGTGACATACACTGCCAATGACACATGCCCTTGCTTGTGTGAAAAAAATCACTTCGCTCCGTGTGTGCGCTGCTGATAGGCTGACAGATTGCACCTCCCCACTGTAAATGCGGGAAAGAGAAAAAAAAATGGAGATCTTCATTATTCCTGCAGAGATCCATCCCCTGCCCCTCCCCCCACCCCGCTGTACACTCAAACTGCGTATTAACATTAATTTTCATCATTACTGAGAAAAAATCCAGTTACGATTTTGGTGCACGAACAGTTATCGAACATAACCTCGAACAGCCGAATTTTTCTCAAATCGTTCGTGTTCGCCGAATGGCTCGAACACCGCCCAAAACAGCTCGAATTTGAGATTGGCGAACAGTTCGAGTAGAACAACGCTCATCTCTACACAACACCCAGAAAAAAGTCCTTTAATTGAAATAAACACACAATTCTTTATTGTTCTAAATTAAACCATACTCACCATCACACCCATTCCAGTTGAAGCCAACGATCTCCTGCAATAAAAGAAAAATAATAAAGCAACATCATCCTTACCTTTCCATGATTCCCACGACAGCTTCAGCTCTGCTACATCGAGATGACAGGCTGGACCGCAACAGAACTCTGCCATCCAGCCTGTGATCCCGCAGACACTGACAATTCTCACGCTGAAGCGCTGAGTGCAGGAGAATTTTCCCACGCTGTCAGTGACGTGCATGAAGTGAGCTGAGTTCATTGGACATGAGCTCACCTCATGCACGTCACTGACAGCGTGGGAGAATTCTCACACTGAAGCGCTGAGTGCAGGAGAATTTTCCCACGCTGTCAGTGACGTACATGAGGTGAGCCGAGTTCATTGGACATGACCTCGGCTCATCTGGATGCCGTCACAGCAAGACACTGAGGAGCGCAAGCATGCCTGCGCTTCTCAGTGTCTGCGGGATGACAGGTTGGATGGCAGCGTTCTGCTGCGGTCCAGCCTGTCATCTCGATGTAGCAGAGCTGAAGCTGTCCTGGGAACCATGGCAAGGTAAGGATGATGTTGCTTTATTATTTTACTTTTATTGCAGGAGATCGTTGGCTTCACCTGGAATGGGCGTGACGGTAAGTATGGTTTAATTTAGAACAATAAAGAATTGTGTGTTTATTTCAATTAAAGGACTTTATTCTGGGTGTTTGTGTTTTTTTAACTTTGACTATGGGGTTAGTAATGGGGGTGTCTTATAGACGCCTCTCCATTACTAACCTGGACTTGATGTCAGCTGGCATTATAAGCTGACATCAACCCCAGCCCTATTACCCCACTGCCACCGCTACAGGGCAGTGGGAAGAGCGAGGCTAAGTGCCAGAATTGGCGCATCCTATGGATGCGCCATTTCTGGGGCGGCTGATGGCTGGTGTTTCTAGCCTGGGAGGGGGCCAATATTCATGGCACCCTTCCTGGGCTATTAATATCAGCCCCCAGCTGTCTGCCTAGCCTTTGCTAGCTATTAAAATAGGGGGGACCCCACGTCATTTTTTTGGGGGGTCCCCCATTTTAATAGCTAGTAAAGGCTAGGTATTCAGCTGGGGGCTGATATTAGTAGCCTGGGAAGCTACGTGGGTATTACCCCCTTCCCAGGCTTCAAACATCTGCCCCAGCCGTCTGCTTAACCTCCGCTAGAGACTAAAATTATGGGGAATCCCATGCCAATTTTTTTTTTAATAAATCCTTTATTTTAACACTAAATGACAACTACAGTAATCAACACTGTCACTGTACTTCTTATATATGTGACTGACATGTTTCTATCTTTTTAATCTATGTGTGAAGCTCTATTCTTTCTGTTATAAATTGTCGGGTACCGCTGCTGAAATGCCAGCCGGCTTTTTTAAAGAGACGGTGCATGAAAACACTATTATTTTTTTTAATAAATCCATTACACTAAATGACAAGTACAGTAAGCAACACTGTCACTTTACTTCATATATATGTGACTGACATGTTTCTATCTATCTAATCTATGTGTGATGCTCTATTCTTTCTGTTCTAATTTTTCGGGTACCGGTGTATGCCGCTGCTGAATTGCCGGCTTTTCATGTTTCACTGTGAGCACTGTTCCCATCGATTTGGGCAATCACTGTAATGCCACAACCACCATGGCTGTGGCATTACAGTGAATGGCAGACAATCCCTGCATGATTGGTGCTCTAAATAGCGCCAGACATGCAGGACACGCTTTTGGTGCACGAACAGTTATCGAACATAACTTCGAACAGCCGAATTTTTTGCAAATTGTTCGGGTTCGTCGAACAACTCGAACACTGCCCAAAACAGCTCGAATTTGAGATTGGCGAACAGTTCTAGTCGAACACCGCTCATCTCTATCAACCATCTGTTCTACCTCATACTCAGACGGGCAGCTGGAGATTTGGGAGCTGTGAGGAAGCAAGTGTGATTGGGGTGACACCTCTGAGGACTGGAGTATTTGTGATGTTGAAGTTGATGTGGAGGAGAGCCCACTTAAAGGAGCACTTGATATCCATTGAAGCACCTGCTGTTTTTGTGCCTCATCTGGAATTTGTAGCGATTGGCGTGGCCGTAAGAAAGGGATCTTATCATATTGTCGGCTAAAAGAAGTAGACATTTTAGTTTGGCTGGAAGATGGTCTTTCTTCTGCAGATGTTACTGTTGCTTTAACACCTACCCCACGGACACAACCTTTTTTCCCCTTCCCAACACTCCTATTCCCCTTTCCACCAGCAGCAGGCCTTTTTCCACTCATTTTGGTGGTTAACTAATTCACAACTCTGGAGTTGTTTGCATAAAAAATCAATGGATGGGAACCGAGCAGAGCTGAGTGGCCAAACTGTGGTATTAGGCCAAAACTATTGGCTGGGTTAGATGTAGAAAAAAATTATATTCAATTTGTAACCTGATGGAGGTCAGTATAGATGGACTAATAGACCAAGTCCCACACACTGCTAGAAGCCCAAATATTTTTTCAGAGCTAGATGCAGATAAAAATTATTTTTAATTTGCAACCTGATGGAGGTCAGTATAGATGGACTAATAGAACAAGTCCCACACACAGCTAGAAGCCCAAATATTTTTTCAGAGATAGATGCAGAAAAAAATTATATTCAATTTGCAACCTGATGAAGGTCAGTATAGATGGAGTAATAGAACAAGTCCCACACACTGCTAGAAGCCCAAATATTGTTTCAGAGCTAGATGCAGAAAAAAATTATATTCAATTTGCAACCTGGTGGAGGTCAGTATAGATGGACTAATAGAACAAGTCCCACACACTGCTAGAAGCCCAAATATTTTTTCAGAGGTAGATGCAGATAAAAATTATTTTTAATTTGCAACCTGATGGAGGTCAGTATAGATGGACTAATAGACCAAGTCCCACACACTGCTAGAAGCCCAAATATTTTTTCAGAGCTAGATGCAGAAAAAAATTATATTCAATTTGCAACCTGATGGAGGTCAGTATAGATGGACTAATAGACCAAGTCCCACACACTGCTAGAAGCCCAAATATTTTTTCAGAGCTAGGTGCAGAAAAAAATTAAATTCAATTTGCAACCTGATGGAGGTCAGTATAGATGGACTAATAGAACAAGTCCCACACACTGCTAGAAGCCCAAATATTTTTTCAGAGCTAGATGCAGAAAAAAATTATATTCAACTTGCAACCTGGTGGAGGTCAGTATAGATGGACTAATAGAACAAGTCCCACACACTGCTAGAAGCCCAAATATTTTTTCAGAGCTAGATGCATAAAAGAATTATATTCAATTTGCAACCTGATGGAGGTCAGTACAGATGGACTAATAGACCAAGTCCCACACACTGCTAGAAGCCCAAATATTTTTTCAGAGCTAGAGGCAGAAAAAAATTATATTCAATTTGCAACCTGATGGAGGTCAGTATAGATGGACTAATAGACCAAGTCCCACACACTGCTAGAAGCCCAAATATTTTTTCAGAGCCAGATGCAGAAAAAAATTATATTCAATTTGCAACCTGGTAGAGGTCAGTATAGATGGACTAATAGAACAAGTCCCACACACTGCTAGGAGCCCAAATATTTTTTCAGAGCTAGATGCAGATAAAAATTATTTTTAATTTGCAACCTGATGGAGGTCAGTATAGATGGACTAATAGACCAAGTCCCACACACTGCTAGAAGCCCAAATATTTTTTCAGAGCTAGATGCAGAAAAAAATTATATTCAATTTGCAACCTGATGGAGGTCAGTATAGATGGACTAATAGACCAAGTCCCACACACTGCTAGAAGCCCAAATATTTTTTCAGAGCTAGATGCAGAAAAAAATTATATTCAATTTGCAACCTGATGGATTTCAGTATAGATGGACTAATAGAACAAGTCCCACACACTGCTAGAAGCCCAAATATTTTTTCAGAGCTAGATGCAGATAAAAATTATATTCAACTTGCAACCTGGTGGAGGTCAGTATAGATGGACTAATAGAACAAGTCCCACACACTGCTAGAAGCCCAAATATTTTTTCAGAGCTAGATGCATAAAAGAATTATATTCAATTTGCAACCTGATGGAGGTCAGTACAGATGGACTAATAGACCAAGTCCCAGACACTGCTAGAAGCCCAAATATTTTTTCAGAGGTAGATGCAGAAAAAAATTATATTCAATTTGCAACCTGATGGAGGTCAGTATAGATTGACTAATAGACCAAGTCCCACACATTGCTAGAAGCCCAAATATTTTTTCAGAGCTAGATGCAGATAAAAATTATTTTTAATTTGTAACCTGATGGAGGTCAGTATAGATGGACTAATAGAACAAGTCCCACACACTGCTAGAAGCCCAAATATTTTTTCAGAGCTAGATGCAGAATAAAATTATATTAAATTTTCAACCTGATGGAGGTCAGTATAGATGGACTAATAGAACAAGTCCCACACACTGCTAGAAGCCCAAATATTTTTTCAGAGCTAGATGCAGAAAAAAATTATATTCAATTTGCAACCTGGTGGAGGTCAGTACAGATGGACTAATAGAACAAGTACCACACACTGCTAGAAGCCCAAATATTTTTTCAGAGCTAGATGCAGAAAAAAATTATATTCAATTTGCAACCTGGTGGAGGTCCGTATAGATGGACTAATAGAACAAGTCCCACACACTGCTAGAAGCCCAGATATTTTTTCAGAGCTATATGCAGAAAAAAATTATATTCAATTTGCAACCTGATGGAGGTCAGTATAGATGGACTAATAGAATGATGCTATGCCCAAAAGGTTTTACTTCACTAGGTGCAGTAAAAAAATTGGTATTCTATACACAGGTTGTGTAGCTTGCAACACACATAGGCTACTCCACTGACTAACACACTCTGCAATAGGCCAAAAAGGATTAGCTTTGCTAGATTTAGCCAAATGCTGTGAAAAAAACTTGCACAGCACTGGCACAGACCTGCCTGGCAAAAACTGATAGGAACTGATGTAACTTAGCCGTGAAAAGAACTGCAATTACAATTAGTCTTTACTCCCAACCTATCTATTTAAGAGCACAGACCTGCCTGATAAAAGTCATAGGAAATGCTGTAACCTAAAAGGACTGCAATCACAACTATTCCCTACTCCCAAGCTATCTGTAAATTTGTGCGAAAATTGGTTTGAAATTAACAAGGTATAGCGCACACAGCAACAGCGGTGCCGTCTAACACGCAGCTGCAGCAGTGAGAAAACGGTGGCGACGGGGAAAATGGCTTGGTCTTATAGGGCAAGGACATGTGACATATACTGCCAATGACACATGCCCTTGCTTGTGTGAAAAAAAGCACTTCGCTCCGTGTGTGCGCTGCTGATAGGCTGACAGATTGCACCTCCCCACTGTAAATGCGGGAAAGAGAAAAAAAAATGGAGATCTTCATTATTCCTGCAGAGATCCATCCCCTGCCCCTCCCCCCGCCCCGCTGTACACTCAAACTGCGTATTAACATTAATTTTCATCATTACTGAGAAAAAAATCCAGTTATGATTTTGATGCACGAACAGTTATCGAACATAACCTCGAACAGCCGAATTTTTTTCAAATCGTTCATGTTCGCCGAACAGCTCGAACTCCGCCCAAAACAGCTCGAATTTGAGATTGGCGAACAGTTCGAGTCGAACAACGCTCATCTCTAGTAAAGACTTGTGTATGAGGTAAAATAAATAACCAAAAGCAAAAATACTCCTCCACACCTTGGGCTATGTTCACAAGTAGCATTTTTTATGCGTTTTTGCACTTTTGTATTGCTTTCAACTGTGACAAATGCATTCACCGGGAAATGTGATTTTAACATTTTACAATCTTATCTGGCCATGTGCTGTGTGACACATGCATACAGTGCTGAAAGGACATGGGAACAGCATGGGCAAGACCACTGGAAGCATCCCTGATGCCCAAGTCACTGCCTAAAAGTGAGTCCATCAGAAGTGATCCTTGCCGCATCAGAAGATGCAGACTTGCAACTATCCCGGTGCAAGTCCTTGTCCCAGGGCAGTGTTCAATTGTACCTCCCCCATTCCTTGCAATGCAAGCGCAAGTATGCAGCCTGCCATCCACCCAACCCCAGGCTGCAATACCATACTGCTAGCTTGCTTGCACTTGAAATTGGGCCTTTTAGGCATGTGGAGGCGGAATCTGTCCACCACGTCATGGCTGTGTCGGCGGCCTGGTATCCATACTCAGTCCCCAGCCGCCCGGCAGCCGGGTGTCCACGCTCAGTCCCCAGCCGCCAGAGGGCGGCCGGGTGTCCATACTCGGTCTCCAGCCGCCTCGCGGACGGGTGTCCAAACACGGTCCCCAGCCGCCTGGGGGCGGCCAGGTGTCCATAAACGGTCCCCAGCCGCCCCTATTTCTCCTGTAAACTTCCCCCCACACACTTTTCTTAGCCTGGCCTGCTTTAGGGCAGCATTGGACGAGCCCACAAGAGAACCAGACTCCTCCGGTGGGCCCTGGCTTCTCCATCAGGGGAGTTGAGAGTGCCAAGGTGAGGAGCCTGATGATGATAAAAGTTAGCATCTGCTTTGTTATCTTGGAATGCAAGCGTAAGTGTGCAGCCTGCCACCCACCCACCCCCAGGCTGCAATACCATACTGCTAGCTTGCTTGCACTTGAAATTGGGCCTTTTAGGCATGTGGAGGCGGATTCTGGCCACCACGTCATGGCTGTGTCGGTGGCCTGGTATTCATACTCAGTCCCCAGCCGCCCGGCGTCGGGTGTCCACGCTCGGTCCCCAGCCGCCAGGGGGTGGCCGGGTGTCCATACTCAGTCCCCAGCCGCCCGGCGGCCGGGTGTCCACACATGGTCCCCAGCCGCCAGGGGGCGGCCGGGTGTCCATACTCGGTCCCCAGCCGCCCTGCGGCCGGGTGTACACCCATGGTCCGCCGCCGCCTTGGGGAGGCCGGGTGTCCATAAACGGTCCCCAGCCGTCCCTATTTGAAGGACAGCCTAACCACAAACACGTGGACTAGTGAATGTGGCCAGGGATGATCCGTCTCACGCCTTCACACTGGGTTAATATTGTGGAAGCCGGGACAAAGTTGGACACTGGGATTCAACACGTCCTCCAGACATAGAGGATTGCGGGTCCTGGGTCAATCAGGTTTCAACACAAAGTTCAAAAGGAGACAGCAGCAGTGGTCTGCCTCCTACACAACTAGTAAATTATTCATGATCATGAGGCCATCCATCTCCTTAGCTTTCTGATCCTTGGAATGCAAGTGCATGTATGTAGTAGCGGCTAGGCCTGAGGTGGTCAGCATTTTGGCGCATATCCTACCTCCTCCGAGGATTGCTGGATGTTTTCCTGCTACTATCCCAGTTCTATGACCGTTAAAACAAAGCTTCAGGTGATGAAAGATGGATGACGTGGTGGCAAAGGAGAAAGAGCAGGAGGAACAGGGACCATTTACATCAATATCAGGCCAGTCAACCACACATGTCTTGTAGGATATGTTTCTGTACCAAAAGGAGTGGTTCGGCTACACAGTTATAGGGCATACAGTGAGTGCAATGCCTACCAAAAATTTTGAGGCACTCCAATGCCCCTTGGAAGTGACATGGAGGTCAGAGGGCCTTAACTAAACCATTTTTTCCATTTATAGCAACTGGGTCTCCTGTGCACTGTTGGCCTAAGCAATGAATGGAAGGCTTTCCAAAAATTATGAGGAACTTGAAACAGATGTGGATTACAGCGTACCAAAAACCTTCTACCAATTATTGGGGAGTGGGTCTCCCTTAGTGTTCGCCTATGCATTGAAAAGCAAATGCTGACTAAAACTAGGAGGAAATGCAATGCCCGTTGGAAGAGTCATGGAGGTTAGAGTTAATTAAAAACACCATTTCAATGCCCCTTGGAAGAGCTGTGGAGTTCTGAATAGTTTAACAAGTCTGTTTTAATGCCCCTTGGAAGAGACGTGGAGGTCGCAGTAGCTTAACAAGATGGTTTTAATGCCCCTTGGAAGAGACGAGGAGGTTGCAGTAGCTTAACAAGATGGTTTTAATGCCCCTTGGAAAAGTGGTGGAGGTCGCAGTGGAATAAAAAGACAATTATCAATGCCCCTTGAAAATGTGGTGGAGGTCGCTGTAGCTTAACAAGACGGTTTTAATGCCTCTTAGAAAAGTGGTGGAGGTCGCAGTAGCTTAACAAGACGGTTTTAATGCCCCTTGGAAAAGTGGTGGAGGTTGCAGTAGCTTAACAAGACGGTTTTAATGCCCCTTGGAAGAGACGTGGAGGTTGCAGTAGCTTAACAAGATGGTTTTAATGCCCCTTGGAAAAGTGGTGGAGGACGCAGTAGCTTAACAAGACAGTTTTAATGCCCCTTGGAAGAGACGTGGTGGTCGCAGAAGCTTCACAAGACGGTTTTAATGCCCTTTGGAAAAGTGGTGAAGGTTGAAGTAGCTTAGCAAGACTGTTTTAATGCCCCTTGGAAAAGTGGTGGAGGTTGCAGTAGCTTAACAAGACAGTTTTAATGCCCCTTGGAAGAGACTTGGAGGTTGCAGTAGCTTAACAAGACAGTTTTAATGCCCCTTGGAAGAGACGTGGAGGTCGCAGTAGCTTAACAAGATGGTATTAATGCCCCTTGGAAGAGACGTGGAGGTCGCAGTAAAATAAAAAGACGGTTTTAATGTCCCTTGGAAGAGCCATGCAGTATAGCATCTTAAAAACATTATTCCCATTATTGGGGAGTGGGTCTCCCATAGTCTTTGCCTATGCCTTCCAAGCAAAAGCTGCCAAAAATTAGGAGGGAGGAACTTGCAATGCTGGCAACACGGACCAAGGTAACCCTGGTGGTATAGTGGTGGTGGAGGCTGAGGATAAGGAGAAGAGCAAAATACAGCCGAAATGAGGAAGCGTATACCCATGTGTGGGTGTGAAGCGGTGCAAGGGAATAAACCTCCCAAAATAACACAGTGGATTTGACTTTATGTTACTCTGCTGTCATTTGGTGATGAGATGTCTGGCCCAATCCAGCCCTTGTTCATTTTGATAAGGGTCAGCTTGTCAGCATTGTCAGTTGACAGGCGAGTGCGCTTATCAGTTATAATTCCCACAGCGGCACTAAAAGCAAGCTCCGATAACACGCTAGCGGCAGGGCAGGCCAGGACCTCCAAGGCATACAGAGCGAGCTCATTCCAAGTGTCCAGCATGGATACCCAATAATTAAAAGGCACAGAGGAATCACAGAGGACGCTGGTACGGTTGTCAAGGTACTCCCTCACCATCTTTTGAAACTTTCCACTCCTTGTGAGAGTACCCCGCGCCTCAGGGCCTGTAAGCTGGGTGGGTCTCAGAAAACTTTCCAGAATGTTTACAGTGTTCCCCTGCCTCTGCTGGATTGGAGTTGCGTCTCTCTCGCCTGTACGCCTTGGTTTGTCAACGAACTGTGACCTCTGCCGCTAGCGTGTTCAGATGGGAATTTTTTTAACAGTTCTGCAGCAAGGGCCTTCTGGTACTGCCCCATTTTTGTAGACCTATCCACCTCCGGAATAAGAGATTGAAAGTTCTCCTTGTAGCAGGAGTCTAAAAGTGTCACCAACCAGTACTGACTGTCACCCAACATTTTTACAGCGCAAGGGTCACGGTTAAGGCAGCGTAACATAAAGTCAGCCATGTGTGCCAGACTGGTAACAGGGAAGACTTCCGTGTCCTCACCAAGATGACGACTGACCATACTCTCCTCCTCCTCCTCCTCCCCCCTCTGTCCTCAGGCCACCCACGCTGAACCGACGGTATGACAGTTGTACATGTACTACCGTATACAGCGCATGATACCAGCTCCTGTTCTTCCTCCTCCTCCTCCTCTCCCTCATTGTTCCCCAATGCACGTTGGAATGAGATGAGGCTGGGCTGTGTGTAATCGGCCACTACGGCTTCTTGATCCATCTCATCATACTCTGGCTGCAATGCCTCCTCTTTAATTCTCTGCAGAGAACGTTGCAAAAGACAGACAAGTGGGATGCTGACGTTAATGATGGCGTCATCGCCACTCACCATCATGTTGGACTCCTCAAAGTTTGTCAGGATGGTACATATGTCAGACATCCAGGTCCACTCCTGAGGTCTTATGTGTGGAGTCTGACCTGAATATCGACAGCCTTGTTGCAGCTGGTACTCCACAACTGCTCTCTTCTGCTCACAAATCCTTTGCAACATGTGGAGGGTAGAGTTCCAATGTGTGGGGACATCAAACACCAGTCGGTGTGCCGGAAGCTGCAAACGCTGCTGCAACACAGCAAGGGCGGCGGAAGCTGTAGTCGACTTGCGAAAATGAGCTGACATGCGGCGTACTTTGACGAGCAGATCTGGCAACTCGGGGTACGATTTAAGAAACCGCTGAACCACGAGGTTAAGCACATGAGCCAGACATGGTACGTGTGGGTTCTCGCCTCGCCTCAGAGCCGCCACCAGGTTACGGCCATTGTCACACACGACCATGCCTGAATGTAGGTTCAGCGGTCTCAGCCACAGATCTGCCTGCTCTTTCACAGCTGTCCACAGCTCACAAGCAGTGTGAGGTTTATCACCTAAGCTTATGAGTTTCAGCACAGCCTGTTGCCGCTTGGCTGAGGCAGTACTGCAGTGCTTCCTGCTTGTAAGTGATGTGGTGATATCTGAGATAGAGGCTGAACATGAGGAGGAGGAGGAGGATGAGATGCAGGAGCTGTACACTGTGGGGGCAACTCTGACATAGGGCCGGCAATCCTCGGTGTGGGGAGGATGTGTTCCGTCCCAAGGTCCGACTAGCTCCCAGCTTCAACTATGTTTACCCAGTGTGCCGCCAGGGAGCTGTACCGTCCCTGGCCACAAGCACTTGTCCACGTGTCCGTTGTCAGGTGGACTCTCCCAGTGACTGCGATGTTGAGGGCACGGCAGATGTTTTGGGACACGTGCTTGTGTAGTGCGGGGATGGCACACCGGACAAAATAGCGTCGGCTGGGGACCAAGTACCGAGGGACGGCCACCACCATAAGTTTGCGGAAGGGTTCCGTCTCCACCAGCCTAAAAGGCAGCATTTCCAAGGCAAGCAGCCATGAAATGTGCGAATTTAGGACTGTGGCCTGTGGGGCGTTGGCTGCGAATTTGCGCTTTCGTTCAAAGCTCTGGGATATGGACAATTGATCGCTGCGGTGGGATGTGGACGTGACCGTTGATGCTGTTTCTTGAGAAACTGCCATAACAAGTTAAGACTGAGAGGAGGGGGCATCTTTGCATGCAGTATGGACAGGGGATTGCCTTGCACACACAACAGGGGGTTCTATTACATGCACAACAGCGGAAGAAGCAGTGGTGACACCCGCTGACACTGGTCGTGAACCCTGGGGTTCTCCCCACAAAGTCGGGTGCTTTGCTGACATGTGCCTGATCATGCTGGTGGTGGTCAGGCTGGTAGTTTTGTCACCCCTGCTGATGCTGGCATGGCAGGTGGTACAAATGGCCTTTTTGGGGTTATCAGCAGAGTGTTTAAAAAAATTCCAGACTCTGGAAGACCTACCGGTTGTACTGGCAACATCCCTCGTGTTGGTGTTATGGGGAACTGTTGCCCGCCTTCTGTGTATGGCCACCACACTGCTTCTTCCTGCCTGTTGGGGTACCCTGCCTCCCTCCCCATGTGTGCTGCTGGCCTCACTCTACTTGTCCTCCTGCCACGTTGGGTCAGTTACTAGATCATCCACCACCTCCTACTCTTCCACTTGCGCACCACGATCCTCCTCCTCACTTCGTGGCAATTGTGTCTCGTCATCGTCCACCTCTTGTGACAAATTGCCAGTGTCGACTTCCTCTGGCCGTGGCTGTTCAAATATTTGGGCATCGCTACATGGGATCTCCTCTTCCACCACTTCAAGCGGAGCAGGCGAGGGGCACAAATATGGAAATGGACCAGTGAACAGCTCTTCAGAGTGTCCAAGTGTGGGATTTGTTGCTGTCTGACAACACTCGGCATGGTGGGAGGAAGGAGCATTAGGGTGAGGAGGAGTATGCGGTCGAGACTCACGGCTACTAAAACTTGACCCTGTGGAAGACAGACCGGAGGTGGTGGTGCCCAGGTGACTGGAAGTATTATCTGCTATCCAATTAATAACTTGTTCACACTGATCAGTTCGCAATACTGGTGTTGTAGTGTGCTTCCCTAGTAATTCAGTCAAGAAGTGGGAGCGAGAAGATGTGGCTGTTGGTTGTGGCACATTTTCACTTTGGCCACGGCCCTGTCCTCTACACACACCATCGCCAGAACGTCCAGTTCCACGTCCCGTGCCATGCGCCTTGCCCATTGTAAATTTAGTAAAATAGCTTACACTCGCACTATCAATGGAAAAAGGGTAATAAAAAGTAGATTAGAACCGTGGAAGAGGAAAACCACAGTTCTATTTCTCTGGCCTACACCAGAATCTTTTAAACAGATATATTTGTGACTGAACAGACAGGGAGACGCTATTTTTTTTTTTTTTTTACGTAAAACAGGCAAAAGGCTGGATAATTCAGAGATTTGAAACATGGGACTGCAAAACCACAGTTATATTTTTCTGGCCTACACCAGATTCTTTCAAACAGATATATTTGTGTCTGAACAATCAGGGAGACACTATTACTTTTTTTCTTTATGGAAAAAATACCAAAAGCTGTATAATACAGAGATTTGAAACATGGAACTGCAAAACCACAGTTATATTTTTCAGGCCTACACTAGAATCTTTCAAACAGATAGATTAGTGTCTGACCACTCAGGGAGACACTATTACGTTTTTTTTTAACGGCAAAAAATGCCAAAACAGGATAATACAGAGATTTGACCCGTGGAACTGCAAAACCACAGTTATATTTTTCTGGCCTACACCAGAATCTTTCAAACAGATATATTTGTGTCTGAACAATCAGGGAGACACTATTACTGTTTTTCTTTACGGAAAAATGCTGAGGGAGTACCTTACCGACCGTACCAACGTCCTCCGTGATTCTGCTGTGCCTTATAATTATTGGGTATCCAAGCTGGATACATGGAATGAACTGGCTCTCTATGCCTTGGAGGTCCTGGCCTTCCCTGCTGCTAGCGTTTTATCAGAACGGGTTTTTAGTGCCGCTGGTGGAATCATAACTGATAAGGGCATCCGCCTGTCAACTGAAAATACTGACAGGCTGACTCTTATAAAAATGAACAAGGGCTGGATTGGGCTAGACTTCTCAACACCACCGAATGATAGCTGCGTAACAAACTCCAATCCAGTGTCTTTTCTTGAGAGGTTTATTCCCATGCACCTTTTCAAATCCACACATGGGTATACGCTTCCTGATTTTGTCTATTTGCTCTTGTCCTCCTTCTCCTCCTTCTCCACCACCATATCACCAGGGTGACTGTGGTCAGTGATGCAACACCCACATAATTTTTTTTAAAGGGTGTTTATGATGCCCGTAAAAAAAAAATTTGATACAGTATGTTCATGTATACCCCCCAGGGGTAAATGTTTGTCAGCCCATACACTTAGTGCATGGGCATTACAAGTATAGGAGGCCCGCTCCTTTCTAATGGGAACATTTTTTTATGAGGCCCTCCGCCACGTCTCTTCCAAGGGGCATTGAAGTGCCTCCAAATTTTTGTCAGTCCTTGCATTCACGGCATAGGCCAACACTATGGGAGACTTTCTCCTTTCTAACGGGTATGTGTCATTACTGTGGCCCTGCTCCATGTGTCTTTAAATTCTTAGTGGGGTTTTTCCTAAAATTGTCAGCCATTGGACTCACTGCATACCCTATAACTGTATAGCAGACTCTCTCCTTTCTAATGGGAAAACGTCGTACCTTGTTACTGTGGCTCTGCTCCATCTGTCTTTAAATTCTTAGTGGGGTTTTTCCTAAAATTGTCAGCCGTTGAACTCACTGCATACCCTATAACTGTATAGCAGAATCTCTCCTTTCTTATGGGAACATGTCGTACCTTGTTGCTGTGGCCCTGCTCCATGTGTCTTTAAATTCTTAGTGGGGGTTTTCCTAAAATTGTCAGCCGTTGGACTCACTGCATACCCTATAACTGTATAGCAGACTCTCTCCTTTCTGATGGGAACATGTCGTACCTTGTTACTGTGGCCCTGCTCTATGTGTGTTTAAATTCTTAGTGGGGTTTTTCACAAATTTTGGCAGCCCTTGCAGTCACAGCATGGGCATTACCACTTATAGGAGACCCGCTCCTTTAAAATGGGAACATTTTTTTTACTGAGACCCTCCTCTATGTCCCTTTAAAGGGGTATTGGGTTGCGTCCAAATTTTTTGCTGCCCTTGCAGTCACTGGATACGCAATAACAGTATAGGAGACCCACCAGTTAATAATGGGAACAACAAAGCATAGCCAGCTGATGGCTCTCTAACAATAGCTAGGGCCGACTGCTGGCCTTTTAAGAATAGTAAGGGCCGTCTTATGTCCCTATAAAAATAGGCTTTATGACTTTCAGAGTCCCTCCATCATAAATAAAACAGGAAGTGTCTGATGATGTGTCACACACCACATTACCTGCTAAGGTTGTAAAATGTTAAAATGACTTTTCCAGGTGAATGCATTTGTCTTGGTTGAAAGTAATGCAAAAGTGCAAAAACGCATCAAAAATGCTACGTGTGAACAAAGCCCAAGGTGTGGAGGAGCATTTTTGTTTTTGTATATTTATTTTGACTGGTATACAAGTCATTACCCTGGAAAGGATGTTCCTTAACATATTTCCCAGGAAAATCCATTTTGGTTTCGTTTTTGTAAAAAAAACCTTAAAAAAAACAAAACAATAGGATCTTTCTTTAGTATAAAAAACAGCGTCATCAATTTAACAATAATGTAATCACATTGTTCAGCTCATGCACCTCTTCCTCCATCTCCGAAATGACCACATCAGTCACAAGCTGACAGCACTGCAGCACTGCCTTGGCCAAGCGGCAACAGGCTGTGCTGAAGATAACATGCTTAATGCTTAATTGACAAACCACCCAGCGCTGCAGAGTTGTTGAAAGTTGTAACACAGCAGCCTGATCTGTGGCTCTCACCGCTGAACATACAGCCAGGCATGGTCTTGTGTTGAACCTGGTGGGTTGAACCTGGTGACTGAGAAATGACAGCCGGTGTAGATACGGTTTCCCTCTATGCCAGTCCTTTCACCGAGATAAAGAATATGGCTGTGGTGAAATACAACTCCCACTGAGAAGCTGTTTCAGATTGAAAAACATTGTGTCCACCAGAGGATTTGATTCTGAGGGCTAACCTTTCTCCCCCGCTCAAGAGCCCCATAGCAGCTGCAAAGTTAGCGCTATCATGAACTTTCCTGAGGTAGAAGCCAATGCACACCAGAGGATTCTCTGGTGGGACCGTCCAACCCTGCCAAGAAGCAGTCCTGGCTAAGAAAAGTGTGTGGAAACGTTCCCGGACACTCTATGGCTGCTTTTTTACTGAGGTGGAAACCAACACAAACACAGGGAGAACATACAAAGTCCTTGCAGATGTTGTCCTTGCTGGGATTTGAACCAAGGATCCCAGTGCCGCAAGTCTTTAGTGCTAACCACTGATCCAATGTGCTGCCGTTCACCCTCTAATATCTAACAGGCTGGAGAAACTTGCACCTGCTGCCACTCTATCTTCAGCTCCTTTGCGAGAAAATGTATTTGGGCAGCCACTCAGTCTACCAAATAAAATTCCTGAGAAGGAAATTGGGGATGGCTTCGCTACTGGTGCTGGGGGCAGTGCTAATACCATGGCGTCATACCATAGTTTGCTGGAAATATTCCAGGCTGGTAGGAGGCAAGCAAATTCCCCCAGAAAAGTACCAACAGTAATGTTCAGGGACCCGTGCTTGTAGAAGACGGAGACAACACCGGGAGAAATAGTGACGGCTGGGGACCAAGTATGGACACGAGGCATGAGGCAGGTGGTTGTGAAAAGCTTCCGCCTCCATGAGCCTAAAAGGCCACATTTCAACTGCAAGCAGCTTTACAGGACTTCCTGTGAGAAATGACATGCAGGCTAGATAGGGTTTCCCTCTATGCCAGTCCTTTCACCGAGCTAAATACAACTGTCAGCAAAAAAAAGTTGTGGACTGGCTCCGTACGGTCCCTGGCCACATTCACCTGTCCACTTGTTTGTGGTTAGGCGATCCTTCCCAGTAAGTGCACTGGGGAGGGCACGGGTAATGTTGTGGGACCCGTGCTTGTGGAAGGCGGAGGCGATACCGGGAAATATAGTGGCGGCTAGGGACCGAGTATGGACACCTGACCGCCGCTGGCATGAGGTTGTGAAAAGCTTCCGCCTCCACGAGCTTAATAGGCCACATTTCAAGTGCAAGCAGCTGTCAAAAATTTGGCAGTATAGTATTGCAGCCTATGGGTGGGTGTGTGGCTAGCTGCCTGCATACTTGCGCTTGCATTCCAAGGAATGGGGTAGGGACAACTGAACGCTGCAGTGGGACAAGGACGTGGACGGTGATTGTGGCAAGTCTGCAACGACAGGTGCATGGCGGGCGGCATCTTCGCATGCGCCAAGGATCACTTATGATGGGCACACTTTTAGGCAGTGACCTGGAAGTCAGAGATGCTTCCAGAGGTCTTCCCCATGGTGTTCCCACATATTTTCAGCACTGTATGCATGTGTCTGATGATGTGTCACACACCACATGGCCAGATAAGGTTGTAAAAAGTTAAAATTACATTTCCTGGTGAATGCATTTGTCTTGGTTGAAAGAAATGCAAAAGTGCAAAAACGCATCAAAAACGCAACGTGTGAACATAGCCCAAGGTGTGGAGGAGTATTTTTGGTTTGGGTTATTTATTTTGCCTTCTATACAAGTCATTACCCTGGAAAGGATGTTCCTTAACATATTTCCCAGGAAAATCCATTTTGGTTTCGTTTTTGTATGTTTTATTGTGAGTCCGTAAAAGTGGCGTAATACTCTGACAACGTTGTTAACATCAGTGACCTGGGAGTCAGAAATGCTTCCAGGGGTCTTCTTCATGCTGTTCCCATGTCATTTGAGCACTGTTCCCATCGATTTGGGCAATTTTTAGGCCCTCTGCAGACCGCTGGGTGGCAGCCGCCTGAAAAATGCTCGAGTTTCCCACAGACTTACTGTAACATACCTGGCGGCGTCCTTGCATAGTGGTCCATCTCCCACTGTGCAAGAGCGTGCACTTGATCTCCAATCCAGAATGTCTCTCTGGCTTCCCTCCATGCTGTCTGTTTGATTCTGTTTCTGCTGCTTAAGGGCGGTGCCCGATCACTTCCTGCTTTTTGTACCTGCTGCAGGCACACCCCTTGTGCATCCTCAGCCTATTGCTGTCTGTCACCTGGTATTTAAACCAGCTGCTCCAATTAACCCATGCCTGAGCATTGTGCTTCATTCAGTGTGCTCTTTCACTCTGAATGTGCCAGGTCCCTTTCTGTGTTTGCTTGCCTGCCTTTCCTGGAGGCTGTATTTCCAGGCCTGTTGAACTCGCTCCTTGCCTGTTCGTTCCACCTTCTAGGGGCCGCATACCTAGACCCGCTCCTGTATTTTGTCTGCCTGTCTGAACACGCTCCTAGCCTGTTCCTCCCGCCTTCTAGGGGCTGCATACCTAGACCCGCTCCTGTATCTTGCTACTGTGTCTGTTCTTGTCTGTATACTCTTCTAGCCTGTTTTCTGTGTTTCTCTATGTCTGTACCTTTCCTTTTCTGCAGAGTCTGAACTCGTACCTAACTCCTGATCGTTGTCACTGTACTTCCGTTTGTGAGTTTGTGGTCCACTCGCTACTTCACTGTAAGTACCCTGTGGGTATCTGGTTCTGCCTTTCCCTTCCTGCCTGTTCCGTGTGTACAGAGCCCTGTCCCCCCTGCTCTGCCTTGCTCACCGCTCCGGCGGTTCTAGCCTGCTCTGCCTTGCTCACCGCTCCGGTGGTTCTAGCCTGCTCTGCCTTGCTCACCGCTCCGGCGGTTCTAGCCTGCTCTGCCTTTGCTCACTGCTCCGGCGGTTCTGACCCTTTGCTCACTGCTCCGGCAGTCTTGCTCCGCTCTGACCCTTTGCTCACTGCTCCGCAGTCTTGCTCCGCTCTGATCCTTTGCTCACTGCTCCGCTCTGACCCTTTTGCTCACTGCTCCGGCAGTCTCGCTCCGCTCTGACCCTTTGCTCACTGCTCCGGCAGTCTCGCTCCGCTCTGACCCTTTGCTCACTGCTCCGGCAGTCTTGCTCCGCTCTGACCCTTTGCTCACTGCTCCGGCAGTCTCGCTCTGACTACTCTTGCTCACCGCTCCAGACGGTCTCGTCCTGCTCTACTCTTGCTCACCGCTCCAGGCGGCCTCGTCCTGCTCTGCTCTTGCTCACCGCTCCAGGCGGCCTCGTCCTGCTCTACTCTTTCTCACCGCTCCAGGCGGCCTCGTCCTGCTCTACTCTTGCTCATCGCTCCAGGCGGCCTCGTCCTGCTCTACTCTCGCTCACCGCTCCAGGCAGCCTCGTCCTGCTCTACTCTCGCTCACCGCTCCAGGCGGCCTCGTCCTGCTCTACTCTCGCTCACCGCTCTAGGCGGTCTCGTCTTGCCCTGCTCTCGCTCACCACTCTGGGCGGCCTTACTCTGCTGTGTTTGTCCACCACATCTGTGGTTCTGTTCCTGAGTCCCAGTGTGTACTGGGTCCTATCCCGCCTGTGTTCCTACCTGCTAGTGCCTCCCTGTCTGCACTCTAGCCGTGCTTGCCTGTACCCCCCTGCCTGCATACCCACCTGCCTGCATACCAGTCGTGCCTGCCTATACCCACCAGTCTGTGTGCCAGCCTAACCAGTCTGTTCCTGTATTCCCCTGTGTGGGTCAACAGCCGTGTCCGGGGTCTGTCCTGGAGTAGCACCTGGTCCCTCTGCTCGGTTCCTCCTTGGTGCACTGGCGTCGTATGCCGTCGTGCGACCCTGGTCGGATCGGGTGAATACCTAGTTACGCCCCTGCAGGCATTCACTCTCCGGCACGGTCCAGTGGAATCACACGCACACGTCTCTCAGCCCGGGCATGTGCATTACAGCATGCTCAGGCCATGGTTCCTGTTGAGCCCCACGGCCTTCGCTCTCTGAGACGTTTTCCAGCGAATACGTGCATTAAAAATAAATAAAAAAAAAATATATATATTTTTTTTCTTTACCTGAGTTCCAGGCGAATTACGCACCCATCCAGATGGATCTTTCTGCACTCGTTCCTGCGGATCAGCCACGGTACTATGGGGATCCAAGACAGAGTCATGCATTTGTGGAGCAATGCTTGCTACACTTCAAGTTCTACCCTCTTTGTTTTCCCACCGATCGGGTTAAGGTGGGATTCATTATGTCTAACCTAGCGGGTGATGCCTTAGAATGGATCAACCCCCTATGGGAAACACAGGATCCTATCCTCCTGGACCTTCAGGCCTTCCTGGTGGCCTTTCTAATGGTCTTCGATGACCCTAACCCGGAGACCCCTGCTGAAGCTTCACTTCCCAAAATCCCGGAGCAGCCCCGGTGGGTAATGTGTGTGGGTAGCGCACTAGTCCTCCTGCCCGAAGAGACTACTGCCCATCCAGAATCCACACAGGATGACTACGCTCTCCGGAATACTTCTCCCAACCTCAAGAGGCAGTCCAGACGTGCTAGGCGTAGAGGCAAGCCGTCACGCCTGGGTCTGTCCTCCCAAAGACCTCCTGATCCCAACCTTGAAGTCCCTGCTGAAGCTTCATTTCCCGGTATCCCGGAGCAGCCCCTACGGGTAATATGCGTGGGTAGCGCACCTGTTCTCTTGCCCGAAGAGACTTCTGCCCACCTAGACTCCTCCGGGATACCACCTGATGACATATGGAGAGAGACTTCCCTACACCCGGTACCCGATACTTCGTCCGCTCCGTCCTGTGAGCCTGACAATGGGTACCTCAAAGCGGTAGTTAACCCCGAGTTTCTACACCCCTCCGACCAGGCGGAGGACCTCCAGTTGTCTCCAGAACCCTTCGGGGTGCTACCTGGTAGCAAATGGACAGAGTCTTCCCTATACTCTGTACCTGATACCTCGCCCACTTCGTCCAGTGAGTCCGACCTAGTGTACTCCAAAGCAGAGGTTATCCCCGAGTCTCTACACCCCTCCGACCAGGCGGAGGACCTCCAGTTGTCTCCTGAACCCTTCGGGGTGCTACCTGATAGCGAATGGACAGAGACTCTCCTATACTCGGTACCTGATACCTCGCCCGCTTCTTCCAGTGAGTCCAACCTAGTGTACTCTGAAGCAGAGGTTATCCCCGAGTCTCTATACCCCTCCAACCAGGCGGAGGACCTCCAGTTATCTCCTGAACCCTTCGGGGTGCTACCTGATAGCGAATGGACAGAGACTCTCCTATACTCGGTACCTGATACCTCGCCCGCTTCTTCCAGTGAGTCCGACCTAGTGTACTCCGAAGCAGAGGTTACCCCCGAGCCTCTGCACTCTTCCGACCCGACGGAGGAGCCCCAGTTGTTTCCTGAATCCTCCGGGGTACCACCTGATAACAATGAGACAGTGACTTTTCTACACCTTGTACCTGATACATCGCCCATTTCATCCTGTGAGCTTGACAAGTTGTACCCCGAAGCAGAGGTTACCCCCGAGTCTCTGCACCCCTCCAACCCGGCGAAGGGCTTCCAGTTGTCTCCTGAACCCTCTGGGGTGCTAACTGATAATAAGTGGAGAGAGACTTCCTTGTGTGCTGTTCCTGGTACTCTGCCCGTTTCGTCTATTGCTGAGGATGGCTGGAAAGGAGGTAGCATCCTAGATGCCCAGAGGAGACCAGTTTTTTTGGTGGACAGTGGAAGTGATCTCCTTGAAGTGAAGGATTGGCCCTCGAATTCCCTGCGGAACATTCTGGCAGGCCTGAAGAAGAGGGGGCGTAAGGGGGGGGGTACTGTAACATACCTGGCAGCGTCCTTGCTTAGTGTTCCATTTCCCACTGTGCAAGAGCGCGCACTTGATCTCCCATCCAGAATGTCTCTCTGGCTTCCCTCCATGCTGTCTGTTTGATTCTGTTTCTGCTGCTTAAGGGTGGCGCCCGATCACTTCCTGCTTTTTGTACCTGCTGCAGGCACACCCCTTGTGCGTCCTGAGCCTATTGCTGTCTGTCACCTGGTATTTAAACCAGCTGCTCCAATTAACCCATGCCTGAGCATTGTGTTTCATTCAGTGTGCTCTTTCACTCTGAATGTGCCAGGTCCCTTTCTGTGTTTGCTTGCCTGCCTTTCCTGAAGGCTGTATTTCCAGGCCTGTCTGAACTCGCTCCTTGCCTGTTCGTTCCGCCTTCTAGGGGCCACATACCTAGAGCCGCTCCTGTATCTTGTCTGTCCTGTCTGAACACGCTCCTAGCCTGTTCCTCCCGCCTTCTAGGGGCTGCATACCTAGACCCGCTCCTGTATCTTGCTACTGTGTCTGTTCTTGTCTGTATACTCTTCTAGCCTGTTTTCTGTGTTTCTCTATGTCCATACCTTTCCTTTTCTGCAGTCTGAACTCATACCTAACTCCTGCTCGTTGTCACTGTACTTCCGTTTGTGAGTTTGTGGTCCACTCGCTACTTCACTGTAAGTACCCTGTGGGTATCTGGTTCTGCCTTTCCCTTCCTGCCTGTTCCGTGTGTACAGAGCCCTGTCCCCCCTGCTCTGCCTTGCTCACCGCTCTGGCGGTTCTAGCCTGCTCTGCCTTGCTCATCACTCCGGCGGTTCTAGTCTGCTCTGCCTTTGCTCACTGCTCCGGCAGTCTTGCTCCGCTCTGACCCTTGGCTCACTGCTCCGGCAGTCTTGCTCCGCTCTGACCCTTTGCTCACTGCTCCAGCAGTCTTGCTCCGCTCTGATCCTTTGCTCACTGCTCCGCTCTGACGCTTTTGCTCACTGCTCCGGCAGTCTCGCTCCACTCTGACCCTTTGCTCACTGCTCCGGCAGTCTTGCTCCGCTCTGACACTTTGCTCACTGCTCCGGCAGTCTTTCTCCGCTCTGACCCTTTGCTCACTGCTCCGGCAGTCTTGCTCCACTCTGACCCTTTGCTCACTGCTCCAGCAGTCTTGCTCCGCTCTGACCCTTTGCTCACTGCTCCGGCAGTCTCGCTCTGACTACTCTTGCTCACCGCTCCAGACGGCCTCATCCTGCTCTACTCTTGCTCACCGCTCCAGGTGGCCTCGTCCTGCTCTACTCTTGCTCACCGCTCCAGGCGGCCTCGTCGTGCTCTACTCTTGCTCACCGCTCCAGGCGGCCTCGTTCTGCTCTACTCTTGCTCACCACTCCAGGCGGCCTCGTCCTGCTCTACTCTCGCTCACTGCTCCAGGCGGCCTCGTCCTGCTCTACTCTCGCTCACCGCTCCAGGTGGCCTCGTCCTGCTCTACTATCGCTCACCGCTCCAGGCGGCCTCGTCCTGCTCTACTCTCGCTCACCGCTCCAGGCGGCCTCGTCCTGCTCTATTCTCGCTCACCGCTCTAGGCCGTCTCGTCTTGCCCTGCTCTCGCTCACCACTCTGGGCGGCCTTACTCTGCTGTGTTTGTCCACCACATCTGTGGTTCTGTTCCTGAGTCCCAGTGTGTACTGGGTCCTATCCCGCCTGTGTTCCTACCTGCTAGTGCCTCCCTGTCTGCACTCTAGCCGTGCTTGCCTGTACCCACCAGTCTGTGTGCCAGCCTAGCCAGTCTGTTCCTGTATTCCCCTGTGTGGGTCAACAGCTGTGTCCGGGGTCTGTCCTGGAGTAGCACCTGGTCCCTCTGCTCGGTTCCTCCTTGGTGCACTGGCGTCGTATGCCGTCGTGCGACCCTGGTCGGATCGGGTGAATACCTAGTTACGCCCCTCCAGGCATTCACTCTCCGGCACGGTCCAGTGGAATCACACGCACACGCCTCTCAGCCCGGGCGTGTGCATTACACTTACATTGGGCTCGTTGCTCGGGTCGAGCACCCTAGTATTCCTATTTGCTCGACCCGAGCAACGAGTACCCGAGCATTTTAGTCCTCGCTCATCACTACACTGAAGACATCAAAACTATGAATTAACACATGTGGAATTATATACTTAACAAAAAAGTGTGAAACAACTGAAAATATGTCTTATATTCTAGGTTCTTCAAAGTAGCCACCTTTTGCTTTGATGACTGCTTTGCACACTCTTGGCATTCTCTTGATGAGCTTCAAGAGGTAGTCACCAGAAATGGTCTTCTAACAATGTTGAAGGCGTATATACTTTGTTAAGTATATAATTCCACATGTGTTAATTCATAGTTTTGATGCCTTCAGTGTGAATGTACAAATTTTATAGTCATGAAAATACAGAAAAATCTTTAAACGAGAAGGTGTGTCCAAACTTTTGGTCTGTACTGTATATACCTACACACGTGGTCAAAATTGTTGGTACCCCTCGTTTAAGGAAAGAAAAACCCACAATGGTCACAGAAATAAATCTGACAAAAGTAATAATAAATTAAAAATCTATGAAAATGAACAAACGAAAGTCAGACATTACTTTTCAACCCTGCTTCCACAGAATTTAAAAAACAATTAAACTCATGAAATAGGCCTGGATAAAAATAATGGTACCCCTGAAAATAATATGACAAAAGGAACATGTTAAATCAAGTTGTGTCCATTAATTAGCATCACAGGTGTCTGCAATCTTGTAATCAGTCAGTGGGCCTATATATAGGGCTACAGATACTCACTGTGCTGTTTGGTGACATGGTGTGTACCACACGCCACATGGACCAGAGGAAGCAAAGGAAAGAGTTGTCTCAGGAGATTAGAAAGAAAATGATAGACAAGCATGTTAAAGGTAAAGGTTATTAGATCATTTCCAAGCAGTTTGATATTCCTGTGACTACAGTTGCACATATTATTCAGAAATTTATGATCCATGGGACTGTAGCCAACCTCCCTGGACGTGGACGCGGGAGGAAAATTGAGGAAAAATCAAAGAGATGGATAATACGAATGGCAACAAAAGAACACACGATAACTTCTAAAGAGATTAAAGGTGAACTTTAGGAACATCAGTGTCAGATTGCACCATCCATCGTTGTTTGATCCAAAGTGGACTTCATTAGAGACGACCAAAGAGAACACCATTGTTGAAAAAAAATCATAAAAAAGCCAGACTGGAATTTGCCAAAATACATGTTGACAAGCCACAAAGCTTCTGGGAGAATGGGCCAGACAAAAAGTATTGGCACCCTCAGCCTAATACTTGGTTGCACAACGTTTAGCCAAAGTAACTGCGAACAACCGCTTCCGGTAACCATCAATGAGTTTCTTACAATGCTCTGCTGGAATTTTAGACCATTCTTCTTTGGCAAACTGCTCCAAGGCCCTGATATTTGAAGGGTGCCTTCTCCAAACTGCCATTTTGAGATCTCTCCACAGGTGTTCTATGGGATTCAGGTCTGGACTCATTGCTGGCCACCTTAGAAGTCTCCAGTGCTTTCTCTCAAACCATTTTATAGTGCTTTTGGAAGTGTGTTTTGGGTCATTGTCCTGCTCGAAGACCCATGACCTCTGAGGGAGACCCAGCTTTCTCACACTGGGCCCTACATTATGCTGCAAAATTTGTTGCTAGTCTTCAGACTTCATAATGCCATGCACACAGTCAAGCAGTCCAGTGCCAGAGGCAGCAAAGCAACCTCAAAACATCAGGGAACCTCCGCCATGTTTGACTGTAGGGACCGTGTTCTTTTCTTTGAATGTCTCTTTTTTTTTCCTGTACACTCTATGTTGACGCTTTTTCCAAAAAAGCTCTACTTTTGTCTCATCTGACCAGAGAACATTCTTCCAAAACGTTTTAGGCTTTCTCAGGTAAGTTTTGGCAAACTCCCGCCTGGCTTTTTTATGCCTCAGGGTAAGAAGTGGGGTCTTCCTGGGTATCCTACCATACAGTCCCTTTTCATTCAGACGCCGACGGATAGTACGGGTTGACACTGTTGTACCCTCGGACTGCAGGGCAGCTTGAACTTGTTTGGATGTTAGTCGAGGTTCTTTATCCACCATCCGCACAATCTTGCGTTGAAATCTCGTCAATTTTCTTTTCCGTCCACATCTAGGGAGGTTAGCCACAGTGCCATGGGCTTTAAACTTCTTGATGACGCTGCGCACGGAAGACACAGGAACATTCAGGTCTTTGGAGATGGACTTGTAGCCTTGAGATTGCTCATGCTTCCTCACAATTTGGTTTCTCAAGTGCTCAGACAGTTCTTTGGTCTTCTTTCTTTTCTCCATGCTCAATGTGGTACACACAAGGACACAGGACAGAGGTTGAGTCAACTTTAATCCATGTTAACTGGCTTCAAGTGTGATTTAGTTATTGCCAACACCTGTTAGGTGTCACAGGTAAGTTACAGGTGCTGTTAATTACACGAATTAGAGAAGCATCACATGATTTTTCAAACAGTGTCAATACTTTTGTCCACCCCCTTTTTTAGGTTTGGTGTGGAATTATATCCAATTTGGCTTTAGGACAATTATTTTTGTGTTTTTTCATTGAAGACAAATTAAATGAAGATAATACCAAAGAATTTGTGATTGCAATCATTTTCAGGAAGAAACTGAGTATTATCTGACAGAATTGCAGGGGTGCAAATACTTTTGGCCACCACTGTACCTGTCGAAAGGTGCAGAAATCTCATTGACAGTCACAGGAATCGTTGATTGCAGTGATTACTTCAAAAGGTTGTTCAACAAAATATTAAGTTAAGAGTACCATCATTTCTGTCCAGGCCTATTTCATGAGTTAAATTTTTTTTTAAATTCGGTGGAAGCAGGTTTGAAAAGCAATGACTGATTTTCATTTGTTCATTTTCAAAGATTTTTAATTTATTATTACTTTTGTCAGATTCAAGTTATTTCTGTGACCATTGTGGGTTTTTCTTTCATTAAACAAAGGGTACCAACAATTTTGACCACGTGTATTTCTGAATGAAAATTGAAAACAGGGGAGTAAAATTGCACATATTTTCTTCCTATAATGTGCCACTCAGATGTCCGGGAAGTGAACCACAGATGGACCGCACACTAAGGGTTTTGCATATCACGTGGGTATGGCACATACAGAGCTGCCTCCTCCTCTAATGGGAGCTTCCGGCCCATGGACCGCATGCAGCACACAAGCCCATTGGCATGGTGATGCCGGCGAGATCGTGTATGTGTACACAGCCCACCTTGCCTTACAACCTGGAGATCCGGAGGAGAGAAAAGCCGCTGACACGCTCAGTGACACGCAATTTCTCTGCACTACCAATGCAAGAGAAAATCCATGGTCATTATATAGTGGGCATATACATTGGACATCTCATATGAAGAAAATTGGTGTCTAAAGAAACTCAGCAAACCATAACATATGCAATATAAAGTGCTTGTGTCATTGAATGATAACAGCATAGATTATTAAATAAAAAACATAGAAACTAATTTATATGATATAATATTTTGCAAACGTGCAAAAAGGAAAATTTATCAATACAAATGAATGTATAATAAATTACCCAAAATATTAAATCAATCATAATCAAAAACCATCAAAAATCT
Organism: Phyllobates terribilis; assembly: GCF_046119375.1. Lineage (NCBI taxonomy): Eukaryota > Metazoa > Chordata > Amphibia > Anura > Dendrobatidae > Phyllobates > Phyllobates terribilis. The sequence continues at coordinate 52,740,976 of NW_027362768.1, read as the reverse complement.
AAAACAATAAAATTAAAAAAATACCCATATGTATATGTGTTTATGTATGCACATAGATACGTCTAGAGCTCTATAGATACAGATGAATGTAATAAGTTCACTAATTTGACAATGTGATAGGTTCACTGATTTGATAATATCCCAATGGGAGCTCCACTGAAATATATAATATGACCAAATCTTCATCCCTCTGGAAAGACACCCCCGATGAAGGATGAAGGAAAAATCCATGAATACAAGAGTGGTGCATAAAATACCCACATCAAACGATAAATGACGTATAATAAAACATATGTACAACCCATGGCAAAAATTATGGAATCACCGGGCTCGGAGGATGTTCATTCAGTTGTTTAATGTTGTTGAAAAAAAGCAGATCACAGACATGGCACAAAACTAAAGTCATTTCAAATGGCAACTTTATGGCTTTAGGAAACACTAAAAGAAATCAAGATAAAAAATGTGGTACTCAGTAAGGGTAATTTTTTTCAGACCAAGCAGAGGGAAAAAATTATGGAATCACTCAATTCTGAGGAAAAAATTATGGAATCACCCTGTAAATTTTCATTTCCAAAACTAACACCTGCATCAAATTAGATCTGCTCGTTAGTCTAAAAAGGAGTGATCACACCTTGGAGTGCTGTTGCACCAAGTGGACTGACATGAATCATGGCTCCAACACGAGAGATGTCAATTGAAACAAAGGAGAGGATTATCAAACTCTTAAAAGAAGGTAAATCATCACGCAATGTTGCAAAAGATGTTGGTTGTTCACAGTCAGCTGTGTCTAAAATCTGGACCAAATACAAATAGCATGGGAAGGTTGTTAAAGGCAAACATACTGGTAGACCAAGGAAGACATCAAAGCGTCAAGACCGGAAACTTAAAGCAATATGTCTCCAAAACAGGAAATGCACAACAAAACAAATGAGGAACGAATGGGAGGAAACTGGAGTCAAAGTCTGTGACTGAACTGTAAGAAACCGCCTAAAGGAAATGGGATTTACATACAGAAAAGCTAAACATAAGCCATCATTAACACCTAAACAGAAAAAAACAAGGTTACAATGGGCTAAGGAAAAGAAATCTTGGACTGTTGATGACTGGATGAAAGTCATATTCAGTGATGAATCGCGAATCTGCATTGGGCAAGGTGATGATGATGGAACTTTTGTTTGGTGCCGTTCCAATGAGATTTATAAAGATGACTGCATGAAGAGAACATGCAAATTTCCACAGTCATTGATGATATGGGGCTGCATGTCAGGTAAAGGCACTGGGGAGATGGCTGTCATTACATCTTCAATAAATGCCCAAGTTTACATTGATATTTTGGACAGTTTTCTTATCCCATCAATTGAAAGGATGTTTGGGGATGATGACATCATTTTTCAAGATGATAATGCATCCTGCCATAGAGCAAAAACTGTGAAAACATTCCTTGAAAGATGACACATAAGGTCAATGTCATGGCCTGCAAATAGTCCGGATCTCAATCAAATTGAAAATCTTTGTGGAAGTTGAAGAAAATGGTCCATGACAAGGCTCCAACCTGCAAAGCTGATTTGGCAACAGCAATCAGAGAAAGTTGGAGCCAGATTGATGAAGAGTACTGTTTGTCACTCATTAAGTCCATGCCTCAGATACTGCAAGCTGTTATTAAAGCCAGAAGTGGTGCAACAAAATATTAGTGATGTTTGGAGTGTTCTTTTGTGTGTTTGTTTTTCATGATTCCATAATTTTTTCCTCAGAATTGAGTGATTCCATAATTTTTTCCCTCTGCTTGGTCTGAGTAAAATTACCCTTACTGAGTATCACATTTTTTATCTTAATTTCTTTTAGTGTTTCTTAAAGCCATAAAGTTGCCATTTGAAATGACTTTAGTTTTGTGCCATGTCTGTGATCTGCTTTTATTCAACAACATTAAACAACTGACTGAACATCCTCCGAGCCCGGTGATTCCATCATTTTGGCCAGGGATTGTATACTTATATATAATATATATACAGTGGGGAAAAAAAGTATTTAGTCAGCTACCAATTGTGCAAGTTCTCCCACTAAAAAATATGAGAGAGGCCTGTAATTGACATCATAGGTAGACCTCAACTATGAGAGACAAAATGAGAAAACAAATCCTGAAAATCACATTGTCTGATTTGGAAAGAATTTTTTTTCAAATTTTGGAGGAAAAAAAGTATTTTGTAAATTACAAAAGTTCATCTCAATACTTTGTTATATATCCTTTGCTGGCAATGACAGAGGTCAAACGTTTTCTGTAAGTCTTCACAAGGTTGGCACAGACTGTTGCTGGTATGTTGGCCTATTCCTCCATGTAGATCTCCTCTAGAGCAGTGATGTTTTGGGGCTGTCGCTGGGCAACACGGACTTTCAACTCCCTCCAAAGATTTTCTATAGGGTTTAGATCTGGAGACTTTCTAGGCCACTCCAGGACCTTGAAATACTTCTTACGAAGCCACTCCTTCGTTGCCCTGATGGTGTGCTTGGGATCATTGTCATGCTGAAAGTCCCAGCCATGTTTCATCTTCAATGCCCTTGCTGATGGAAGCAGGTTTGCACTCAAAATCTCACAATACATGGCCCTATTCATTCTTACATGTACACGGATCAGTCGTCCTGGTCCCTTGGCAGAGAAACAGCCCCAAAGCATGATGTTGCCACCCCATGCTTCACAGTAGGCATGGTGTTCTTTGGATGCAATTCAGCATTCTTTCTCCTCCAAACACGACGAGTTGTGTTTCTACCAAACAGTTCTACTTTGGTTTCATCTGACCATATGAAATTCTCCCAATACTCTTCTGGATCATCCAAATGCTCTTTAGCAAACTTCAGACTGGCCCGGACATGTAATGGCTTAAGCAGGGGGACACGTCTGGCACTGCAGGATCTGAGTCCCTGGCGGCGTAGTGTGTTACTGATGGTAGCCTGTGTAACATTGGTCCCAGCTCTCTGCAGGTCATTCACTAGATTCCCCCCCGTGTGGTTCTGGGATTTTTGCTCACTGTTCTTGAGATCATTTTGACCCCACAGGGTGAGATCTTGTGTGAAGCCCCAAATCGAGGGAGCTTATCAGTGGTCTTCTATGTCTTCCATTTTCTAATTATTGCTACCACAGTTGATTTCACACCAAGCTGCTTGCCTATTGAAGATTCAGTCTTCCCAGCCGGGTGCAGGGCTACAATTTTGTTTCTGGTGTCCTTCGACAGCTCTTTGGTCTTCACCATAGTGGTGTTTGGAGTGTGACTGTGTGAGGTTGTGGACAGGTGTCTTTTATACTGATAACAAGTTCAAACAGGTGCCAGTACTACAGGTAATGAGTGGAGGACAGAGGAGCCTCCTAAAGAAGAAGTTACAGGTGTGTGAGAGCTAGAAATCTTGCTTGTTTGTAATTGACCAAATACTTATTTTCCACCAAAATTTGAAAAGAAAATTCTTTCCAAATCAGACAATGTGATTTTCAGGATTTGTTTTCTCATTTTGTCTTTCATACTTGAGGTGTACCTATGATGTCAATTACAGGCCTCTCTCATCTTTTTAAGTTGGAGAACAAGAACAATTGGTGGCTGACTAAATACTTTTTTTCCCCACTGTACATACACGATAATGCATGCATACACATAATACAAAGCATAAAAACCCCCATGTTATGGGTCAGGGAGGTGGAACCTCTGTGCTACGGTGCAAGGAGGGACCCAGAGGGGCGTAACTAAGTATCAACTCGGACCGACCCTGGTCGTACGGCGGCTAACGACTCCGTGATCAGGGAGGGACGGAGCCAAGGGACCAGGTGCTACTCTGGGGACGACCTTGTAAGGGAGCAGATGACTCTCACGGTACAGATGGCAGGGACTGACCGGAATAGCAGGTAGGCACAGCAGGCAGGCTGACGAGCAGAAGCCTCCAGGTAGGCTATCAGGTAGACACGGCAAGTGACGGCAGGAGTCTCTAGGTGGGCTGGTAGGTGGTCACGGCAAGTGACGGCAGGAGCCTCCGGGTAGGCTGGCAGGTGGTCACGGCAAGTGACGGCAGGAGCCTCTAGGTGGGCTGGCAGGTGGTCACGGCAAGTGACGGCAGGAACCTACAGGTAGGCTGGCAGGTGGTCATGGCAAGTGACGGCAGGAGCCTCCGGGTAGGCACGGCAGGTAGCAAGCAGGTAACAGGCAAGTGCTCCCAGGTGAGCGGGCAGGCAGGCACGGCAGGTAACAGGCAGGCAACAGGCAAGTGCTCCCAGGTGAGCGGGCTGGCAGGCACGGCAGGTAACAGGCAGGCAACAGGCAAGTGCTTCCAGCTGAGCAGACAGGCAGGCACGGCAGGTAACAAGCAGGTAACAGGCAGGTAACAGGCTGGCAGGCAAGACTGGAAGTCAGGCTAGCAGCGGGACCTGAGGGCTGAAGCAGAGGTCAGAAACACTGTGCAACAGCTTTTGCTTGGGCACTTCCATTTTGGAGGAGATGCCTTATATATGGGAGGACCCTCGGCTATTGGCCGGGGACTCCTTAGGACGGCGCGCGCTGCCCCTTTAAGAGGGAGGGCGCGCGCCCTAAGCACAGTGCCCGGGGAGCTGCACGCGCCGGGAGCAGGAAGAGGAGCGCTGGTGAACGCAGAGCGGGGAGCGAGGAGGTGAGTGGGACGGCGTCTCTGCCTGGCAGGGAGCAGAGACGCCGATGCTACACCCCATAAAAACAAAAACAACCCCTCAATAACAACAAATACTTGGATGAATTATAAAAAGGAACCAAAAACAAAATTTTCATTGAGACCATAGGGGGCTACAGTTCCTAACCTGTATATCCATTGGGTTTCCAATTGGGCTAACCTTTTGCCAACGTCTCCTCCTCAGGCTCCAAGGTGAATCTAGTCAATGCCCTTAATCTTCAATAAACTTCACATTGATGAAATGTTCTGAAATGATAAAGCAATGTTTTGAGTGGTTCTTGTTCTGTACTGTTTTTGGCTTTTTCTGTGTCACGTACTTGTTCCCTTGTTCGTACTCTCAGTTCCCAAGTGGTCAATCCCACATAAATTTTCCCACAAGGGCACTCCGCATGATAAACCACATCTTTTGACGGATATGTCAAAAGTTGTCGGATTGCATATGTTTTTTTAACTTTAGCATCTTTAAATTCCTTTGACTTGACAAAATTGGGGCAAGCTTTGCATCGTCCACAAGGATAAAAGCCTGCAACCAGATTCTGGAATCTTCGATCTTTGTTACTTTTGGTAACATAATGGCTGCACAGTTAAAGATCTTTTAAATTTCTTGATCACCTGGCATTTTTGGTTCCTTTGCAAGAAATTTACTCAGAATAGGGTCAGTATGTAATACCCCCCAATGTCTATTCAAAATCTTCCTTAAATCCGTCCATTGACCATTAAATGTCGTTATAAGTCTTACTTCATCTGTTTCAACTTTCCTACCTGTATCATTCTTGTATAACAGAGAATTTCTAGATGTATTCCATGCTCGATGGTAGCCTTTAAGTATGGTTCTTCGGTTGTATCGTCGATCTTTAAAACGACTCAAGATCAATTGCTTGTTTCTCAAAGTTGTCTTCCAAAGAACAAATCTGTCTAATACGTAAAAACTGGCCAATTGAAATCCCTTTAATGATGAACAGAGTATGTGAGGATTCTGCATTAAGAAAATAATTGGTGGCAGTAGGCTTACGGAATACATCAGTTATAATAAATCCTTCTTTGTTGATATCAATTTTAATGTCCAAAAAAATCAACACACCTCCCATATTTATAAGTCATTTGGACATTTATGACATTTTCATTTAGTTTGCACATTGTGTTTCAATTCCTCAATACTGTCTTCCCAAATTAAAAAAAGTCATCAATAAATCTCATCCAATTCTGAATGAGATTTATATGCATATGAGGGTCTGTAAGGAAGATGCTGTGCTCCCAGGCACCCAAGAAAATATTAGCATATGATGGGGTGCAAGATGCTCCCATCGCTGTACCTTGGGTTTGTAGATAAATTTTCTCTTCAAAGGTGAAGTAGTTATGAGTTAAAACAAACTTCAATAAGATCATTATTGGTTCACCATATCATTATCCATATTGCTTTCTTTCAGAATAAAGGAGATTGCTGCCAATCCATTATTGTGTCTATTGTGTATAATGATTCAACGTCAACAGTCACCATCATGGAATCTTTGTCAATATATAAGTTGTCCAATCTCTGGAGTACTGCCATTGTGTCCTTGATGAACAAAGGCAATATACAAACCAATGGCTATAAATAGAAATCTATAGCAGCACCTACCAGTTCACAGAGGCTCTCATTTCCTGCAATGATGGGTCTGCCCGGTGGATTCAATTCATTCTTATGAAGCTTGGGAATTAAGTAGAGTGTCGACATTCGTGGGTTGGCAACCATTAAGGCTTCCGTCAGTTTGTTCGGAATAATACCTTTCTTCTGTGCTTTTTCCAAAATGGAAAGTAGTTCAGTCTGGAAGGAAGTCAGAGGGTTACTGGGTAGTTTCCTATAACAGTTGACATCATTAAACTGTGAGGGCTTGTTTTTTGCATGATGAGTTGAAGTTTTTAATGGTACCATTTTTGGGCACACAGTATTTATTGATCACTTTCTATTCTGCTTTTTGGGAGGCAGAATGAACAAAAATCAGCAACTCAGATTTTTTTTTTCTTTTATACTGTTCACCGTGTTGTAAAAGTGAAAAGGCAGTTTTTTTTTTCGGGTCTGTATAATTACAGTGATACCACATTTATATAATTTTTATATGTTTTATCGCTTTTACACAATAAAAATAATTTAATAGAAAAAATATTGTTTTAGCATCGTTGTATTTTGAAAACTATAGCTATTTTTCCACTGATGGAGCAACATGGCGGCTTGTTTTTTGCAGGACAATATGGCGTTTTGAAGAGTTCCATTTGTATTTATATTAGCCTTTTTGTTCGTATTTTATTCCACTTTTTTTCCAGTGGCATTATGAAAAACAACATTTTTTGCCTCTTTTATTTCATGGTGTTCACTGTAGGGGTTAACTAGTTTGACTGTTCATACATTGGATCCTTCCGGACACGGCGATACCAAATATGTACAGTGGCATGTAAAAGTTTAGTCTCCCCTGGTCAAAATTACTGTTATTGTGAACAGTTAAGCAAGTTGGAGATGAAATGATCTCTAAAAAACGTAAAGTTAAAGATTACACATTTCCTTTGTATTTTAGTCAGCAAAAAAAATAGTCATTTTTTTCATTTTAAAAATTAAAAAAGGAAAATGGGCCAATGCAAAAGTTTGGGCAACTATGGGGATTTGTGTGCTCACATAACCTTTGACCAAGGTTTCAGACCTTAACCGCTTCCCGACCGCCCACTATACATAAACGTCTGCACTTGCTGGGCTCTGTGCAGAGCAGATGCTTATGAACGGTCGGCTGTCTCGCAGCACTCAGGACCCCTGCAAGCACTGCGATTCATTTGCAGAGTGACAGCTCTTACAGGTAACATCATCGGGACCTGATTGGATCAAGTTCCAATGATGTTAACTCTTTGCCATCTTCTAGATGCCACAATCCATAGCGATCGCAGCATTTCGATGATAGTGAGAGGCAGAGGGGGTCATCCACTCACCTTTCCAACAGCCCACGTGATAAGATCTAGCATTGTCATGGCAGCCGGTATACATATTTGGTATTGCCGCGTCTGAAACAATCCGATCTATAAAACTGTCTCACTAGTTAACCCCTTCTGCGCACACAGTAAAAAAAAACATGCTTTTTCATCATACCGCCAACAAAAAGTGAAATAAACACGATTAAAAGGCCAAATGTAAATAAAAGTGGTACAGCTAAAAATGTAATCTTGTCCTGCAAAAAAAAAGCCACCATACAGCTCTATCAGTGGAAAAATAAAAAAGGTATAGCTCTCAGAACAAAGCGATGCAAAAACAATTATTTTTTCTATAAAACAGGTTTTATTGTGTAAAAGCGCCAAAACAGAAAAAACTACATAAATGTGGTATTGCTGTAATTGTACTGACCTGGAGAATAAAACTGCCTCATCAATTTTACCGAAAAACCTTCAAAAAATAAATCCTGAATTGCTGTTTTCTGTTAATTCTGCCTCCCAAAAAATGGAATAGAAAGCGATCAAAAAATGTTGTGTGCCTGAAAATGGTACCAATAAAAACATCAACACGTCCCACAAAAAACAAGCTCTCACATAATACTGTCGGCCGAAATATGGAAAAATTATAGCTCTCCAATTATGACGATGCAAAAACTAGTTTTTGCAAAAAAAGCGCCTTTTAGTGTGTGATAGCTGCCAATCATAAAATCCCGATATAAATCTGGTATCGCTGTAATCGCACCAAGCTGAAGCATAAAGTCGCCTAATCACTTATAACACACGAGGAATGGCATAAAAAATAAATAAAACTATTTCTTCACCTGCTGTTGATTTGTTCATTCTGCTTCCCAAAACAACGCAATAAGGCTCAGCTCACATTTATCCTGCGCTGTGCTCTGAGCATTTACATCGGAGTTTGTAAATCTCTGAAATAAGTGACTCAGACAGATCCCCAGCAGAAGATTACCTGTGATGAGGCAGATGGACTGTGGACGCCGTCTAAACTGTGTCAGTTTTTTCAGGCGTGCATAAAAGTGCGGGTGGCCACAGTTTTGTGCACCTCTGAAAAGAAGGACACCGCTGAATAGAGGCCAGACGGGGTTCAGAGTAACTTTGCTGCCTCATTATAGTGAATGGATCCCCCTGGGGTTTCATCTGAATTGCATCACTTGGAGATTTAGACGGAAACCCCGATGTAATTGCTAAGCGTAGAGCGCAGAATAAATATAAACATTATGTAAAATGTTCCCAATAAAAACTTCAACTCAATCGACAACAAAAAAGCAAGTCCCCACTCAGGTCCATCATCTGTTAATGAAAATACAGGGGGCTTCCACATTACTGGTAGCACAAAGGCTCTGGAAAAGGGAAATGGCCCTTGCCCCCAAAAGAAATTCAACAAATTCTGTGCTTTCAAATCCAAATGCCCCCCTCACTCCTGAGCCCCACAGAGTGCCTAAACCACATTTAGTATCCACATAATTGGCATTTCTGTAATGATGAAAGCCCACCTAATTTACAGGTGCATGTGTCCAGAAGCATGAGCTGGGCACAAAGTACTGGTCACTACAACGTACTGGTCACTTCAATGGCAGTTTGCAATTTTCTTGTTTCTGGAAAACACCCAAGGAGTCAAAATTGTCACTACACCTGTACATAAATTCCCAATGGGATATAATTTCCAAAATGGGGTCACTTGTGGGGGGATTCTGCTCTTTTCGCACTTAGGGGCTCTGTATATGGAGTCTGCAACTATTCTACAATAATTTGTTCTCCAAGAGTCAAATAGCACTCAGTCCCTCCCGAGTCTCGCCGTGTGGCTAAGCAGTACTGTGCAGCCAAATATGGGATACTGCCACGTTCAGCAGAAATTGTGTGACACATTTTGGCACCATTTTTTAAAATCTGGGGCTAAAACTATTTTTTTGTGGTAAAAATGAGAGTCTTTTTTCTTCACCGCTCAATGGTATAAATTTCTGTGAGTCACATGTGGTGTCAATATGATCACTGCACCCCTAGATGAATCCGTTGAGAGGTGTAGTTTGTAAAATGGGGTCACTTAGGGAGGGTTTCTGCTGTTCTGGGACCTCAGGAGCTCTCCCAGTGGGTCATGTCACTTGCCGACTGAAAAGTAGTTTTCAATCACTTATGGGGTATTGATGTACTCAAGAGAAATTGAGTAACATTTTCTCCTATTACCCCTTTTGAAAATTGCAAACTTGGGGTCAAAGCAACATTTTAGTGGAAAAAATAGTAATATTTAATTTACTCAGCCCAATGTTATACAAGTTTGTGTATTGCCCGAGGGTTAAAAATACTCACTACTCCTCTAGATGAACTCCTTGAGAGGTGTAGTTTACAAAATGGGGTCACTTGTGGGGGTTTCTGCTGTTTTGGCATGTCATGGGCTCTTCAAATATGACATGGTGTCAGCAACCAATCCCAGCCAAAATAGCGCTCCTTCCCTTCCAAGCCCTACCGTGCGCCAAAGCAGTAATTTTCCACCACATATGGTGTATCAGCATACTCAGGAAAAATTGCGCAACAAATTTTGGCTCCCAATTTTCTCCTGTTACCCTTCTGAAAATAAAAAAATGGGGTTAAAATAATATTTTTGCGGGAAAAATGTGTTTTTAAATTTTCACGGCTCAGCATTAAAAAATTGTGTGAAGCCCCTGAAGGTTCAAGGTGCTCATCCCACATCTAGATAAATTCCTTGAAGGGTCAAGTTTCCAAAATGGGGTCACTTGTGGGGAGTTTCCACTGTTTAGGCACATCAGGGGCCCTCCAAATGCGACATCACATCTGGTATTGATTCCAGCCAATTTTGCATTCCAGAGCGCAAACGCTGCTCCTTTCCTTCTGAGCCCTGTCGTGCACCCAAACAGTAGCTTTCCATCACATAGGGGTATTGGCGTACTCAGTAGAAATCACACAACTCATTTTATGGTGCATTTTCTCCTGTTACCCTTTTGAAAATTAAAAATTTGGGGCTTAAGTAACATTTTTGTGGGAAAAGGTAAAATGTTCATTTTTTCCTTCCACATTCCATTAATTCATGTGAAGCACCTGAAGAGTTAATAAACTTTTTCAGCATGCCTTTGGGCACCTTGAGGGGTGCAGTTTTTAGAATGGTGTCATTTTGGGGTATTTTCTGTCATATAAGCCCCTCAAAGTCACTTCAAATGTGATGTGGTCTGTAAAAAAATGGTTTTGTAAATTTTGCTGGAAAAATGAGAAATTGCTGATCAACTTTTAACCCTTATAATTTCCCAACAAAAAAATTATCTTTAAAAAATTGTGCTGATGTAAAGTAGACATGTGAGAAATGTTATTTATTAACTATATTGTGTGACATAACTCTCTGGTTTAAGGGCATAAAAATTAAAAGCTTGAAAATTGCAAACTTTTTAAAATTTTTGCCAAATTTCCGATATTTTCAGAAATAAACGTGAGTTATATCAAACTAATTTGACGACTATCATGAAGTACAATATGTCACGCAAAAACAATCTCAGAATCACTGGGATATATTGAAGTGTTCCAGAGTTATTACTAGTGTTGAGCGAGCATGCTCGACAGTGCTCTGTACTCGCCCGAGTATCACGCTACTCGGGATGTTCGGCGAGCACTGAGCATTTCCGGGTTACTCGGGCTGGAGCTCGGGTCTCCGTCCTTCATGTTTAGCACTCTTTACAGAGCCAATGAACATGCAGGGATTGCCAGCCAGTCACTGTAATGCCGCAGCCATGTTGTTTGTGGGCATTACAGTGATTGGCTGGCCGCACAGCGTCACCTCGAGTATTTAAAAATGGACACAGTCACTCCGGATTAGACAGTGTAGGGACAGCGCTGCTGAGCTAGGGAGAGATTTTTCCTACAAAATGGTTAGTGTAGGGTCTGTAAAGGCTGCCAGAACAAACAAACAGTCCTTCTCAGGACTAATATCAATCCCAGATATCAGGCAGGCAGGCTGTATAGGAGACGCAGTGGTTATACCAGCAAACGCTGCATTACAGTCCTGTGTGCTCCTGTTTCTGAAATTGCTGGACTTAGCTTCAGGTATCGGGGGCCAGTAAAAATCCTTTTTTTTCATCTAAATCCTTTTTTTTTCCTCCTTCACACTGTACAAATACCCGTGTTATTAACCTATTGGTGTCCTCCCCCCACCCCCCCCCCCCAAAAAAAAAAGTGTGTCTCTGATTTTTCAGACACAAATATATCTGTTGAAAAAGAGTATGGTATAGGCCACAGAAACAGAAGTGTGGTTTTGCAGTTCCACGGGTCAAATCTCTGTATTATCCAGTTTTGGGCCTTTTGTATCTAAAAAAAAACAGTTTGAGTGTGTCGCTCACTGTTCAGCCGCAAATCTATATATTTAAAAAAGTCTGGTATACACCAGTAAATTATAACTGTGGGTTTGCTGTTCCACGGTAAAAAATCTCTATTATCCTGCTTTTTGCATTTTTTGCAGTAAAAAAAAAAAATTAATCGTGTCTCCCTGATTGTTCAGACACAAAAATATATCTGTTGAAAATAGTCTGTTGTAGGCCTGACAAATCCCAGTGTGGCTTTGCTGTTCCATGGGTCAAATTTCTGTAGTATCCAGTTTTGGGCCTTTTGTATCTAAAAAAAAACAGTTTGAGAGTGTCGCTCACTGTTCAGCCACAAATATATATATTTAAAAAAGTCTGGTATACACCAGTAATTTAAAACTGTGGTTTTGCTGTTCCACAGTAAAAAATCTCTATTATCCTGGTTTTCACTTTTTTTGCCTTCAAAAAAACCAGTAGTGTCTCCTGACTGTTCTGACACAAAAATATATCTGTTGAAAATAGTCTGTTGTAGGCCCGACAAATCCCAGTGTGGTTTTGCAGTTCCACGGGTCAAATCTCTGTAGTATCCAGTTTTGGGCCTTTTGTATCTAAAAAAAAACAGTTTGAGTGTGTCGCTCACTGTTCAGCCGCAAATATATATATTTAAAAAAGTCTGATATACACCAGTAATTTAAAATTGTGGATTTGCCATTCCACGGTAAAAAATCTCTATTATTCAGGTTTTGGTATTTTTTCCGTAAAGAAAAACAGTAATAGTTTATCCCTGATTGTTCTGATTGTTTAAAAGAGTCTGGTGTAGGCCAGAGAAATAGAACTGTGGTTTTCCTCTTCCACGGTTCTAATCTCCTTTTTATTACCCTTTTTCCATTGATAGTGCGAGTGTAAGCTATTTTACTTCCTTTACAATGGGCAAGGCGCGTGGCAAGGGACGTGGAAGTGGACGTTCTGGTGATGGTGCATGCAGAGGACCGGGCCGTGGCCAAGGTGAAAATGTGCCACAACCAACAGCCACATCTTCTCGCTCCCACTTCTTGACCGAATTACTAGAGAAGCACAGAACAACACCAGTATTGCGAACTGATCAGTGTGAACAGGTTATTAATTGGATAGCAGATAATACTTCCAGTTACCTGAGCACCACCACCTCCGGTCTGTCTTCCACACGGTCAAATCTTAGTAGCCGTGAGTCTCGACCGCATACTCCTCCTCACCCTCATGCTCCCTCCTCCCACCATGCCGAGTGTCGTCAGACAACAACTAATCCCACACTTGGACACTCTGAAGAGCTGTTCACTGGTCCATTTCCATATTTGTGCCCCTCGCCTTCTCCGCTTGAAGTGGTGGAAAAGGAGATCCCATGTAGCGATGCTCAAATATTTGAACAGCCATGGCCACAGGAAGTTGACGCTGGCAATTTGTCACAAGAGGTGGACGATGACGAGACACAATTGCCAGGAAGTGAGGAGGAGGATCATGGTGCGCAAGTGGAAGAGGAGGAGGTGGTGGATGATCTAGTAACTGACCCAACGTGGCAGGAGGACATGCAGAGTGAGGCCAGCAGCACACAGGGGGAGGGAGGCAGAGTACCCCAACAGGCAGGAAGAAGCAGTGTGGTGGCCGCAGACAAAAGGCGGGCAACCGTTCCCAGTAACACCAACAAGAGGGACCTTGCCAGTACAACCGGTAGGTCTTCCAGAGTCTGGAATTTTTTTAAAGACTCTGCTGATAACCCCAAAAAGGCCCTTTGTACCACCTGCCATGCCAGCATCAGCAGGGGTGACAAAACTACCAGCCTGACCACCACCAGCATGATCAGGCACATGCCAGCAAAGCACCCGACTTTGTGGGGCAAACCCCAGGGTCCACAACCAGTGTCAGCGGGTGTCACCACTGCTTCTTCCGCTGTTGTGCGTGCAATAGAACCCCCTGTTGTGTGTGCAAGGCAATCCCCTGTCCATACTGCATGTAAAGATGCCCCCTCCTCTCAGTCTTCACTTGTTATGGCAGTTTCTCAAGAAACAGCATCAACGTCCACGTCCCACCACAGCATTCAATTGTCCATATCCCAGACCTTTGAACGAAAGCGGAAATTCACAGCTAACGCCCCACAGGCCACAGTCCTAAATTCGCACATTTCACGACTGCTTGCATTGGAAATGCTGCCTTTTAGGCTGGTGGAGACAGAATCCTTATGGCGGTGTCCGTCCCTCGGTACTCGGTCCCCAGCCGACACTATTTTGCCCGGTGTGCCATCCCCGCACTACACAAGCACGTGTCTCAAAACATCTGCCGTGCCCTCAACAATTCAGTTACTGGGAGAGTCCACCTGACAACGGACACGTGGACAAGTGCTTATGGCCAGGGACGGTACATCTCCCTGACGGCACACTGGGTAAACATAGTGGAAGCCAGGACCCAGTCAGACCTTGGGACGGAACACATCCTCCCCACACCGAGGATTGCGGGCCCTATGTCAGTCAGAGTTGCCCCCACAGTGTACAGCTCCTGCGCATCCTCCTCCTCCTCCTCATGTTCAACCTCCTTCTCAGATATCACCACATCAGTTACAAGCTGGAAGCATTGCAGTACTGCCTCCGCCAAGTGGCAACAGGCTGTGCTGAAATTCATAAGCTTAGGTGATAAACCTCACACTGCTTGTGAGCTGTGGACAGCTGTGAAAGAGCAGGCAGATCTGTGGCTGAGACCGCTGAACCTACATCCAGGCATGGTCGTGTGTGACAATGGCCGTAACCTGGTGGCTGCTCTGTGGCGAGGCGAGATCACACACGTACCATGCTTTGCTCATGTGCTTAACCTCGTGGTTCAGCGGTTTCTTAAAATCGTACCCCGAGTTGCCAGATCTGCTCGTGAAAGTACGCCTCCTGTCAGCTCATTTTCGCAAGTCGGCTACAGCTTCCGCCGCCCTTGCTGTGTTGCAGCAGCGTTTGCAGCTTCCAGGAACACCGACTGCTGTGTGATGTCCCCACACGTTGGAACTCTACCCTCCACATGTTGCTAAGGATTTGTGAGCAGAAGAGAGCAGTTGTGAAGTACCAGCTGCAACAAGGCCGTCGATATTCAGGTCAGACCCCACACATAAGACCTCAGGAGTGGACCTGGATGTCTGACATATGTACCATCCTGACAAACTTTGAGGAGGCCACCAAGATGGTGAGTGGCGATGACGCCATCATTAGTGTCAGCATCCCACTTGTTTGTCTTTTGAAACGGTCTCTGCAGAGAATTAAAGAGGAGGCATTGCAGCCAGAGTATGATGAGATGGATCAAGAAGCCATAGCGGGTGATTACACACAGCCCAGCCTCATCTCATCCCAACGTGTATTGGGGGACAATGAAGGAGAGGAGGAGGAGGAGGAGGAAGAACAGGAGCTGGTATCATGCGCTGTAGACGGTAGTACCTCTACAACTGTCATACCGTCGGTTCAGCGTGGGTGGCCTGAGGACAGGGGGGGGGGGAGGAGAGCATGGTCAATCATCATCTTGGTGAGGACACAGAAGTCTTGCCCATTACCAGTCTGGCACGCATGGCTGACTTTATGTTACGCTGTCTTAACCGTGACCCTCGCGTTGTAAAAATGTTGGGTGACAGTCATTAATGGTTGGTGACCCTTTTAGACCCCCGCTACAAGGAGAACTTTCACTCTCTTATTCCTGAGGTGGAGAGGTCTACAAAAATGGGGCAGTACCAGAAGGCCCTTGCTGCAGAACTGTTAAAAAAATTCCCATCTGAACACGCTAGCGGCAGAGGTCACAGTTTGTTGCCCAACCAAGGCGTACATGCGAGAGAGACGCAACTCCAATCCAGCAGAGGCAGGGGAACACTGTCAATGTTCTGGGACAGTTTTCTCAGACCCTCCCTTCGGACAAACCCTGAGGCGCGGGGTACTCTCACAAGGAGTGGAAAGTTTCAAAAGATGGTGAGGGAGTACCTTGACGACCGTACCAGCGTCCTCCGTGATTCCTCTGTGCCTTTTAATTATTGGGTATCCAAGTTGGACACTTGGAATGAACTCGCTCTGTACGCCTTGGAGGTCCTGGCCTGCCCTGCCGCTAGCGTGTTATCGGAGCGTGTTTTTAGTGCCGCTGGGGGAATTATAACTGATAAGCGCACTCGCCTGTCAACTGACAATGCTGACAAGCTAACCCTTATCAAAATGAACAAGGGCTGGATTGGGCCAGACTTCTCATCACCACCAAATGACAGCAGAGTAACATAAAGTCAAATTCACTGTGTTATTTCGAGAGGTGTATTCACATGCACCGCTTCACAACCACACACATGGGTATACGCTTCCTCATTTCGGCTGTTTTATGTTCTTCTCCTTATCCTAAGCCTCCATCACCACTATACCACCAGGGTGACCGTGGTTCGTGTTGCCATTATTGAAAGTTCCTCCATCCTGATTTTTGTCAGCTTTTGCTTGGAAGGCATAAGCAAAGACTGTGGGAGACCCACTCCCCAATAATGGGAATAATATTTTTAAGATGCTATACTGTATGGCTCTTGCGAGGGGAATTAAAAGCGTCTTGTTATACCACTCTGACCTCCACGTCTCTTGTAAGGGGCATTAAAAGCATCTTGTTATACCACTCTGACCTCCACGTCTCTTCTGAGGGGCATTAAAAACGTCTTGTTATACCACTCTGACCTCCACGTCTCTTGTAAGGGGCATTAAAAGCGTCTTGTTATACCACTCTGACCTCCACGTCTCTTCTGAGGGGCATTAAAAGCGTCTTGTTATAGCACTCTGACCTCCATGTCTCTTGTAAGGGTCATTAAAACTGTCTTGTTATACCACTCTGACCTCCACGTTTCTTCTGAGGGGCATTAAAAGCATCTTGTTATACCACTCTGACCTCCACGTCTCTTGTAAGGGGCATTAAAACTGTTTTGTTATACCACTCTGACCTCCACATCTCTTGTAAGGGGCATTAAAAGCGTCTTGTTATACCACTCTGTCCTCCACGTCTCTTCTGAGGGGCATTAAAAGCGTCTTGTTATACCACTCTGACCTCCACGTCTCTTGTAAGGGGCATTAAAAGCGTCTTGTTATACCACTCTGACCTCCACGTCTCTTCTGAGGCACCTTAAAAGCATCTTGTTATACCACTCTGACCTCCACGTCTCTTCTGAGGGGCATTAAAAGCGTCTTGTTATACCACTCTGACCTCCACGTCTCTTCTGAGGGGCATTAAAAGCGTGTTGTTATACCATCTGACCTCCACGTCACTTGTAAGGGGCATTAAAACCGTTTTGTTATACCACTCTGACCTCCACGTCTCTTCTGAGGGGCATTAAAAGCGTCTTGTTAAGCTACTGGGACCTCCACGACTCTTCGAACGGGCATTGCATTTCCTCATAATTTTTGGAAGCTTTTGCTTGGCAGGCATAAGCAAATACTATGGGAGACCCACTCCCCAATAATGGGACTTATGTTTGTAATATGCTGTACTGCATGGCTCTTGTAAGAGGAATTGCAAGTTACTCCGTCCTAATTTTTGGAAGCTTTTGATTGGAAGGCATAAGCAAATACTATGTGAGACCCACTCCCCAATAATGGGACTTATCTTTGTAATATGCTGTACTGCATGGCTCTTGTAAGGGGCATTGCAAGTTGCTCCGTCCTAATTTTAGGAAGCTTTTGCTTGGAAGGCATAAGCAAATACTATGGGAGACCCACTCCCCAATAATGGGAATAATGTTTTTAAGATGCTGTACTGTATGGCTCTTGTGAGGGGCATTAAAACAGTCTTGTTAAGCTACTGTGACCTCCATCACTCTTCCAAGGGGCATTAAAACTGTCTTGTTAAGCTACTGTGACCTCCACGTCTCTTCCAAGGGGCATTAAAACCATTTTGTTATACCACTCTGAACTCCACAGCTCTTCTAAGGGGCATTGAAATGTTGTTTTTAATTACCTTACCTCTAATCTCCACGACTCCTCCAACGGGCATTGCATTTCCTCCTAATTTTAGTCAGCTTTTGCTTTTCAATGCAAAGGTGAAAACTAAGGTAGACACACTCCCCAATAATGGGTAGAAGGTTATTAGTACGCTGTAATCCACATCTGTTTCAAGGGGCATTGCAGTTCCTCATAATTTTTGGAAAGCCTTCCATTCACTGCTTAGGCCAACAGTGCACAGGAGACCCAGTTTCTATAAATGGAAAAAAAGGTTTAGTTAAGGCCCTCTGACCTCCATGTCATTTCCAAGGGGCATTGGAGTGCCTCAAAATTTTTGGTAGGCATTGCACTCACTGTATGCCCTATAACTGTATAGCCGAACCGCTCCTTTTGTTACAGAAACATATCCTACAAGACATATGTGGTTGACTGGCCTGATATTGATGTGAATGGTCCCTGTTCCTCCTGCTCTTTCTCCTTTGCCACTACCTCATCCATCATTTATCACCTGAAGCTTTGTTTTAACGGGAGTCATAGAACTTGGATAGTAGCAGGAAACCATCCAGCAATCCTCGGATGAGGTAGGATATGCGACAAAACGCTGACCACCTCAGGCCTAGCCGCTACTACATACATGCGCTTGCATTCCTTGAAAACAAAGCAGATGCTAACTTCTATCATCCTCATCATGCTCCTCACCTTAGCACTCTCAACTCCCCTGATGGAGAAGCCAGGGCCCACCGGAGGAGTCGGGTTCTCTAGTGGGCTCGTCCAATGCTGCCCTTAAGCAGGCCAGTCTAAGAAAAGTCTGTGTGGATGTTCCGCGGAGAAATCGGAGCGGCTGGGGACCGTTTATGGACACCCAGCCGCCCCCAAGAGGCTGGGGACCATTTTTGGACACCAGGCCGCCCCCTGGCGGCTGCGGACTGTGTGTGTACACCCAGCCCCTGGGCGGCTGGGGACCGAGTGTGGACACCCGGCCGCCCCCTGGTGGCTGGGTACCAAGCGTGGACACGCAGCCGCCGGGCGGCTGGGGACTGAGTATGGATTCCTCGCTGTCGATGCAGCCATGAGGTAGTGGCCGGCTTCAGCCTCCTCAAAACTAAAAGGCCCCACTTCAAGTGCAAGCTAGCAGCATGGTATTGCAGCCTGGGGAGGGGGGGGTGGGTGGGTGGCTGCATATTTGCGCTTGCATTGCAAGGAATGGGGGAGGTACAATTGAACACTGCCTTGGGACAAGGACTTGCATGGGGATAGTTGCAAGTCTGCATCTTCTGATGCGGCAACGATCACTTCTGATAAGCACACTTTTAGGCAGTGACCTGGGAGTAAGAGATGCTTCCAGGGGTCTTCCCCATGCTGTCCCCATGTCTTTTCAGCACTTTATGCATGTGTCATACAGCACATGGCCTGATAAGGTTGTAAAATGTTAAAATGACATTTCCCAGTGAATGCATTTGTCACAGTTGAAAGCAATACAAAAGTGCAAAAACGCATAAAAAATGCTACATGTGAACATAGCCCAAGGTGTGGAGGAGTATTTTTGTTTTTGGTTATTTATTTTACCTTATACACAAGTCTTTACCCTGGAAAAGAAATTTCTTAACATATTTCACAGGAAAAATTTTCACATTCGTTTTTGAACGTTTTATTATGAGCCTGTAAAAGTGGCTTAATACCTCTGAACACGTTGTTGACAACAGTGACCTGGGGGTCAGAAATGCTTTCTGGGGCGATCCCCATGCTGTCCCCATGTCATTTGAGCACTGTCACTATCGTTTTGGGCACTTTTTAGGCTTTCTACAGACTGCCGGGGGTGCCGCCGCAAAAATGCTCGGGTCTCCCATAGACTAACATTGGGCTCGTTGCTCGGGTCGAGCACCCGAGTATCACGGCGAGCTCGGGCCGAGCTTCGAGCATTTTAGTGCTCGCTCAACACTAGTTATTACCTCATAAAGTAACACAGGTCAGAATTGAAAAAATTGGCCTAGTTATGAAGACGAAAACAGACTCTTGCGCGAAAGGGTTAATTAACCTTGTTAGGGTTATGGCTTGTTCACTATCATCCTTAGGAAAGGCCAGGTGATGAAAATTTCCGAGCTTTATAAAAACCCAGCCTCCTCTAACCTTGTGCCAAAAAGCAGCAGCCATGGGTTCTTCTAAGCAGATGCTTAGCACTCTGAAAATGAAAATGGGTGGAGGCTCACAAAGCAGGAGAAGGACAGTGGAGGTCAAGATAAGGTCGGGAAGACCAAGCAAAATTTCAGTGAGAGCTACTCGTAGAATTGCTAGAGAGGCAAATCAGAACCCTCGCTTGACTGCAAAAGACATTCAGATAGATTCAGCAGACTCTGGAATTGTGGTACATTGTTCTTCTGTTCAGAGACACCTGCACAAATATGGCCTTCATGGAAGAGTTTTCAGAAGAAAACCTCTTCTGCGTATGAGGGACATATATACCAGGATGGAGGACATACATCAGGATGGGGGCAGTCCAAATCTTGCACCGGGGCCCAACAAACCAGTTACACCACTAGTCATTGCTGTAGTTGCAGAGGAATTATAAGTTGACTATACATATTTGTTATTTGTAGCCTAAGAAACAGCTAGTTTGCTTGTAGTTATAAATGTGATATCTGACATTATTTTAAAATGTTTCACTGCTCTTGTTACGTAGAGATTAACACACTTTCTGTAACAGACCCTAGTTCTTTACCATCCCGTTCTGTTAACATTTCTAAGACAACAATCTGTAGTGAGATATTAATATGTTGAACAGCTGCCACTGACAAAGCCTCATTTGTGCCACTTCCTTGTAATGCCCATAATGAAAGATAACATTCAAAAGCGTATCAGATAATATTACAGTATAACATACAATGTAATTGTTTCGTAATTATAAAGAAAAACACCTGCAATCATTTTCATGCACCAAGCCTGAAAATGGATTTGTTTTATAGAGGTCCTTAACCCCTTCCTGTTACGTGGTGTAACGTTACCACATCAAGACATTCAGTTTCATCAAAAGGATGGCACGGGAACAGGAGTTGAGCTTGTGCCATCTACAGAGGCTAAGCTCATGCTGCATGTACTGTGGCCGGAGCCATCTCCAGTCCCACTCAGGACTTTAACCCCTCACACGCTCATGTCGACCAAAATTTATCACTAGCATGAAGTACCACATGTCACGAAATAACAATTTTGGAATCACTTGGATATGTTAAAGCATTCCAGAGTTATTAAAGAGGTTGTGCACTATTATAAATAATGCCCCCAATGTATTTAAATAGTGTAAATAAGTTGTTTTGTAAATACCTTGCGTTGTGCTTCTTGCCTGTGAGCGGTGCTATTGCTGGCCGCTCACAGGCATCACGTGACCCCCGGCTGCAGTCGGCTCTGGCATCCGCTGAAGTCACGTCAAGTTCCGGCTGCAGTCGGGGGTGACCCAGTGACACGCTCCTTGCTGATTGATGGGCTATGGGAGGGGTTTCCCTGCGCGTCACAGCAACAATGAACAATGAATGAGGAGTGGGAAAGCGCTCCTTTTTACTCTTTAACTCATGAAGTGACACTGGTCAGATTTTAAAAATGAGGCTCGGTTATTAGCATAGAAAGTGGCTCGGTCCTTAAGGGGCTAAACAAGCTCTTAAAGGGACTCTGTCAGCACCAAATGACTGTTCAAACCAAGTTCAGGTGTTTGTTGAATCATGGCTTGGCCAAACATTCAAACACACCTTCCAACCTGCTAGTTTTCCTTCTATCTCTGCCCTTCTCTGGCTCTATGAAGCCAGAGCTGTCAATTAAAGAAGAGAGGGGGTGGATAAAATAGAGGAAAAATAAGCAGGTGGGAAGGTGGAGTTAAATGATTGACCCCATCATGAAGCACCAAGCGCTGGTACTTAGTTTAAACAGTTATTCTGTGCTGACAGATTCTGTTTAAAATTACCTTACTAAGACCCAGGAAACCTACTGACCAGGGGCAGCTGCACTGTTTGCACCAGGGCCCGGAGGTGGAGAGGGGCACGACGACATAGGCGACTATTTCATCTGGATGTACAGATGCACATTCATCTGAAATGTATTGCGGTGAAAGGGGCCCTCCTGCTCTCTGCGCTGCAATACAAGCAGCCAGCCAATCACATACCAGCAGCTGAAGTTGGCATGCCCATGACCTCATGACCTCATGGAGACACCGAAGTCAGCTATCGGATCCTGCGCCGGCTGTAGAAGAGGACTTTGAGCGGTGTGGGAGCGGAGGAATGTGAGTAAAATCGTCTTTTGAGTTTTCTAATATAGTGCAGAACATGGAACATTATATTAGCAAGGGGCCCAGGATGGAGCACATAAAACCGAGGAAGGGGCCAGGATGGGGACAATAACTCCAAGAAGGGGCAAGGATAGGACACAATCACCCCAGGAAGGGGCCAGGATGGGGCACAGAACCCCAGGAAAGGGCCAGGATGGGGCTCAATAACCCCAGGAAGGGGACAGTATGGGGCACAATAATCCCAGGAAAGTGCCAGGATGGGGAACAGTACCCCAGTATTTGGCCAGGATAGGGCACAATAACCCCAGGAAGGGGACCAGAATGGGTACACTAACCCCGGGAAGGGGGACAAGGATGCGGCACAGTACCCCAGCATGAGGTCTGTAAGGGGCACAATAACCCCAGGAAGGGGAACTAGGATGGGGCGCAATAACCCCAGGAAGGAGGACCAGGATAGGGCACATTAACCCCAGAAAGGGGACAAGGACGAAGCACAATAATCCAGGAAGGGGCCAATTAAAGACTCATCTCTTTATTAAACTAAGATCTTAAGCTCTACTTGAAACTACTGGCTACCAGAGCTAATAATGGTCTTTGGAAATGATCAATTGACAGAACAAGAAATTTCATCAATTTAATTCATGTAGCTGAGAGAGAACGCCTTTTTGTGCAACTTGACTCCATACTGCCATGGTACCTTTTTAAGAACGCCAGTATTTTGGCACCATTTTATGAAAGGTGTGATTTTTGTTGCCAAAAGGATGCAAAAACAGTTCCAAACAGAAAAAAAGGCCATTTTTCATTTTGCGTCAAATTCATGAATCTCCTGTCACGGGTGTGTCAGATGTGGCAGACAGTCGCTCTGCAGTTGGTTGCAGAAGATCTCTTCATTTGGCATTACAGACACCTTCTGAGCTGTTTCACTCTAGGACCCAGCGGCTACCTCCTTCATGCTAATTGAAACCCTGGCTTGGGTGTTTAAATAGTTTCACTTTGCAGCAGGAGGGTGCCGTGATACTCACATCTTTCCATGTGAATGCTTGGAACTCTCAGACTGCTATCATCCTCTCTTATGCTAGGAGGATGCTTGGAGTTATCTCTCTGAAGTCGGCTAAAGCTAAGCTACTTTCCCCAGTGTTTATCTCCCTTGTTGTGTTTAATCGTTAGTGGGGATCAACTAGTTTTCATCCCCCTTTCCTATCAAGGGTCAAGCGCTTGGGAAATACAGGGTTTAGGTTTGCATGCGGCGATTGGTGAGGAACCAATATAGGGATGTTAGTGGAGACAGAGTGATATCATATCAGCCTAGGGGGTCTCCACTTCCCCCTTCCCCTAGAGTCTGGGCTCCCTTACCCCCTTCCCTTGGTGTTGCACGCAGTCTTTCCCAGACCTTGCATGACATTATCACCAGTCACGCACATTTAGGAAAAAAAACAAAAAAAAAAGGACACTTTTTTTTCCCTTTCTCCTTGGTATGGGTTCCGTTGCAGAGCGGCTGTGCAATCTGTCTCTGGAGGAGAATGACCTATGCTGTGAGGTTCAGCAACAGCATCAGCAGCTAAAGGTCATTAATGTGGGGGTCTCTGTAGGTAGGCCTGTCCATCCTGAACCCAAGGTTGCCTCCCGGACAGGTTTTCAGGAGGTAGGGACAAGTTTTTTATATTCAAAGAGGCCTGCAAACTGTATTTTAAACTTCGTCCTTACTCCTCCAGAAACTGTATTTTAAACTTCGTTCTTGCTCCTCCAGAAGTCAGGAGCAATGAGTAGGAATTATGATCTCTCTACTGCAGGGAGATCCTCAGTCCTGGGCGTTTTCTTTACCCCAGGATTCGGTTTGTCTCCAGTCTGTAGAGGGGCTTTTCGTGGGCTCTTGCCCTCAACTATGATGACCCTGACCGAATCGCCTTCGCTGAGTCTAGGCTACATCACCTTCAGCAGGGGAATCGGTCAGTGAAGACGTACAGTTCTGAATTCCGTAGATGGGCAACGGATTGTAAATGGAATGGCTCAGCCCTTAGAAGCCAATTTTGTGAGGGTCTTTCTGAAAGACTTAGCAGTATATGAAACCCCTCAGTCCTTGGAGGCTGCCATGTCATTGGCCATACGTCCTTCGGGATAGACGGGTGAGACCACCTCCTCCGGAGCCTTCTTGTTGGGGTTATGTATCTCTTCCGGGGGAGCGGTCTGGAGGTGATCCAGTACTGGGGGAGGTGGAGGAACTCATGCAGTTAGGAGGTGCCTTTACCTCATACATTTCCCCGGAGATTCGCAAGAAAAAAGGTGTATGTTTTTTTTGTCAGAAAAAGGGACTTTTTCTTGGGACCGGTCCTTCAATTCCTAAACAAAAGGAGACTCTATTAACTCTTGGTAGTCTGAAGTTGGATAAGCAAGGGGTACATTTGTCACCTACCTGCAGTTCCTGGTTTGTCCTGACAGCAGAGGTGGTGCTAGAGAGCAAAACCGAGAAAATGTCTGTGTTTGTTGACAGTAAAGATGGAGTCAGCATGATTGATGCTGAGTTTGTGAAAACTCATGATCTTGCTTGCTGTACTTTAGCTAAACTATTCCCATCTTCGCCATCGACTTGGCAACACTTGCACAAAAAGCATTTACTCAGATTGTACATAATGTAAAACTGAGGGTGGGGTCGGTTCATTGTGAAATAATCTCTTGCTATGTCCTGGACAATCTTCCCACCCCAACTGTTTTGGGTCTTCACTGGCTGGTGAAACACAATCCGTTGGTACATTGGCAAACCGGGGAGATTACTGCCATGAGAACTGTTTAGATATTTCCCTTGCTACAGTCTCTACGGAAATATTACCTGCTTTTCTGTCTGGTTTTGAGGTCGTTTTTTCTGAGAGGGGGGTGTCAGGATTTGTCTCCTCATCATGCATATGACTGTCCTATTAACCTGACCCCCAGAACTAAACTACCGAAGTTCAAACTGTATAATCTTTCTGGCCCTGAGAGACAAGCCATGAAGGATTTCATTGTGGAAAGTCTGGAGAAGAGACACATTAGGCACTCATCTTTGACTGTGGCGGTTTATTTATGAAGAAAAAAGATGGCGGTCTACGTCCCTGTTTAGATTCCGGGAATTAAATCAAATTACCATCCGAGATCTATACCCTCTTCCTCTGATTCCAGATATGTTCAGCGAGGTTGTAGGAGCAAAGGTATTCTCCAAGTTGGATTTAAGGGGAGCCTACAATCTGGTTAGAATCAGAGAAGGGGACGAATGGAAAACAGCATTCAATACCACGGAAGGGAATTTTCGAGAGTCTGATTATGCCTTTTTCTTTGACCAATGCACCTGCGGTATCCCAGCATTTCATAAATGATATTTTCTATCATTTGGTGGGGAAGTTTGTGGTGGTCTATCTGGACGATATTTTGGTTTACTCACCTGATTTTAAGACACATTGGGGGCATGTTAAGCAGGTGCTTCAAATATTAAGGAATAGCAAACTTTATGGCAAACTGGAAAAATGTATTTTCACTGTTCAGGAGGTGCAGTTTTTGGGGTACTTGTTGTCATCTTCAGGTTTTCGGATGGATCCGGAGAAGATCCGTGCAATCCTTGATTGGGAACGTCCTGAGAACCTGAAGGCTCTACAAAGTTTTCTGGGCTTTACTAATTTTTACCGGAAATTCATCCAAAATTACTCAGTAATTGTGAAACCCTTTACTGACATGACTAAGAAGGGATCTGATTTTTCCAAATGGTCGGATGCCTCCCTCCAGGCTTTTTCTTCCTTAAAGAATTATTTTGCCACTGCACCTATACTCAGTCAACCCAATGTTTCCCAACCCTTTTTTTTGGAAGTTGATGGGTCAGATGTGGGGGTTGAGGCTGTGTTGTCTCAGGGTCCGTCCCTGATAAATGGTGTCCATGCGCTTTCTTTTCTAAAAAATTGTCTTCGGCTGAGAGAAATTATGATGTGGGTAAAAGGGAACTTTTCGCTATCATATTGGCATTCAAAGAATGGTGACATTGGTTGAAGTGGGCTGTCCATCCTATTACTGTTATTATTTACCATAAGAACCTGTCATATCTTCAGTCAGCTAAATGTCTCAACCCTAGGCAAGCCAGATGGTCCCTGTTTTCTACTAGGTTCAATTTTGTTGTCACTTTTTGCCCAGGGGTCAACAATGTCAAGGCTGATGCTTTGTCCTGGAGCTTCCCTGGTGGTGGTGAACACTGAGAACCCTGCCCCGATATTAAAGAAAGGGGGTAGTCATTTCGGCATTATTTCCTGAACTGGAAGGTGAGGTGTTGGAGGCTCAGGGAGAAGCCCTGCCTCCTGCCCTTCAGGAAAGTTATTTGTACCATCTAATCTGCATCGCAAAGTAATTAAGGAACATCATGACTCTGTGCTTGCTGGTCATCCAGGTGGTAAGGCAACCACGGGCCTCTTCTCTCATTGTTGTTGGTGGCCGGAGTTACACCAGGATGTGATTGAACATATATCTGCTTGCAGTATTTGCGCACATTCTAAGGTTTCGCATCCCCATCGGTCTGGTACTCTTCTTCCGCTACCTATCCCTAGTAGGCTATAGATACACTTGTCCATGGATTTTATTGCTGACCTACCAGTTTCTGCAGGCAAAACAGTGTATTGGTGGTTGTAGATAGGTTCAGTAAAATGGTTCACTTCTTCGCATTGCCTGCACTTCCAAATGCCAAAGCACTTGCTCAGGTGTTCATAAATGAGATTGTGAAGCTTCACGGGGTTCCCTCCGATGTGATGTCAGATCGGGGGACCCAGTTTGCTTCCAACTTCTGGAAGGCATTCTGTTCTTGACTGGGGGTGCAGCTGTCCTTTTCCTCTGCCTTCCACTCTCAGGCTATTGGACAGACCGAGCACATCAATCAGAATTTGGAGACCCGCCTCAGGTGTTTTATCTCCGAAAATCAGGAGGATTGGGCATCCTACTTACCGCTGGCAGAATTTGCCATTAATAATCATTGTCAAAAATCCACTGGCAGGTCACAGTTGTTCAGTGCATATGGTTACCACCCACAGTTTGGTACTTTTAGTGGGGGAGGAGCTTTGGGAGTTCCTGAGGAAGAAGGTATTGCTTCGTTGCTCTCCTCAGTGTGGCAGGGGGTTCTGAGTAATTTAAAGATCATGGGAGACAGATATAAATGTATGGCTGACAGAAAACGCTTGCCAGGTCCAGACCTGAATGTGAATGACTTTGTTTGGTTGTCTACCAGGAATATAAGATTGAAAGTTCCTTCTTGGAAGTTGGGACCTAGGTTTATTGGTCCCTATAAAATAACCGCCGTCATAACCCAGCAGCGTTTCTTCTTGAGCTTCCTCAGGCTCTTAAGGTCCACAATGTTTTCCACAGTTCCTTATTCATGAAGTATGTGGAACCTCTTGAGCTCTCACCTTTACCGCCGCCCCCAGTAATGGTTGATGGCAATCTGGAGTTTCAGATTTCGAGGATTGTAGATTCTCGCCTCCAACATCGTTCTCTACAATACTTGGTGCACTGTAAGGGTTATGGTACAGAGGTGGGGATGTGGGTTTCTGCATCAGAGGTGAACACACCCAGGTTGGTTCGTTCATTTCACACCTCTTATCCTGAGAAACCTGGTCCTGAGTGTCCGGAGGCCACTCAGAGGGGGTACTGTCACGGGTGTGTCAGATGTGACAGGCAGTCGCCCTGAAGTTGGTTGCAGAAGATTTCTTTGTTTGGCATTACAGACACCTTCTGAGCTGTTTCACTCTAAGACCCAGCGGCTACCTCTTTCCTGCTATTTGTCACCCTGGCCTGGGTGTTTAAATAGTTTCACTTTGCGGCAGGAGGGTGCCGGTGATACTCACATCTTTCCTTGTGAATGATTGGAGCTCTCAGACTGCTATGTTCCTTTGTGGTGCTAGGACACTTGGAGTTATCTTTCTGAAGTCGGCTAAAGCTAAGCTACTTTCCCCCGTGTTTGTCTCCCTTGTTGTGTTTAGCCATTAGTGGGGATAGACTAGTTTTCATCCCCCTTCCCTATCCAGGGCCAAGCACTAGGGAAATACAGAGTTTAGGTTTGCGTGCGGCGATTGGTGAGGAACCAATATAGGGACATTAGTGGAGACAGGGTGATATCAGATCAGCCTAGGAGGTCTCCACTTCCCCTTTTCCCTAGAGTCTGGGCTCCCTTACCCCCTTCCCTTTGTGTTGCACGTAGTTTTTCCCACACCTTGCTTGACATCGACAGTTTGAAGACTTTGGCACAAAAAACAGCAAATAATACCACAAAACAAAAAAGGAAAGTGATAGGGCCTGTGTTTTAGAAATCTATTAAATGTCCAATGAAACATCTGAAAGCATTATAATCTACTGTACTCATATGTATTTAGGGAAACTAAAAAAGTTACAGTTCAGGCTGATATCACCCATCACACAGGTCTGCAAAAAATAAAAGTTCAAGAGTTATTTTGGTTATTCCACGCAATCTCTATGTTTTTTGGTGCTCTGAATCCGAAAATGACCTCCGTTTTGTCATAGGACATCACGTTTCCTGACAATTTAGGTAACTATGTTAAATAAGGCGGTACCGCAAAATAAATGAAAACAGACTTATAAAATTATTTTTTTATTACAGATTTTTCATGAAAATTATTTTTGAACTGAAATGAGCTCACTAACACTCACTAAAATCTATTTTTTTCCATTTGGTACATTTATGCTTGTGAGTAGCATCTGGAATGTCTCTCTGAAGCATTCAACAGTAGTCTGCCATCATTGTAACACTCCATTTTCCCTGGTATCTTCTTTCCATCTCTTTAATATCCTGGTGGAATCGTTCACCTTGCTCTTCACTCATAGCTCCCAAATTTTCAGGAAAGTAGTCGAGGTGAGAATGGAGGAAATGCACTTTCAAACTCATCAGGCAACCTAAAGCTTGAAATGCTTTCAATATTTGTCCAACGATCTTTTTGTAGTCAGAATCTTTTTTATTGCCTAAAAAATTCTCTACAACCTCTTTAAATGCAATCCACCCTTCTTTCTGAGGATCTGTCATGGTATTGACAAACTGTTCATTAGCTATAAACCTTCTAATGTCTGATCCGACGAACACACCTTCCTTCAATTTTGCCTCCGAGAGGCTTAGAAACTTTGTGAACTGTAAGAAAGTCCTTACTGAGAGCTGGAAGAGCCAGGAAAACAGTGTAGATAATTTTTCAAAGCAGAGACTGAATTTTATTCAGAGATACAAGGCAGAACAGTTCAGAAAGCAGGCAGGGAAAATACACTGGCACTCGCAGGTGACCAAACATAGCATTAGGATATCTGGCGATGGTCTGGCCTTAGTCTGGCGATAGTGTGGCCTTGGCGGTGGACTGCCTTGGACTGCCTGTAGACTGGTGATAGAATGGCCCCAAACAACAGTATCAGAGCCTTTTTATACATAGCTTAAACAAAGGAACTACATATTGCGGCAAAAGGCGTATACATGATAAGCATCATACTGCAGGGAAAGACATGCATTTTAGAACAACAAAGTTATAAAGCAACATGACAATATTTATGATTTTTACCAAACTCCATTAGAATCTATAAATACCCATGTCCCTCTTAAGTAATCATCATAATTCTCCCCATATTGACAACTATATTGTCCTTGTTCTTGTCCCAGACACTACTTACTACAATATAACACCACTTATTTATCATCACATTGACCTGCAGCTGCTCCCATTAACCTTTGTGTATACTAACCATACCGACTAATGGCACTGACATCATTTTATGTCTGCATTGTGGGGATAGCGCGCAGAACATGCATCTCATTAGCTGCAAAACTTAATTAGCTCGAACTTCTGAACAAGATGGCTGCTAGGTTTAAACTGGCTGTTCAGAATATTAGCACTTCTCATTTTCTTACAAGTCCCCCTTTTGTACTCTTTCCAGAGTACAACTTTACATTGATGTAATATGCAAAGGTGAATTATTATAAACATGATTATTGCAGTAATTCATCATTTTATGAACTTGTGTCTGGAGCAGTAAAAAAATCCCTAAAAAAGCGGGAAAAAAAAAGTCATTACAGTATTAGTCCCAAAATAATAAGTCCCATAATAGTTAAGTCTTTTAATCTCTGTCTTCTCTTTTTCTTCTTATGCTTTGGATTCTGGATTTTCTGGTAACTTCTCCCCCTCTCACACTATCAGATTCCCACTGCATAGTGTGAAACACCTTCTCCAGATCATCTGGTTGGTTCATGGTTACAGAAGTCGAATATGAAAATCTTCAGCTGACTTGAGGAGAAAAAAAGGTGGAGTATCAATCCTTACCAGAAATGTCAGTAAGATAATTAAGAAGTGTACACTGATCAATATGAACAATTTTAACACCTTTGTTCCTTGGTTTGTTAACCGTGCGCATTCCTAAAACCGTGGGGCCAATTATTTGAGTAACAAAGGGACCTTCCCAATTAGTTTTACAGGGTCCTATTTTTCTGAAATTTTTAATCATCACCTGAGCTCCTTCAATAAATTTCGACTCATTGTATTTTTTGTTAGGATCTGCACAACTCCATTTGAAAAGCAGCATACTGCCGAAGGTGCTTAATGTGCTGTTGTATTTGTTGTAACCACTGATCCCTCTGCACTACGGCTAGTTCAGCACTAGGAAGTACAATGTCACTTGGCAACTGAACAGGCATCTGTTTCCCAGTCATTAATTCAAATGGGGAAATCCCGGTGGACTTGGATGCCTCAGCATGGATGGCTAACAGAATAGCCGGTAAATGATTGACCCAATTATTGCCTTTTTCCTGAATCATCTTGGACATTTTCGACTTTAGGGTTCTGTTCAGGCCCTCTACTATTCCTTCCTGCAGAAACCCCAATGTGAGAAGACATTTTTCCACAAAAGTCTGGCTGTAGTCAGGGCAGTATTGTTGGTGGCTGGGAGTGCCTCTACCCATTTAGAAAAGACGTCGACTAACACAAGGGCATATTTAAAACCTCCTTTTGCTGGAGGGAAGGGACCAATAAAATCAATCTGAATAGACTGCCAGGGACCCTCTGCTACTTGTATTATCCAGAGATGGGGCTTGCCTTTTCCTTTGGGATTATTCTGTAAAACAAATAAGGCATTCATCATGTATCTCATGACACAAAGCTCTCAAGTGGGGATGCCACATTTTGTGTTGTACAAACTCTAGTAAAACCTTCGGTCCTGGGTAAGCAAAAAACTGAATGATTAAATTTAATCAGAGGCTTGATCATTGTCATGGGGATGTAAGGCACAAGCTTGTCATTAACCCTTTTGTAGTACAGACACTCCTCTTTTTCCAAGGGCAGAAACTCGAGGGAATTAAACAAGGATGAGTCTCCATCCTTGTCCTGTGCCTGTATGAGGTTCTAACAAGGAGAAAAAAGAAGGCGGGGGCTCTTCAGACTTCTTCGTAACAGCAGCAATCACTTCATAAGGATATTTTTCCTCCCCTGTAAGGGCGGCTTCCTTGACTGCGTGATCTACATATGCATTGCCAAGGACGTGGGGGGGTATGGAGTTAGTTTTTGGTGACCTTTGATTTTACAAAAGGACCAAAAATTTGGGAATTCTTTGCCCCACTGCACAATTTATCTGAGAATCTCTGCATATTGTAAGGGCTTGTTCAGTGAATCAACCATCCTCCTCAGGGCCTAAACAGTTAGATTCAACATAGGCACTGTCACTGAAAATATTCATAGGTTCAGTGAATGATAGGATAACCTGTAGAGCTGCTTCTAATTCAGCTCTCTGGACAGAAAAGGGACCTGTGAGTCTGTACCGCAGCAACAACTGTTTATCGGGAAACCATACAGCGTAACCTGTGGCACAGCATCCATTATACCAGTATCGAGCACCGTCGATATAGGCACAAGGGACGCCCTCCTGAAGTTCTGCTCGGAAGGGGGAGGGAGTGACATTAGCCTGTTCAACTTGACAATCGTGACATTTTCCTGCATACTGCATCATCTGGGCTAAATTATATTTTTCAGTCACTTTAACTTGTAAATCTCTGGTCTCAAAGTCAATGATCCATTGAGCCATTTTCTGTGAATTTACCCCCCAGACTTTTCCTTTTTACAGAGTTTTTAGAGTAACATGGAGGGTTTGTAGAATTAACAGAGCATATCCCACTATGTGTCTTACTTGATTTATTGTCCAGTGCACACCCAGTAAGAGATTTATGCACGGAGTAAAACCTTTCTCCACAGGGGTAAACTACCTTGAGTAGTAACCCTGGGCATACAATTGACTGGACGCTTCAGGACTATCTTTGGGCCATTTTTGTAAAAGCACCGAGGAAATAGATACATCTCCGGTGTGAGCTTGAATATAAAAGGGCTGGGATGGGTCAAGACTGATTAATGCAGTGGCTGCCGTAAGGGCTTGCTTCAGACCTTCAAAAGCCTGTAAGGCTTCTCCCTCTACAATGACAGGGGTGTAATCATTGTCAACATCCTTTAACAAATCATACAGTGGTTTAGCCAAATGAGCAAAGTCCTCAATAAATTCTCTGGAGAAATTGACAAGACCCAAACATTTTCTGAGCTTGGTAATATTAGTTGGTATGGGAACAGCTAGAATAGCTTTAACCCTATCAAGCACTGGTTTCTTTCCTTCTGCTGAAATTGACACACCCAGAAATATAACCTCTGACTTCAACAATTGTACTCTGTCAAGGCTCATTTTGAGTCCTGCTTCATGCAGGGCCTGGCACACAGTTTCATGGGTCTCTTTGTGTTCATATTGATCAATAGTTTGAATTAACAGGTCATCAACATATTGTAAGACTTTGTCTCCGTAACCAAGGGGTTCTAAAACCTGAGCAAATGCCGGATGGAAATACATACGGGAATTGTGGAATCTTATGGGCAACTATGTGAACTAGTACTGCACATTCTCAAAGGTGAATGCAAAGCGGAGGGCAGATTCAGGTGTCAGGGCTACTTAGAAAAAAACATTTGCAATGTCCGAACAAGAAAACACTTTACAATCACTCTTCAGCTGTGCCATAACTTTAGGGACAGATGCAACAAGGTGAGCAGCTGAAGGAGTGTACTTATTTATAATTCTCAAATCTACAACCATGCGAAAGCTACCATCTTCCTTTTTTACAGGTAAGATTGGACTGTTACATGGGGAATTACCTTTTACAACAACACCTTGTTTTTCTAATTCACTGACCGCAACTCTAATGTAGGGAATTACGTCCTCAGGAATTCTATACTGACGCTGGAAAGGTGGTAGCTTTTCACCGTCAATTTTAACTTGAGTTTGCATTAATCTACAATCTGTTTTCTTTGAAATCCACAATTCAGGGAACCTTTGCCTCAACTCATTTTTCAGAACATCATTGTCAACATTGTCATCATTTTCATCAGTACATGAACCTAAACTGGCAATGGGTAATTTGTGACTCTCCAACTTCTCCTCCACAGGTACAATTACAGAGCAAATATTTGCTTCTTTGTTCCCCCACAGAACTTTGTTACACAAATCAACAACAATCCCCATTGCTCCCAAAACCTCAGTACCCAAAATAGTGGAATCTAACTGCAGATTCACCCAAAAAGTACATCAAAGACCCCTTTTCTTCGATCCCCTTGTATCCTGAAATCTCAGGTTCACTGGATGTCTTTTTACTGCTTGAATACAGGAGCCCTCAAATCCTACCAAAGTGGTGGTCTCAGGCAGTCCAGGGGGGGACTGCAATTTGTGTCCTGTTACTGAAACTGAGGCTCTTGTGTTGATGAGGATGTCTTCCCACGGCAGCCTCTCTATTCTCCCTCTGACATAAGGTCTTCCATCCCTGCACAGGGAAAGAGGGGCAAGGAGGGCATGGGGAACAGGGGGAGCACCCTATCAGTCTGAGTTACTTGCGGTGGGAAGCCTGAAAAATCCATCATCCCCATTTGGGCACGGCTTCCTTCCCACAGCTCCCACCTCTGCCCCAAAGAGATCCTGAGTAAGATCCCGGTCCTCATGCTCCTGCAGCTCCCTTATCAAAGGAGCATAAGGACGTGGAGGGGTTATTGTTTCCTGAATAGCATTGGTCTCCGGGCTTAAATGGATGGGAACTAAGGGCGAGAGAGCAGGAGCAGAAAGCTCCCGAGTGACTGGATTAACCATTTGAAGGCCATTATACTGCTGATAATGCCTAGGGTAGTTCACAATTGGATACGGAGGTCTAACTCCAGGAGGGGGTCTAGAGAACTCCCGGGAGTGCTGGGGATTAAAGGGCACCCGGGATTCTCGGGATTCTTGGGGTTGTTGCTCATTCCCTAGCACAATATGAAGACTCATACGTCTAATGTGTCCAAGCTGTCCACAAAAGACACACAGGGGGACCGCTAATGGGATTCCGGGGGCTCTGCCGACTGGGACTGGCCCATACTCGGCAGTTGGCCATACCCCCCAGGAATTCCTGGTTCCCTTGTATCAGCAGATGCAACTCGAGGTGAACGGTAAGCGAAAACATTAGACTCATCACCCTTCGCCTCAGACTGCACTGTCCTAACATTGGTCAACATAGTCTCCACAACATCGTCAATGGATTCAGCATTCTGCAAAACTCCTGATTTGAAAACCCCTTCCAATGGTACTTTTTTTTTACAAATTGTTCCATCATAGCAAATTTATCACCCTGATCCATGGTATCCAAAGTCTTAACAAACACAACACACTAAGCAGCAACCCACTTATCTTCTTCTATTCTGAGGTCATTCCCCTTTTTAATTTTAAAAGAATACAACAATGCTGGAGAAGGCTTCCTACCCCCTAACTTCTGAGAGATCACAAACTTCATTCTACCAGGGGCTTCTGTGAGATCATACTGAATCTCCTTTGCTTGTTGGGCTTTCAAATTGGAAATGAACTCAGTGGGCACAAAAGACAGAAAATAACGGGAAGCATCTTCCTTAGATTTAATGTGAAATGTATCTAACCATGATTCA
The DNA here is from genome assembly GCF_046119375.1 of Phyllobates terribilis. Lineage (NCBI taxonomy): Eukaryota > Metazoa > Chordata > Amphibia > Anura > Dendrobatidae > Phyllobates > Phyllobates terribilis. The sequence goes on along the minus strand of NW_027362768.1, from coordinate 52,705,863 downwards.
AAACCTAGAACATTACGAAACACTCCTTTACCTTCCTCCCAATTAGGTACATTTTTAACAAATTTAAGATGTACCAGGGACATTTGGCCGGGGGCTGTTCTAGGGGTAGTAGAGGCACCAAATGTAAACTCTGCCTCAGATGAATCATCTCTGTCTTCACCATTTGCAAACTCTCCTCTCAGTTGTTCTTGTATAAAGTGGAGCTGTTGTGACACTATCTTTTCTTTTGTGTATACTCCCTCATCCATTCTCTTATCTCTTTTCTCCATTCCTCCACTGCATCTTCATCTACGTTATGTTTTGACACTGCATTTGCCATATGAGCCATAACTCTCTCCAGCTGCTGCGTCTCACACCCCTCCCTCTGAGCTTCCTCCACTGCTTTCAGCATGTCATTCAACTTCTCCCTCTATCCCCATATGCTGTCCCTCCCTGAGTTACCATATTAACATATTTTATAGGCTGCCTATCAATAACCTAATCAAAGACTACAACTGTCTTGCACAGAGCAGCTGTTCGGCTTCTAGTTTTCCCTAACGCCTGTTTCTTGTCTAGTTCCCTGCTTTCTTCTGTGAATCAATGTATGCAATTTAACCATGTGGTTTCAACATTAATCCCCTCCAGCTGGGGTTCGCCAGTATGTTTATCTGCCTGGTTTCGTAACCACTCCATACTGGAGGACTACAAGGACGCGTTTTCTCTGTTGTGGTATTAACAAGTGCAATTGAAGCAAAAGTTAGATACTCACACCTCTCTATCTGGAAGACCCTTGCCGGCCTGAGTCAACCAAAAAAGGTGTGGCTGTGCTTCCATCCTTGCTCCTTACGCTTGCCAGGCGTCTCCATCTGCCTTTTAAAGCCTCTTGCTACCGGGCTCACAACGTCTTCTTCACGTCCTTGTAGATAACTCATGTAGAGATTTCTTCTTGGTTTCACATATATTTTTATAGTCCTTCGCTTTTCTAGTTTTCTTATAAAATCTGATAGTGTAGGAGCACTCAGGAGGAGTCCTCTATCCAGCTGGCTTACTTTGAGCGATTTACACGTGGATCCATGCCTTTTCACCCTTCCAGTCTCTAGCTCCTCATCTACAATTCTCTCCTTTGGTTCTTCTGGTGGCAACTCTCCTGAGCCGCTCCACTTGGCTGGCTACACCAATTGTAAGAAAGTCCTTACTGAGAGCTGGAAGAGACAACAAAACAGTGTAGATAATTCTTCAAAGCAGAGAATGAAGTTTATTCAGAGATGCGCTGCAGAACAGTTCAGAAAGCAGGCAATGAAAATACACTTTCACTCGCAGGTGACCAAGCACAGCATTAGGATATCTGGCGATGGTCTGGCCTTAGTCTGGTTTTGGTCTGGCGATGGTGTGGCCTTGGCGGTGGACTGCCTTGGACTGCCTGTAGACAGCGATAGAATAGCCCCAAACAACAGTATCAGAGCCTTTTTATACATAGCTTAAACAAATTAACTACATATTGCGGCAAAAGGCGTATACATAATAACATCATACTGCAGGGAAAGACATGCCTTTTAGAACAACATGACAATATTTATGATTTTTACCAAACTCCATTAGAATCTATAAATCCCCATGTCCCTCTTAAGTAATCGTCATAATTCTCCCCATATTGACAACTATATTGTCCTTGTTCTTGTCCCAGACACTACTTACTACAATATAACACCACTTATTTATTCTCACATTGACCTGCAGCTGCTCCCATTAACCTTTGTGTATACTAGAGATGAGCGGTGTTTATCTCAAACTGTTCACCAATCTCAAATTCGAGCTGTTTTGGGCGGTGTTCGAGCCGTTCGGCAAACACGAACAATTTGAAAAAAATTCGGCTGTTCGAGGTAATGTTCGATAACTGTTCGTGCACCAAAATCATAATTAATTTTTTTCTCAGTAATGTTGAAAATTAATGTTAATACGCAGTTTGAGTGTACAGCGGGGCGTGGGGAGGGGCAGGGGATGGATATCTGCAGAAATAATGAAGATCTCCATTTTTTTTCTCTTTCCCGCATTTACAGTGGGGAGGTGCAATCTGTCAGCCTATCAGCAGCGCACACACGGAGCGCACTGCTTTTTTTCACACAAGCAAGGGCATGTGTCATTGGCAGTGTATGTCACATGTCCTTGCCCTATAAGACTCAGCCATTTTCCCCGTCGCCACCATTTTCTCACTGCTGCAGCTGCGTGTTAGACGGCACCGCTGTTGCTGTGTGCGCTTTACTTTGTTAATTTCAAGCCAATTTTCGCACAAATCTACAGATAGCTTGGGAGTAGGGAATAGAGATGAGCGTTGTTCTACTCGAACTGTTCGCCAATCTCAAATTCGAGCTGTTTTGGGCGGTGTTCGAGCCGTTCGGCGAACACGAACAATTTGAGAAAAATTCGGCTGTTCGAGGTTATGTTCGATAACTGTTCGTGCACCAAAATCATAACTGGATTTTTTCTCAGTAATGATGAAAATTAATGTTAATACGCAGTTTGAGTGTACAGCGGGGTGGGGGGAGGGGCAGGGGATGGATCTCTGCAGGAACAATGAAGATCTCCATTTTTTTTTCTCTTTCCCGCATTTACAGTGGGGAGGTGCAATCTGTCAGCCTATCAGCAGCGCACACACGGAGTGAAGTGCTTTTTTTCACACAAGCAAGGGCATGTGTCATTGGCAGTGTATGTCACATGTCCTTGCCCTATAAGACCAAGCCATTTTCCCCGTCGCCACCATTTTCTCACTGCTGCAGCTGTGTGTTAGACGGCACCGCTGTTGCTGTGTGCGCTATACCTTGTTAATTTCAAGCCAATTTTCGCACAAATATACAGATAGCTTGGGAGTAGGGAATAGTTGTGATTGCAGTCCTTTTAAGGACTAGGTTACAGCATTTCCTACGACTTTTATCAGGCAGGTCTGTGCTCTTAAATAGATAGGTTGTGGGAGTAAAGACTAATTGTAATTGGAGTCCTTTTCAGGACTAGGTTACATCAGTTCCTATCAGTTTTTGCCAGGCAGGTCTGTGCCAGTGCTGTGCAAGTTTTTTTCACAGCATTTGGCTGAATCTAGCAAAGCTAATCCTTTTTGGCCTATTGCAGAGTGTGTTAGTCAGTGGAGTAGCCTATCTGTGTTGCAAGATATACCACCTGTGTATAGAATACCAATTTTTTTACTGCACCTAGTGAAGTAAAATCTTTTGGGCATAGCATCATTCTATTAGTCCATCTATACTGACCTCCATCAGGTTGCAAGCTGAATCTAATATTTTTCTGCATCTAGCTCTGAAAAAATATTTGGCCTTCTAGCAGTGTGTCGGACTTTCTCTATTAGTCCATCTATACTGACCTCCATCAGGTTGCAAATTCAAAATAATTTTTATCTGCATCTACAGTACCTCTGAAAAAATATTTGGGCTTCTAGCTGTGTGTGGGACTTGTTGTATTAGTCCATCTATACTGACCTCCATCAGGTTGCAAACTGAATATATTTTTTTCTGCATCTACCTCTGAAAAAATATTGGGCTTCTAGCTGTGTGTGGGACTTGTTGTATTAGTCCATCTATACTGACCTCCATCAGGTTGCAAACTGAATATATTTTTTTCTGCATCTACCTCTGAAAAAATATTGGGCTTCTAGCTGTGTGTGGGACTTGTTGTATTAGTCCATCTATACTGACCTCCATCAGGTTGCAAACTGAATATAATTTTTTTCTGCATCTAGCTCTGAAAAAATATTTGGCCTTCTAGTAGTGTGTCGGACTTTCTCTATTAGTCCATCTATACTGACCTCCATCAGGTTGCAAATTAAAAATAATTTTTATCTGCATCTACAGTACCTCTGAAAAAATATTTGGCCTTCTAGCAGTGTGTCGGACTTTCTCTATTAGTCCATCTATACTGACCTCCATCAGGTTGCAAATTCAAAATAATTTTTATCTGCATCTACAGTACCTCTGAAAAAATATTTGGGCTTCTAGCTGTGTGTGGGACTTGTTGTATTAGTCCATCTATACTGACCTCCATCAGGTTGCAAACTGAATATATTTTTTTCTGCATCTACCTCTGAAAAAATATTGGGCTTCTAGCTGTGTGTGGGACTTGTTGTATTAGTCCATCTATACTGACCTCCATCAGGTTGCAAACTGAATATATTTTTTTCTGCATCTACCTCTGAAAAAATATTGGGCTTCTAGCTGTGTGTGGGACTTGTTGTATTAGTCCATCTATACTGACCTCCATCAGGTTGCAAACTGAATATAATTTTTTTCTGCATCTAGCTCTGAAAAAATATTTGGCATTCTAGCAGTGTGTCGGACTTTCTCTATTAGTCCATCTATACTGACCTCCATCAGGTTGCAAATTAAAAATAATTTTGATCTGCATCTACAGTACCTCTGAAAAAATATTTGGGCTTCTAGCTGTGTGTGGGACTTGTTGTATTAGTCCATCTATACTGACCTCCATCAGGTTGCAAACTGAATATATTTTTTTCTGCATCTACCTCTGAAAAAATATTGGGCTTCTAGCTGTGTGTGGGACTTGTTGTATTAGTCCATCTATACTGACCTCCATCAGGTTGCAAACTGAATATATTTTTTTCTGCATCTACCTCTGAAAAAATATTGGGCTTCTAGCTGTGTGTGGGACTTGTTGTATTAGTCCATCTATACTGACCTCCATCAGGTTGCAAACTGAATATAATTTTTTTCTGCATCTAGCTCTGAAAAAATATTTGGCATTCTAGCAGTGTGTCGGACTTTCTCTATTAGTCCATCTATACTGACCTCCATCAGGTTGCAAATTAAAAATAATTTTGATCTGCATCTACAGTACCTCTGAAAAAATATTTGGGCTTCTAGCTGTGTGTGGGACTTGTTGTATTAGTCCATCTATACTGACCTCCATCAGGTTGCAAACTGAATATATTTTTTTCTGCATCTACCTCTGAAAAAATATTGGGCTTCTAGCTGTGTGTGGGACTTGTTGTATTAGTCCATCTATACTGACCTCCATCAGGTTGTAAACTGAATATAATTTTTTTCTGCATCTAGCTCTGAAAAAATATTTGGCCTTCTAGCAGTGTGTCGGACTTTCTCTATTAGTCCATCTATACTGACCTCCATCAGGTTGCAAATTCAAAATAATTTTTATCTGCATCTACAGTACCTCTGAAAAAATATTTGGGCTTCTAGCTGTGTGTGGGACTTGTTGTATTAGTCCATCTATACTGACCTCCATCAGGTTGCAAACTGAATATATTTTTTTCTGCATCTACCTCTGAAAAAATATTGGGCTTCTAGCTGTGTGTGGGACTTGTTGTATTAGTCCATCTATACTGACCTCCATCAGGTTGCAAACTGAATATATTTTTTTCTGCATCTACCTCTGAAAAAATATTGGGCTTCTAGCTGTGTGTGGGACTTGTTGTATTAGTCCATCTATACTGACCTCCATCAGGTTGCAAACTGAATATATTTTTTTCTGCATCTACCTCTGAAAAAATATTGGGCTTCTAGCTGTGTGTGGGACTTGTTGTATTAGTCCATCTATACTGACCTCCATCAGGTTGCAAATTGAATATAATTTTTTTCTGCATCTAACCCAGCCAATAGTTTTGGCCTAATACAATAGTTTGGCCACTCAGCTCTGCTCGGTTACCATCCATTGTTTTTTTGTGCAAACAACTCCAGAGTTGTGAATTAGTTAACCACCAAAATGAGTAGAAAAAGGCCTGCTGCTGGTGGAAAGGTGAATAGGCGTGTTGGGAAGGGGAAAAAAGGTTGTGTCCGTGGGGTAGGTGTTAAAGCAACAGTAACATCTGCAGAAGAAAGACCATCTTCCAGCCAAACTAAAATGTCTACTTCTTTTAGCGGACAATGTGATAAGATCCCTTTCTTACGGCCACGCCAATCGCTACAAATTCCAGATGAGGCACAAAAACAGCAGGTGCTTCAACGGATATCAAGTGCTCCTTTAAGTGGGCTCTCCTCCACATCAACTTCAACATCACAAATACTCCAGTCCTCAAAGGTGTCACCCAAATCGCACTTGCTTCCTCACAGCTCCCAAATCTCCAGCTGCCCGTCTGAGTATGAGGTAGAACAGATGGTTGAGTCTGCAGAGCTGTTTACTCATACTATAGCCTGGGAATAAGAGGTCGACTCCAGCGCTTCTGTGAATCCAGACGAGGAAATGATCTGCACTGATGCCCAGAATCTTTATGAGTCGGATCCAGGACCAGACGCAGAAGGTTCTGACCATAATGTAGACCCTCATTCCCAAACTGTAACTCCTGTTGGTGGAGACAATGAGGAAGACGATGATAAGACTCAAATACCTGATTGGAGCGACAACTTTAGTTTTTTGTCAGGGCAGGAACAGGTTGGCTCTGAGGACGACGGGTGTGATAACACACAGGGTGATGATGATGAGGTTGGAGATCCCACTTACTGTCAACCCACAGTCAGCCAAGAGATGAGGTCAGCAGAGGAGGTGGAGGAAGATGCTAGTGACGACGAGGTCAGGTTGCGCCTTCCTGGACAGAGACGTAGTACTGGAAGCACGTCAACAACTGCATCCTCAAACACAACTCTGCCTCTCACCACAAGTCGTGGTGGCTCTTCAGGTCGCATGGGTGCTAAGCCTTGCATAGCCTGGGCATTTTTTCAGATCGATAAAGATGACCCAACTCGTGTTATCTGTAACATTTGTCAGCAAAAGCTAAGTAGAGGCCAAAAAATACATAGTTTGAGTACTTCATGCATGAACCGGCACATGGACATGAAGCATAAGTTGCAGTGGGAAGCTCAGTGTGCTACAATGCGGCTTAGCCGGCCGGGCCAACCACCGTCTGCCATATCTTGTGCATCCGCGGCCTCTTCATCCTCTGTGACTGGGGGGACAGCAGTCACACCTGTTTTGGGGCGCAGACCTGCCACCTCTTTACCCGCAACAGCCAGCGTGATTGGCAGGTCATCATTTTCTTTGGAGGTGGTAACACCAGCTGGTGTTGAGCGCTGTCCGACATCGATAGTTTGGATCAAGGCAACCTAACATGTCCGCCTGCATCTTCCTCACAGACCGGCAGTTTGCCGGGGACACCCTTATCAACCCCATCTAAGCACAATAGCCAGCCCTCGGTCCCTCAGATGTGGACAAGTAAAAGACCATTTCCTCCTAGCCATGAGAAAGCTAAGAGGTTGAATTTCACCATCTGCAAGCTCTTGGCTACAGAAATGCTGCCTTTCCGCCTGGTGGACACAGAGGATTTTCGAGACCTTATGTCCGTCGCAGTGCCCCAGTACCAGATGCCCAGTCGGCACTACTTCTCAAAGAAAGGTGTGCCTGCACTCCACCAGCATGTCGCACACAACATCACCGCTTCTTTGAGAAACTCTGTGTGTGACAGGGTGCATTTCACCACAGACACTTGGACGAGTAGGCATGGACAGGGGCGTTACATGTCGCTGACTGGGCACTGGGTAACTATGGTGACAGCAGGACAAGGGGCTGCTGTCCAAGTCTTGCCGTCCCCACGAGTTGTGCGTCAATCCTCTTTATGTCAAAGTTCTTCCACTGCTTCTGCCTCCTCAACCTCCTCTTGGTCTTCCACCTGCACCCAAAGCCTGTCTGGTCATGCCACAAGCTTTCTAACTGCTCAGAAGGGATCCTGCACACCTCCTTACTATGCTGGCAGTAGGGCTCAACGTCATCAGGCGGATTTTACTTTGAAATGTCTGGGAAATGTGAGTCACACAGCTGAGGAGTTGTGGTCAGCTCTGGAGAACCAATTTCATGAATGGTTGTCTCCACTGGACCTGAAACCAGGGAAGGCCGTGTGCGACAATGCTGCAAACCTGGGTGCGGCCCTTCGCCAGGGCAATGTCACACACGTGCCTTGTATGGCTCACGTGTTGAACCTGGTTGTCCAGCAATTTTTAGCCCACTATCCCAGACTAGATGGCCTTCTGCAGAGGGCACGGTCGCTGTGTGCTCACTTCCGCCGTTCGCATCCCGCAGCTCAGCGACTTACATCTCTACAGAAGTCGTTGGGCCTGCCACTTCACCGGCTAAAATGCGATGTGCCTACCCGGTGGAATTCAACTCTGCACATGTTGCAGCGACTGTGGCAGCACCGACAAGCCCTGGTGCAATACGTTCTGACGTATAGCCTGGGCCAACGAGATTCAGAGGTGGGGCAAATCACGCTGGAGGAGTGGTCTCAGATCAGGGACCTATGCACCCTTCTGCACAGTTTTGAAATGGCGACGAAGATGTTTAGTGCTGACGATGCCATTATCAGCATGATTATTCCGGTGATTTACATGCTGGAGCACATGTTAAACAGAATTCGGAGTCAGGTGGTGGCACAAGAGGAGGTGGAGGAAGTAGAGGAGGAGGAGTTGTATGCGGAAGTGCTAACATCTGCAAGGTCCAGACGGTCGGCAGCACCAAGGTGGCAGGCATGTGAGGGTGGGGGAGATGGTTTTACCAGGGCGCATGGTAGCAGCCAAACTAGTGAGGAAGGTGCAGGAGCCCAGGAAGAAGTGGAGGACGAACTGATGGAAGACTCATCAGATGAGGGAGACCTTGATCACATTTTTGATGTGCGAGGTTGGGGGGAGAGGACAGAGGAAGGAAGCATGATTGTTACCTCGCCACCAACACAACAGGGACTTGGTGCTCCTGGATGCGCAACACACATGAGTGCCTTCTTGCTGCACTACCTGCAACATGACCCTCGAATTGTGAGAATTAGAAATAATCCTGACTACTGGGTTGCCACACTGTTAGATCCCCGGTACAAAAGTAAATTTGCAGAAATTATTCCTGCCATAGAAAGGGATGCACGCATGCAGGAGTATCAGCAGAGACTGTTGCAGAATCTTACATGTGCTTTTCCACAAAATACCAGTGGTGCACGTAGTGAATCTCACAGTTCCAACTTGCCAACCGTGGGACCGTCAAGTGTTCAGCACTCAAACCGTAACAGAACCACAGTATCTGCTGGTAACATCAATTTTGCGGAATCATTTCACCACTTTTTTAGCCCATCCTTTGCAAGGCCACAGGAGACAAGAAGTCTGACACATAGTCAACGCCTAGAGACGATGGTACAGGAGTATCTCCAAGTAAACATTGAAGCCACGACTGTGTCACTGGACCCTTGCTCTTTTTGGGCTTCCAATCTGGATAAATGGCCGGAGCTAGCCACTTACGCCTTGGAGATCTTGTCATGCCCCGCAGCCAGCGTTCTGTCTGAACGTGTGTTCAGCGCTGCTGGTGGTGTGCTGACAGATAAGCGCACGCGGCTCTCCACTGATAATGTAGACAGACTCACGTTCATAAAGATGAACAAATCATGGATCCGAAACGACTTTTCTACCCCTGTGTCATCCTGGGGAGAGTAAAAGCTTGATGATTGGTTAAAATCACCCTACCAACCGTTTTAAGCTTTCAAATTACTAATCATGTTTATCTGTATCTTGACTGGAAAATAATTTGGGCTTTGTAGCAGTGTGCAGCACTGATCCTATTAGGCCATCTATAATAAGCTCCACCAGATTTAAAATTAAAAATAATTTTTAGCTGCATCTAGCCCGGAAAATAATTTTGGGGCTCCGAGATGCGCAAGACACATAAGTGCCTTCTTGCTGCACTACCTGCAGCATGACCCTCATATTGTCAGAATTCGAAGTAATCATGACTACTGGGTTGCCACACTCTTAGATCCCCCAAACTTTTCGATCAACCTTTTCATTTTAATAAAGACCAAAAAAATGGTCATTTTTGAAATTATAAGCATTAGCAGGTTGTTAGAAACTGAAATCAAACAGTTTTCAACTCAAAACTTTATTCTAGGTGATGTTACATTTTCACATAGGACCCCTTGTTCGAAAGGAGCTTCTGAACTCTCTCGTCCATTGAATTTGTCAGGTTTTGGATGGTTTCTGCTTCAATTGTTTTGCATGAGGACAGAATACCCTCCCAGAGCTGTTGCTTAGATGTGAACTGCCTCCCGCCATCATAGACACTCCTTTTAATGATGCTCCAAAGGTTCTGAATGGGGTAGAGGTCAGGGGAGCATGGGGGTCACACCATAAGTTTGTCCCCTTTTATGCCCATATCAGCCAGAGATGCAGATGTTTTATGTGCAGCATGAGATGGTGCATTATTATGCAGAAAAATGATCTTGCTGTGAAATACACGGTTCTTCTTCTTGAACCATGGCAGGAAGTGCTGTTTGAGAAAATCCACATACATTATGGAGTTCATCTTTAGCACCTTCAGGGATCCTAAAGGGGCCGACAATCTCTCTCCCCATGATTCCAGCCCAAAACATTACTCCACCTCCTCCTTGTTGGCGCTGTAGCCGTGTTTGCGTGGGGTGTCCATCAACCAGCCATCCTCCACTCCATCCATCTGGACCATCGAGCGCTGCACGGCACTCATCCGTGAACAAAACAGTTTTGAAATCAGTCTTCATGTAATGTTTGGCCCACTGGAGCCGTTTCTGCTTGTGTGAAGTGGATAGAGGAGGTCGACAGGATGGCATATGCACAGCTGCAAACCTCTGAAGGACCCTGCATCTTGTTGTTCGGGGGACGTTGGAGGCACCAGCAGCTTCAAAAACTTGTCTGCTGCTATGACAAGGCTTTCTTGCCGCTGCTCTTTTAACCTGACGTAATTGCCTGTAGGAAAGAGTCCTCAATTTGCCCTTATCAGCACGCACACGTGTGTACTGTGAATCAGCTACATACTTCTTGATTGCCAAGACACTTCATCCTGATCATCGCACAATGTTGATTGTAGTCATGCCTTGACCTAAACACTCCACAATTTGTTGCTTCTCAGCAGCCGACACATCCTTTTTCTTTCCCATTTTGGCAGAAAATGTAGGCTGCTTAATAATGTGAGACGGCCTTCTTAAGTAGTCTTGCCTTTCATTGGACACACCTGCCAAACTAATTAGCACAGGTGTCTGCAATTGCTTACAGTGATATAAAGAGCCCTGACACACATCACCATCAATGAGTTTAACTGACAAACAAACAAATTCTTCCCTTATCACTCCTAAACACTTTTTGCATAATAATTTGGAACACAGTGTACATGTGCTTTTCCACAAAACACCAGTGGTTCACGTAGTGAATCTTACAGTTCTAACTTGCCAACCGTGGTCTGTATGGAGTTGTTCAATAAAGGGCCCAAAATTAAGATATCATAGATGGGAGAGGTCTCTATGAATAGGAATTCCTAAGTATTTGATACCCTGTGAGGGCCAGGCAAAGGGAAAGTTGGACTGGATGGAATCCTATATGGATTTGGGGAGGGAGACATCGAGGGCCTCAGACTTCGCTGCATTGATTTTAAAATTTTACCATGTAACAAAGTGATCTATTTCAGCCATAACAGCAGGGATGGATATATGTGATTGAGTGATATATACTAGGACATCATCAGCAAATAGAGAGCACTTGTACTCGGTGCCTCCCACCTCAATCCACCTAATATTGGGGTTATGGCGAATTGATGAGAGCAGGTGCTCCGTCACTAGGATGTATAAGAGAGGGGACAGAGGACATCCCTGCCTTGTCCCATTGGTGATTGTGAAAGGTGATGAAAATGTTCTGACGCACCCCCTGGGCCTTGGGACACCCGGAGCCGGACCCTTTTTGGTGGATGCTGGTGGTTGTAGTCTTCGTGGCGGCGACCCGGTTCCGTGGCTCAGGGCGGTCACACCAGTGGCGGAACTATTTATGTGGTTTTGATGTTTAAATGTCCGACTACGCCACCCGTGGATTGCGGTCAGAGTGAACCGCCGCTACAGGGCAGACCGCTGAGGCTGGTGTTGTGGGTGCAGCAGAGCGTAGCATAACTCCCCACGGGAGGAGTATAGCCTCAGGGCAGTGTATGCGGAGGATGGAGGTGATGGTGCAGGGCAGCAGCAGTAACGACACGGAGTCAGTGATTCAGTCCAGGGCCTTTACTCACAGTTCTTATTATCCAGACCACGTCTGCAGGTAACGGCTGCCCACGTCGTACTGTGCTCACCAGGTGAGGGGCTCAGACAACTCCCAGATAACTTTGGAGCACTTCACAGGACCCCCTTTGTGTGTCCTTTGTCTGGCCTTTCTTACCAACACTTCTGTCCGGCTGCCTCGGGCCTCCTCTTGGTAAACTTGGCGCCAGTTTCCCTGACCCTATGTGGTGCCTTCCTAGCGGGTGTAGCGAGGGGCTGCGCCACATAAAATGTCAGAGCCTCCGGTTTCTAGCTGAGGGTCGTTTCCTGCCTCCACTAGTTCGGGGACCGGTCTCCCCCTTTGGCCTGACCCCTCCACGCAGGTGGATTCGGGCGTGCGGTGGCGACTCGCCCGTCCGCACCCCTGGGATCCCTTCATTCCTCGTTCCTGGAGCCTTCTCCGCTCCTCTTCCTTCCTTCTCCCTCTTCCAGGCCTGGGCCTCTGTTACTAGGCCCGCCTCCGGAGCAGAGCTCATGCAGAGCCCCTGCTCCCTGCCACTTCTGCTCAGACTTCTCTGCACTGAACTAAGATGGTGCCCACCTTTTATACTCCCTTCTCAATGCACCCAGGAACTGCTTCCTCCCTGCTCCTGCACTACAGGGTTCCCCTTCCTCAGTGTTCCCTCCCCCCTCTCCAGCCAGGGACAGGGACTGTCGTGCCCATCTCAGGGGCATATTGGTCGCCCTGCCCCACGGCAATGTGGTGTAATGCATGCAGGTGTCGGGTCCTGATCCACACTCCATCCTTACCTGAGAGTGAGATATCACACCTCTGGGTGAGGTGCAATACGTCTGTAGCAACCGAGCCCTCAGGGTGCTACAGTTCCATTTAACTTCAGCCTAGGTGACGTATTGCGATACAGGGCCATGATTTTGGCTATAAAAGGGTCCCCTAGACCCCTACCCCAAGCTTTTTAAGAGAATCATATATGGCGTGCCAGGAGACTCTATGGAATGCTTTCTCAGCATCCAACGAGAGTATCTAATTACAAATTTTTAACTGCATCTAGCCCAGGAAATACTTTGTGCCTAGTAGCAGTGTCTGCTAGTCAGCGGATTATCCCGGCTGTTAAGCAAGCTACACCACCTGTAGTTTAGACACTTAATTTTTTCAAAGGAAATGCTTCGGGACCATGGGATACTTAGTGAAGAGCATCAGGAGGCACCCCAAGGCATAGGGGCTGGGACTGGCAGTAGGATGCCTTGCGGTGGACAGCCGAGCTCGATCCTTATAAAAGCTTTTTAACTGCAGCAGCTTTAGTGGACGCTACTGGAGCTGGAATTACCGCTGCTGCTGGCATGAGACTTGCCCTCCAATAGATCCTTGTAAATGGATTTAAGGTGTATTCATTCAAATTAGAGAGACAATTTAAATTAAAAAGCTTAGAGCTGCCTCCACCACAGGGGGGCTCGCTCGACCCACCAGCGGACAGGCACCAGTATTGGGAGAGGGGGGCTGGCCGTCAGGGTTCACCGCGGCTCTGGCACAAACCCGGCGACACGGAGGTGGCACGGGCAGGAGCGGACTGGCCGTGTCGGCTTCTCACTTTTTGGATTTTAGAAGGGCATGACATGCCTATATCTGTGTCTCCCCCTCCTTTTACTCCTCCACCTCTTTTATTTTCGCATGACTATATGTACTTGTCACTTTTCCATGTGTTAGTTATGTCTTCTGAGCAGTTTGTCAGCTTTTGGACACCTTTGAAGGTGTTTTCTATGTGTTTCTATGTGTTTTTGTTTGCCTGCCATTGGTTTTAACAGTGTTCGAAGGTGTTCGATGAACAGTTCGACGAACAGTTCGGCGAACACACGGGTGTTCGACGAACCGAACCGAACTCGAACACTACGGGGGTGGCTCAACACTAGTAGGGAATAGTTGTGATTGCAGTCATTTTAAGGACTAGGTTACATCATTTCCTATGACTTTTATCAGGCAGGTCTGTGCTCTTAAATATATAGGTTGGGAGTAAAGACTAATTGTAATTGCAGTCCTTTTGAGGGCTAGGTTACATCAGTTCCTATCACTTTTTGCCAGGCAGGTCTGTTTTAGTGCTGTGCAAGTTTTTTTCACAGCATTTGGCTAAATCTAGCAAAGCAAATCCTTTTTGGCCTCTTGCAGTGTATGTTAGTCAATAGAGTAGCCTATCTGTGTTGCAAGCTACACCAACTGTGTATAGAATAAAATTTTTTTTACTGCACCTAGTGAAGTAAAACCTTTTGGGCATAGCATCATTCAATTAGTACATCTAAACTAACCTCCACCAGGTTGCAAATTCAAAATAATTTTTATCTGCATCTAGCTCTGAAAAAATATTTCGGCTTGTAGCAGTGTGTGGGACTTGTTCTATTAGTCCATCTATACTAACCTCCACCAGGTTGCAAATTCAATATAATTTTTTTCTGCATCTAGCTCTGAAAAAATATTTTGGCTTGTAGCAGTGTGTGGGACTTGTTCTATTAGTCCATCTATACTAACCTCCACCAGGTTGCAAATTCAATATAATTTTTATCTGCATCTAGCTCTGAAAAAATATTTAAGCTTCGGCTTGTAGCAGTGTGTGGGACTTGTTCTATTAGTCCATCTATACTAACCTCCACCAGGTTGCAAATTCAAAATAATTTTTATCTGCATCTAGCTCTGAAAAAATATTTCGGCTAGTAGCAGTGTGTGGGACTTGTTCTATTAGTCCATCTATACTAACCTCCACGAGGTTGCAAATTCAATATAATTTTTTTCTGCATCTAGCTCTGAAAAAATATTTCGGCTTGTAGCAGTGTGTGGGACTTGTTCTATTAGTCCATCTATACTAACCTCCACCAGGTTGCAAATTCAATATAATTTTTATCTGCATCTAGCTCTGAAAAAATATTTTGGCTTTGGCTTGTAGCAATGTGTGGGACTTGTTCTATTTGTCCATCTATACTAACCTTCACCAGGTTGCAAATTCAAAATAATTTTTATCTGCATCTAGCTCTGAAAAAATATTTTGGCTTGTAGCAGTGTGTGGGACTTATTCTATTAGTCCATCTATACTAACCTCCACCAGGTTGCAAATTCAAAATAATTTTATCTGCATCTAGCTCTGAAAAAATATTTCGGCTTCGGCTTGTAGCAGTGTGTGGGACTTGTTCTATTAGTCCATCTATACTAACCTCCACCAGGTTGCAAATTCAATATAATATTTTTCTGCATCTAGCTCTGAAAAAATATTTTGGCTTGTAGCACTGTGTGGGACTTGTTCTATTAGTCCATCTATACTAACCTCCACCAGGTTGCAAATTCAAAATAATTTTTATCTGCATCTAGCTCTGAAAAAATATTTTGGCTTGTAGCAGTGTGTGGGACTTGTTCTATTAGTCCATCTATACTAACCTCCACCAGGTTGCAAATTCAATATAATTTTTATCTGCATCTAGCTCTGAAAAAATATTTCGGCTTCGGCTTGTAGCAGTGTGTGGGACTTGTTCTATTAGTCAATCTATACTAACCTCCACCAGGTTGCAATTTCAATATAATTTTTATCTGCATCTAGCTCTGAAAAAATATTTTGGCTTGTAGCTGTGTGTGGACTTGTTCTATTAGTCGATCTATACTAACCTCCATCAGGTTGCAAATTCAATATAATTTTTATCTGCATCTAGCTCTGAATGAATATTTCGGCATCGGCTTGTAGCAGTGTGTGGGACTTGTTCTATTAGTCCATCTATACTAACCTCCACCAGGTTGCAAATTCAAGATAATTTTTATCTGCATCTAGCTCTGAAAAAATATTTTGGCTTGTAGCAGTGTGTGGGATTTGTTCTATTAGTCCATCTATACTAACCTCCACCAGGTTGCAAATTCAAAATAATTTTTATCTGCATCTAACCCAGCCAATACTTTTGGGCTAATACCACAGTTTGGCCACTCAGCTCTGCTCGGTTCCCATCCATTGTTTTTTGTGCAAACAACTCCAGAGTTGTCAATTAGTTAACCACCAAATTGAGTGAAAAAAGGTCTGCTGCTGGTGGAAAGGGGAATAGGCGTGTTGGGAAGGGAAAAAAAGGTTGTGTCCGTGGGGTAGGTGTTAAAGCAACAGTAACATCTGCAGAAGAAAGACCATCTTCCAGCCAAACTAAGATGTCTACTTCTTTTAGCGGACACTGTGATAAGATCCCTTTCTTACGGCCACGCCAATCGCTACAAATTCCAGATGAGGCACAAAAACAGCAAGTGCTTCAATGGATATCAAGTGCTCCTTTAAATGATCTCTCCTCCACCTCAACTTCAACATCACAAATACGCCAGTCCTCAGAGGTGTCACCCCAATCGCACTTGCTTCCTCACAGCTCCCAAGTCTCCAGCTGCCCATCTGAGTATGGGGTAGAACAGATGGTTGAGTCTGCAGAGCTGTTTACTCATACTATAGCCTGGGAATCAGAGGTCGGCTCCAGAGCTTCTGTGAATCCAGACAAGGAAATGATCTGCACTGATGCCCAGAATCTTTATGAGTCGGATCCAGGACCAGACGCAGAAGGTTCTGACCATAATGTCGACCGTCGTTCCCAAACTGTAACTCCTGTTGGTGGAGACAATGAGGAAGACGATGATGAGACTCAAATACCTGATTGGAGCTACAACTTGAGTTTTTTGTCAGGGCAGGAAGAAGTTGGCTCTGAGGACGACGGGTGTGATAACACACAGGGTGATGATGATGAGGTTGGAGATCCCACTTACTGTCAACCCACAGTCAGCCAATAGATGAGGTCAGCAGAGGAGGTGGAGGAGGATGCTAGTGACGACGAGGTCAGGTTGCGCCTTCCTGGACAGAGACATAGTACTGGAAGCACGTCAACAACTGCATCCTCAAACACAACTCTGCCTCTCACCACAAGTCGTGGTGGCTCTTCAGGTCGCATGGGTGCTAAGCCTTGCATAGCCTGGGTATTTTTTCAGATCGATAAAGATGACCCAACTCGTGTTATCTGTAACATTTGTCAGCAAAAGCTAAGTAGAGGCCAAAAAATACATAGTTTGATTACTTCATGCATGAACCGGCACATGGATATGAAGCATAAGTTGCAGTGGGAAGCTCACTGTGCTACAATGCGGCCTAGCCGGCCGGGCCAACCACCATCTGCCACATCTTGTGCATCCGCGGCCTCTTCATCCTCTGTGACTGGGGGGACAGCAGTCACACCTGTTTTGGGACGCAGACCTGCCACCTCTTTACCAGCAACAGCCAGCGTGATTGGCAGGTCATCATTTTCTTTGGAGGTGGAAACACCAGCTGGTGTTCAGCGCTGTCCGACATCGATAGCACCACCTTTGGATCAAGGCAACCTAACATGTCCGCCTGCATCTTCCTCACAGACCAGCAGTTTGCCGGGGACACCATAATCAACCCCGTCTAAGCACAACAGCCAACCCTCGGTCCCTCAGATGTGGACAAGTAAAAGACCATTTCCTCCTAGCCATGAGAAAGCTAAGAGGTTGAATTTCACCATCTGCAAGCTCTTGGCTACAGAAATGCTGCCTTTCCGCCTGGTGGACACAGAGGATTTTCGAGACCTTATGTCCGTCACAGTGCCCCAGTACAAGATGCCCAGTCGGCACTTCTTTTCAAAGAAAGGTGTGCCTGCGCTCCACCAGCATGTCGCACACAACATCACCGCTTCTTTGAGAAACTGTGTGACAGGGTGCATTTCACCACAGACACTTGGACAAGTAGGCATGGACAGGGGCGTTACATGTCACTGACTGGGCACTGGGTAACTATGGTGACAGCAAGACAAGGGGCTGCTGTCCAAGACGTGCCGTCCCCACGAGTTGTGTGTCAATCCTCTTTATCTCGAAGTTCCTCCACTGCTTCTGCCTCCTCAACCTCCTCTCGGTCCTCCACCTGCACCCAAAGCCTGTCTGGTCATGCCACAAGATTTCTAACTGCGCAGAAGGGATCCTGCACACCTCCTTACTATGCTGGCAGCAGGGCTCAACGTCATCAGGCAGTTTTTACTTTGAAATGTCTGGGAAATGTGAGTCACACAACTGAGGAGTTGTGTCAGCTCTGGAGAACCAGTTTCATGAATGGTTGTCTCCACTGGACCTGAAACCAGGGAAGGCCGTGTGCGACAATGCTGCAAACCTGGGTGCGGCCTTTCGCCGGGGCAATGTCACACACGTGCCTTGTATGGCTCACGTGTTGAACCTGGTTGTCCAGCAATTTTTAGCCCACTATCCCGGACTAGATGGCCTTCTGCAGAGGGCACGGTCGCTGTGTGCTCACTTCCGCCGTTCGCATCCCGTAGCTCAGCGACTTACAGAAGTCGTTGGGCCTGCCACTTCACCGGCTAAAATGCGATGTGCCTACCCAGTGGAATTCAACTCTGCACATGTTGCAGCGACTGTGTCAGCACCGACAAGCCCTGGTGCAATACGTTCTGACGTATAGCCTGGGCCAACGAGATCCAGAGGTGGGGCAAATCACGCTGGAGGAGTGGTCTCAGATCAGGGACCTATGCACCCTTCTGCACAGTTTTGAAATGGCGACGAAGATGTTTAGTGCTGACGATGCCATTATCAGCATGACTATTCCAATGATTTACATGCTGGAGCACATGTTAAACAGAATTCGGAATCAGGTGGTGGCACAAGAGGAGGTGGAGGAAGTAGAGGAGGAGGAGTTGTATGTGGAAGGGCTAAAATCTGCAAGGTCCAGACGGTCGGCAGCACCAAGGCGGCAGGCATGTGAGGGTGGGGGAGATGGTTTTACCAGGGCGCATGGTAGCAGCCAAACTAGTGAGGAAGGTGCAGGAGCCCAGGAAGAAGTGGAGGACGAACTGATGGAAGACTCATCAGATGAGGGAGACCTTGATCACATTTCTGTTGTGAGAGGTTGGGGGGAGAGGGCAGAGGAGGGAAGCATGATTGTTACCTCTCCACCAACACAACAGGGACTTGGTGCTCCTGGATGAGCAAGACACATGAGTGCCTTCATGCTGCACTACCTGCAACATGACCCTCGAATTGTGAGAATTAGAAATCATCCTGACTACTGGGTTGCCACACTGTTAGATCCCCGGTACAAAAGTAAATTTGCAGAAATTATTCCTGCCATAGAAAGAGATGCACGCATGCAGGAGTATCAGCAGAGACTGTTGCAGAATCTTAAATGTGCTTTTCCACAAAACACTAGTGGTGCACGTAGTGAATCTCACAGTTCCAACTTGCCAACCGTGGGACCGTCGAGTGTTCAGCACTCAAAACCTAACAGAAACACAGTATCTGCTGGTAACATCAATTTTGTAGAATAATTTCACCACTTTTTTAGCCCATCCTTTGCAAGGCCACAGGAGACAAGAAGTCTGACACATAGTCAACGCCTAGAGACGATGGTACAGGAGTATCTCCAAGTAAACATTGAAGTCATGACTGTGTCACTGGACCCTTGCTCTTTTTGGGCTTCCAATCTGGATAAATGGCCGGAGCTTGCCACTTACGCCTTGGAGATCTTGTCATGCACCGCAGCCAGCGTTCTGTCTGAAAGTGTTTTCAGCGCTGCTGGGGGTGTGCTGACAGATCAGCGCACGCGGCTCTCCAATGATAATGTAGACAGACTCACGTTCATAAAGATGAACAAATCATGGATCCGAAATGACTTTTCTACCCCTGTGTCATCCTGGGGAGAGTAAAAGCTTGATGATTGGTTAAAATCACCCTACCAACCGTTTTAAGCTTTCAAATTACTAATCATGTTTATCTGTATCTTGGCTGGAAAATAATTTGGGCCTTGTAGCAGTGTGCAGTACTGATTCTATTAGGCCATCTAAGCTAAACTCCACCAGATTTAAAATTACTAATCATGTTTATCTGTATTTGGCTGGAAAATAATTTGGGCATTGTAGCAGTGTGCAGTACTGATTCTATTAGGCCATCTATACTAAACTCCACCAGATTTAAAATTACTAATCATGTTTATCTGTATCTTGGCTGGAAAATAATTTGGGCCTTGTAGCAGTTTGCAGTAATGATTCTATTAGGCCATCTATACTAAACTCCACCAGATTTAAAATTACTAATCATGTTTATCTTTATCTTGGCTGGAAAATAATTTGGGCCTTGTAGCAGTTTGCAGTACTGATTCTATTAGGCCATCTATACTAAGCTCCACCAGCCTTCAAATTAATAATAATTTTTAGCTGCATCTAGCCCGGAAAATAATTTTGGGGCTCCTAGATGCGCAAGACACATGAGTGCCTTCTTGCTGCACTACCTGCAACATGACCCTCAGATTGTCAGAATTCGAAATAATCCTGACTACTGAGTTGCCACACTCTTAGATCCCCCACACTCTTCGAACAACGTTTTCATTTTAATAAAGAACAAAAATATGGTCATTTTTGAAATTATAAGCATTAGCAGGTTATTACAAACTGAAATCAAACAGTTTTCAACTCAAAACTTTATTCTAGGTGATGTTACATTTGCACATGGGACCCCTTGTTCGAAAGAAGCTTCTGAACTCTCTCGTCCATTGAATTTGTCAGGTTTTGGATGGTTTCTGCTTCAATTGTTTTGCATGAGGACAGAATACCCTCCCAGAGCTGTTGCTTAGATGTGAACTGCCTCCCGCCATCATAGATACTCCTTTTGATGATGCTCCAGAGGTTCTCAATGGAGTTGAGGTCGGGGGAGCATGGGGGTCATACCATAAGTTTGTCCCCTTTTATGCCCATATCAGCCAGGGATGCAGATGTGTTATGTGCAGCTTGAGACGGTGCATTATCATGCATGAAAATGATCTTGCTGCGGAATACACGGTTCTTCTTCTTGAACCATGGCAGGAAGTGCTGTTTGAGAAACTCCACATACATTATGGAGTTCATCTTTACCCCTTCAGGGATCCTAAAGGGGCCGACAATCTCTCTCCCCATGATTCCAGCCCAAAACATTACTCCACCTCCTCCTTGTTGGCGCCATAGCCGTGTTTGCATGGGGTGTCCATCAACCAGCCATCCTCCACTCCATCCATCTGGACCATCGAGCGTTGCACGGCACTCATCGGTGAACAAAACTGTTTTGAAGTCAGTCTTCATGTATTGTTTGGCCCACTGGAGCCGTTTCTGCTTGTGTACAGTGGATATTTGAGGTCGACAGGATGGCTTACGCACAGCTGCAAACCTCTGACGGACCCTGCATATTGTTGTTCGAGGGATGTTGGAGGCACCAGCAGCTTCAAAAACTTGTCTGCTGCTATGACAAGGCTTTTTTGCAGCTGCTCTTTTAACCTGACGTAATTGCCTGTAGGAAAGAGTCCTCAATTTGCCCTTATCAGCACGCACACGTGTGTACTGTGAATCAGCTACATACTTCTTGATTGTGCGATGATCAGGATGAAGTGTCTTGGCAATGTTGATTGTAGTCATGCCTTGACCTAAACACTCCACAATTTGTTGCTTCTCAGCAGCCGACACATCCTTTTTCTTTCCCATTTTGGCAGAAAATGTAGGCTGCTTAATAATGTGGATCAGCCTTCTTAAGTAGTCTTGCCTTTCATTGGACACACCTGCCAAACTAATTAGCACAGGTGTCTGCAATTGCTTACAGTGATATAAAGAGCCCTGACACACATCACCATCAATGAGTTTAACTGACAAACAAAAAAATTCTTACCTTATCACTCCTAAACACTTTTTGCATAATAATTAGGAACACAGTGTACATGTGCTTTTCCACAAAACACCTGTGGTTCACAGTTCTAACTTGCCAACCGTGGTCTGTATGGAGTTGTTCAATAAAGGGCCCAAAATAAAGATAACATAGACGGGAGAGGTCTCTATGAAAACGAATTCCTAAGTATTTGATACCCTGTGAGGGCCAGGCAAAGGGAAAGTTGGACTGGATGGAATCCTGTATGGATTTGGGGAGGGAGACATCGAGGGCCTCAGACTTCGCTGCATTGATTTTAAAATTTGACCACGGAACCGGGTCGCCGCCACGGAGACTACAACCACCAGCATCCACAAAAAAGGGTCCGGCTCCGAGTGTCCCAAGGCCCAGGGGGCGCGTCAGAACATTTTCATCACCTTTCATAATCACCAATGGGACAAGGCAGCGATGTCCTCTGTCCCCTCTCTTATACATCCTAGTGACGGAGCACCTGCTCTCATCAATTCGCCATAACCCCAATATTAGGTGGATTGAGGTGGGAGGCACCGAGTACAAGTGCTCTCTATTTGCTGATGATGTCCTAGTATATATCACTCAATCACATATATCCATCCCTGCTGTTATGGCTGAAACAGATCACTTTGTTACATGGTCAAATTTTAAAATCAATGCAGCGAAGTCTGAGACCCTCAATGTCTCCCTCCCCAAATCCATACAGGATTCCATCCAGTCCATCTTTCCCTTTGCCTGGCCCTCACAGGGTATCAAATACTTAGGAATTCCTATTCATAGAGACCTCTCCCATCTATGTTATCTTAATTTTGGGCCCTTTATTGAACAACTCCATACAGACAACGGTTGGCAAGTTAAAACTGTAAGATTCAGTACGTGAACCACTGGTGTTTTGTGGAAAAGCACATGTACACTGTGTTCCAAATTATTATGCAAAAAGTGTTTAGGAGTGATAAGGGAAGAATTTGTTTGTTTGTCAGTTAAACTCATTGATGGTGATGTGTGTCAGGGCTCTTTATATCACTGTAAGCAATTGCAGACACCTGTGCTAATTAGTTTGGCAGGTGTGTCCAATGAAAGGCAAGACTACTTAATAAGGCTGTCCCACATTATTAAGCAGCCTACATTTTCTGCCAAAATGGGAAAGAAAAAGGATGTGTCGGCTGCTGAGAAGCAACAAATTGTGGAGTGTTTAGGTCAAGGCATGACTACAATCAACATTGTGCGATGATCAGGATGAAGTGACTCGGCAATCATGAAGTATGTAGATGATTCACAGTACACACGTGTGCATGCTGATAAGGGCAAATTGAGGGCTCTTTCCTACAGGCAATTACGTCAGGTTAAAAGAGCAGCGGCAAAAAAGCCTTGTCAAAGCAGCAGACAAATTTTTGAAGCTGCTGGTGCCTCCAACGTCCCCCGAACAACAAGATGCAGGGTCCTTCAGAGGTTTGCAGCTGTGCGTACGCCATCCTGTCGACCTCCTCTATCCACTGCACACAAGCAGAAACGGCTCCAGTGGGCCAAACAATACATGAAGACTGATTTCAAAACTGTTTTGTTCACGGATGAGTGCTGTGCAACGCTCGATGGTCCAGATGGATGGAGTAGAGGATGGCTGGTTGATGGACACCCCACGGAAACACGGCTACAGCGCCAACAAGGAGGAGGTAGAGTAATGTTTTGGGCTGGAATCATGGGGAGAGAGATTGTCGGCCCCTTTAGGATCCCTGAAGGGGTAAAGATGAACTCCATAATGTATGCGGAGTTTCTCAAACAGCACTTCCTGCCATGGTTCAAGAAGAAGAACCGTGTATTCCACAGCAAGATCATTTTCATGCATGATAATGCACCGTCTCATGCTGCACATAACACATCTGCATCTCTGGCTGATATGGGCATAAAAGGGGACAAACTTATGGTGTGACCCCCATGCTCCCCTGACCTCTACCCCATTCAGAACCTCTG
Source organism: Phyllobates terribilis (assembly GCF_046119375.1). Classification (NCBI taxonomy): domain Eukaryota; kingdom Metazoa; phylum Chordata; class Amphibia; order Anura; family Dendrobatidae; genus Phyllobates; species Phyllobates terribilis. Next base: position 52,682,212 of record NW_027362768.1, on the reverse strand, counting down.
GAGCATCATCAAAAGGAGTGTCCATGATGGCGGGAGGCAGTTCACATCTAAGCAACAGCTCTGGGAGGGTATTCTGTCCTCATGCAAAACAATTGAAGCAGAAACCATCCAAAACCTGACAAATTCAAAGGACAAGAGAGTTTAGAAGCTCCTTTCGAACAAGGGGTCCTATGTGCAAATGTAACATCGCCTAGAATAAAGTTTTGAGTTGAAAACTGTTTGATTTCAGTTTCTAATAACCTGCTAATGCTTCTAATTTCAAAAATGACCATTTTTTTGGTCTTTATTAAAATGAAAAGGTTGATCGAAGAGTGTGAGGGATCTACGAGTGTGGCAACCCAGTAGTCAGGATTACTTCGAATTCTGACAATCTGAGGGTCATGTTGCAGGTAGTGCAGCAAGAAGGCACTTATGTGTCTTGCGCATCTCGGAGCCCCAAAATTATTTTCCTAGATGCAGCTAAAAATTATTATTAATTTTAAATCTGGTGGAGCTTAGTATAGATGGCCTAATAGAATCAGTACTGCACACTGCTACAAAGCCTAAATTATTTTCCAGCCAAGATACAGAAAAACATGATTAGTAATTTTAAATCTGGTGGAGCTTAGTATAGATGGCCTAATAGAATCAGTGCTGCACACTGCTACAAAGCCCAAATTATTTTCCAGCCAAGATACAGATAAACATGATTATTAATTTTAAATCTGGTGGAGCTTAGTATAGATGGCCTAGTAGAATCAGTACTGCACACTGCTACAAAGCCCAAATTATTTTCCAGCCAAGATACAGATAAACATGATTAGTAATTTGAAAGCTTAAAACGGTTGGTGAGGTGATTTTAACCAATCATCAAGCTTTTACTCTCCCCAGGATGACACAGGGGTAGAAAAGTCGTTTCGGATCCATGATTTGTTCATCTTTATGAACGTGAGTCTGTCTACATTATCAGTGGAGAGCCGCGTGCGCTTATCTGTCAGCACACCACCAGCAGCGCTGAACACACGGTCAGACAGAACGCTGGCTGCAGGGCATGACAAGATCTCCAAGGCGTAAGTGGCTAGCTCCGGCCATTTATCCAGATTGGAAGCCCAAAAAGATCAAGGGTCCAGTGACACAGTCATGGCTTCAATGTTTACTTGGAGATACTCCTGTACCATTGTCTCTAGGCGTTGACTATGTGTCAGACTTCTTGTCTCCTGTGGCCTTGCAAAGTATGGACTAAAAAAGTGGTGAAATGATTCCGCAAAATTGATGTTACCAGCAGATACTGTGTTTCTGTTACGGTTTGAGTGCTGAACACTAGACAGTCCCACGGTTGGCAAGTTGGAACTGTGAGATTCACTACGTGCACCACTGGTGTTTTTTGGAAAAGCACATGTAAGATTCTGCAACAGTCTCTGCTGATACTCCTGCATGCGTGCATCCCTTTCTATGGCAGGAATAATTTCTGCAAATTTACTTTTGTACCGGGGATCTAACAGTGTGGCAACCCAGTAGTCAGGATTATTTCTAATTCTCACAATTCGAGGGTCATGTTGCAGGTAGTGCAGCAAGAAGGCACTCATGTGTCTTGCGCATCCAGGAGCAGCAAGTCCCCATTGTGTTGGTGGCGAGGTAACAATCATGCTTCCTTCCTCTGTCCTCTCGCCCCAACCTCGCACAACAGAAATGTGATCAAGGTCTCCCTCATCTGATGAGTCTTCCATCAGTTCGTCCTCCACTTCTTCCTGGGCTCCTGCACCTTCCTCACTAGTTTGGCTGCTACCATGCGCCCTGGTAAAACCATCTCCCCCACCCTCACATGCCTGCCGCCTTGGTGCTGCCGACCGTCTGGACCTTGCAGATTTTAGCCCTTCCGCATACAACTCCTCCTCCTCTACTTCCTCCACCTCCTCTTGTGCCACCACCTGATTCCGAATTCTGTTTAACATGTGCTCCAGCATGTAAATCATTGGAATAGTCATGCTGATAATGGCATCGTCAGCACTAAACATCTTCGTCGCCATTTCAAAACTGTGCAGAAGGGTGCATAGGTCCCTGATCTGAGACCACTCCTCCAGCGTGATTTGCCCCACCTCTGGATCTCGTTGGCCCAGGCTATACGTCAGAACGTATTGCACCAGGGCTTGTCGGTGCTGACACAGTCGCTGCAACATGTGCAGAGTTGAATTCCACTGGGTAGGCACATCGCATTTTAGCCGGTGAAGTGGCAGGCCCAACGACTTCTGTAAGTCGCTGAGCTACGGGATGCGAACGGCGGAAGTGAGCACACAGCGACCGTGCCCTCTGCAGAAGGCCATCTAGTCCGGGATAGTGGGCTAAAAATTGCTGGACAACCAGGTTCAACACGTGAGCCATACAAGGCACGTGTGTGACATTGCCTCGGCGAAGGGCCGCACCCAGGTTTGCAGCATTGTCGCACATGGCCTTCCATGGATTCAGGTCCAGTGGAGACAACCATTCATGAAATTGGTTCTCCAGAGCTGACCACAACTCCTCAGCTGTGTGACTCACATTTCCCAGACATTTCAAAGTAAAAACCGCCTGATGACGTTGAGCCCTACTGCCAGCATAGTAAGGAGGTGTGCAGGATCTCTTCTGCGCAGTTAGAAAGCTTGTGGCATGACCAGACAGGCTTTGGGTGCAGGTGGAGGACCGAGAGGAGGTTGATGAGGCAGAAGCAGTGGAGGAACTTCGAGATAAAGAGGATTGATGCACAACCCGTGGGGACGGCAAGACTTGGACAGCAGCCCCTTGTCCTGCTGTCACCATAGTTACCCAGTGCCCAGTCAGCGACATGTAACTCCCCTGTCCATGCCTACTCGTCCAAGTGTCTGTGGTGAAATGCACCCTGTCACACACAGTTTCTCAAACAAGCGGTGATGTTGTGTGTGACATGCTGGTGGAACGCAGGCACATCTTTCTTTCAGAAGTAGTGCCGACTGGGCATCTGGTACTGGGGCACTGCGACAGACATAAGGTCTCAAAAATCCTCTGTGTCCACCAGGCGGAAAGGCAGCATTTCTGTAGCCAAGAGCTTTCAGATGGTGAAATTCAACCTCTTAGCTATCTCATGGCTAGGAGGAAATGGTCTTTTACTTGTCCACATCTGAGGGACCGAGGGCTGGCTGTTGTGCTTAGATGGGGTTGATAAGGGTGTCCCCGGCAAACTGCCGGTCTGTGAGGAAGATGCAGACAGACATGTTAGGTTGCCTTGATCCAAAGGTGGTGCTATCGATGTCGGACAGCGCTCAACACCAGCTGGTGTTACCACTTCCAAAGAAAATGATGACCTGCCAATCACGCTGGCTGTTGCGGGTAAAGAGGTGGCAGGTCTGCGTCCCAAAACAGGTGTGACTGCTGTCCCCCCAGTCACAGAGGATGAAGAGGCCGCGGATGCACAAGATGTGGCAGATGGTGGTTGGCCCGGCCGGCTAGGCCGCATTGTAGCACAGTGAGCTTCCCACTGCAACTTATACTTCATGTCCATGTGCCGCTTCATGCATGAAGTACTCAAACTATGTATTTTTTGGCCTCTACTTAGCTTTTGCTGACAAATGTTACAGATAACACGAGTTGGGTCATCTTTATCGATCTGAAAAAATGCCCAGGCTATGCAAGGCTTAGCACCCATGCGACCTGAAGAGCCACCACAACTTGTGGTGAGAGGCAGAGTTGTGTTTGAGGATGCAGTTCTTGAAGTGCTTCCAGTACTACGTCTCTGTCCAGGAAGGCGCAACCTGACCTCGTCGTCACTAGCATTCTCCTCCACCTCCTTTGCTGACCTCATCTCTTGGCTGACTGTGGGTTGACAGTAAGTGGGATCTCCAACCTCATCATCATCACCCTGTGTGTTATCACAGCCGTCGTCCTCAGAGTCAACCTGTTCCTGCCCTGACAAAAAACTAAAGTTGTCGCTCCAATCAGGTATTTGAGTCTCATCATCGTCTTCCTCATTGTCTCCACCAACAGGAGTTACAGTTTGGGAATGAGGGTCTACATTATGGTCAGAACCTTCTGTGTTTGGTCCTGGATCCGACTCATAAAGATTCTGGGCATCAGTGCAGATCATTTCCTCGTCTGGATTCACAGAAGCACTGGAGCCGACCTCTGATTCCCAGGCTATAGTATGAGTAAACAGCTCTGCAGACTCAACCATCTGTTCTACCTCATACTCAGACGGGCAGCTGGAGATTTGGGAGCTGTGAGGAAGCAAGTGCGATTGGGGTGACACCTCTGAGGACTGGAGTATTTGTGATGTTGAAGTTGATGTGGAGGAGAGCCCACTTAAAGGAGCACTTGATATCCGTTGAAGCACCTGCTGTTTTTGTGCCTCATCTGGAATTTGTAGCGATTGGCAGTGGCTAGATGCAGATAAAAATTATTTTTAATTTGCAACCTGATGGAGATCAGTATAGATGGACTAATAGACCAAGTCCCACACACTGCTAGAAGCCCAAATATTTTTTCAGTGCTAGATGCAGATAAAAATTATTTTTAATTTGCAACCTGATGGAGGTTAGTATAGATGGACTAATAGACCAATTCCCACACACTGCTAGAAGCCCAAATATTTTTTCAGAGCTAGATGCAGAAAAAATTATATTCAATTTGCAACCTGATGGAGGTCAGTATAGATGGACTAATAGACCAAGTCCCACACACTGCTAGAAGCCCAAATATTTTTTCAGAGCTAGATGCAGATAAAAATTATTTTTAATTTGCAACCTGATGGAGGTCAGTATAGATGGACTAATAGACCAAGTCCAACACACTGCTAGAAGCCCAAATATTTTTTCAGAGCTAGATGCAGATAAAAATTATTTTTAATTTGCAACCTGATGGAGGTCAGTATAGATGGACTAATAGACCAAGTCCCACACACTGCTAGAAGCCCAAATATTTTTTCAGAGCTAGATGCAGATAAAAATTATTTTAATTTGCAACCTGATGGAGGTCAGTATAGATGGACTAATAGACCAAGTCCCACACACTGCTAGAAGCCCAAATATTTTTTCAGAGCTAGATGCAGATAAAAATTATTTTTAATTTGCAACCTGATGGAGGTCAGTATAGATGGATTAATAGAACAAGTCCCACACACTGCTAGAAGCCCAAATAATTTTTCAGAGCTAGATGCAGATAAAAATTATTTTTAATTTGCAACCTGATGGAGGTCAGTATAGATGGACTAATAGACCAAGTCCCACACACTGCTAGAAGCCCAAATATTTTTTCAGAGCTAGCTGCAGATAAAAATTATTTTTAATTTGCAACCTGATGGAGGTCAGTATAGATGGACTAATAGAACAAGTCCCACACACTGCTAGAAGCCCAAATATTTTTTCAGAGCTAGATGCAGATAAAAAATATTTTTAATTTGCAACCTGATGGAGGTCAGTATAGATGGACTAATAGAACAAGTCCCACACACTGCTAGAAGCCCAAATATTTTTTCAGAGCTAGATGCAGAAAAAAATTATATTCAATATGCAACCTGATGGAGGTCAGTATAGATGGACTAATAGAATGATGCTATGCCCAAAAGGTTTTACTTCACTAGGTGCAGTAAAAAAATTGGTATTCTATACACAGGTGGTGTAGCTTGCAACACAGATAGGCTACTCCACTGACTAACACACTCTGCAATAGGCCAAAACGGATTAGCTTTGCTAGATTTAGCCAAATGCTGTGAAAAAAACTTGCACAGCACTGGCACAGACCTGCCTGGCAAAAACTGTTAGGAACTGATGTAACTTAGTCCTGAAAAGGACTGCAATTACAATTAGTCTTTACTCCCAACCTATCTATTTAATAGCACAGACCTGCCTGATAAAAGTCGTAGGAAATGCTGTAACCTAGTCCTTAAAAGGACTGCAATCGCAACTATTCCCTACTCCTAAGCTATCTGTAGATTTGTGCGAAAATTGGCTTGAAATTAACAAGGTATAGCGCACACAGCAACAGCGGTGCCATCTAACACGCAGCTGCAGCAGTGAGAAAATGGTGGCGAAGGGGAAAATGGCTGGGTCTTATAGGGCAAGGACAAGTGACATACACTGCCAATGACACATGCCCTTGCTTGTGTGAAAAAAAGCACTTCGCTCCGTGTGTTCGCTGCTGATAGGCTGACAGATTGCACCTCCCCACTGTAAATGCGGGAAAGAGAAAAAAAAATGGAGATCTTCATTATTCCTGCAGAGATCCATCCCCTGCCTCTCCCCCCGCCCCGCTGTACACTCAAACTGCGTATTAACATTAATTTTCATCATTACTGAGAAAAAATCCAGTTATGATTTTGGTGCACGAACAGTTATCGAACATAACCTCGAACAGCGCTCAAAACAGCTCGAATTTGAGATTGGCGAACAGTTCGAGTCGAACACCGCTCATCTCTAATAACTAGAACTGTGGTTTTCCTCTTCCATGGTTCAAATCTGGGTGTAATACACCTTTTTTCATAAAAAAACATTTGGAGCGTCTCGCTGACTGTTCAGACACAAATACATCTGTTTAAAAGATTCTGGTGTAGGCCAGATAACTAGAACTGTGGTTTCCCTCCTTCATGGTTCAAATCTGGGTGTAATCCACCTTTTTGCATAAAAAAAAAACATTTTGCGTGTCTTGCTGACTGTTCAGACACAAATCTATCTGTTTGAAAGATTCTGGTGTAGGCCAGATAACTACAACTGTGGTTTTCCTCTTCCACTGTTCAAATCTCTGTATTATTCACTTTTTTGCCTTTTTTCAATAAAAAAAACATTTTGCGCGTCCCGCTGACTGTTCAGACACAAATATATCTGTTTAAAAGAGTCTGGTGTAGGCCAGATAACTAGAACTGTGATTTTCCTCTTCTACTGTTCAAATCTCTGTATTATCCACTTTTTCGCCTTTTTTCAATAAAAAAAAACATTTGGAGTGTCTCGCTGACTGTTCAGACACAAATATATCTGTTTAAAAAATTCTGGTGTAGGCCAAATAAATAGAACTGTCGTTTTCCTCTTCCACGGTTCAAATCTGGGTGTAATCCACCTTTTTTGTATGAAAAAAAAACATTTTGAGTGTCTCGCTAACTGTTCAGACACAAATATATCTGTTTAAAAGAGTCTGGTGAAGGCCAGATAACTAGAACTGTGGTTTTGCAGTTCCCCAGTTCTAATCTCTGTATTATCCACTTTTTTGCCTTTTTTCAATAAAAATAACCATTTTGAGTGTCTCGCTGACTGTTCAGACACAAATATATCTTTTTAAAAGAGTCTGGTGTAGGCCAGATAACTAGAACTGTGGTTTTGCAGTTCCACGGTTCAAATCTCTGTATTATCCACTTTTTTTAATAAAAAAATATTTTGAGTGTCTCGCTGACTGTTCAGACACAAATATATCTGTTTAAAAGAGTCTGGTATAGGCCAGATAACTAGAACTGTCTCTGTATTATCCATTTTTTCGCCTTTTTTCAATAAAAAAAAACATTTAGAGTGTCTCGCTGACTGTTCAGACACAAATATATCTGTTTAAAAGAGTCAGGAGTAGGCCAGATAACTAGAACTGTGATTTTCCTCTTCCACGGTTCAAATCTCTGTATTATCCACTTTTTTGCCTTTTTTCAATAAAAAAAACATTTTGCAGGTCCCGCTGACTGTTCAGACGCAAATACATCTGTTTAAAAGATTTTGGTGTAGGCCATATAACTAGAACTGTGGTATTCCTCTTCCACGGTTCAAACCTGGGTGTAATCCACCTTTTTGCATAAAAAAAAACATTTGGATTGTCCCGCTGACTGTTCAGACACAAATATATCTGTTTAAAAGATTGTGGTGTAGGCTAGAGAACTAGACCTGATATTTTCCTCTTCCACGGTTCAAATCTCCTTTTTATTACCCTTTTGCCATTTATTGTGCGAGTGTAAGCTATTTTACTTTATTTACAATGGGCAAGGCGCATTGCAAGGGATGTGGAACTGGACGTTCTGGTGATGGTGCGTGCAGAGGACAGGGCCGTGGCCAAGGTGAAAATGTGCCACAAGCAACAGGCACATCTTCTCGTTCCCAGTTCTTGACCGAATTACTAGGGAAGCACACAACAGCACCACTATTGCGAACTGATCAGTGTGAACAGGTTATTAATTGGATAGCAGATAATACTTCCAGTCACCTGGGCACCACCACCTCCGGTCTGACTTTCACATGGTCAAGTGTTAGTAGCCGTGAGTCTCGACGGCATACTCCTCCTCACCCTGATGCTCCTTCCTCTCACCATGCTGAGTGTCGTCAGACAGCAACTGATCCCACAGGAGAACAGTTGGCTATTTGCTCTTGTCCTCCTGATGCGCCACCTGGGCCGTGGGGTACTCGGTGCCGGGCCGGTCGTTGCTAGGGGAGATATCACAGTGGCGGTGACCCGGTCTGTGACCAAGGGCGGTCATTCAATAGGGGATTTTTATAGGGGATTTATGTACAAAGTTCGTGACGCCACCTGTGGTATGCGGCCAAAGGGACCCGCCGCTGCGGAGCAGGTCCTCTGGAGCTGATGTTAGTGCAGTAAAGCTGGTATGGTTCTCCACAGGCAGAGCTTAGCTCCAGGGCAGTGTAGATGTTATAGGTTGTGCTGGGCGTTGTAGTGCAGGGTTTGATGGAGCAGCAATAATCACAGAGACAATGGGGTGCAGTCCTCAGGGTCTTTAGTCACAGTTGTTGCAGTCCAAGTTACAGGTACCAGTGTAACTTCCCTCGTCATGCTGCGCTTACTCAGGGAGGGGTTCGGGCAACCCTCAGATATCTCTGGAGTACTTAGCGGGACCCCCTTCTGTGTGTCTTCTCTCTGGTCTCTTCCCTGCACCTCATACCTGCGGGCCTTGTCGGGCGACGTCTGTTCCGTCCCCTGGGTCCTCTATAGCTACCTTCTTGGTGAGACTGATATGGACTGTTGGCTGCAGGACTTGAAATACTGCAGCCTCTGGCTTCTAGTTGAGACATAAAGTGCTCTACTAGTTGAAGGACCGGTCCCTGTTGTGTGGCCTAACCCCTCCACCTCCTGGTGGATTCGGGCGTACGGGTGGCCTCCAGCACTGCCCATACCCCTGGGGTCCCTTCTTTGTTCCTGAAGCCCTTCCTGCTCCTCTCTCCTCCTTCAGTCCTGGGCCTCTCCTCAGGCCCTCTGCCTGAGCAGAGCTCCTGCAGAGCCCTGCTCCTCTCCTCTCACTGTAGACTGTTCTCACTCACTGCTCAGGTTCTGACTGGACTAACTGTCTAAACAAGATGGCTTCTCTATTTATACCTTCCATCCATGTGCTCCCCTTAGCTACTTCCTCCACCCACACCCACTACATAGCCTCTCCCAATAGCTAGGGACCCGGGACTGTGCTCTCCCTTAGGAGAAATCTCGCCCTACCCCCACTGCGGGTATGTGTTGGATGCAGGTGTTAGGGTCCCGAGCTGTACTCCTTCCTTACCTGAGAGTGAGATACCTCACCCCTGGGTGAGATGCAGTACCTCTGTGGCGACCAAACCCTCAGGGGCACCACACTCCTCCTTCTACTCATCCTCCACCACCATATCACCAGGGTGACCGTGGTCTGTGATGCAACACTCATATAATTTTTTAAAGGGTGTTTATGATGCCAGTAAAAAAAATTTTTATAGAGTATGTTCATGTATACCCCCCAGGGGTAAATGTTTGTCAGCCCATACACTTTGTGCATGGGCATTACAAGTATAGGAGGCCCACTCCTTTCTAATGGGAACATTTTTTATGAGGCCCTCCTCCACATCTCTTCCAAGGGGCATTAAAGTGCCTCCAAATTTTTGGCAGCCCTTGCATTCACTGCATAGGCCAAAACTATGGGAGACTCTCTCCTTTCTAATGGGAATTTGTCATTACTGTGGCCCTGCTCTATGTGTCTTAAATTCTAAGTGTTTTTTTTTCTAAAATTGGTCAGCCGTTGGACTCACTGCATGCCCTATAACTGTATAGCAGACTCTCTCCTTTCTAATGGGAACATGTCGTACTTGTTACTGTGGCCCTGCTCTGTGTGTCTTTAAATTCTAAGTGGGGCTTTTCCTAAAATTGGTCAGCCATTGGACTCACTGCATACCCTATTACTGTAAAGCAGACCCTCTCCTTTCTAATGGGAACATGAATACCTTGTTACTGTGGCCCTGCTCTATGTGTCTTTAAATTCTTAGTGGGGTTTTTCCTAAAATTGGTCAGCCGTTGGACTCACTGCATACCCTATAACTGTATAGCAGACTCTCTCCTTTCTAATGGGAACATGTCGTACCTTGTTACTGTGGCCCTGCTTTATGTGTCTTTAAATTCTTAGTGGGGTTTTTCCTAAAATTGGTCAGCCGTTGGACTCACTGCATATCCTATAACTGTATAGCAGACTCTCTCCTTTCTAATGATAACATGTCGTACCTTGTTACTGTGGCCCTGCTCTATGTGTCTTTAAATTCTTAGTGGGGTTTTTCCTAAAATTGGTCAGCCATTGGACTCACTGCATACCCTATAACTGTATAGCAGACTCTCTCCTTTCAAAATGGAATTTGTCGTTACTGTGGCCCTGCTCTATGTGTCTTTAAATTCTTAGTGGGGTTTTTCTCAAATTTTGTCAGCCCTTGCAGTCACAGCATGGGCATTACCACTATAGGAGAACCGCTCCTTTATAATGGGAACATTTTTTTACTGAGACCCTCCTCTATGTCTCTTCAAAGGGGTATTGGGTTGCGTCCAAATTTTTGGCAGCCCTTGCAGTTACTGGATACGCAATAACAGTATAGGAGACCCACATGCTAATAATGGTAACAACAAAGTATAGCCGGCTGATGGCTCTCTAACAATAGTGAGGGCCGACTGCTGGCCTTTTAAGAATAGTAAGGGCCGTCTGATGTCCCTATAAAAATAGGCTTTATGACTTTCAGAGTCCCTCCATCATAAATAAAACAGGATGTGTCTGATGATGTGTTACACACCACATTGCCAGATAAGGTTGTAAAATGTTAAAATGAAATTTTCCCAGTGAATGCATTTGTCTTAAAAAATAACATAAAAAAAACAAAACAATAGGATCTTTCTTTAGTATAAAAAACAGCATCACCAATTTAACCTCAATGTAATCACATTGTTCAGCTCCTTGACCTCCTCCTCAATCGCCGAAATGACCACATCAGTCACAAGCTGACAGCACTGCAGCACTGCCTTAGCCAAGCGGCAACAGGCTGTGCTGAAGATAACATGCTTAATACTTAATTGACAAACCGCCCAGTGCTGCAGAGTTGTTGAAAACTGTAACACAGCAGCCTGATCTGTGGCTCTTGTTATGATCTGCAACAAGTACTAAGGAAAGATAGGGGAAAGCTGTCCTTACTGTAAGACTAATCTGAATCCCTACCATGTAGCGGGCTGCCTGTTCCTTGTGAACAGACCCTCCTTAGTCCTCGGCTAGTCTGAACGAAGACCTATAGAATTAAGGGAGGGGTCCCTAAAAGAACTAAGGGCTGGGATAAAAATGGGACACCTCCTAAACAGAAGTTGTTGCAGAGCACAAAAAGACAAACTGACAAAAAGTACTAGGGGTCCCAGAGGACCAAGCGAGCTTGACAGAGAAAGGCACAGAAGCACCAGGCTAGAGAGACTGTAGAACACAGAAGTCCAGCACAGCCAGGAGGGCGGAGCTGGAATATAAAGGCAGATGGTCACATGACCACAAACCACAAGATAGAAAAACAAACTGGAGGCTTCTAACAGTACCCCCTCTTTTATGAGGATCCTCCGGATCCTCCAGGCCCAGGCCTATCCGGAAACCTCCTGTGGAAAGCTTTAACAAGCCTAGGAGCAGAGACGACATCCGTCCTTACCCAGGAGTTGTCTTCAGGACCGAAACCCTTCCAGGAGACAAGATACTGTAATCTCCCTCTATGCCATCTAGAATTCAAGATACGAGAAATTTCATATTCGCCGTCTTCCACCACAGGAGGAACTGTGACAGTGACGTCCCTATAAGATACGTCAGCCTTTTTCAACAAGGAAACATGAAACACAAGATTAATCTTCCAGGAAGTAGGGACACCCAACCTAACAGCAGACTGGTTAACAACCTGAAGCACTTTAAATGGACCCACAAACTTAGGACCCAGTTTTTTAGAGGGAATCCTCAACCGCAGGTTCTTCGAGGAAGGACAACCAAACCATGTCACTCACAGTAAACAAAACCTCTTTACATTTCCTGTCAAAATACTTCTTGGACTTTTTGTTAGCCTCTTGAAGGTTACAACGTACATTAGTCCAAACTCTCTCCAAATCATGGGAAAAATTCTCCTCCTCCGGCACTGCCGACCCCAATTTGGAGAACGAACCAAAAGAAGGATGTCTCCCAGTACAACAAAAAAAAGGAGAACAGCCAGCAGAGGAGGATGTATGATTGTTAAGAGCAAATTCTACGAGAGGCAGAAACTCAAACCACACCTCTTGATTGTCCGCCACAAAACAACGCAAAAACTGTTCAACATCCTGGTTCTTTCTTTCAGTCTGTCCATTAGACTCAGGATGATAACCAGACGAAAATGACAAATGGACTCCCAACCTGTCACAAAAAGCACGCCAAAAGCGAGCCACAAACTGAGGTCCTCTATCAGAAACAATATCCGTGGGAATGCCATGGAGCTTGACAATCTCCTTAACAAACGCCTTAGCGAGTGTCTTGGCGCAGGGCAACTTAATGAATGGAACCAAATGACACATCTTACTAAAACGGTCCACGACCACCCAGATGACAGTAAAGCCCTCGGAAACAGGAAGATCAGTAATAAAATCCATAGTGAGATGCGTCCAAGGCGCACTAGGAACCTCTAGAGGGCAAAGCAACCCTCCAGCAGGAGTATGTGAAGCCTTTGACCTAGCGCACACAGTACACTGATGCGCCCACTTGATGACTTCCTTCTGCTATCCAGGCCACCAAAAACTGCAACTGATTGGTCTCTTAGTCTCCGAAATTCCTGGATGACCTGCCAACCGAGACTCATGACACTCCACAAACAAATCTCTCCTAAAGGCTCTAGGCACGAACAACCTCCCATGGGGAGTGTTAGATGGAGCATCATCTTGAGCTTTCAGAATCCCATTCTCTAAAATGGAGTCCAAAGCCGCCACCACAACTACTTTCTGTAAAATGCTCTCCTGCTCGGCACCGACCGCAGGAGAGAAGCTGCGAGATAAAGCATCGGCTTTAACATTCTTAGTACCAGGGATATAGGTAACAGAAAAATGAAGCCGAGAAAAAAAAAGTGCCCACCTAGCTTGACGGGCATTCAAGCGCTTGGCAGCATCCAGATAGATCAAATTCTTATTCTTATGATCTGTGAAAACCTGAATAGGAAATCTAGTGCCTTCCAAAAAATGACGCCAATGTTCAAACGCGAGTTTAATAGCCAGCAACTCCAGATTTCCAACATCATAATTCAGTTCGGTTTCCAAAATTTTTTTCGAAAAGAAGGCACAAGTATGTACTTCACCCTTGTTCTCATGAGACAAAACTGCTCCGACCCCCACTAATGAAGCATCGACCTCGACCAAAAAAGGCTTAGTCTCATCAGACTGCATAAGGATAGGGGCAGAACTCAACCTCTCTTTGAGATACTCAAACGCTTCAATGGCCTCAGTAGTCCACTGGGCCGTATTCGCACCTTTCCTGGTGAGATCGGTTAGAGGTTTAACAAAAACAGAAAAATTCTTAATGAATATTCTGTAATAATTGGCAAAACCCAAAAATCTCTGTATAGATTTCAAACCAATAGGCCTAGGCCATTCCTGCACAGCCTGAACCTTCACAGGGTCCATCTCAAAGCCCTCGCTGGAGACAATGTAGCCCAAAAAACTAATTTTCTGCACAGCGAACTCACATTTCTCCAGCTTAGCAAAGAGTGAATTATCACTCAATAACTGCAAAACTTCACGTACACTCTGCCAATGGGACTCTAGATCTGGTGAATAAATCAAAATGTCATCCAAATACACAACCACATTCTTACCAATCAGAGGTCTCAGGATGTCATTAATAAGGTTCTGAAAAAATGCAGGTGCATTGGTAAGACCAAAAGGCATCAACAGATTCTCAAAATGACCTACCGGAGTGTTAAAAGCAGTTTTCCATTCATCACCCTCTTCCACATGTAACAAATTGTATGCCCCGCGGAGATCAATTTTGGAGAACCACTTGGCTCCCACTAACTAGTTAAACAAGTCAGGAATTAACGGTAATGGGTAGGAATTACGTATGGTAATCTTATTAATTTCACGAAAATCCAGACATGGACGTAAACCGCCGTCCTTTTTTTTTAACAAAGAAGAATCCAACTGCCACAGGCGACTTAGAAGGTCTAATGTGACCAGCAGCCAGGCTAGTCTGTATGTACTCCTCCAATGCCTTTCTTTCAGGGATAGTCAGATTAAACAAGCGACTCTAGGGAAGAGTAGCACCTGAAACAAATTGCGCAATCATAATCCCTATGAGGAGGTAAAACTTGTGACTCCTCCTCCGAAAAAACCCTCCAAAAATCTTGAATAGGTACAGGTAATTCCACTTTTTCCACAGCCGCAATGCGACCATTACAACATTTATCATAGCACTTCGGACTCCAAGACTTAATCACATTAGTAGACCAGTCCAATAAAGGATTGTGCAGTCTTAACCAAGGCAATCCTAGAACAACTGGAGAGGGCAAATTATCCAAAACAACCAAGTCCAAAATTTATTGGTGAACTCCATTGATAGTGAGAGGGAATGCAGCAGTCTTGTGAGTAATACATTTCAAAGGAGTGTTATCAATTGCAACCACAGAAATAGGTGATGACAAAGGTTTGGATTTCAATTTAAGGTTTTCCAAAAACCCTTTATCAATCACATTAAGTGTTGAACCACAATCCACAAATACCTGAAATTCAATCAAATCTCCCTGCAGAGTAGTACTCCCAGAAAGAAATACTCCTGCAGAGCATAAACAGGCTATACGGGCGTAACTGCCATTTTTTTTTTCTTTACTTAAATGACACTCACAATACTTAATCAAATGGTCAGCTTTACCACAATAAAGACACAATCCCTCAGCGAATCTCCGGTCTTTTTCCTGAGAGGGGAGTGGCATCCCCCCAACCTCCATCGGTTCCCCACCGTCAGAGCAGATTTTCTAGGGACTAGGACCTGACATTACAGGAGTCTTTACCTCATTGAGCCTGCACCTCAGTCTCCTGTCTATACGAACAGCTTACTGCATAGTCTCCTGCAGAGTCTCAGGTGCAGGGAATGCAATTAGCAAATCCTTAACCCTTTCACTCAGACCAGCAAGAAATAAAGATCTCAGCGCCGAATCATTCCACTTAACTTCTGAAGCCCATCTCCTGAAGTGTGTGCAATAATTTTCAACATCATCTGACCCCTGATTCAAATGTCTAAGTTCTGATTCAGCAGATGAGATTCAATCAGGATCGTCATATAATAGCCCCATAGCAGAAAAAAATTCTTCAACAGACCTTAAACACGGATCATTAGCCTGGAGAGAAAAGGCCCACCCCTGTGGTTCTTTGCGCAAAAGTGACATAGTAAAACCAATGTGCTGTGATTCATTCCCAGAGGATCTTGGTCTCAAACGAAAATATAACAAACAAGCATTTTTAAAGGAAAAAAAATCTTGCTGCTTACCACAAAAAACATCAGGCAGTCCTACCTTGGATTCGACAAAATGCACTCCAGGACAGTTACTCACGTGTTGCTGGAGCTCGGCCACCTCCAGAGACAATCCCTACAGGTGTTGAGCCAAATCCTGGACGGAAACCTTACTGATCCCCAAATTTCTTTCCTTTCAGTTTTTTTTTTTTTTGGGCTGGACTTACTGTTATGATCTGCAACAAGTACTAAGGAAAGATAGGGGAAAGCTGTCCCTACAATAAGACTAAGCTGAATCCCTATGATGTAGCGGGCTGCCTGTTCCTTGTGAACAGACCCGCCTTAGTCCTCGGGTAAGGGCCGTCTGATGTCCCTATAAAAGTAGGCTTTATGACTTTCAGAGTCCCTCCATCATAAATAAAACAGGATGTGTCTGATGATGTGTTACACACCACATTGCCAGATAAGGTTGTAAAATGTTAAAATGAAATTTTCCCAGTGAATGCATTTGTCTTAAAAAATAACATAAAAAAAACAAAACAATAGAATCTTTCTTTAGTATAAAAAACAGCATCACTAATTTAACCTCAATGTAATCACATTGTTCAGCTCCTGCACCTCCTCCTCAATCGCTGAAATGACCACATCAGTCACAAGCTGACAGCACTGCAGCACTGCCTTAGCCAAGCGGCAACAGGCTGTGCTGAAGATAACATGCTTAATACTTAATTGACAAACCGCCCAGCGCTGCAGAGTTGTTGAAAACAGTAACACAGCAGCCTGATCTGTGGCTCTTGTTATGATCTGCAACAAGTACTAAGGAAAGATAGGGGAAAGCTGTCCCTACAGTAAGACTAAGCTGAATCCCTACCATGTAGCGGGCTGCCTGTTTCTTGTGAACAGACCCGCCTTAGTCCTCGGCTAGTCTGAACGAAGACCTATAGAATTAAGGGAGGGGTCCCTAAAAGAACTAAGGACTGGGACAAAAATGGGACACCTCCTAAACAGAAGTTGTTGCAGAGCACAAAAAGAGAAACTGACAAAAAGTACTAGAGGTCCCAGAGGACCAAGCGAACTTGACAGAGAAAGGCACAGAAGCACCAGGCTAGAGAGACAGTAGAACACTGAAGTCAAGCACAGCCAGGAGGGCGGAGCTGGAATATAAAGGCAGATGGTCACATGACCGCAAACCACATGATAGAAAAACAAACAGGAGGGTTCTAGCAGCTCTCACTGCTGAACATACAGCCAGGCATGGTCGTGTGTGACAATGGGTGGAACTTGGTGACGGAGAAATGACAGCTGGAGTAGATACGGTTTCCCTCTATGCCAGTCCTTTCACCGAGCTAAATACAACTTACAGCAAAAAAAGCTGTGGACTGGCTCCGTACCATCCCCGGCCACATTCACCTGTCCACGTGTTTGGGGTTAGGCGGTCCTTCCCAGTAAGTGCACTGGGGATGGCACGGGTAATGTTATGGGACCCGTGCTTGTGGAAGGCGGAGAGGATACCGGGAGAAATAGTGGCGGCTGGGGACCGAATATGGACACCTGGCCACCGCCGGCATTAGGTTGTGAAAAGCTTCCGCCTCCACGAGCCTAAAAGGCCTTATTTCAAGTGCAAGTGTGGCGCCCCTGTGGGTTCAGTCACCACAGAGGTACTGCATCTCACCCACAGGTGTGGTATCTCATTCTCAGGTATGGAAGGAGTACTGCCCGGGACTCTAACACCTGCATCCAACACTACACTTCTCCAGGCCAGCAGGAAGGGCAAGATGCTCTGCTACACGGCTGAGCCCTGTCCTGGCTGGAGTGGGGGGAACCAAATGAGGGGGAACCATGTAGTGGGTGTGGGTGGAGGAAGCAAATTAGGGGAGCACTTGAGAAGGAGGATATAAAAAGGGGAAGCCATCTTGTGAGTCTGATAACTTCAGTGAGAGGAAGAGAGTGTGTGGAGCAGGAGCTCAGCAGGAGCTCTGCTCAGGAGGAGGGCCTAGTGAGAGAGGCCCAGGACAGAAAGAAGAGAGGAGAGGAGCAGGAAGGAAGGCTCCAGTAAAGCAGAAAGGATCCCAGGAGTACGGGCAGTGCTGGAGGTCACCCGTACGCCCGAATCTACCAGGCGGTGGAGGGATTGAGACGCAGAAGGGGAACGGCCCCTAAACTAGCAGAGTTCATCAAGTCTCAACTAGGTAACCGGAGGGTGTAGCATTTCAGGTGCTGCAGCCAAAAACCACATCTAGCTCACCAAAAAGGTGGCCATAGAGGACCCAGGGGACAGAGAAGACGCCGCCCGACAAGGTCCGCGGTCACTAGCTTGGGACACTGGGTGTGAGGTGCAGGGAGACGGCCAGAAGGAACACATAGAAGGGGGACCCATTATGTACTCCAGAGTTACCTGCGGGTTTGCTGAACCCCTCCCTGAGTAAGCACAGGACGCCATGGGAAGTTACCCTGGCCCTGGTAACTTGGAGTCTAAAACTCGTGAGTAAAACCCTGAAGACTGCACCCCACTGTCTCTGCGAATTATTACTGCACCATCATCCCCTGAACTACACTGCACAGCAACATCTATAACATCACCATCTACACTGCCCTGGAGCTAAGCTCTGCCTGTGGAGAGCTGAACCAACTCTGCTGCACTAACATTGGCTCCAGAGGTTCTGCACCGCAGCGGCAGCTCCATATAGCCGCATACCACAGGTGGCGTCACGAACTGTATATAAGAACTATAAATCCCCGGTAAATATCCCCTTTTATTGACCGCCCTGGGTCATGGACTGGGTCACTGTGACATCTTCCCTAGCAACGACCGGGCCGGCACCGAGTAACCCATGGCCCAGGGGGCGCGTCACAAGCAGCTGCCCAGAAATCTGGCAGTTTAGTGTTGCGGCCTGTGGGTGGGTGGGTGTCTGGATGCATACTTGCGCTTACATTCCAAGTAACAGAAAACTAAGCAAATGGTGGCCTCTATCATCATCATGGCCTCACCTCGGCACTATGAACTTTCCTGAAGTAGAAGCCAGGGCCCACCGGAGGAGTCTCCTGTTCTCTGGTGGGCCCGTCCAACTGTTACAACTCTCCTGTTAGTTTTTTTTTAGTTTGCTGGTCACATGACCATTTTGCCTATTTAATCCGGCTCTGCCCTCCTGGCTTTGCTGGACTTCATTTGTATTTACTACTGTTGAGCTAGCTTGTTACTCTATTGCCGTTCTCTGTTAGTTTTGCTAGGTCTTCTGACCTCTACGCTTTTTGTTGTGTGTTTGTCTTTGACTGCTACTATTTCTGCTAGGAGGTGTCCAACTAATTCCAGTCCCTAGATCTTGTAGGGATCCCTCCCCCACATCTATAGGTCTGCGTTCAGACTAGCCGAGGACTTTAGCGGGTCTGATCGCAGGATCAGGTTCCCCGTTACATCGTAGGGATCTAGTTTAGTTCTATTGTAGGGACAGATCTCCTGCCTTTCCTTAGTCTCTGTAGCAGATCATAACACCAACCCTGCCGAGAAGCAGCCCTGGCTAAGAAAAGTGTGGGGGAAGGTTCCCGGACACTCTATGGCTGCTTTTTTAATGTGGATCGGACATGCTTATTCATGTTATTTCTTAAACCGCATTGCAGATCAGGCCATTGTCCAACTCTGTGTTCATGAAATTAAATGCGCAAAGAAAGATGTTTGTGTGCCAAAGCACCACTGACAAGTGCAAGTTAATGTTGGACGGGCAACCATTGATTCTGCAATAAGCTGCATTAGAGGACTTCCTGGGAGAAATGACACCCAGGGTAGATACGGTTTCCCTCTATGCCAGTCCTTTCACCGAGCTAAATTCAACTCTCAGCAAAAAAAGCTGTGGACTGGCTCCGTACCGTCCCTGGCCACATTCACCTGTCCATGTGTTTGTGGTTAGGCGGTCCTTCCCAATAAGTGCACTGGGGAGGGCACGGGTAATGTTGTGGGACCCGTGCTTGTGGAAGGCAGAGACGATACCGGGAGAAATAGAGGCGGATGGGGATTGAGTATGGACACCCGGCCGCCGCCAGCATGAGGTTGTGAAAAGCTTCCGCCTCTATGAGCCTAAAAGGCCATATTTCAAGTGCAAGCAGCTGCCCAGAAATCTGGCAATTTAGTGTTGCGGCCTGTGGCTGGGTGGTTGGCTGGCTGCATACTTGCGCTTGCATTCCAAGGAATGGGGTAGGGACAACTGAACGCTGCACTGGGACAAGGACGTGGACGGTGATTGTTGAAAGTCTGCAATGACAGGTGCATGGCGGGAGGCATCTTCGCATGCGCCAAGGATCACTTATGATGGGCACACTTTTAGGCAGTGACCTGGGAGTCAGAAATGCTTCCAGAGGTCTTCCCCATGCTGTTCTCATGTCTTTTCAGCACTGTATGCATGTGTCTGATGATGTGTCACACACCACATGGCCAGAAAAGGTGGTAAAATGTTAAAATTACATTTCCCAGTGAATGCATGTGTCTTTGTTGAAAGCAATGAAAAAGTGCAAAAATGCATCAAAAACGCTACGTGTGAACATAGCCCAAGGTGTGGAGGAGTATTTTTGGTTTTGGTTATTTATTTTGCCTTATATACAAGTCATTACCCTGGAAAGGATGTTCCTTAATATATTTCCCAGGAAAATCCATTTTGGTTTTGTTTTTGTATGTTTTATTGTGAATCCGTAAAAGTGGCGTAATACTCTGACAACGTTGTTGACAGCAGTGACCTGGGAGTCAGAAATGCTTCCAGGAGTCTTCCCCATGTCATTTGAGCCCTTTTCCCATCAATTTGGGCAATTTTTAGGCCCTCTGCAGACCGCCGGGGGGAGCCGCCTGAAAAATGCTTGAGTTTCCCATAGACTTACATTGGGCTCGTTGCTCGGGTCGAGCGCCCGAGTATTCCAATTTTCTCGACCCGAGCAACGAGTACCAGAGCATTTTAGTGCTCGCTCATCACTATCTACAACGTTTTCTGGGCTTTACTAATTTTTACAGGAAATTCATCCAAAATTACTCTGTTATTGTGAAACCTCTTACTGACATGACTAAGAAAGAGTTTGATTTTTCCTAATGGTCGGATGCTTCCCTCCAGGCTTTTTCTTCCTTAAAGAATCATTTTGCCACTGCACCTATACTCAGTCAACCCAATGTTTCCCAACCCTATTATTGCGGAGGTTGATGCGTCAGATGTCGGGGTTGAGGCTGTCCATCCTATTACTGTTATCACTGACCATAAGCACCTGTCATATCTCCAGTCAGCTAAACGTCTCAACCCCAGAAGTGGGTAGTCATTTCGGCACTGTATCCTGAACTGGAGGGTGAGGTGTTGGAGGCTCAGGGGGACACCCTTGCCTCCTGTCCTTCCGGAAGGTTATTTGTACCATATGATCTGCGCTGCAAAATAATTAAGGAACATCATAACTCTGTGCTTGTTGGGCATCCAGGTGGTAAGGCAAAAGCAGACCCCCTCTCTCGTCGTTTTTGGTGGCCGGGGTTGCATCGGGATGTGTTTGAACAAGTAGCTGCGTGTAGTATTTGCGCGCGTTATAAGGTTTCGCATACCTGTCCGTCTGGTACTCTTCTTCTGCTACGTCACCCTAGTAGGCCATGGACACACTTGTCCATGGATTTTATTACTGATCTACCGGTTTCTGCAAGCAAAATGGTGGTTTTGGTGGTAGTAGATACGTTCAGTAAAATGGTTCATTTTGTCGCATTGCCTGCACTTCCAAATGCCAAGACACTTGCTCAGGTGTTTATAAATGAGATCGTGAAGCTTCACAGGGTTCCCTCCGATGTGGTGTCAGATCGGAGGACCCAGCTTGTTTCCAAGTTCTGGAAGGCATTCTGTTCTTCACTGGGGATGCAACTTTCCTTTTCCTCTGCCTTTCACCCTTAGTTGAATGGACAGACCGAGCGTGTCAATCAGAATTTGGAGACCTACCTCAGGTGTTTCGTCTCCGAAAATCAGGAGGATTGGGCATCCTACTTACCGCTGGCAGAATTTGCCATTAATAATAATCGTCAAGAATCCACTGACAGGTCACCGTTCTTCAGTGCATACGGTTATCACCCAGTTTGGTACCTTTAGTGGGGGAGGAGCTTCAGGAGTTCCTGAAGAGGAACGGTTTGCGTCGTTGCTCTCCTTGGTATGGCAGGGTTTCTGAGTAATTTAAAGATCATGTGAGACAGGTATAAACGTATGGCTGACAGAAAACGCGTGCCAGGTCCGGACCTGAATGTGAATGACTTTGTGTGGTTGTCTACCAGGACTATAAGATTGAAATTACTTCTTGGAAACTGGGACCTAGGTTTATTGGTCCCTATAAAATAACTGCTGTCATTAACCCAGCAGCATTTCTTCTTGAACTTTCTCAGGCCCTTAAGGTCCACAACGTGTTTCATAGGTCCTTACTCAAGAAGTAGGTGGAACCTCTTGAGCCCTTGCCTCTACCACCGACCCCAGTAATGGTTTATGGTAATCTGGAGTTCCAGATTTCGAGGATTGTAGATTCTCGTCTCCAATGACGTTCTCTACAATACACACGTGGTCAAAATAGTGGTTACCCCTTGTTTAATGAAAGAAAAACCCACAATGGTCACAGAAATAACTCAAATCTGACAAAAGTAATAATAAATTAAAAATCTATGAAAATGAATAAATGGGGGGGCGTGGCCTGGCCATGAAGCAGAGCAGAAGCACTTAGAGAGAGCTTGTGCTTTCCAGAGCCCTTACAGCAAAGCATTAGCCAGCACAAGCAGATCCCAGGGGAATTTTGATAAGTCTGGGGCACTGGATTTGTTTAGTTCCATAAATTAATTAACATGTATAACTAATTTGCTGTGGGGGCCTGGCTGATTGCTCGTATTTTAGGGTACAGTCACCTCCCAAGTTAGGGTGTGTCTTTGACACTACTTACAGAGATTTCTCTGTTTAATCTTAGTCCATAGGTGTAGCTACCTGTGGTCTAATAAGACGGAATTTCTTTCTCCGTCTGAACCTTTTATACATATTCTGTCCTTTCTAATCTTCCTACTGAATTTTCTTCCATATCTTCTTTCTTAAGGGCTTACTCTTCTACACCAAATACCTCTTCCCCTCATACCACCACTCAGTCCCTCCACTGATTCTTGTATTAATCTACGATGTCCACTTTGAAACTTTGTTCTCTGAACATTAGAGGGTTTAATACCCCAGAAAAACGCTCACAGGTACTTTACCATATGCATAAGAAATGGGTTCATATATTACTTCTTCAGGAGAAACACTTTAGGTCAGATCGGACACCGTCACTCAACCATAAATTTTACTCACATTGGTTCCACAGCGGTAACCCAGACTCAAAATCTAAAGGGGTCAGTATTGCTCTACACAAGTCGCTACAGGCTCAAGTACTTGCCTCTAAACCTGATACGCAAGGAAGGTATTTGTTTCTAAAGATTAAAATTATCAGAGATGTATTTACCATCGCTAACTATTATCTCCCTAACCAGGATCAGATTAGAACTTGTAAAGCATACTTACGCAACTTTACAGCATTCGCCAAGGGTGCGGTAATAGTCGGAGGAGACCTCAATTTCACGCTGGATCGGGTTCTGGACTCATCTATGGGTAGGTCGGCCGTCCCCCCCCTCCCAGTTGGTGTGCCTGAGAGCTAAACTAACGGAATCTAGATTGGTCGTTGTCTGGAGACTGGCCCACCCCTCCACACGTGACTATACTTTTTGCTCTGCGGTACATGATTCATATAGCAGAATAGATTATTTTTTAATTAGTCACAGACTGCTCTCGTTTCACCCATTGACACAAATTGACCCAATGATTTTGTCAGACCATGCCCCAGTCTTACTATCCTTGACATTACCAGAACTCTCATCGAGCGAGTAGACTTGGTCCTTGCACCCGGGGCTTCTTAAAAATCCCACTTGCCAAGAGGCAATCAGGACAGCAATCTCAGATTTCTCCAATATTCATAAAGATGACCCCACAGCTTTGCCATTTCAGTGGGAGGCCCTAAAGGGAGTCATACGGGGTGTACTCATCCAACAACGGGCACGATTGAAGAAGGATAGGGCTTCTGCCATTACTAATCTGCTGACGCGTATTCAGGCTTTAGAGTTGGATCACAAAAGATCACATAATCCACAGGTCATGATTGATCTGCTGAAAGCTAGAACTGACTTGAGCTCATTGCTAGATACAGCAACAGCGAGACAGAGAGACCGCTTCCGTAGATATCTATATGAATACTCAGACAAGCCTGGTAGAGCTTTAGAACGATTTTTGCATCCTCGAATTCCTACTACATACTGTATATACCTTTCATTAAATCTAAATAAGGTAAATCTCTTTATTCCCCTCTGGAGATTGTAGACTCATTTAGGGATTATTACAACTCCCTTAGGGGACCTTTGGCAGACATGGCCGTGTCCGACTTCCAGGAAAGAGTGGATGATTATGTAAATTGCACTCCGATTCCCCCTCTGCCATCTGAGGATGTGGTGGCCCTTGAGTCCCCGTTCTCAGAACAGAAGGTACTGGATACGGACAAGTCTTTGGCAAATGGCAGAAGCCCCGGCCCGGATGGATTCCCGGCTAATTTTTATAAGTTATTTGCACCAAATTTAATATCATTTATGACGAAGCTTTTCAATTCCATCTCTGAGAATTGCTATTTTGCCCCTCAAACCTTAGCTGCCACGATTGTCGTTATTCCCAAACCAGTAAAGGACCCATTCGTATGCACAAATTATCGGCCTATCTCCCTAATTAACGTAGATGTAAAAGTATATGCCAAAGCTATTGCAAACAGATTAAGCTCTCTACTTCCTAGCTCTATTCATGGAGATCAGGCTGGATTTGTACACCGCAGAGAGGCTAGAGATAATACTATAAAAACATTTCTCCTTACCTCTCATATGTGTAAACATAAGATCCCAGCATGTCTATTATCTATTTACGCAGAAAAGGCGTTTGATCGCTTGTGGTGGAGCTTTCTGAGATATGCCTTGACACAACTTGGGTTGGGTCCGGACATGCTAGGTAGGATTATGGCACTATATCGGGGTCCCACAGCCTGACTTAAAGTTAATGGTATTTTCTCATCCCCTTTTCATATAGCTAATGGCACAAGACAGGGGTGCCCTCTTTCTCCCTTACTCTACATCATTGCAATGGAGCATCTAGCGGTAGCACTGAGGAATGCATCAGATATCAGAGGCGTCAATGTTGGTCAGAATCATTTTAAATTGTCAATCTATGCAGATGACCTTTTGATTTATATCACTAATCCGATCATTGCCTTCCCAGTGCTGATGAGATAGTTCCAACGGTTTGGAGAAGTATCTAATTTTAAAGTTAACTATTCCAAGACAGAGGCCCTAAATATATCTCTCCCTGATGATTTAGTTTGGAAACTTCAAACTTCCTTCCCATTTAAATGGGAGGATAAAGCAATAAAGTACCTGGGAGTTTGGATCCCCAGAGATGGGGTAGACCTGTTTTCATTGAACTATGTCCCACTTTTGCACTAAACGTTTTTGGATCTTAAAAAATACAGTAGACCTCAGCTTTCATGGTTCGGCCGTATAAACGTTATTAAAATGGATATTCTCCCTCGCTTCCTTTATCTTTTTCAAACTGCCCCAATAGCAATACCTGATTATTTTTTTAATGGTTTACAATCTGCTATCAATAGTTTTATTTGGGGCGCTCGTAGACCCCGAATTAGGCTCTCGGTTTTGACTAGATCCAAGACACAGGGGGGCACAGGTCTCCCTAATTTCAAACGATACTATCAAGCTATTCTCTTGTCTAGATTGGTTGACTGGAGATATAATGACAATGGGTAACTATAGAAAAACTTCTCTCCCCTGGCTCTCTATATTGGGCACCATGGTGTGGTGCCAATTCTAGGCCCCCGACCTCAGACTTTCCACCACTTACGCAGATAGTGCTGAGATTTTGGGATAGAAATCGGGGGAAACTGAAACTTAGTAATACACCGTGCAGATTAAGCCCCCTCTTCGACAACATTGATTTCCCCCCAGCGGTGGATAGGACTATGTTTTTATGTTGAAGGTCTGTTGACCGGGTGAAATTGGGACAGGTGGCGGACAGGCTCTCTGGGCTTTCCGATGTGGAGGAGTTAGGGGACATATGCCATGGCAGGTCACGGTCTTGGATTGAATTCACCCAGTTGAAGAACTTCCTCTCAGGTATTTCTTTTAACAGACCGACCCGATTTGAGTCCTTGATGTTGTCTATGTGGCACCCCAGGGGTCTGATTTCCACAGTAATAGCAATATTACGTCTGAGAGCAGGTGGGAGGTCTCCTGGTCAGGAATCCTATGCATGCCACACCTCCTGCCCAGTCCTGGGAGGGGAAGAACTTCCCCTATATAAAACTGGGGCTGAGGCAGGGTTAGAGAGAAAGTGAAGAAGAGGAGTCCCAGACAGAGACATAGTCTGGTCTGGAGAGGAGCAGCTATAGGAAAGAAAGATCAGGAGCTCAGTGGGAGCAGTGCTAAAAGGAGTCAGGGGCTGGAAGCTGTAGAGCTCGCCCTGATTGAAGAGTTCTCACCGGACCCGGAGTCCGAGGCTGTGGGGACTAATCCTTATCCAGCAGCAGAAACCGACCGGCAGGGGATTTCAGGTCCTCTGGCCAAGAAATCCGAAGGCACGGTCACACGCAAGGGACCAGCACCGCCGTCGTGGAGCGGAAGCTACCAGAAGGCCCCGAGTCACCGGCCATACGGGTGAGCACCACACGGTACACTCAGGGACGTGGGCTACTTTTACCCGCCTCTAGCAAGGTAGCCAGAAGAGTACAATTAGTTGGGGAGGCCTACAACTCCGCCTGGCCAGGGGAGATCCCATCTGCTCACGGACTGACCAGGCCCCGATCGCTAGCCAGTACTCCGGGAGGGTCTACCTTTGTCATCAGTAAAGACCCTGAACTACACCGCACCGTCTCTGAGTGGTTCCTGCTACCTGCATGCTATTCTGCTACCCCCTTCAAACACGTCGTCTGCCCTGAGGCCATACCCCTCCCGTTGGGGGTTATACCATCTACGCTGCACAATCGTACCACCGGCCTCAGTGGTCTGCCCTGCAGCGGCGGCCTCATAGCCGCATTCAACGGGTGGCGTAGTCGAACACCGTACCATCTTCTGCTAAACTCTGCCACTCAGCTTGACTCCCTGGGCACGGACCGGGTCACCGCCACGAGACTACTACCCCTATCAGATCCGGCTCCGGGTAGGCTCCCGCGTGCGCAACGCTGCGCGACTCAGGCCCAGGGGCGCGTCAACTTTTGGCGTAGTCGGCAGGATTTCGTGCCCGCAACCACCGGGTACTGCGTGCCTGAAAAAGAGACTTTTAAACTTACCTGTGGTGAAGATTCCCACCATCCGACGCCATCTTCTACCTTCTTCCCGCCATCCGTGGAGTTTTCCCGCCGTTGGACACCATCTTGAAGACGCCGCGCGGGAAGAAGAGGGGCGTGGACTCCGAAAAGCCCCCGAGAACTGAAGCCCCGCCTCACGTCCGGACGTTGCGTAAGGTCCTGGAAGGATCCCAGCAGACGCCGACGTCATAGGAGCGCAACGGAAGGTCCTCGACCCTGACGATCCACTGCGGAGCCGCGGCCTACGGAAGAGGATCATCGCAAGGTAGGCCACGGTCCACTAGGGGGGAGGAGGATGTCGGATACGGAGGAGAGCTTCACTGCCGCAGCCACCGCCAGCGCCACCGCTGCTGCGGTCATGCCTTTCACTATGCCCTATATCCCGGGGGCAGCCTGGCTACCCCAGTACTCAGGGGAGTCACATACCCTGAATGACTTTAGAGAAAAGCTGGATAGCCTCTTCCAGGTGTACCCCCTCACAGAAGAGCAAAAAGTGAGCATCCTGGTGGCCCAACTAACCGGGGCAGCCCAAAGGGAGGTAAAGTCCTGACCACCTGGGAGGAGGACTGTCGCAGGGATATTAACCCGGCTGAAGGACACCTTTGATACCCGCACCTCAGCCGAGATTAAGCTTAGATTCTACGGGTGCAAACAGCGAACACATGAGAGTATAAGAGACTATGCTTTAAACCTACAAGAGGCCCTGAGAGCCATTAAGCAGACGGACCCTGACAGCGTGGGAAACGAGGACAGGCTGTTGACCGAACAATTTATAGAGGGACTATATTGCAATGCCCACCGAACCCAGTTGCGGGCAATGGCCTTACAGGATCCTCATCTGGACTTTGCACAGTTCAAGGACAGAGCCATCCGGGTGCTCCGAGAACCGGCACCGGGTGGCGTTGTGACCCACAGGCGCCCTACTACCGCTTACCACCAGGAGGCGGCGCCCTTGTCGGCAGGGCCTGTGGGGGCTGATGCGCAGGCTTTGAACAATGACCTGGCTCCAGACCTGCACCATCAGGTCCAAGAGCTAGCTAAAAGCATTGCTGCGCTAACCCGAACTGTGCAGTCGTTACAGGTTTTTGCTCCAGGGAAGATCCAGCTGGCATCCGGACCGGAGGACATCCCGTGGCGTCGACCAAGGAGGACCCCACCGGCCAGAGGAAGACCCAGCGACCGATACAACGAGGACGGACAACCCATCTGCCGCCGCTGCAATCAACCCGGACATATGGCAAGGTACTGTCCATTAAACTGGCACAACCTGGGGTAGAGGGCCGACCCCTAGGAATAAGATCACCAGGCCCATCGAACTGGCGTGACAAATATGTGGGGGGACGTCCAGTCTTGCCTGTGGTACTGGATGGCATTCCTATGAGTGCCCTACATGACACCGGGTCACAGGTCACCACCATCCCGTACGTGCTCTTCAAGCAGTACTGGAATGACTCGGATATAACCCGCTACCCTGACGACGACTTCAGTATCATCGCCAGCAATGGTCAAACCGTGCCACAGATCGGATTCAAAGAGATGACCATTAAAATCGGTAGAGTCGAACTGGCAGCACAGGGACTGATCATTGTAGACATTGACAAGCGCGAGAGTCACCCAAAGATAACGCTAGGAACTAATGTGATTGAAAATTGTCTTGCAGAGGTGATTTTCATTTTACAGCAGGTTGCCAAGAACGCCAGCTCCGGCCAGCAGCGAGTGCTCCAAAAAGAGATCCGGGCACTGATGCGACGGCAACAGGTGGAACTCTCCGGTGGTGAGATTGGAAGCGTGAGAATGTGTGACCCTTTCCCTATTGCCATGCCCCCAAAAAGTGAAATGATGATTTGGTGCCAGGCAGCTATTGGTCTAAGAGGTCGAGACTACCAAGCAATGGTAGAACCCGTCTACTCAGACAGTAGGCCCACATTTTGACAGCACGGGGGGTGGTTGATGTACGCCATGGGAGGGTGCCCGTTCGCATAATAAACATCGGGAAGAGAGAAGTACACCTGCCCCGGTATGCCACGCTAGCTAAATTGTTCACCATAAACCAGAATTATGTACAGGCCGTGGAACCCTTGCCTCCATCTCAACCAGAGGAAGGTAACTGCTCTAAGAAAACAATAGATGACTGGTGTCAGCAACTACATTTGGGTACTGACTCCACTCCCTCACACCAGAAACAGGGAGTCTATCGGGTGGTTCAAGAGTACGAGAGAGTGTTTAGTAAACACCCGTTAGACTTCGGGCGAGTAAAGGGGGTAGAACATCATATCCCCACGGGAGACCATCCTCCCATAAAGGAGAGATACCGACCCGTACCCCCTGCACACTACCAACACGCCAAGGGGATGCTTAGAGACATGAAGGAGGCTGGGGTAATCAGGGATAGCTGTAGCCCCTGGGCAGCTCCACTAGTCTTGGTTAAAAAGAAAGACAACACCATGAGAATGTGTGTAGATTACCGGAAAATCAACCGTATCACACACAAAGATGCGTACCCCTTACCAAGGATAGAGGAGTCTTTGGCTGCTTTAAAATCTGCTAACTTCTTCTCTACTTTGGATCTCACTAGCGGGTACTGGCAGGTTCCTGTAGCAGAGGCGGACCGGGAGAAGACCGCATTCACCACCCCGATGGGACTTAGCGAGTTTACCTGCATGCCGTTCGGACTCTGCAACGCACCAGGAACCTTCCAACGGTTGATGGAATGCTGTCTGGGACACCGAAACTTCGAGACGGTCCTGTTATACCTGGACGATGTCATCGTATACTCCAAGACCTACGAGGACCACCTGAAACACCTGGCAGAAGTGTTCGAAGCCCTGGCAAACTACGGCCTAAAGGTGAAACCCTCCAAGTGTCACCTCCTGAAACCAAAGGTGCAGTACCTGGGACACGTGGTGAGTGCTGACGGAGTGGCTCCCGACCCTGATAAGATCACCGCAATTAAGGAATGGCCAAGCCCCTCCAGCGTAAAGGAAGTGCGGCAGTTCCTCGGGTTGGTAGGCTACTACCGAAGATTCATTCCCGGTTTCACCGAAAAGGCAGCTCCTATGTAGGACCTCCTGATAGGCCAGTCCAGGAAGGCCAAGAACCAGAAGCCGCCCTTCAGATGGGAGAAGCTGGAAGAAGAGTCCTTCCGCCAGCTGAAGATGGCCCTCACGGGGGATGAAATCCTGGCGTACCCGGATTACAGCCAGCCCTTTATCCTCTACACCGACGCAAGTAACATCGGGCTAGGAGCCGTACTGTCCCAGATCCAGCAGGGGAAGGAACGGGTAATTGCTTACACCAGCCGAAAACTGTGACCCACCGAAAGAAACCCTGAGAATTACAGCTCATTCAAGTTAGAATTCCTGGCAGTGGTGTGGGCAGTCATCGAACGCTTTAGGCACTACCTCGCCTCTTCCCGGTTCACCGTGTACACGGATAACAACCCGTTGACACACCTGGACACAGCAAGACTCGGTGCCCTGGAGCAGAGATGGATGGCCCGCCTGTCCAACTTTGAGTTCACAATCAAATACCGGGCAGGACGCTCCAATACCAACGCGGATGCCTTGTCCAGAATGCCAAACCTACCGGACGTGGGGGAAGATCCAGAGGAACTGGAGGAGGTTGAACTTCCCGCGTTCCACCGGCATGGGACTATCCAGTATTCCCACCGTGTAAGGAGTAAGCAATCCGCTACGTTCAACCCCTTACCTCATTACAACTGGGCGGAAACGCAAGACAGTGACCCCGCCATCCGACTGGTGAAGGAGATGCTGACTCAGCCAGATGCCCGCCTTGACCCAGACGCTCCGGAGGAGGCCAAGCAACTGTGGATTGAGAAGAGTCGACTGTTCCTTTACAAGGGGAAGTTGTGCCGCAGAATGGTTAACTCCCGGACGCATGAACTGATCTGGCAAGTAGTGGTGCCAAGAAGAGACGCGGCTATGGTACTGGAGGCATACCACAATGGAGCTGGGCACTTCGGATGGAAGAAGCTGGAGTTCCTGCTGCGCGGGCGGTTCCATTGGGTAGGCATGAGAGGAACCATCGAGAGGTGGTGCAGAGACTGCGGCCCATGCAACCTAAGAAGGAAGGACCGTGCTAGCCAGAAGACTACCCTGCAGTCCATCGTCACCAAGCAGCCGTTGGAACTGGTAGCCTTGGATCATGTAAAACTGACCCCCAGAAGAAGTGGCTACGTCTATGCGTTAACCATCGTGGATCACTACTCCCGGTTCTTGGTTGTCGTCCCCGTCAAGGACTTAACGGCTCAAACAGCAGCTAGAGCCTTCCAGCAGCACTTCTGCCGTCCACACGGATACCCAGAGCAGGTGCTGACGGACCAGGGACCTGCCTTTGAAGCGGAGGTCTTCCAGGAGTTCTGCACTCTGTATGGCTGCCGGAAGATAAGAACAACACCCTATCATCCACAAACCAATGGACTCTGCGAGAAAATGAACCAGGTGGTGATAGACCTTTTGAAAACATTGCCCCTGGAAGAACGCAGTCTGTGGCCTGAGAAACTGCCTGATCTGGTGGACCTATACAACCACATCCCTGTAGGTTCTACCAACTGTACCCCGGCTTACCTAATGAGAGCAAGACCTGGTAAGCTGCCTGTTGACCTGGATATGGGAGTCCTGACACCCGAGGACACTTCACCAGAAGCAGACTGGGACACAGAGAGGCAGCAGCAGTACCGGAAAGTACAGGAGAGCGTGGAGCGAAGTCTCTGTCAAGCTAGAGAAAGACAGGAGAAGACTTACAACCAGTATGCTCCCGCTGTTCCCCTGGTACCTGGAGAGCAGGTCTTGAAGAGGAAGAGACGGCTCCACAAGTTGGACGACCAGTGGGAGAAGGACCCGTACACCGTACTGCCCTCAAGCCATGAGAACCCGAAAGTCTGCACAATCAGTAAGGATGGAGGAGAAACCACAGCCATTGTATCCCGAGATCACCTGAAGAAGTGTCCCGAACAGCTACGGAACTCTGAAGAAGAACAGGAAGACCCTCGACCCGCAGAGGAAAGGGAAGATATGGTCAGTACTGTGCTCGGAGACTTCCCTCGGTCTTGGACTGAAGTCAATGGCGCTGTTGTGGTACCCGTCCTCACATTCCTCCAACCAGCATCCCAAGTGCCTACGGAGAAACAGGTAGAGCTGGAAGAGCAGCCGGTCCAGGAGGCAGAAGACCCCACACAAGCAGACCAGGAGGATCAACCCTCTGCTTATAGTGAGCCTGCCGTACCCCTAGTGAGCCAAAGAGCCCGTAGACAGCTGCCCAGTTTATCTTTGACAGCTCCTACACCCCGTAGCTCAGGACCAGTCAGTCAGCTCCGTAGGTCCACTAGAGCCACTAGAGGCCAGTTACCCGTACGTTGGAGGATCTAAGTGTTTAGACTGCTTTATTTGTATTTACCTGTTTATTGTTGCCTGTAAATAATTGTGTATTTTTAGTTATTTTATAGGTGTCGTTTAGGGATTATCCGGAATCCTTTGTACATATGTTTGGAGCGTAACCCAGGAATGGACTAAAGACTGTTAAGGACTCGGGGCAGGACAGACCCCTACCTGGTTACGGCTCCCTGTTCCTTGGTGAAATGGACACCCTTGTTTTCTTCAAAAACTGCACCCGGTTGCGGACACCCCGTGACCATCCTAATGTGTTTTTCTTTATTATGCTGTTTCTGTTTATACTTGTTATGTTTACAAAAATATGTTTAGTCCCGGAGTACTAAATTTTACTAGGGGGGAATGTGGCACCCCAGGGGTCTGGTTTCCACAGTAATAGCAATATTACGTCTGAGAGCAGGTGGGAGGTCTCCTGGTCAGGAATCCTATGCATGCCACACCTCCTGCCCAGTCCTGGGAGGGGAAGAACTTCCCCTATATAAAACTGGGGCTGAGGCAGGGTTAGAGAGAAAGAGAAGAAGAGGAGTCCCAGACAGAGACATAGTCTGGTCTGGAGAGGAGCAGCTATAGGAAAGAAAGATCAGGAGCTCAGTGGGAGCAGTGCTAAAAGGAGTCAGGGGCTGGAAGCTGTAGAGCTCGCCCTGATTGAAGAGTTCTCACCGGACCCGGAGTCCGAGGCTGTGGGGACTAATCCTTACCCAGCAGCAGAAACCGACCGGCAGGGGATTTCAGGTCCTCTGGCCAAGAAACCAGAAGGCACGGTCACACGCAAGGGACCAGCACCGCCGTCGTGGAGCGGAAGCTACCAGAAGGCCCCGAGTCACCGGCCATACGGGTGAGCACCACACGGTACACTCAGGGACGTAGGCTACTTTTACCCGCCTCTAGCAAGGTAGCCAGAAGAGTACAATTAGTTGGGGAGGCCTACAACTCCGCCTGGCCAGGGGAGATCCCATCTGCTCACGGACTGACCAGGCCCCGATCGCTAGCCAGTACTCCGGGAGGGTCTACCTTTGTCATCAGTAAAGACCCTGAACTACACCGCACCGTCTCTGAGTGGTTCCTGCTACCTGCATGCTATTCTGCTACCCCCTTCAAACACGTCGTCTGCCCTGAGGCCATACCCCTCCCGTTGGGGGTTATACCATCTACGCTGCACAATCGTACCACCGGCCTCAGCGGTCTGCCCTGCAGCGGCGGCCTCATAGCCGCATTCAACGGGTGGCGTAGTCGAACACCGTACCATCTTCTGCTAAACTCTGCCACTCAGCTTGACTCCCTGGGCACGGACCGGGTCACCGCCACGAGACTACTACCCCTATCAGATCCGGCTCCGGGTAGGCTCCCGCGTGCGCAACGCTGCGCGACTCAGGCCCAGGGGCGCGTCAGTCTACATAGGGCCATACCCACCCAGTCTCCTTGCTTTATAATTTGATCCTGGAAACGGTATCTATTGACACCCCTAGCTTTATTACAGCATGGGAGGGAGACTGTGAGACTACCCTCTCTGAAGCTGAAGCCTGAAGATCTTTACCCTTACTCACAAGATCTCTGTCTTTTGCAGATCACAAGAGAAAAATTATAAAATTTTAACACGCTGGTATAGGTGTCCTGTGCTTCTCCATAAATTCAATCCTGCAATCCCGAATGCATGCTGGAGATGCAACAATGTATGCTTCATATATGGTGGTCTTGTAGGCTTCTGCGTCCATTTTGGGGTGCGGTTTTTAATGCCTTTCGCTTGATGACGGGTGTCCTCTGTGAACCATCCCCTCAAATTGCCCTCCTTTCATTGATTCCTGGGTCTATAACAACCATAAAGTAGGGAATTCTGAGGTTCTGCTTAGTGGCGGCCAGAACAATTATCCCCCGATACTGGAGAGCGGTGAGGGTTACATCTGCGATTGAGTGGGCGCCCGAAATGGATAGATTGGGCCGCATGGAGTCGATGATGGCTCAAGATAGCGACTCTGTGACCATTCAGGGCCAAACATGGTTCCTTTGGGAGACATTCAAGGTGAGCTTAGAGTTTTGGGACTGGTTAAGTGAGTCCTCATAACCTCCATATAAGGTCATCGGGACCGAGGCTGGTTTTGCCCCCCCCCCCTTTTCCCCACTTCCAATCTTTTGTCTCTATTTCTTTTCCTTTCTCTTTTCCTGGCTTTGTTTCTTCTTCACTGTCCTTTTCCTAAACAATTTAAGAATGTTTAGTTTAAAATTTACTAAGTGTTGTTTGGACAAGATGAGTCCAACCCGAGATATCTAGGATTACAAGTTTGATTTGTTTCTTCATAAAGTTGCATTATACCTGAATGTGAATTCACATGTATTCATATGTATACAATTTTTCTTGATTGTTGTATCTTATCTTTGACAAAATTTTAATAAATATATTTACGGGGAAAAAAAAATGAATAAATGAAAGTCAGACATTGCTTTTCAACCCTGCTTCATCAGAAAAAAATTTAACTCCAGAAATGATGGTACCCCTGAAAATAATGTGACAAAAGGGACATGTTAAATCAAGTTGTGCCAACTAATTAGCATCACAGGTGTCTACAATCTTGTAATCAGTCCGTGGGCCTGTATATAAGGCTACAGATACTCACTGTGCTGTTTGGTGACATGGTGTGTTTCACACTCAACGTGGACCAGAGGAAGCAAAGGAAAGAGTTGCCTCAGGAGATTAGAAAGAAAATTATAGACAAGCATGTTAAAGGTAAAGGTTATTAGACCATCTCCAAGCAGCTTGATGTTACTGTGACTACAGTTGCACATATTATTTAGAAATTTAAGATCCATGGGACTGTAGCCAACCTCCCTGGATGTGACTGCAGGAGGAAAATTGATGACAAATCAAAGAGACGGATAATACCAATGGTAACAAAAGAGCCCAGGATAACTTCTAAAGAGATTAAAGGTGAACTTCAAGCTCAAGGAACATCAGTGTCAGATCGCACCATCCATAGTTGTTTGATTCAAAGTGGACTTCATGGGAGATGACCAAGGAGTTGAAAAAAGATCATAAAAAAGCCAGACTGGAATTTGCCAAACTACATGTTGACACGACACAAAGCTTCTGGGAGAATGTCCTATGGACAGATGAGACAAAAATGGAAGTTTTTGGCAAAGTACATCAGCTCTATGTTCACAGATGGAAAAATGAAGCATATCAAGAAAAGAACACTGTCCCTACTGTGAAACATGGAGGAGGCTCTGTTATGTTTTGGGGCTGCTTTGCTGCATCTGGCACAGGGTGTCTTGATTCTGTGCAGGGTACAATGAAATCTCAAGACTATCAAGGGATTCTAGAGAGAAATGTTCTGCCCAGTTTCAGAAAGCTTGGTCTCAGTCACAGGCCATGGGTCTTGCAACAGAATAATGACCCAAAACACACAGCTAAAAACACCGAAGAATGGCTGAGAGGAAAACATTGGACTATTCTGAAGTGGCCTTCTATGAGCCCTGACCTAAATCCTATTAAGCATCTTAGGAAAGAGCTGAAACATGCCGTCTGGAAAAGGCAACCTTCAAACACGAGACAACTGGAGCAGTTTGCTCATGAGGAGTGGGCCAAAATATCTGTCGAGAGGTGCAGAAGTCTCATTGACAGTTACAGGAATCGTTTGATTGGATTTATTGCCTCAAAAGGTTGTTCAACAAAATGTTACGTACCATCATTTCTGTCCAGGCCTATTTCATGAGTTTAACTTTTTAAAAATTCTGTGGAAGCAACGTTGAAAAACAATGTCTGACTTTCATTTGATCATTTTTATAGATATTTAAATTATTATTACTTTTGTCATATTCAAGTTATTTCTGTGACTATTGTGGGATTTTCTTTCATTAAACGAGGGGTATCAACAATTTTGACCACATGTGTACTTGGTGCACTGGAAAGGCTATGGTCCAGAGGAGAGGATGTGGGTTTCAGCATCAGAGATGAACACTTCCAGGTTGGTTCGTTCATTCCACACCTCTTATCCTGAGAAACCCAGTCCTGAGTGTCTGGAGGCCACTCGTAGAGGATGGGGGGTACTGTCACGGGTGTGTCAGAAGTGAAAAACAGTTGCCCTGCAGTTGGTTGCAGAAGATCTCTACGTTTGGCATTACAAACATTTTCTTAGGACCCAGCCGCTACCTTCCTCTGGATAATTAACACCCTGGCCTGGGTGTATAAATACCTGCTGTGTTCCCGAGGGAGGTGCCGGCGATATTCATTACTCCTTGTAACGGCTTTAGCAAGAGCAATACTTCTTCCTCTCTGGAGCTTGAGGACTTGTGTTCATTTGTCTGGAGTCATCTAAAGCTAAGCAATTTCCCCCTGTTTGTTTTCCCTTGTTGTCTTTAGTGTTCAGTGGGGATTGACTAGTGCTCATCTCCTCCCTTCCCTAGCCTTAGCCATACTCCAGGGAAAGACAGGGCGAACATGCATGCGGTGATTGGTGAAGAGCCAATATAGGGTCATTAGGGGAGACAGGGTGACACTAGACCAGCCTAGGAGGTCTCCACTCCCCCTTTCCCTAGAGTCTGGGCTCCCTTTCCCTCTTCCGTTTGTGTTGCACTAAGTATTTCCCACACCTTGCGTGACACCCTGCACTGAGGGGACAAAGTCAGAAAAGAGTCTGTCCTCCTGAATCTTCTCTTTGGCCTGGGACTCCAGATTTGCCCCCTGACAGAGGTCCCTCTGGAGAACCAGGGTCCACAGGAGGGTCTGGCCATGCTCACGTAACCCAGAAACGCCTCTCTGACTCGGGACGGCTTACCGTCAAAAGTCCTCCTGCAGCTGCGGAAGCTTGGGCTCAGCAGAGGTTCGGACCTCCAGCCGAACAGGGCCTCGATGGCAAAACACGTACCTGAGGCTACGGATGTGAAAACCAGCCCTAATTAGTTGGCGTCAAGAGGTATCTCTCTCATGTATTCTGCCAGTGGGTATTTAACATGGTGTGATACCGACCCCACTCTAAGGGGATAAAGTCGGAAAAGTGTTCAATCTCCTGAAACTGTGGGGCGGATGCAGCTGCAAGAAATTTCCTCATTCAGGTTCTTTTTCACTTTTTGTCTCTTTGGTGCCATCTAGGTGGCTCCGGTGGCATTACTGCAATCAGGGACAGCTCAAAATGCCTGGAACTGGTGGGCGGGTTGAATTTCCCAAAGTTCTGCGGGTCCTGGAAGTCAGAATCAGGACATCTGAAAATGACTAAGTATCAAGGACACGTTAAGCAAAACTCTCTGGAACTAAAATCGCACACTCTCACAGACATTTCCCCCTCTCTGGAGGTCAGACACAGGCTGAAAATTTTTTTTTAAAACTTTCATTTTTTTTTCTATCTGCCCAGGACACATTGCAACAACACTTTTGGAACTCTTTTGGACACTCTCACACACATACTTCCCTCTCTGACGTGGAAGTCAGGGAAAGGCGATTTTTTTTCAAAAAAAGGCAAAATATTGGCAAAGTCATAAAATGAGCCAAAAATTACTAAGTATCAAGGACTCCTTTCACCAACTGGTCTGGAACTAAATTCTGACACTCTTATAGACATTTCCCCCTCTCAGGAAGTTAGACAGAGGCAGGAAAAATGACTAAATACCAAATACATTTTTTAAACTTTTATTTTTCTTTCTAACCACCGAGCATACATTTCAACAACACTTTAGGAATAGTGTTGGGCGAGCACTAAAATGCTCGGGTGCTCGAAGCTCTAGCCGAGCTCGCCGTGATGCTCGAGTGCTCGACCCGAGCAACGAGCCCAATGTTAGTCTATGGGAGACCCGAGCATTTTTGCGGTGGCACCCCCGGCAGTCTGTAGGAAGCCTAAAAAGTGCCCAAAATGATAGTGACAGTGCTCAAAAGACATGGGGACAGCATGGGCATCGCCCCAGGAAGCATTTCTGACCCCCAAGTCACTGCTGTCAACAACGTGGTCAGAGGTATTAAGCCACTTTTACGGGCTCACAATAAAACGTTCAAAAACGAAACTGAAACGGTTTTCCGGTGAAATATGTTAAGGAACTTCCTTTCCAGGGTAAAGACTTGTGTATAAGGTAAAATAAATAACCAAAAACAAAAATACTCCTCCACACCTTGGGCTATGTTCACAAGCAGCATTTTTTATGCATTTTTGCACTTTTGTATTGCTTTCAACCGTGACAAATGCATTCACCGGGAAATGTCATTTTAACATTTTACAATCTTTTTCTGGCCATGTGCTGTGTGACACATGCATACAGTGCTGAAAAGACATGGGAACAGCATGGGGAAGACCCCTGGAAGTATTTATGACACCCAGGTCACTGCCTAAAAGTGTGCCAATCAGTGATCCTTTCCGCATCAGAAGATGCAGACTTGCAACTATCCCCGTGCAAGTCCTTGTCCCAGGGCAGTGTTCAATTGTACCTCCCCCATTCCTTGCAATGCAAGCGCAAGTATGCAGCCTGCCACCCACCCATCCCCAGGCTGCAATACCATACTGCTAGCTTGCACTTGAAATGGGGCCTTTTAGTTTGGAGGAGGCCGAAGCTGGCCACTACCTCATGGCTGCTTCGGCAGCGAGGTATCCATACTCAGTCCCCAGCCGTCCGGTGGCCAGGTGTCCACGCTCGGTCCCCAGCTGCCAGGGGGCGGCCGGGTGTCCATACTTGGTCCCCAGCCGCTCCGTGGCAGGGTGTCCACACACGCTCCCCAGCCGCCTGGGGGTGGCCAGGTGTCCCTAAACGGTCCCCAGATGCCCCCATTTCTCCTTGGAACATCCCCCCACACACTTTTCTTAGCCCGGCCTGCTTTAGGGCAGCATTGGATGAGCCCACCAGAGAACCAGACTCCTCCGGTGGGCCCTGGCTTCTCCATCAGGGGAGTTGAGAGTGCCAAGGTGAGGAGCATGATGATGATGATAGGAGTTAGCATCTGCTTTGTTTTCTTGGAATGCAAGCGTAAGTGTGCAACCAAACACCCACCCCCAGGCTGCAATACCATACTGCTAGCTTGCACTTGAAATGGGGCCTTTTAGTTTGGAGGAGGCCAAAGCTGGCAACTACCTCATGGCTGCTTCGGTAGCGAGGTATCCATACTCAGTCCTCAGCCGCCCGGTGGCTGGGTGTCCACGCTTGGTCCCCAGCAGCCAGGGGGCAGCCGGGTGTCCATACTCGATCCCCAGTCGCCCGGCGGCCGGGTGTCCACACACGCTCCCCAGTCGCCTGGGGCGGCCGGGTGTCCATAAACGGTCCCCAGCCGCCCCCATTTCTCCTTGGAACATCCCCCCACACACTTTTCTTAGCCCGGCCCGCTTTAGGGCAGCATTGGACGAGCCCACCAGAGAACAAGACTCCTCTGGTGGGCCCTGGCTTCTCCATCAGGGAAGTTGAGAGTGCCAAGGTGAGGAGCATGATGATGATGATAGAAGTTAGCATCTGCTTTGTTTTCTTGGAATGCAAGCGTAAGTGTGCAACCAAACACCCACCCACCCCCAGGCTGCAATACCATACTGCTAGCTTGCACTTGAAATGGGGCCTTTTAGTTTGGAGGAGGCCAAAGCTGGCCACTACCTCATGGCTGCTTTGGCAGCGAGGTATCCATACTCAGTCCCCAGCCGCCCGGCGGTCCGGTATCCACGCTCTGTCCCCAGCCGCCAGGGGGGCGGCCAGGTGTCCATAATCGCTCCCCAGCCGCCTGGGGGTGGCCGAGTGTCCATAAACGGTCCCCAGCCACCCCCATTTCTCCTTGGAACATCCCCCCACACACTTTTCTTAGCCCAGCCTGCTTTAGGGCAGCATTGGACGAGCCCACCAGAGAACCAGACTCCTCTGATGGGCCCTGGCTTCTCCATCAGGGGAGCTGAGAGTGCCAAGATGAGGAGCATGATGATGATGATAGAAGTTAGCGTCTGCTTTGTTTTTTTGGAATGCAAGCGCATGTATGTAGTAGCGGCTAAAACTGAGGTGGTCAGCGTTTTGGCGCATATCCTACCTCCTCCGAGGATTGCTGGATGTTTTCCTGCTACTATCCCAGTTCTATGACTCCTGTTAAAACAAAGCTTCAGGTAATGAATGGTGGCAAAGAAGAAAGAGCAGGAGGAACAGGGACCATTCACATCAATATCAGGCCAGTCAACCACACATGTCTTGTAGGATATGTTTATGCACCAAAAGGAGCAGTTCGGCTACACAGTTAAAGGGCATGCAGTGAGTGCAATGCCTACCAAAAATTTCAAGGCACTCCAATGCTCCTTGGAAGTGACATGGAGGTCAGAAGGCCTTAACTAAACAGTTTTTTCCATTTATAGTAACTGGGTCTCCTGTGCACTGTTGGCCTAAGCAGTGAATGGAAGACTTTCCAAAAATTATGAGGAAGTGCAATGCCCCTTGAAACAGATGTGGTTTAAAGCATACTAAAAACCTTCTACCCATTATTAGGGAGTGGGTCTCCCTTAGTGATCGCCTACGCATTGAAAAGCAAAAGTTGACTAAAATTAGGAGGAAATGCAATGCCCGTTGGAAGAATGGTGGAGGTCGCAGTCGAATAAAAAGACAACATCAATGCCCCTTGGAAAAGTGGTGGAGGTCACAGTAGCTTGACAAGATGGTTTTAATACCCCTTGGAAAAGTGGTGGAGGTCGCAGTAGCTTAACAAGGCGGTTTTAATGCCCCTTGGAAGAGATGTGTAGGTCGCAGTGGAATAAAAAGTCAATATCAATGCAACTTGGAAAAGTGGTGGAGGTCGCAGTAGCATAACAAGATGGTTTTAATGCCCCTTTGAAGAGACATGTAGGTCGCAGTGGAATAAAAAGACAATATCAATGCCCCTGGGAAAAGTGGTGGAGGTCACAGTAGCTTAAAAAGACGGTTTTAATGCCCCTTGGAAGAGACGTGGAGGTCGCAGTGGAATAAAAAGACAATATCAATGTCCCTTGGAAGACTGGTGGAGGTCGCAGTAGCTTATCAAGACGGTTTTAATGCCCCTTGGAAGAATGGTGGAGGTGGCAGTAGCTTAACAAGATGGTTTTAATGCCCCTTGGAAGAGTGGTGGAGGTCACAGTAGCTTAAAAAAAATGGTTTAAATGCCCCTTGGAAGAGACGTGGAGGTCACAGTGGAATAAAAAGACAATATCAATGCCCCTTGGAAGAGTGGTAGAGGTCGCAGTAGCTTAACAAGACGGTTTTAATGCCCCTTGGTAAAGTGGTGGAGGACGCAGTAGCTTAACAAGACAGTTTTAATGCCCCTTGGAGAAGTGGTGGAGGTCGCAGTAGGTTAATAAGACAGTTTTAATGCCCCTTGGAAGAATGGTGGAGGTCGCAGTAGCTTAGCAAGACGGTTTTAATGCCCCTTGGAAGAGACATGGAGGTCGCAGTGGAATAAAAAGACAATATCAATGCCCCTGGGAAAAGTGGTGGAGGTCGTAGTAGCTGAACAAGACGGTTTTAATGCCCCTTGGAAGAGACATGGAGGTTGCAGTAGCTTAACAAGATGGTTTAAATACACCTCCCGAAATAACACAGTGGATTTGACTTTATGTTACTCTGCTGTCATTTGGTGGTGATGAGAAGTCTGGCACAATCCAGCCCTTGTTCATTTTGATAAGGGTCAGCTTGTCAGCATAGTCAGTTGACAGGCGAGTGCGCTTATCTGTTATAATTTCCCCAG
This sequence comes from Phyllobates terribilis, assembly GCF_046119375.1. NCBI lineage: Eukaryota > Metazoa > Chordata > Amphibia > Anura > Dendrobatidae > Phyllobates > Phyllobates terribilis. The sequence continues at coordinate 52,640,109 of NW_027362768.1, read as the reverse complement.
TGGCTCTAAAAACACGCTCCGATAACACGCTAGCGGCAGGGCAGGCCAGGACCTCCAAGGCGTACAGAGCGAGTTCATTCCAAGTGTACTCTGCCACTAGCGTGTTCAGATGGGAATTTTTTTAACAGTTCTGCAGCAAGGGCCTTCTGGTACTGCCCCATTTTTGTAGACCTCTCCACCTCCGGAATAAGAGAGTGAAAGTTCTCCTTGTAGCGGGGGTCTAAAAGGGTCACCAACCAGTAATGACTGTCACCCAACATTTTTACAACGTGAGGGTCACGGTTAAGACAGCGTAACATAAAGTCAGCCATGCGTGCCAGACTGGTAATGGGCAAGACTTCTGTGTCCTCACCAAGATGATGACTGACCATGCTCTCCTCCTCCCCCCCCCCGTCCTCAGGCCACCCACGCTGAACCGACGGTATGACAGTTGTACAGGTACTACCATCTACAGCGCATGATACCAGCTCCTGTTCTTCCTCCTCCTCCTCCACTCCCTCATTGTCCCCTAATGCACATTGGGATGAGATGAGGCTGGGCTGTGTGTAATCGCCCGCTACGGCCTCTTGATCCATCTCATCATACTCTGGCTGCAATGCCTCCTCTTTAATTCTCTGCAGAGAACGTTGCAAAAGACAGACAAGTGGGATGCTGACGCTAATGATGGCGTCATCGCCGCTCACCATCTTGGTGGACTCCTCAAAGTTTGTTAGGATGGTACATATGTCAGACATCCAGGTCCACTCCTGACGTCTTATGTGTGGAGTCTGACCTGAATATCGACGGCCTTGTTGCAGCTGGTACTCCACAACTGCTCTCTTCTGCTCCCAAATCCATTGTAACATGTGGAGGGTAGAGTTCCAACGTGTGGGGACATCACACACCAGTCGGTGTGCCGGAAGCTGCAAACACTGCTGCAACAGAGCAAGGGCGGCGTAAGCTGTAGCCGACTTGCGAAAATGAGCTGACAGGCGGCGTACTTTGACAAGCAAATCTGGCAACTCGGGGTACGATTTAAGAAACCACTGAACCACGAGGTTAAGCACATGAGCCAGGCATGGTACGTGTGTGATCTCGCCTCGCCTCAGAGATGCCACCAGGTTACGGCCATTGTCACACATGACCATGCCTGGATGTAGGTTCAGCGGTCTCAGCCACAGATCTGCCTGCTCTTTCACAGCTGTCCACAACTCACAAGCAGTGTGAGGTTTATCACCTAAGCTTATGAGTTTCAGCACAGCCTGTTGCCGCTTGGCTGAGGCAGTACTGCAGTGCTTCCAGCTTGTAACTGATGTGGTGATATCTGAGATGGAGGCTGAACATGAAGAGGAGGAGGAGGATGATGCTCAGGAGCTGTACACTGTGGGGGCAACTCTGACTGATATGGGGCCCGCAATCCTCGGTGAGGGGAGGATGTGTTCCGTCCCAAGGTCCGACTGGGTCCCGGCTTCCACTATGTCTACCCAGTGTGCCGTCAGGGAGATGTACCGTCCCTGGCCACAAGCACTTGTCCACGTGTCCGTCGTCAGGTGGACTCTCCCAGTAACTGCGTTGATGAGGGCACGGCAGATGTTTTGGGCTATGTGCTTGTGTAGTGCGGGGATGGCACACGGGGCAAAAGAGTGTCGGCAGGGGACCGAGTACCGAGGGACGGCCACCACCATAAGGTTGCGGAAGGATTCCATCTCCACCAGCCTTAAAGGAAGCATTTCCAACGCAAGCAGTCGTGAAATGTGCGAATTTAGGACTTTGGCCTGTGGGGCGTTGGCTGCGAATTTGTGCTTTCGTTCAAAGCTCTGGGATATGGACAATTGAACGCTGCGGTGGGACGTGGACGTTGATGTTGCTTCTTGAGAAACTGCCATAACAAGTGAAGACTGAGAGGAGGGGGCATCTTTGCATGCAGTATGGACAGGGGATTGCCTTGCACACACAACAGGGGGTTCTATTACACGCACAACAGCGGAAGAAGCAGTGGTGACACCCGCTGACACTGGTCGTGGACCCTGTGTTTTGCCCCACAAAGTCGGGTGCTTTGCTGCCATGTGCCTGATCATGCTGGTGGTGGTCAGGCTGGTAGTTTTGTCACCCCTGCTGATGCTGGCATGGCAGGTGGTACAAATGGCCTTTTTGGGGTTATCAGCAGAGTCTTTAAAAAAATTCCAGACTCTGGAAAACCTACCGGTTGTACTGGCAACGTCCCTCGTGTTGGTGTTACGGGGAACTGTTGCCCGCCCTCTATGTGCGGCCACCACACTGCTTCTTCCTGCCTGTTGGGGTACCCTGCCTCCCTCCCCTTGTGTGCTGCTGGCCTCACTCTGCATGTCCTCTTGCCACGTTGGGTCAGTTACTAGATCATCCACCACTTCCTCCTCTTCCACTTGTGCACCACGATCCTTCTCCTCACTTCCTGGCAATTGTGTCTCGTCATCATCCACCTCTTGTGACAAATTGCCAGCGTCGACTTCCTGTGGCCGTGGCTGTTCAAATATTTGGGTATCGCTACATGGGATCTCCTCTTCCACCACTTCAAGTGGAGCAGGTGAGGGGCACAAATATGGAAATGGACCAGTGAACAGTTCTTCAGAGTGTCCAAGTGTGGGATCAGTTGCTGTCTGACGACACTCGGCATGGTGAGAGGAAGGAGCATCATGGTGAGGAGGAGTATGCGGTCGAGACTCACGGCTACTAAAACTTGACCGTGTGGAAGACAGACCAGAGGTGGTGGTGCCCAGGTAACTGGAAGTATTATCTGCTATCCAATTAACAACCTGTTCACACTGATCAGTTCGCAATACTGGTGTTGTACTGTGGTTCCCTAGTAATTTGGTCAAGAAGTGGGAGCGAGAAGATGTGGCTGTTGGTTGTGGCACATTTTCACCTTTGCCATGGCCCCGTCCTCTACACGCACCATCACCGGAACGTCCAGTTCCACGTCCTTTGCCATGCGCCTTGCCCGTGGTAAATTAAGTAAAGTAGCTTACACTTGCACCATCAATGGAAAAAGGGTAATAAAAAGGACATTAGAACCATGGAAGAGGTAAACCACAGTTCTATTTCTCTGGCCTACACCAGAATCTTTTAAACAGATATACTTGTGACTGAACAGACAGGGAGACATTATTACTGTTTTTCTTTACGGAAAAAATACCAAAAGCTGGATAATACAGAGATTTGAACCGTGGAACTGCCAAACCACATTTATAGTTATGTGGCGTACACCAGAATCTTTCAAACAGATATATTTGTGTCTGAACAATCAGGGAGACACTATTACTGTTTTTCTTTACGGAAAAAATACCAAAAGCTGGATAATACAGAGATTTGAACCGTGGAACTGCAAAACCACAGTTCTAATTTACTGGCGTATACCAGATTTTTTTAAATAGATATATTTGGGGCTGAACAGTCAGCGACACACTCAAACTGTTTTTTTATGTAAAAAAAGCCCAAAAGTGGATAATACAGAGATTTGACCCGTGGAACTGCAAAACCACAGTTATAGTTATGTGGCGTACACCAGAATCTTTCAAACAGATATATTTGTGTCTGAACAATCAGGGAGACACTATTACTGTTTTTTTTACGGCAAAAAATGCCAAAAACAGGATAATACAGAGATTTGACCCGTGGAACTGCAAAACCACAGTTATATTTTTCTGGCCTACACCAGACTCTTTTAAACAGATATATTGGTGTCAGACCAGTCAGGGAGACACTATTACAGTTTTATTTTACGGCAAAAAATGCCAAAAACTGGATAATAGAGATTTGACCCGTGGAACTGCAAAACCACAGTTATATTTTTCTGGCCTACACCAGACTCTTTTAAACAGATATATTGGTGTCTGAACAGTCACAGACACACTCAATTTTTTTTTTTTGGGTGGCAGGCTTTAGAGACCCTACACTAACTATTTCGGAGTATAAATCTCTCCCTTGCTCAGCAGCACTGACCCTACACTGGCTGATCCAGAGCGAATGTGTCCAAGATGGCGGCGCCCGGTTTTAAATACTCAAGGTGACGCTGTGCGGCCAGCCAATCACTGTAATGCCCACAAACAACATGGCTGCGGCATAACAGTGACTGGCTGGCAATCCCTGCATGTTCATTGGCTCTGTAAAGAGCACCAAACGTGCAGGGCGGAGACCCGAGCTCCCGCCCGAGTAACCCAGAAATGTCTTTGGAGAACCACCCTGATCTGACTAGACTGGTTAGAAAAACGGGTGATAAATCTTACCACCTAATTTTCATCATTTTCGGCTGAGGGTTTAGAAGGGATGCTCTGTCCCTGTTAAGCGATTCCTTAAAGGCCTCTCCCAGAATTAGTTTGGGGTAATCTCTTTCCCTAAATCGCCCCCTCAAGTCCCATGCCTGTTTCTTAAATTTCTCTATATCCGAGCAGTTTCTCCTCATTCTGAGGAATTGGCCCTTAGGAATGTCCCTCTTGACATTGGTCTATCCTGCATATGGATTGTGATCTTCAAAATCTAATACCAACATCCCCTCAGATTACATACAGAATAGGTAGATCTCTAAGAGATCGCCTTGTTCACAGTAATTATCAGTCAAAAAGAACCCAGTCGTGGTTGGATCGGGGTAGCAGGGGCTGCTTCCGCTGTGGGAGCTGCAAATCTTGCAACTTCATCATGCAAGGGAAGAAGTTTACAGGAAATGTAACAGGTGTGGTCTATGAGATTATACATTTCATCAACTGTCGCACAAAAGGAATCGTATACAAAGCGACATGCGATTGCCAACTTGAACATATTGGTAAAACAAAGAGAGCGTTTTGGAAAAGGATAGGAATGCGTATCAGAGACATCATTAATAAAGAGAGACTCCCTTGGCCTATCACGTTAATACCATGCACCAGGGTGACCACAAGAAAGTTAGATTTATGGGAATTGACAAAATTACCCTACCAATCAGAGGAGGGGATTGGGATGCCCGGATATTACAAAAGGAAACCCGGTGGATTTTTGAACTGAGGACTATCACTCCACTTGGCCTAAATGAACAACTGTCCTTCTCCCCCTCTTTGAATACATAAGGGTCAGGATAGGGACAGAAAGGCAGGGACAGCCACCGTAGAGTGGGGGCGCCACTGGCGTAGGATGGTAGGGTGCCAACCTCCATGAAGGTAGGGTACAAGTTAGTTAGGGACAGAAGGAGGGATAGCTTTATTTCTATCCTTTACACCTCCTTACTTCCCTTTCCACTCTTTTTCCCATTCTGAGGCCCACATGGTGTTTGTCAGCATATGTCCATATCCGTTGTGTCTCGTACTACCAAAAGGAATTATTTGTTCAGGTCCTTAACCCTAGGGGTTCATTTGTTTCCCTCCCCTCCCTCCCATTATTGTGACCACTTTGTCTATCCTTGTTGGCATTCTATTGTCTTCAAAAAATACAGTACTTATCCCCTTATTCCAGTGTTGAATCTTCTTGTCTAATCAGAGATTATGCCTCTTTTAGTACCCCTTCCTCGGGTGTAAAAGAGTAATATATGACCCGTGGTTTTAGTATTTTGACCCTGTATATGCATGTAAAGGGCATGTGGGGCTCTACCATATAGTCCACATTTTGATTACATTGTATGCCCCCCATAAGCTATGAGGGAGCACAGACGCTTGTTAATGAGCTGGTCGTCTCCTTGGCAATAGGGGGAGGGCGTTGTTAAAGAATCTGAGCATCTTATCTGGCTCTAGGTCCACTGTCGCACACTCGGTTGTGATGAACACATTCTGGAGCACAATTAGTATGCTTTCCATGGAAACCCGGAAGTGCGTCATAGCAGCCCAGTTTAGGGGAGACTTTTTTCCCCCCTGCATGGATGGAAATTGATGAACCCTATCTCCCTGAAGAATCAATATGAAGAAACGCATCGGTGCGGTTTGTATAAGGTGATGCTCACCACAATGGAGATTGGACAATAGATGTTTCCAGAAATATGGGTGAGATGGTTGCGTTTACTTAGATAAACTCATGTTTCCCTACTATTTTACCCATGTCTAATTAACTGGTGATATTTGTTGTAGGGTCATTAAAAAGTGTATGGGTCAATTCCCTACCTATTGGTTTGTTTGTGCAAATAGAGCATCAAACCGTGAAGGAGGGCTAACAGTTGTAAGATCCCAACACTATGATTTGCTACGTGTTTGGTAAATATTTTTGTTACCTTTGTATCTCTTCGGTCCAATAAGCATCTGTTATTATATTTGACACTGACCTCTATGCTCATTATTGATGTGATTAAGGTTCTGTATGGTCATTGCTCTGTATCACCAGGTGCTTTTTGTTGAGTGACTATTGACTCTTGTAAGAAGGACTATCCTATTCAATACATACTCTCCTGTAAATACGGGAGATCTGTGTATTTTGGTTGACCAGTAATACACGAGAGGTCACTTGAACATTTGTCTTTATATCAGGTGTGACATTGGAGAAAAGGAGTGTATGAGTGGATCACTCTCCTAGTTTAATATTCATGTTTGTTTGTGAGCACTTGCACTTTAACATTTTTTTATATATAAATAATGAATAAAAGTTACATTTTAATTGATACATGGCTATTCCAGTGCTGATATAGCCTCCAGACATTACATCACATGTGATTGAAGTTAGCCTCTCTTATAATGCTCCTACGCTGATATAGCCTCCAGACATTGTATAACATGTATCTGATGCAAACCTCTTGTAACGCTCCAGTGCTGATATGACCTCTATAAACTACATCATATGTTACTGATGTTTTCCCCTCCTATAACGCCCCTGTACTGATATAACTTTCAGATATTACACCTTATGTGACTGATCTCAGCCTCTTTTAGCGCTCCAGAGCTGACATAACCTCCAGAAATCACATCATATGTGACTGGTATCAGCCCCTCCACCTCTTTATTAAGGTCCAGTACTGACACAAGTTTATATTTCTAATATTGAAATCATATTTTGAGGATTTTCTGCAATACTTCATAAACATTCATGTAATTAGCACTTGCAGACGTACAAGAGTATAGGAACATCCCCTTAGACTCTGACCACACTGGCTTCGTATCCACATACTACCCACATGTGCCTCTGTTCTTAATCCCGTCCCTATAAATACGCCAGCGCCCAGGTGCTTCACTTCCTAGGAGTATTTCATTCCTAGGAGTGCTTCCACAAAGTGCCCACGCATGCGCATCCCACAGGGAGCATCCTCTCTCCCATGACAACATCAGCGCTAGCAATTACCAGCGACCTCTTGCCATGCCACCGCTACAGTGATGCAACTTCTTGGGGCGTTCCTCCGTGATACATTTCCGGTCCAGCGGGACATGCTGAATTTTTACACAGGGGCGCAGGACAGGGGCGCAGGAGCGCCATTGGAATCCGTGAAATACAAGTAGTTTGCCAACCTCTATTACTGGTATTTTCACAGTGTTACTACTTTCATCTGATCAGTTCTTAAGTACTACTTTTTCTTCCACAGCACCTCACGTAAGACACCCTGAAACAGCGACAAGACATGGTACTCTGCTCAATAGAGATGGTTCCTTACTAATTTACTCTCTTTACACACCTGCTAAATCATCGACCTTCGCCTTGCAGCATCTTATATACCTTATACTTTGGACTTTACTCCTTAGATTCTTATGTGTAACTCTATCCTGCAATCAAGTAAGCCACTATTGTTTTTTCTTGTTTCATCAGCAATGCAAATTAGTCTCTTTCTCATAGTGACACCCCATTTGAGACCCTAGTATACCCTCTTGGATCCATGTTCTTAACATATGCAAGCACCTTGTGTCATTAGATCGACTATACAAGGCTACTTAATAGATTGCATATAAATGCACAGTGTCACTGAAAATATGGTTAGTCTCTAGAACAATAACAAAGAAAACACTAATAGAGCAACCATAATGTGTCTATTAAATGAGGCATAAATAATATAAAACAATAGATTTTATTATAGAATTTCATCAGATTAAAATTTAGCATAAGGTATCGTGCTATAGAGCACTGAGATCAATTTATGCTAGATTAAACATAGGCACTTACATTTACACTACAGAGTATTTTATTAATACAGATCAGCACTCTGCACTTTGTAGCGTCTTCAGTCTGCTGCTATTACTGTATTTATTAGGAATGAGTATGCTATTTTGAATATAGACACTTGCACTTTCAATCCTTTTTAGAATCTCCCTTTTTCCTCCACTATATACTGGCACTCTGCACTTTAGACCTCATAATTGTATATAACTAAGGAAGAGAGACATAACCTACCTGCTGCACTCCTTGTTTGCTACACATGATACCTTATGCTTAATTTTAATCTGATGGTTTTATATGAAATTCTGTAATAAAATCTATTGTTTTAAATTATTTATGCCTCATTTAATAGAGACATTATGGTTGCTCCATTAGTGTTTTGTTTCTAAATTAGGGTTGAGCGAGTATGTTCTGTCCGAGTATGCTTGGGCTGAGCAACGAGTATTTATAGCTGCTCGGTGATATGGATGAATCGCTCCGTGTGCATGATTTGCAACTGTTTGACAGCTTTATTACATGTGAGGAATGTGTAAGAAATAGACATTCCTCACATGTAATAAAACTGTCAAACAGTTGCAAATCATGCACACAGGGGCGATTTAACCTTATCACCGAGCAGCTGTAAATACTCGGAGCTCGGCCCGAGCTTACTCAGCGAAAGGGTTAATAGAACATACTCGCTCAACACTATTTCTAATAGATTGCATACTGCTATATCTATATATTTTTATATGTATTTTTGTAAATAATATTCTGTTAATATGACTGGTACATATTTTATTTGGTATAGTTGCGTTAACTAATTCACCATGTATATATCAACTGGGACATTTGTGTATTACGCATATCAATACCTGCAACCTTCTTTAGTGACCTTGCTCATATATTGTCCATTCTTTTGCAGTGACATTATGACAAAGACCATGGTAGAGTCAAAACGTTTGTAAATTTTGTCGCATATTTCCCAGCACAATTATATATATATTTTTTTGCTTTCACGGAAAATGAATAAGCTTTGCATCACCCAAGCCCAGAGTGTGTCTATTGTACTTTAAGTTTTTTAACTTTGCATTGCCATATTAGCCATATTTTTATTATTGTTCTGCAATGTTTTATGTTCTAATTTCATTTCTTAATTGTTTTTAATCACATATTCTTGCATTTCTGTATCCCCCTCTTTTTTTTTTTTCCTTTCCCTTATTTGCAGTCTCACATATGTCTCATGTGTTTTTATTTTCCCTTGATTATGTGGGAGAATATTTAAAACCAAGTTTGCATACCACTCTTCATCTAGTGTTCAAGAGCCATGTAGCTGGAAACGCATATGGATTGATTCCTGTTATACACACCACCCCTCTTTATTGCTTTGCTGTCTGAGATGCCCAATTTTTTATCAATTTCATTGTTAAAGGATTTCCAATAAAGATTTTGCAAATTTTTAATTACTCTGGTGTGTTGAGCTGGTTCCAACTCCAATTTCATCAATTACCTCCAGCGCTGTGCAGCAGCGGGGACGCCGTGCTCCTCCTGGATTGGAATAGCATCTCAGGGAACTTGACATAGCTGCATAGCAGCCTTTCAACAAGCTTTATTCCGCCGCGAACCCAAACATTATGACAGACTTTTGGGAAAAAAATCAGTGTTCGGGGTCCGTTCAAAAATGCTAGGAGTCCAGTATGCAGGGCTGTGGAGTCGGAGCCATGGAGTGGGAGGCCATTTTTGTGGAGTCAGAGACGAAATAAAATGTACCAACTCTGACTCCTAAAATATATAATAAATATGGTACAGTAGTTCAATGCAGTTTGTGAAGAATATTTTTCATAAGAATTTGGGAAAGTTATGAAATGTCCTATAAATATCTGTCCTATTCCTGATCTAAGGGTCTAGACTTTTAGCTGAAATGAATCTGTGCTACAGTAAATTTATCACTTAAACATGAGCCATGTATGAGGTAGTCAGAGTCGGAGTTGGAGTCTGTGTCATGGAAATTGAGGAGTCAGAGGTTTGGCTTACCGACTCCACAGCCCTGCCAGTACGGACCCTAAACTTTACTGTTCGGGTTTGCTCATCACTAGTAGCTAAGGGTTTGGTCCTGTGGGGGAGGGGGTTATGAAACTTCTGATTGGGCCCCTAACCAGGCAATCCTGATTACAACTATGGTGGCGTACCCTAATAGTGGATGTAGGAGAACCTCAGCAGATGACCATGCTGTTACTAAAAAAAAATCTCTATACAAAAATTAACACTGATATTACTGCCATATAGTGACCATATAGTGGTAGATACCAGTACTGCAGCACATGTAAGAGAGTACAGTTACAGATAGTGACTTACAGCTGACATTCTTTCTAGTGGAGTTCACATTCACTTTTTCCTTCTTTTCCATCTGGCCCAGACCGACATGACAACTTCTCTAGCCAGGATTCGGCTGCAGAGATTAGAACAAAAACACATGTGACCACAACATTATACAATTCCACATGTGCTTCAGTAGGGTGCCCAGCAAGGGAGTCACAAAAACACTGAACTTCAGGAGGGCAAAGTTTGATCAGCTAAGAGATGCCCTTCACCTTATAGACTGGGATAGTATCTTTAGTAATAGGAGCTCGGATAGAAAATGGGACATTTTCAAAACAGTCCTACATAGTCACTGTAGAAGGTACATACCTTATGGGAATAAAAGGGCTAGGAATAGGAGGAAGCCAATGTGGCTAAATAAGGAAGTCAAGAGGGCAATGAAAAACAAAAAAAGGGCTTTCGGTAAACTTAAACAAGAAGGCAGCGAGGAAGCGCTAATATCTTATAGGGAAAAAAACAAAATCTGTAAGAAACAAATAAGAATAGCAAAAGAGGAGACAGAGAGACTAATTGCCAAGGAAAGTAAAACGAATCCCAAACTGTTCTTTAACTATATAAACAGTAAAAGGATTAAAACTGATGGAGTTGGCCCATTGAAAAATAACCTGGGTAAAATCATAGAGGGCGATGAGGGTAAAGCAAACCTACTCAATAGCTTCTTCTCCACTGTTTTCACAAAAGAAAACAATTTATCGGAGGAAATGCAGAGTGATAAAGTAAATCCTCCGCTAAATATCACCCACCTAACCCAGGGGGAAGTTCAGAAACGCCTAAATAATATCAAAATAGACAAGTCACCAGGCCCAGATGACATACACCCCCGGGTACTAAAAGAATTAAGTAATGTGATAGACAGGCCGCTGTATCTTATATTCAAGCACTCTTTATGGACAGGGACTGTCCCACTAGACTGGCGCCAAGCAAATGTGGTACCAATATTCAAAAAGGGGTCTAAAAGTGACCCTGGGAACTATAGACCAGTCAGCTTAACGTCTGTTGTGGGTAAATTGTTTGAAGGATTTCTTAGAGATGCTATTGTAGAATATCTTAATGATAATAACTGTCTAACTCCATATCAACATGGATTCATGAGGGATCGCTCCTGCCAAACAAACCTAATCGCCTTCTACGAGGAGGTGAGCTCACAGCTGGACCGGGGAGAGTCAGTGGATGTTGTATACCTTGACTTCTCCAAAGCGTTTGATACCGTGCCACACAAAAGGTTGGTATATAAAATGAGAATGCTTGGTCTGGGGGATAATGTGTGCAAGTGGGTAAATAGCTGGCTGAGTGATAGAAAGCAGAGGGTGGTTATCAATGGAGTAAGCTCAGGGTGTGTCAGGGTTACTAGCGGGGTGCCTCAAGGGTCTGTCTTGGGCCCTATATTATTTAATATATTTATTAATGATCTAGTGGAAGGGTTGCATAGTAAAATAGCAATATTTGCAGATGATACTAAACTTTGTAAAGTAGTTAATACAGATGAGGACAGGGCACAGCTACAGGAGGATTTAGATAAATTGGGGAGTTGGGCCAAAAAATGGCAAATGGGGTTCAATGCCGATAAATGTAAGGTCATGCACATGGGAAAGAAAAACAGCAGTCACCCATACATATTAAATGGGAAACCTTTGGGGAAATCTGACATGGAGAAGGACCTGGGCGTCTTGGTTAACAGCAAATTAAATTGGAGTGCCCAGTGTCAGGCAGCAGCTGCAAAGGCAAATAGAGTCATGGCATGCATCAGAAGAGGAATAGGGGCATATGATGAGAACATTGTTCTTCCTCTGTATAAAGCGCTGGTAAGGCCGCACTTAGAATATTGTGCACAGTTCTGGGCTCCGGTGCTGAGGAAAGACATATTGGAGCTAGAGAGGGTACAAAGGAGGGCGACTAAGGTAATAAAGGGAATGGAGGGACTAGAATACCCAGAGAGGTTGTCAAAATTAGGCCTATTTACATTGGAAAAGAGAAGGCTTAGGGGAGACCTCATAAACATGTATAAATACATCAGGGGGCAGTACAGAGGATGGTGACAAAGACGAGGGGGCACACTATGCGTCTGGAAGAAAGGAGGTTCCTGCACCAGCATAGAAGGGGATTCTTTACGGTAAGAGCCGTGAGACTCTGGAACTCTCTGGGAGAGGAAGTGGTGATGTCCAACTCACTTAAAGAGTTCAAGAGAGGCCTGGACGCCTTTCTTGAGAACAATAAAATTACATCTTATGCTTAGTTAATTAATCCAGGGATTTGATCTTACTGCCAGATTGGTGTCGGGAAGTGAATTTTTCCTCAGTGATGTAAATTGGCCTATACCTCATGGTTTTTTGTTGCCTTCCCCTGGATCAACGCTGCGGAATAGCTGTAGTGCACAAGAAATAGGCTGAACTGGATGGACGCTTGTCTTTTTTCGGCCTTATAAACTATGTAACTATGTAACTATGTAACTATGTAACATCTGATTTCTCACATTTCAGGCACCATCCCTATCTAACCCCAACTAACACAAACTCATTATCCTGCTGATGCCCCAATGCTGACCCACTGCTGCTATATATGACCCTATTACTTCACCTACTGTGTGGTACTGTGTGCTCTCTAATTTTCCTCCTACTGGAGCCCTAGATCTCCCTTTCATTGCAAGTATGATGTCAACAAAAGTGCCACAAACACTGTAAGATACCCCCACAGTGAATTCCTCCACAGTACCCCCACACACAGTATGATGACCATACTGTATACCACCCCTCAACTCCCCTGGAAAAGTATGGTGACCACAACATCATATTGTGGTGGGCCACTGGGGAGGCGCCAGATGTTGCAGAAGGGCCAGCTGGGGTGTGTAGCCCACTGACAGCAGATAATGATGTCACGGTAGCTGAAGTGGGTCGCTGGACCCCTCAACGCTTCCCTCATGTCCACAACAATTTAAAAAGCGGGAGGTGGCACTTGCGGATGGTATAGGAACCCCCCCGGGGGGGCACTCCTGTAGCGGTGGTGTCTGGGTGCAGGTTTTGGAGTGCCAGTGATGTTTGTTCAATCTCAAGCAGCCAGACATGCAGGTGAACTTGTAAACATAACAATTTTACTGAATGAGGTAACAGGGTACAGTCTCTTTTACAGGAAAAGTTCACAGTATATTGTGCATACGGAAGTTATGGTTTTCTCCTCATGAGACAAGCATTGTTATTGTCGAGGGCGGCTAAAGCAAAGTTCTCTTCACTTGTTAGTACAGGAAATGCTATGCACAGTCCAGGAAATATTAAACTGATGCAGGGACCTTCACAGAATGGCTCTCTCTGGAAAACACACTAAAGTGTGGATGTACTCACAGTTTTTATCCCATTTTTATCTCTTGTAGGGGGTAGGTTTAAGCAAAGTCGGTGGCGTGGCAGCCATGTGGATCTGGTCCTGTCTAGAAGTGATCAGGATAACCAGAGAGCAGGAGAGTCAATGTAAAGCTTTCTCTCTCCTGACTAGAAAACACTTCACTCTTTTTGTGAAGGAGATTATCTGAGGAAATATGTCCCCTCAGTGTAGACTGGCATTGAAAACACTTTTCTGAGAGAATAATGGCTCTCCTCAATCTTTCTGAGGTTGCAGGAGCCGCCCACAACTGGTCTGTACCAGTGTTCAGTCAGAGTGAGAGTCCTGAGCTGGGAGACTCCTCCCAGTCATAGCTATGGCCACCACTTGTTGTGAGGAGAATAATCATTACTTCATATACACACATTTGCGAGTAGATGGCAGGAAAGTACAATTTACAATGCAATGAAGTACAATTTACTATGCAATGTATTATATCCCCTAACTCAGTACACACAATAGAACAAATCTAATACAACACTACAACGGTCTCATTTAGCAGTAGCAGAACGGGTACCGCGATGCCACAAACTCTTAAGAAAAGCCGTCCTCGGCAAACAGTTGGAGGGTGATTATAGTTTTCTTGTTGTCTTCTTCGTGCTTCTTCCATGCGAGAATCAACAATTTTCTTGACTTTCGCCATGCGTCTGCGGTGTTCAAACACCCAGTCTGTTTGTGGAAAAGGATTAATGGTGTCAGGTACTTGTACACCTAGAGCCAAGTCTGAAGGCAACTGGCCTTGTCGGCAGAACATCAGATAAAATGGAGTATGACCAGTTGAGCAATAGGTGGTGTTATTGTAGATGTGGACAAGAGCTTTCAGAATCCCAGGCCACTCAGTTCCCTTGGTGGCAGAAGCAGTGTGCAGCATACTGATGATGACTTGGTTTACTCTTTCACATAGGCCATTACCATGTGGATGGTAAGCAGTGATATGTAGTTTCTTGCAATCTCTGTACTTGCACAGCTCGTGGAAAAGTTGAAATTCAAAGGCATGTCCGCTAACAGTGAAGATGTGGTCTGGATATCCATAGTCTTGGATGAACTCAGTATAAAAGACTTCAGAAGCAGTTTTGGTTGTAAGATCTTTGACAGGAGCAGGAGCAATAGCGGCAAGCTTTGTGTAATGGTCCACCATTGTGAGGGCATATGTATAGCCAGAGCGAGTTTGGCCCAATTTCACATGATCAAGAGCAACAATTTTTCCTGTTTTTTGTGACTTGATAGGGTGTAAGGGCGCTTTTTGATCTTTGTATCCATCTTTTGTGATGTTACATGCGGGACAAAGCACCAACTTTCAATGTCTCCTCTCATACCGACCCAGTAGAACCTTCGGCGGATGGTAGCTTCAGTTTTCTGGACACTGAAATGGCCAGAGCGATCATGATAGGCTTCAAGGATGACCCGTGCATCTCTCCGGGGAACGAGTATTTGGTGAAATCTGTTGACTGAGACAGGGTCCAAAGTGTTTCTCATTATGAGCCCTTTCTGGACAAATAGACGTTTTCTCTGTCTCCCGAGGTGAGTAAGTTCTACATCAGGATGAACTTGTCTTAGCCAGGTTGGAACTCGTCCAGTAGTAAGGAAGTCATGGAGTTCTCCCAGGACTCTGCTCTCTTCTTGTAATTTCTTCCACAGGGAAGGTTCTTGAGGCAGTGATGGCACTCTGTTGGGCAAACCTTGAGTAGAAAGGAGACATCTTCCCAGATGTCATCTCGGGGTGGTTCTTCTCCAACAGGCAGCCGGGACAACGCATCGGCATTGACATTTGATTTGCCGCTGCGGTATTTGACTGTGAATTTGTTGTTCGCTGGGCGTGAAGCCCACTGTTGTTCCATGGCTCCCAACTGGGCAGTATCCAGGTGCACTAGTGGATTATTGTCTGTGTAGACAGTAAAGGGCATAGCAGACAGGTAATCCTTGAATTTTTCTGTAACAGCCCAGACAAGTGCAAGCAGTTCAAGCTTGAACGAACTGTAGTTGCTGTCATTCTTCTCAGTTCCTCTAAGGCTGCAGCTGGCGTAAGCAATCACACGCTCCTTATTGTCCTGGACCTGGGACAAAACATCACCTAGCCCTTGGAGGCTAGCATCTGTATACAAAAGGAATGGCTGAGTGTAATCAGGATAGGCCAGGATAGGTGGCTGGGTAAGAAGGTCTTTCAGGATATGGAATGCTTGTTCTTGACGATTTGTCCAGTCTACTGGAAGCCTTCGGTTGTAGTTCTCCTTAGGACATCCCCGTAGCTACTCAGAAAGTGGTTCAGACACTTGAGCAAAGTGAGGAATAAAGCGGCGATAGTAGCCTGCAAATCCCAAAAAGCTTTGGACTTCTTTGATGGTAGTGGGCGTTCTCCAGTTCTGAACTGTAGCAATTTTGTCAGGGTCAGGTCATACCCCTTCAGCACTTACCACATGTCCAAGGTAGTTTACTCATGGTTTTAGCAAGTGGCATTTTGTAACGGGTCTGGGAGGCGGAACCTCTGAGCTACTATACAAGGGGGCGGTCCTTGTAAGGGAGCGGGTGGCGACCAGGCAGGCAGTCACAGCAGGTGACCGGGACAGTCTCTAGAAGAACGGGCAGGAGGTCACGGCAAGTGACCGGGGCAGTCTCTGGATGAATGGGCAGATGGTCACGGCAAGTGACCGGGGCAGTCTCTGGGTGAACGGGCAGATGGTCACGGCAAGTGACCGGGGCAGTCTCTGGGTGAACGGGCAGATGGTCACGGCAAGTGACCGGGGCAGTCTCTGGGTAAAGGGTTGGTATGACCTGTGGCGGCTGATGGTAGACGTGAGCTCCCAGGTGAGCAGGCGAGAGTCTCTGGATAAACGGGTGGTCACAGCATGTGACGGCGGAGCCTCCAGGAAGACCAACAGACAGGCGGCAGATGAGCGCTCCCAGGTGAGCGGGCAGAAGTCTCTGGATAGGCGGGTGGTCACAGCACGTGACGGCAGAGCCTCCAGGTAGGCTAGCAGACAGGCAGCAGATGAGCGCTCCCAGGTGAGCGGGCAGGAGTCACTGGACAGGCAGGTGGTCACAGCACGTGACGGCAGAGCCTCCAGGTAGGCTAGCAGGCAGGTAGCAGATGTGCGCTCCCAGGTGAGCGGGCAAGCTGGTCCATAGACAGACTGACAAGAGTTGGAAGGCAGACCGTCGGACCTCAGGCAAGCAGGCAGGTAGTTGATGTGCGCTCCCAGGTGAGCGGGCAAGCTGGTCCTTAGACAGACTGACAGGAGTAGTAAGGCAGACCGTCGGACCTCAGGCTAGCAGGCAGGTAGCAGAATATTAGGCAGGAATAAGACAGCAAGCTGGCAGGAATCTGGCAGGTATCTGGCAGGTAACTGGCAACGGGACCTGAGGGCTGAAGCAGAGTAGTGAACAGTGCAACAACATTGCTCGGGCACCTCCATTTTGGAGGAGGTGCCTTATATATGGTGAAGTCCTCCGGCCATTGGCCGGGGACTCCTTAGGACGGCGCGCGCGGCCCCTTTAAGAGGGAGGGAGAGCGCGCGCGCCCTAAGCACAGTGGCCGGGAAGGAGCGCGCGCTGCCAGCAGAGCGGGAGGAGGACGCCGGGCACGGAGCAGAGAGGTGAGGGGAACAGCGTCCCTGCCTAGCAGAGGGCAGGGACGCCGGCGCTACAGTACCCCCCCTTTAGGCCCCCACTTTTTTAGGCCAGACAGAAATTTAGCAAGGATGAGCGGGGCATGGATGTTCTCCCGGGGCTCCCACGTTCTCTCCTCAGGACCAAACCCCTTCCAATCTACTAGAAAAAAGGTCTTTCCTCTTACCCTTTTGGTGGCAAGAATGTTCTCTACCTCAAACTCGTCCTCAGCAGAAACCGGAGCAGGAGGCGTACCTGTAGACTTGGAAAAAGAGTTAAGTACCACAGGTTTGAGGAGAGATACATGGAAGGAGTTAGGGATCCGTAAGTTGGCCGGGAGTTTCAATTTATAGGCCACCGGGTTGATCTGACTGATGACCTCCAGAGGACCGATGAACCGAGGCCCTAACTTGTAAGAAGGTATCTTGAGTCGGACATATTTAGATGAGAGCCAGACTTTATCTCCAGGACGAAATTGTGGAGGATCCAGGCGTTTTTTGTCAGCGTGTCTTTTCATCCGTTCGGACGACTGAAGGAGTGCGGATCGGGTACTCTCCCAAATGGAGGAAAATTTGCTAACGAGAGATTCCGCAGCCGGGTTGTCCACAGAGGTGGAGACAGGAAAAGGGATCCGAGGATGCTGACTGAAGACTACAAAAAACGGGGATTTGGAGGAGGATTCGCTCTCGTGATTGTTATAAGAGAACTCGCCCCATGGTAGGAGATCCACCCAGTCTGAATGATGGGCATTAACGAAGTGCCGGAGGTAACTGGTCAGGTTCTGATTGATCCGCTCCACTTGACCATTGGACTGTGGGTGGTAAGCGGAAGAGAAGTCCAGGGTGACGTCTAGCAGTTTACAAGTGGCTCTCCAGAAGCGTGAGGTGAACTGTACCCCACGATCCGACACGATGTGGAGGGGCAGGCCATGAAGACGAAAGATGTGACGAATAAAGTCTTTCGCTAGTTCGGGTGCAGACGGGAGGCCTGGCAGGGGAACGAAATGAGCCATCTTGGAGAAGCGGTCAGCGACCACCCAAATGACCGTACAACTGGCAGAGACTGGGAGGTCAGTTATAAAGTCCATTGCTATATGCTGCCAGGGGGCAGCAGGTACAGAAAGCGGAAGGAGGCGACCGGCTGGCAGATGTCTCGGAACCTTGTTGCGGGCGCAGGACACACAGGCAGAAACAAAGTCTATTACGTCCTTGTGCAGGGTAGGCCACCAGTAGTGCCGGGTAATAAGCTGGAGGGTCTTTTTCTGACCGGCGTGGCCAGCCAGTTTAGACGAGTGACCCCAGTGAAGGATCTTCTCCCGATCAGGTACTGATACGAACGTCTTTCCGGGAGGGAGACGATTTAGACTCACGGGAGCCACCTGCATTACTCTGGCGGGATCGATGATGTGTTTCGGATCTTCCTCGAGATCAGACACCAGAAAGGATCGAGACAAGGCGTCCGCCTTGACGTTTTTGTCAGCCGGGCGAAAATGAAGAACAAAATCAAAGCGAGCAAAAAACAAGGACCACCGGGCTTGGCGCGGGTTAAGTCTCTGGGCATGCTGGAGGTAAGCCAAGTTCTTGTGGTCAGTGTAAATTATTACCGGGTGAAGAGCCCCCTCGAGCAGGTAACGCCACTCCTCCAATGCCAGTTTGATGGCCAATAACTCTCGGTCTCCTATGGAATAATTGCGCTCTGAGGAGGAGAAGAGTTTAGAGAAGAAGCCGCAAGTTACCATCCTCCCGGAAGATGATTTTTGAGTAAGTACCGCTCCGGCTCCAGAGGAGGAGGCGTCAACTTCCAGGAAGAACTGCTTGTTGCCGTCCGGGCGATGCAGAATCGGGGCGGAAGAGAAGGCCTGTTTTAAGGAAAGAAAGGCCTCCTCTGCTTCGGGCGGCCACTCTTTGGGATTAGTACCCTTACGGGTGAGCGCGGAAATTGGGGCAGTCCGGGAAGAGAAGTGCGGTATGAAGAGGCGGTAGTAGTTGGCGAAGCCCAGGAACCGCTGAATGGCCTTCAACCCCTCCGGTCGAGGCCATTTCTCGATGGCAGACAGTTTCTCTGGATCCATTCGTAGGCCGGTCTGAGAAATAATGTAGCCCAAAAACGGAAGCGAGGTCTGCTCAAAGAGGCACTTCTCGTATTTAGTGAAGAGGTGATTCTGCCTGAGCCTGAGCAGGACCTGACGAACGTCCCTCCGGTGAGTCTGGAGATCCGGAGAGAAGACCAAGATGTCGTCCAGGTACAATACTACGCAGGAGTAGAGAAGGTCTCGGAAGATGTCATTGACCAACTCTTGAAAGACGGCAGGAGCGTTACAGAGACCAAAGGGCATTACCAGATATTCATAGTGGCCATCCCGGGTGTTGAATGCCGTCTTCCATTCATCCCCCTGACGGATACGAACCAGGTTGTACGCCCCACGGAGGTCCAGTTTGGTGAAGATTCTAGCCCCCCTCAGACGATCAAATAACTCCGAAATGAGCGGAAGGGGGTACTTATTCTTCACCGTGATCTGGTTAAGGCCTCTATAGTCTATACAGGGACGGAGAGAGCCGTCCTTCTTTTTGACGAAAAAGAAGCCTGCTCCCGCCGGGGAGGTAGATTTCCGGATGAATCCCCTGGCCAGATTCTCCTCAATATATTCGGACATCGACCGGGTCTCAGCAGCGGATAATGGATAAATACGCCCACGGGGAGGAGTAGTACCAGGTAACAGGTCGATAGGGCAGTCGTATGGTCTATGAGGGGGTAGTGTCTCTGCCTCCTTTTTATTAAAGACATCAGCATAAGACCAATAAGGAATCGGAAGTCCAGGTAGATTAGCTGGGGTAGGAGAAGGACGAACGGGATGGACGGGAACCAGACAGGTCTTATGGCAGTCCTGTCCCCAGCGAAGGACTTCTCCGGTCTGCCAATCAAGCACGGGTGCATGTCTCTGGAGCCAAGGTAGACCTAGCAAGAGGGCGTGAGAGAGTCCAGGCAGAACATGAAAGGAGATACTCTCAGAATGCAGCATTCCCACCTGCAGAGTAATGGATTCGGTGATGAGTTGGATGGGGCGTGGTAAGAGACCCCCATCCACGGCAGCAACAGACAAGGGTACAGCCAGAGGTTTGGTGGGGATGCGGTATTTCTCTACCAGGGACTGTGAAATAAGATTCCCGGCTGCTCCAGAGTCAAGTTGGGCTAGTTCGAAAAAACGGTTCTCCCCGCAGACAATTGAGACTGACAGCAGCAGAGATGGAGAGGATTTATTCTTGTCTAGGTCGACCTCTCTGAGCGAACCTAGACACAGGCGTTTCCCGACCTCTCCGGGCAGGCACGGATCCGGTGCTCCTTACTGCCAAAGTAGAAGCAGCTCCCCTCGGCACGGCGTAAGTCCTGACGGGTTTTGACCATCTTGGTCTGGTCGACCTGCATAGGCTCAGGAGAGTGTACCTGGGGAGAGACGGATTTCTGAAAAGTAGGAGCTAGACGTGGAAACCTCCTCTCACGGGTGACCTCTTTGGCACGCTCCTGGAACCGTAGGTCAATCCGGGTGGCAAGAGTTATTAGGTCATCGAGAGTGGTAGAAATGTCCCGACCGGCAAGTTCATCTTTAATACGGCCGGACAGACCCTCCCAGAAGACGGATACCAGAGCGTCGTTATCCCAGGCCAGCTCCGAGGCAAGGGTACGGAACCGTATGGCATATTGGCCCACGGTGAGACTTCCCTGACGGAGGCGTAGCAGTGATGATGCGGATGAGGTCTTCCGTCCGGGTTCGTCGAAGACTTTCCGGAAAGCCATGAGAAAGGCAGGCAAGTCGGACACCAGGGGGTCTCCTCTCTCCCATAGAGGATTTAGCCAGGCCAGGGCCTCCCCGGTGAGATGGGACATGATGAAGGCAATTTTGGCCCGGTCGGAGTTAAACTGGTGGGACAGGAGTTCAAAGTGCAGGGTGCACTGATTTATGAAGCCCCGAGCCTGGGCGGAGTCGCCTCCGAAGCGAGGAGGTGCAGAAAGCCGGGGTCCGGGGTAGGATACCATGGTATTAGTGGACAGCGGAGCTGCCGGATTGCGAGTCATGGCACTGGCGGAGGTTGCTGGCGGAGCAGTCAGAGTGTTCAGGCGAGAATTGACATTCCGCAGGTGACCCAGGATGGACTCCTGTTGGGACCTCTGACGGGACAGTTCATGACACAGGTCCGAGAGCGAGGGAGCTTGGGTGCCACCGGGTTCCATGGCCCGAGCAAACTGTAACGGGTCTGGGAGGTGGAACCTCTGAGCTACTATACAAGGGGGCGGTCCTTGTAAGGGAGCGGGTGGTGACCAGGCAGGCAGTCACAGCAGGTGACCGGGACAGTCTGTAGAAGAACGGGCAGGAGGTCACGGCAAGTGACCGGGGCAGTCTCTGGATGAACGGGCAGATGGTCACGGCAAGTGACCGGGGCAGTCTCTGGGTGAACGGGCAGATGGTCACGGCAAGTGACCGGGGCAGTCTCTGGGTGAACGGGCAGATGGTCACGGCAAGTGACCGGGGCAGTCTCTGGGTAAAGGGTTGGTACGACCTGTGGCGGCTGATGGTAGACGTGAGCTCCCAGGTGAGCAGGCGAGAGTCTCTGGATAAACGGGTGGTCACAGCATGTGACGGCGGAGCCTCCAGGAAGACCAACAGACAGGCGGCAGATGAGCGCTCCCAGGTGAGCGGGCAGAAGTCTCTGGATAGGCGGGTGGTCACAGCACGTGACGGCAGAGCCTCCAGGTAGGCTAGCAGACAGGCAGCAGATGAGCGCTCCCAGGTGAGCGGGCAGGAGTCACTGGACAGGCAGGTGGTCACAGCACGTGATGGCAGAGCCTCCAGGTAGGCTAGCAGGCAGGTAGCAGATGTGCGCTCCCAGGTGAGCAGGCAAGCTGGTCCATAGACAGACTGACAAGAGTTGGAAGGCAGACCGTCGGACCTCAGGCAAGCAGGCAGGTAGTTGATGTGCGCTCCCAGGTGAGCGGGCAAGCTGGTCCTTAGACAGACTGACAGGAGTAGTAAGGCAGACCGTCGGACCTCAGGCTAGCAGGCAGGTAGCAGAATATTAGGCAGGAATAAGACAGCAAGCTGGCAGGAATCTGGCAGGTATCTGGCAGGTAACTGGCAACGGGACCTGAGGGCTGAAGCAGAGTAGTGAACAGTGCAACAACATTGCTCGGGCACCTCCATTTTGGAGGAGGTGCCTTATATATGGTGAAGTCCTCCGGCCATTGGCCGGGGACTCCTTAGGACGGCGCGCGCGGCCCCTTTAAGAGGGAGGGAGAGCGCGCGCGCGCGCCCTATGCACAGTGGCCGGGAAGGAGCGCGCGCTGCCAGCAGAGCGGGAGGAGGACGCCGGGCACGGAGCAGAGAGGTGAGGGGAACAGCGTCCCTGCCTAGCAGAGGGCAGGGACGCCGGCGCTACACATTTGAAGGGCTTGATTTTGAGGCCATGTTGGCTTACTACCTTGAAGACTTCAGACAGATGATGAATGTGGTCTTTATATGTCCGGGAAGGACAATGACATCATCAAGGTAAAGGAGGACACTGTGGAAATTTTCGTTGTCAGGACATCTCTCCATTAGCTGTTGGAACATAGCAGGGGCATTGCAAAGCCGAAGGACATAAAGTTAAATTCAAAAAGTCCCATTCGTGTGGTAAAGGCAGTCTTTTTTCTGTCTTATGGCGCCATGGGAACTTGCCAGTATCCGCAGGTTAAATCAAGAGTAGAGAAGTAGGAGGCAGATCCGAGAGCAGTCAGGGACTCTTCAATTTGTGGCAAGGGATAGGCATCCTTGTGTGTGATGTTGTTCAACTTGCGGTAATTCACGCAGAAACGGATGGAGCCATCTTTTTTTTTCACAAGGACCAGCGGTGTGGCCCAAGAGCTTTGACTTTCAATTATGACATCAGCCTCTTGACAGGCTGGTACTTCGCAGGTGGTATGGGACGATGTCGCTCCTTGATGGGAGGATGATCACCTGTGAGGATTCGATACTGAATCAGAGTAGTCTTACTGAAATCCAATGGGTGCTCACTGAATGCTGGATGATAACGTTTGGCAATGTTCAGAACTCCATTGACTTTCTCTACTGGAGTAGTGGCATCTCCCACATTCAGCTCAGTCCACCAGTAGTCTGAGGTAACCTTATTACTTGGGCAGCTTGAGTAGAATGTTGATTAGCTGTTACTTCACTTGAGATGATGTCTTCTGGTGAGAGTTGAGACAACTGCGCTACTGGATGAAATTTGTGAAGGTTAACAGATGCGTCACTTAAGTTAATCAGTCGAACTGGCACTCTTCCGTTGGAGACAGTTACAATGCTGCGAGCAGCTTTCACTAATGGTTGTCCTTCTAGCATGATTGGTTTGAGGAGAGCCTGATAATCTTGATTTTCAATACCTGGTCGGGCATGGCACCAAACCATGGTTTCTGAATTATGCTGCAGAATCACTGGTCGGGTGTCTCGGATGCGGACACGACAAATTTCATCCTTGCTATTTGCAAACTTTTGCTGGGTGACAAGTAGAGATGAGCGTTGTTCTACTCGAACTGTTCGCCAATCTCAAATTCGAGCTGTTTTGGGCGGTGTTCGAGCCGTTCGGCGAACACGAACGATTTGAGAAAAATTCGGCTGTTCGAGGTTATGTTCGATAACTGTTCATGCACCGAAATCATAACTGGATTTTTTCTCAGTAATGATGAAAATTAATGTTAATACGCAGTTTGAGTGTACAGCGGGGTGGGGGGAGGGGCAGGGGATGGATCTCTGCAGGAATAATGAAGATCTCCATTTTTTTTTCTCTTTCCCGCATTTGCAGTGGGGAGGTGCAGTCTGTCAGCCTATAAGCAGCGCACACATGGAGCGAACTGCTGTTTTTCACACAAGCAAGGGCATGTGTCATTGGCAGTGTATGTCACATGTCCTTGCCCTATAAGACCAAGCCATTTTCCCCGTCGCCACCATTTTCTCACTGCTGCAGCTGCGTGTTAGACGGTACCGCTGTTGCTGTCTGCGCTATACCTTGTTAATTTCAAGCCAATTTTCGCACAAATCTACAGATAGCTTGGGAGTAGGGAATAGTTGTGATTGCAGTCCTTTTAAGGACTAGGTTACAGCATTTCCTACGACTTTTATCAGGCAGGTCTGTGCTCTTAAATAGATAGATTGTGGGAGTAAAGACTAATTGTAATTGCAGTCCTTTTCAGGACTAGGTTACATCAGTTCCTATCAGTTTTTGCCAGGCAGGTCTGTGCCAGTGCTGTGCAAGTTTTTTTCACAGCATTTGGCTGAATCTAGCAAAGTTAATCCTTTTTGGCCTATTGCAGAGTGTGTTAGTCAGTGGAGTAGCCTATCTGTGTTGCAAGATATACCACCTGTGTATAGAATACCAATTTTTATACTGCACCTAGTGAAGTAAAATCTTTTGGGCATAGCATCATTCTATTAGTCCATCTATACTGACCTCCATCAGGTTGCAAATTGAATATAATTTTTTTCTGCATCTAGCTCTGAAAAAATATTTGGGCTTCTAGCAGTGTGTGGGACTTGTTCTATTAGTCCATCTATACTGACCTCCATCAGGTTGCAAACTGAATATAATTTTTATCTGCATCTAGCTCTGAAAAAATATTTGGCCTTCTAGCAGTGTGTGGGACTTTCTCTATTAGTCCATCTATACTGACCTCCATCAGGTTGCAAATTAAAAATAATTTTTATCTGCATCTACCTCTGAAAAAATATTTGGGCTTCTAGCTGTGTGTGGGACTTGTTCTATTAGTCCATCTATACTGACCTCCATCAGGTTGCAAACTGAATATAATTTTTTTATGCATCTAGATCTGAAAAAATATTTGGCCTTCTAGCAGTGTGTGGGACTTTCTCTATTAGTCCATCTATACTGACCTCCATCAGGTTGCAAACTGAATATATTTTTTTTCTGCATCTACCTCTGAAAAAATATTGGGCTTCTAGCTGTGTGTGGGACTTGTTCTATTAATCCATCTATACAGACCTCCATCAGGTTGCAAACTGAATATATTTTTTTTCTGCATCTACCTCTGAAAAAATATTGGGCTTCTAGCTGTGTGTGGGACTTGTTCTATTAAACCATCTATACAGACCTCCATCAGGTTGCAAACTGAATATAATTTTTTTCTGCATCTAGCTCTGAAAAAATATTTGGCCTTCTAGCAGTGTGTGGGACTTTCTCTATTAGTCCATCTATACTGACCTCCATCAGGTTGCAAATTAAAAATAATTTTTATCTGCATCTAGCTCTGAAAAATATTTGGCCTTCTAGCAGTGTGTGGGACTTTCTCTATTAGTCCATCTATATTGACCTCCATCAGGTTGCAAATTAAAAATAATTTTTATCTGCATCTACCTCTGAAAAAATATTTGGGCTTCTAGCTGTGTGTGGGACTTGTTCTATTAGTCCATCTATACTGACCTCCATCAGGTTGCAAACTGAATATAATTTTTTTCTGCATCTAGCTCTGAAAAAATATTTGGCCTTCTAGCAGTGTGTGGGACTTTCTCTATTAGTCCATCTATACTGACCTCCATCAGGTTGCAAACTGAATATATTTTTTTTCTGCATCTACCTCTGAAAAAATATTGGGCTTCTAGCTGTGTGTGGGACTTGTTCTATTAATCCATCTATACAGACCTCCATCAGGTTGCAAACTGAATATATTTTTTTTCTGCATCTACCTCTGAAAAAATATTGGGCTTCTAGCTGTGTGTGGGACTTGTTCTATTAATCCATCTATACAGACCTCCATCAGGTTGCAAACTGAATATAATTTTTTTCTGCATATAGCTCTGAAAAAATATTTGGCCTTCTAGCAGTGTGTGGGACTTTCTCTATTAGTCCATCTATACTGACCTCCATCAGGTTGCAAATTAAAAATAATTTTTATCTACATCTAGCTCTGAAAAAATATTTGGCCTTCTAGCAGTGTGTGGGACTTTCTCTATTAGTCCATCTATACTGACCTCCATCAGGTTGCAAATTAAAAATAATTTTTATCTGCATCTACCTCTGAAAAAATATTTGGGCTTCTAGCTGTGTGTGGGACTTGTTCTATTAGTCCATCTATACTGACCTCCATCAGGTTGCAAACTGAATATATTTTTTTTCTGCATCTACCTCTGAAAAAATATTTGGGCTTCTAGCTGTGTGTGGGACTTGTTCTATTAGTCCATCTATACTGACCTCCATCAGGTTGCAAATCGAATATAATTTTTTTCTGCATCTAACCCAGCCAATAGTTTTGGCCTAATTCCACAGTTTGGCCACTCAGCTCTGCTCGGTTCCCATCCATTGTTTTTTTGTGCAAACAACTCCAGAGTTGTGATTTAGTTAACCACCAAAATGAGTGGAAAAAGGCCTGCTGCTGGTGGAAAGGGGAATAGGCGTGTTGGGAAGGGGAAAAAAGGTTGTGTCCGTGGGGTAGTTGTTAAAGCAACAGTAACATCTGCAGAAGAAAGACCATCTTCCAGCCAAACTAAAATGTCTACTTCTTTTAGCGGACAATGTGATAAGATCCCTTTCTTATGGCCACGCCAATCGCTACAAATTCCAGATGAGGCACAAAAACAGCAGGTGCTTCAACGGATATCAAGTGCTCCTTTAAGTGGGCTCTCCTCCACATCAACTTCAACATCACAAATACTCCAGTCCTCAAAGGTGTCACCCCAATCGCACTTGCTTCCTCACAGCTCCCAAATCTCCAGCTGCCCGTCTGAGTATGAGGTAGAACAGATGGTTGAGTCTGCAGAGCTGTTTACTCATACTATAGCCTGGGAATCAGAGGTCGACTCCAGCGCTTCTGTGAATCCAGACGAGGAAATGATCTGCACTGATGCCCAGAATCTTTATGAGTCGGATTCAGGACCAGACGCAGAACGTTCTGACCATAATGTAGACCCTCATTCCCAAACTGTAACTCCTGTTGGTGGAGACAATGAGGAAGACGATGATGAGACTCAAATACCTGATTGGAGCGACAACTTTAGTTTTTTGTCAGGGCAGGAACAGGTTGGCTCTGAGGACGACGGGTGTGATAACGCACAGGGTGATGATGATGAGGTTGGAGATCCCACTTACTGTCAACCCACAGTCAGCCAAGAGATGAGGTCAGCAGAGGAGGTGGAGCAAGATGCTAGTGACGACGAGGTCAGGTTGCGCCTTCCTGGACAGAGACGTAGTACTGGAAGCACGTCAACAACTGCATCCTCAAACACAACTCTGCCTCTCACCACAAGTCGTGGTGGCTCTTCAGGTCGCATGGGTGCTAAGCCTTGCATAGCCTGGGCATTTTTTCAGATCGATAAAGATGACCCAACTCGTGTTATCTGTAACATTTGTCAGCAAAAGCTAAGTAGAGGCCAAAAAATACATAGTTTGAGTACTTCATGCATGAACCGGCACATGGACATGAAGCATAAGTTGCAGTGGGAAGCTCAGTGTGCTACAATGCGGCCTAGCCGGCTGGGCCAACCGCCGTCTGCCATATCTTGTGCATCCGCGGCCTCTTCATCCTCTGTGACTGGGGGGACAGCAGTCACACCTGTTTTGGGGCGCAGACCTGCCACCTCTTTACCCGCAACAGCCAGCGTGATTGGCAGGTCATCATTTTCTTTGGAGGTGGTAACACCAGCTGGTGTTGAGCGCTGTCCGACATCGATAGCACCACCTTTGGATCAAGACAACCTAACATGTCCGCCTGCATCTTCCTCACAGACCGGCAGTTTGCCGGGGACACCCTTATCAACCCCGTCTAAGCACAATAGCCAGCCCTCGGTCCCTCAGATGTGGACAAGTAAAAGACCATTTCCTCCTAGCCATGAGAAAGCTAAGAGGTTGAATTTCACCATCTGCAAGCTCTTGGCTACAGAAATGCTGCCTTTCTGCCTGGTGGACACAGAGGATTTTCGAGACCTTATGTCCGTCGCAGTGCCCCAGTACCAGATGCCCAGTCGGCACTACTTCTCAAAGAAAGGTGTGCCTGCGCTCCACCAGCATGTCGCACACAACATCACCGCTTCTTTGAGAAACTCTGTGTGTGACAGGGTGCATTTCACCACAGACACTTGGACGAGTAGGCATGGACAGGGGCGTTACATGTCGCTGACTGGGCACTGGGTAACTATGGTGACAGCAGGACAAGGGGCTGCTGTCCAAGTCTTGCCGTCCCCACGAGTTGTGCGGCAATCCTCTTTATGTCAAAGTTCCTCCACTGCTTCTGCCTCCTCAACCTCCTCTCTGTCTTCCACCTGCACCCAAAGCCTGTCTGGTCATGCCACAAGCTTTCTAACTGCGCAGAAGGGAGCGTGCACACCTCCTTACTATGCTGGCAGTAGGGCTCAACGTCATCAAGCGGTTTTTACTTTGAAATGTCTGGGAAATGTGAGTCACACAGCTGAGGAGTTGTGGTCAGCTCTGGAGAACCAATTTCATGAATGGTTGTCTCCACTGGACCTGAAACCAGGGAAGGCCGTGTGCGACAATGTTGCAAACCTGGGTGCGGCCCTTCGCCTGGGCAATGTCACACACGTGCCTTGTATGGCTCACGTGTTGAACCTGGTTGTCCAGCAATTTTTAGCCCACTATCCCAGACTAGATGGCCTTCTGCAGAGGGCACGGTCGCTGTGTGCTCACTTCCGCCGTTCGCATCCCGCAGCTCAGCGACTTACATCTCTACAGAAGTCGTTAGGCCTGCCACTTCACCGGCTAAAATGCGATGTGCCTACCCGGTGGAATTCAACTCTGCACATGTTGCAGCGACTGTGGCAGCACCGACAAGCCCTGGTGCAATACGTTCTGACGTACAGCCTGGGCCAACGAGATCCAGAGGTGGGGCAAATCACGCTGGAGGAGTGGTCTCAGATCAGGGACCTATGCACCCTTCTGCACAGTTTTGAAATGGCGACGAAGATGTTTAGTGCTGACGATGCCATTATCAGCATGACTATTCCGGTGATTTACATGCTGGAGCACATGTTAAACAGAATTCGGAGTCAGGTGGTGGCACAAGAGGAGGTGGAGGAAGTAGAGGAGGAGCAGTTGTGTGCGGAAGGGCTAACATCTGCAAGATCCAGAAAGTAGGCAGCACCAAGGCGGCAGGCATGTGAGGGTGGGGGAGATGGTTTTACCAGGGCGCATGGTAGCAGCCAAAGTAGTGAGGAAGGTGCAGGAGCCCAGGAAGAAGTGGAGGACGAACTGATGGAAGACTCATCAGATGAGGGAGACCTTGATCACATTTCTGTTGTGCGAGGTTGGGGGGAGAGGACAGAGGAAGGAAGGATGATTGTTACCTCGCCACCAACACAACAGGGACTTGGTGCTCCTGGATGCGCAACACACGAGTGCCTTCTTGCTGCACTACCTGCAACATGACCCTCGAATTGTGAGAATTAGAAATAATCCTGACTACTGGGTTGCCACACTGTTAGATCCCCGGTACAAAAGTAAATTTGCAGAAATTATTCCTGCCATAGAAAGGGATGCACGCATGCAGCAGTATCAGCAGAGACTGTTGCAGAATCTTACATGTGCTTTTCCACAACACACCAGTGGTGCACGTAGTGAATCTCACAGTTCCAACTTGCCAACCGTGGGACCGTCAAGTGTTCAGCACTCAAACCGTAACAGAACCACAGTATCTGCTGGTAACATCAATTTTGCGGAATCATTTCACCACTTTTTTAGCCCATCCTTTGCAAGGCCACAGGAGACAAGAAGTCTGACACATAGTCAACGCCTTGAGACGATGGTACAGGAGTATCTCCAAGTAAACATTGAAGCCATGACTGTGTCACTGGACCCTTGCTCTTTTTGGGCTTCCAATCTGGATAAATGGCCGGAGCTAGCCACTTACGCCTTGGAGATCTTGTCATGCCCCGCAGCCAGCGTTCTGTCTGAACGTGTGTTCAGCGCTGCTGGTGGTGTGCTGACAGATAAGCGCACGCGGCTCTCCACTGATAATGTAGACAGACTCACGTTCATAAAGATGAACAAATCATGGATCGGAAACGACTTTTCTACCCCTGTGTCATCCTGGGGAGAGTAAAAGCTTGATGATTGGTTAAAATCACCCTACCAACCGTTTTAAGCTTTCAAATTACTAATCATGTTTATCTGTATCTTGGCTGGAAAATAATTTGGGCTTTGTAGCAGTGTGCAGCACTGATTCTATTAGGCCATCTATAATAAGCTCCACCAGATTTAAAATTAGTAATCATGTTTATCTGTATCTTGACTGGAAAATAATTTGGGCTTTGTAGCAGTGTGCAGCACTGATCCTATTAGGCCATCTATACTAAGCTCCACCAGATTTAAAATTAATAATAATTTTTAGCTGCATCTAGCCCGGAAAATAATTTTGGGGCTCCGAGATGCGCAAGACACATAAGTGCCTTCTTGCTGCACTACCTGCAACATGACCCTCATATTGTCAGAATTCGAAGTAATCATGACTACTGGGTTGCCACACTCTTAGATCCCCCAAACTTTTCGATCAACCTTTTCATTTTAATAAAGACCAAAAAAATGGTCATTTTTGAAATTATAAGCATTAGCAGGTTATTAGAAACTGAAATCAAACAGTTTTCAACTCAAAACTTTATTCTAGGTGATGTTACATTTTCACATAGGACCCCTTGTTCGAAAGGAGCTTCTGAACTCTCTCGTCCATTGAATTTGTCAGGTTTTGGATGGTTTCTGCTTCAATTGTTTTGCATGAGGACAGAATACCCTCCCAGAGCTGTTGCTTAGATGTGAACTGCCTCCCGCCATCATAGACACTCCTTTTGATGATGCTCCAGAGGTTCTGAATGGGGTAGAGGTCAGGGGAGCATGGGGGTCAGACCATAAGTTTGTCCCCTTTTATGCCCATATCAGCCAGAGATGCAGATGTTTTATGTGCAGCATGAGATGGTGCATTATCATGCAAAAAAATGATCTTGCTGTGAAATACACGGTTCTTCTTCTTGAACCATGGCAGGAAGTGCTGTTTGAGAAAATCCACATACATTATGGAGTTCATCTTTAGCGCCTTCAGGGATCCTAAAGGGGCCGACAATCTCTCTCCCCATGATTCCAGCCCAAAACATTACTCCACCTCCTCATTGTTGGCGCTGTAGCCGTGTTTGCGTGGGGTGTCCATCAACCAGCCATCCTCCACTCCATCCATCTGGACCATCGAGCGCTGCACGACACTCATCCGTGAACAAAACAGTTTTGAAATCAGTCTTCATGTAATGTTTGGCCCACTGGAGCCGTTTCTGCTTGTGTGAAGTGGATAGAGGAGGTCGACAGGATGGCGTATGCACAGCTGCAAACCTCTGAAGGACCCTGCATCTTGTTGTTCGGGGGACGTTGGAGGCACCAGCAGCTTCAAAAACTTGTCTGCTGCTATGACAAGGTTTTTTTGCCGCTGCTCTTTTAACCTGACGTAATTGCCTGTAGGAAAGAGTCCTCAATTTGCCCTTATCAGCACGCACACGTGTGTACTGTGAATCAGCTACATACGTCTTGATTGCCAAGACACTTCATCCTGATCATCGCACAATGTTGATTGTAGTCATGCCTTGACCTAAACACTCCACAATTTGTTGCTTCTCAGCAGCCGACACATCCTTTTTCTTTCCCATTTTGGCAGAAAATGTAGGCTGCTTAATAATGTGAGACAGCCTTCTTAAGTAGTCTTGCCTTTCATTGGACACACCTGCCAAACTAATTAGCACAGGTGTCTGCAATTGCTTACAGTGATATAAAGAGCCCTGACACACATCACCATCAATGAGTTTAACTGACAAACAAACAAATTCTTCCCTTATCACTCCTAAACACTTTTTGCATAATAATTTGGAACACAGTGTACATGTGCTTTTCCACAAAACACCAGTGGTTCACGTAGTAAATCTTACAGTTCTAACTTGCCAACCGTGGTCTGTATGGAGTTGTTCAATAAAGGGCCCAAAATTAAGATATCATAGATGGGAGAGGTCTCTATGAATAGGAATTCCTAAGTATTTGATACCCTGTGAGGGCCAGGCAAAGGGAAAGTTGGACTGGATGGAATCCTATATGGATTTGGGGAGGGAGACATCGAGGGCCTCAGACTTCGCTGCATTGATTTTAAAATTTGACCATGTAACAAAGTGATCTATTTCAGCCATAACAGAATGGATGGATATATGTGATTGAGTGATATATACTAGGACATCATCAGCAAATAGAGAGCACTTGTACTCGGTGCCTCCCACCTCAATCCACCTAATATTGGGGTTATGGCGAATTGATGAGAGCAGGTGCTCCGTCACTAGGATGTATAAGAGAGGGGATAGAGGACATCCCTGCCTTGTCCCATTGGTGATTGTGAAAGGTGATGAAAATGTTCTGATGCACCCCCTGGGCCTTGGGACACCCGGAGCCGGACCCTTTTTGGTGGATGCTGGTGGTTGTAGTCTTCGTGGCGGCGACCCGGTTCCGTGGCTCAGGGTGGTCAAACCAGTGGTGGAACTATTTATGTGGTTTTGATGTTTAAATGTCCGACTACGCCACCCGTGGATTGCGGTCAGAGTGAACCGCCGCTGCAGGGCAGACCGCTGAGGCTGGTGTTGTGGGTGCAGCAGAGCGTAGCATAACTCCCCACGGGAGGAGTATAGCCTTAGGGCAGTGTATGCGGAGGATGGGGGTGATGGTGCAGGGCAGCAGCAGTAACGACACGGAGTCAGTGATGCAGTCCAGGGCCTGTACTCACAGTTCTTATTATCCAGACCACGTCTGCAGGTAACGGCTGCCCACGTCGTACTGTGCTCACCAGGTGAGGGGCTCAGACAACTCCCAGATAACTTTGGAGCGCTTCACAGGACCCCCTTTGTGTGTCCTTTGTCTGGCCTTTCTTACCAACCCTTCTGTCCGGCTGCCTCGGGCCTCCTCTTGGTAAACTTGGCGCCAGTTTCCCTGACCCTATGTGTTGCTTCCTAGCGGGTGTAGCGAGGGGCTGCGCCACATAAAATGTCACAGCCTCCGGTTTCTAGCTGAGGGTCGTTTCCTGCCTCCACTAGTTTCGGGGACCGGTCTCCTCCTTTGGCCTGACCCCTCCACGCAGGTGGATTCGGGCGTGCGGTGGCGACTCGCCCGTCCGCACCCCTGGGATCCCTTCATTCCTCGTTCCTGGAGCCTTCTCCGCTCCTCTTCCTTCCTTCTCCCTCTTCCAGGCCTGGGCCTCTGTTACTAGGCCCGCCTCCGGAGCAGAGCTCATGCAGAGCCCCTGCTCCCTGCCACTTCTGCTCAGACTTCTCTGCACTGAACTAAGATGGTGCCCACCTTTTATACTCCCTTCTCAATGCACCCAGGAACTGCTTCCTCCCTGCTCCTGCACTACAGGGTTCCCCTTCCTCAGTGTTCCCTCCCCCCACTCCAGTCAGGGACAGGGACTGTCGTGCCCATCTCAGAGGCATATTGGTCGCTCTGCCCCACGACAATGTGGTGTAATGCATGCAGGTTTCGGGTCCTGATCCACACTCCATGCTTACCTGAGAGTGAGATATCACACCTCTGGGTGAGGTGCAATACCTCTGTAGCAACCGAGCCCTCAGGGTGCTACAGTTCCATTTATCTTCAGCCTAGGTGACGTATTGTGATACAGGGCCGTGATTTTGGCTATAAAAGGGTCCCCTAGACCCCTACCCCAAGCTTTTTAAGAGAATCTTATATGGCGTGCCAGGAGACTCTATGGAATGCTTTCTCAGCATCCAACGAGAGTATCTAATTACAAATTTTTAACTGCATCTAGCCCAGGAAATACTTTGTGCCTAGTAGCAGTGTCTGCTAGTCAGCGGATTATCCTGGCTGTTAAGCAAGCTACACCACCTGTAGTTTGGACACTTAATTTTTTCAAAGGAAATGCTTCGGGACCACCGGATACTCAGTGAAGAGCATCAGGAGGCACCCCAAGGCATAGGGGCTGGGACTGGCAGTAGGATGCCTTGCGGTGGACAGCCGAGCTCGATCCTTATAAAAGCTTTTTAACTGCAGCAGCTTTAGTGGACGCTACTGGAGCTGGAATTACGCGGCTGCTGGCATGAGACTTGCCCTCCAATAGATCCTTGTAAATGGATTTAAAGTGTATTCATTCAAATTAGAGAGACAATTTAAATTAAAAAGCTTAGAGCTGCCTCCACCACAGGGGGGCTCGTTCGACCCACCAGCGGACAGGCACCAGTATTGGGAGAGGGGGGCTGGCCGTCAGGGTTCACCGCGGCTCTGGCACAAACCCGGCGACACGGAGGTGGCACGGGCAGGAGCGAACTGAACGTGTCGGCTTCTCACTTTTTGGATTTTAGAAGGGCATGACATGCCTATATCTGTGTCTCCCCCTCCTTTTACTCCTCCACCTCTTTTCTTTTCGCATGACTATATGTACTTGTCACTTTTCCATGTGTTAGTTGTGTCTTCTGAGCAGTTTGTCAGCTTTTGGACACCTTTGAAGGTGTTTTCTATGTGTTTCTATGTGTTTTTGTTTGCCTGCCATTGGTTTTAACGGTGTTCGAAGGTGTTCGACGAACAGTTCGACGAACAGTTCGGCGAACACACGGGTGTTCGACGAACCGAACCGAACTCGAACACTACGGGGGTGGCTCAACACTAGTGACAAGCACACAGATCACATGCTGAATAGTCTGCTGATCAGAAGATGTAGCTGTAGGGAGAGAGGCATGCAAGGCAGACAACACTTCTGGAAAACAATTTTTAAGAACATTTATTCCTAGAACCATTACAGCTAAACACACATCCGCTACATCAGTTACAATGACACCCTGTTTTTGGAGCTTAATGTCCCCAATCCGAATAGTGGGCTCCCGTTAACCCTGGTGAGGTATGGGTTGACCATTACTAGCCATAATGTTCATCCAGACATCTGGAGGGTTATTTAAGTCACTAAAGTCCTAATGTTCAAGATATGCCCGCTTCTGCAAAGTAGTTACCTGTGAGCCGGTGTCGACGAGAGCTTCCAGAGGGACACCGTTTACCTGGACAGTTATGTGTGGGCAGGGAGTGATGAAGCGAGGCACCCACATGGATGCTCCCTTTGGACCTTTTCTTCTTCCTCCCGAGGGGCAGTCCTCAGCCTCTGAGGTGGCACATTTAACTGATAGCACTGGGCCTCGGTGTGTTCATATCTGTGGCAGTCCTGACAGAAAGGTCTCTTACGGCGAGCAGCTTTGCCTGGAGGTAGACTTCTTGGTGGAGGCTCAGGAGAGAGAGTTCTGTCCTGGGCTTGCTCCCTGGAGCACAAAGGTGAAATAGTCATATTTTTGATCTGCTGAGAGACTTGTTCAAGTCCTCTGGAAATCTCATCTACACGGGCCTCAAGGGATGCCTTGGAGTCCACAGCAGGAGTCAGCGCAGCTTGTGTAGCCTGCATGGTACCTGGCGATGTCATCTGGAAAGATGGAGGAGCTGCAGTAATAGACCCAGCTAGAGGACATAGTTTCCCTGTATATATTCATTGCCAAGGACACGGATGGCTAGGGTCTTGAATAGAGATGAGCGGTGTTCGACTCGAACTGTTCGCCAATCTCAAATTCGAGTTGTTTTGGGCGGTGTTCGAGCCGTTCGGCGAACACGAACGATTTGAAAAAAATCCGGCTGTTCGAGGTTATGTTCGATAACTGTTCGTGCACCAAAATCATAACTGGATTTTTTCTCAGTAATGCTGAAAATTAATGTTAATACGCAGTTTGAGTGTACAGCGGGGCGGGGGGAGGGGCAGGGGATGGATCTCAGCATAAATAATGAAGATCTCCATTTTTTTTTCTCTTTCCCGCATTTACAGTGGGGAGGTGCAATCTGTCAGCCTATCAGCAGCGCACACACGGAGCAAACTGCTTTTTTTCACACAAGCAAGGGCATGTGTCATTGGCAGTGTATGTCACATGTCCTTGCCCTATAAGACCCAGCCATTTTCCACGAAGCCACCATTTTCTCACTGCTGCAGCTGCGTGTTAGACGGCACCACTGCTGCTGTGTGCGCTATACTTTGAGTGTTCATTTCAAGCCAATTTTCTCTGAAATATACAGATAGCTTGGGAGTAGGGAATAGTTGTGATTGCAGTCCTTTTGATGACTAGGTTACATCATTTCCTACGACTTTTATCAGGCAGGTCTGTGCTCTTAAATAGATAGGTTGGGAGTAGGGACTAATTGTAATTGCAGTCCTTTTGAGGGCTAGGTTACATCAGTTCCTATCACTTTTTGCCAGGCAGGTCTGTTCCAGTGCTGTCCAAGTTTTTTTCACA
The DNA here is from genome assembly GCF_046119375.1 of Phyllobates terribilis. Lineage (NCBI taxonomy): Eukaryota > Metazoa > Chordata > Amphibia > Anura > Dendrobatidae > Phyllobates > Phyllobates terribilis. The sequence goes on along the minus strand of NW_027362768.1, from coordinate 52,603,415 downwards.
GCATTTGGCTAAATCTAGCTAAGCAAATCCTTTTTGGCCTCTTGCAGTGTGTGTTAGTCAGTGGAGTAGCCTATCTGTGTTGCAAGCTACACCACCTGTGTATAGAATACAAATTTTTTACTGCACCTAGCCAAGTAAAACCTTTTGGGCATAGCATCATTCTATTAGTCCATCTATACTAACCTCCACCAGGTTGCAAATTAAAAATAATTTTTATCTGCAACTAGCTCTGAAAAAATATTTGGGCTTGTAGCAGTGTGTGGGACTTGTTCTATTAGTCCATCTATACTAACCTCCACCAGGTTGCAAAGTTTGGTTGGGGGTCCCCACAGTCTGCCTAGGCTAGATGCATTTAAAAATTCTTATTAGATACACAGGCGGTGCAGCTTGCTTCGCAGCTGGGCTACTATGCCCAAAGTATTGCCTAGGCTAGATGCAGTTTAAAATTCTACGCTGACTAGCAGACACTGAAGCTTTGGAGCAGACCTCTGAGTAACCAGCTCTTCAGACTCTTCCATCTGTGTTACCCCAAGCCATAGTGTATGTAGTTTCTTACAGTTAAAAGGGGGTGGGGCGACCCAACCCACCTGGAATTGACGATGTCAACGTCACGTAAAACACAGCAAGGGGACTCCAAAAAGAGTCTCCATTTTTTCCAAAAATTGTGGCACAGACACCACTTAAGTGGCATCAATTGCCCCAGAGTTGCTTAAAACGGTTGGTGAGGTGATTTTACCAAATCCTCAAGCTTTTAGTCTCCCCAGGATGACACAGGGGTAGAAAAGTCCTTGCGGATCCATGATTTGTTCATCTTTATGAACGTGAGTCTGTCTACATTCTCAGTGGACAGCCGCGTGCGCTTATCTGTCAGCACACCACCAGCAGTGCTGAACACACATTCAGAGAGAACGCTGGCTGCAGGGCATGACAAGATCTCCAAGGTGTGAGTGGCGAGCTCCGGACATTTTTCCAGATTGGAATCCCAAAATGAGCAAGGGTCCAGTGACACAGTCATGGCTTCGATGTTCACTTGGAGATACTCCTGTACCATCCTCTCTAGGCGTTGACTATGTGTCAGACTTCTTGTCTCCTGTGGCCTTGCAAAGGATGGTCTAAAAAAGTGGTGAAACGATTCCACAAAATTGCTGTTACCAGCAGATACTGTGTTACTGTTACGGTTTGAGTGATGAAAACTCGACAGTCCCACGGTTTGCAAGTTAGAACAATGAGATTCACTACGTGCACCACTGGTGTTTTGTGGAAAAGCACATGTAAGATTCTGCAACAGCCTCTGCTGATACTCCTGCATGCGTGAATCCCTTTCTATGGCAGGAATTATTTTGGCAAATTTACTTTTGTACCGGGGATCTAAGAGTGTGGCAACCCAGTAGTTGGGATTACTTCGAATTCTGACAATCCAAGGGTCATATTGCAGGTAGTGCAGCAAGAAGGCACTCATGTGTCTTGCGCATCCAGGAGGACCAAGTCCTTGTTGTGTTGGTAGCGAGGTAAGAATCATGCTTCCTTCCTCTGCCCTCTCCCCCCAACCTCACACAACAGAAATGTGATCAAGGTCTCCCTCATCTGATGAGTCTTACATGCCCCATCGCCAGTTCGTCCTCCTCTTCTTCCTCGGCTCCTGCACCTTCCTCAACAGTTTGGTTGCTACCATGCGCCCTGGTTAATCCCTCTCCCCCACCCTCCCATGCCTGCCGCCTTGGTGCTGCCGACCGTCTGGACCTTGGAGATGTTATCCCTTCCGCATACGACTCCTCCTCTACTTCCTCCACCTCCTCTTGTCCCACCACCTGACTCTGAATTCTGTTTAACGTGTGCTCCAGCATGTAAATCACCGGAATAGTCATGCTGATAATGGCATCTTCAGCACTAAACATCTTCGTCGCCATTTCAAAACTGTGCAGAAGGGTGTGTAGTGCCCCTGTGGGTTCAGTCGCCACAGAGGTACTGCATCTCTCCCAGAGGTGTGGTATCTCACCCTCAGGTAAGGAAGGAGTATGGCTCGGGACCCTAACACCTGCATCCAACACATACCCGCAGTGGGGGTAGGGCGAGATTGCTCCTAAGGGAGAGCACATTCCCAGGTCCCTAGCTGACGGGAGGGTCCTATGCAGTGGGTGTGGGTGGAGAAAGCAGCTTAGGGGAGCACATGACAGGGAGATTATAAATAGGAAGCCATCTTAGAAAGAGCAAGCCAGTCAGAGGAGGAGAAGTGACAGGAGCAAAGGCTCTGCATGAGCTCTGCTCCGGAGGCGGGCCTAGCCTGGGAGGCCCAGGACTGAAGGAGAGATGAGAGGAGTGGGAGCAGGAAGGCTCCAGGAACCAAAGTGACCCTAGGGGTATGGGCCGTGCAGAAGGCCACTGGTACACCCGCTGCTACCAGGAGGAAGAGTGGTCAGGCCAGATAAGGGGAACCGGTCCCTCAACTAGCGGAGAAACAGCAAGGCTCAACTAGAAACCGGAGGCTGCAGCATTTCATGTACTGCAGGCCAAAATCCACACCAGTCTCACTAAGAAGGTAGCCACATAGGACCCAGGGGACGGAACACACGTCGCCCGTCAAGGCCCGAGGATAACGGATAGAAGTGTCACTGGGTGTGAGGTGCAGGGAGAAGGCCAGAGAAAGGACACACAGAAGGTGGTCCTGCTAAGTACTCCGGAGCTATCTGGGGGTGGACTGAGCCCCTCACTGAGTACGCACAGCACGACGGGGGAGATTGCTCTGGTACCTGTAATCTGGACTGCAACAACTGTGAGTAAAGATCTTGGGACTGCATCACACGAACTCTGTGTTCATTACTGACTCCCTGCACTACAACCACCATCATCCACCCACACTGCCCTGAAGCTACACTCTTCCTGTGGGGAGTAATAATACCATTGCTGCCAAACTACCAGCTTCAGAGGACTGTTCCACAGCGGCGGCCCCCTTGGCCGCACTCCACAGGTGGCGTAGTCGGACATTATAAAACCCATATATACAAATTACCCTTGGATTGACCGCCCTGGGTCATGGACCGGGTCACCGCCACAGTGACTACAACCCCCAGCGTCTACCGGCCCGACTCCGGGTACCCCTTGGCCCAGGGGGCGCGTCAACTTCATAGGTCCCTGATCTGAGACCACTCCTGCAGCGTGATTTGCCCCACCTCTGGATCTCGTTGGCCCAGGCTATACGTCAGAACGTATTGCACCAGGGCTTGTCAGTGCTGCCACAGTCGCTGCAACATGTGCAAATTTGAATTCCACCGTGTCAGCACATCGCATTTCAGCCGGTGAACTGGCAGGCCCAACGACTTCTGTAGAGATGTAAGTCGTTGAGCTGCGGGATGCGAATGGCGGAAGTGAGCACACAGCGACCGTGCCCTCTGCAGAAGGCCATCTAGTCCGGGATAGTGGGCTAAAAATTGCTGGACAACCAGGTTCAACACGTGAGCCATACAAGGCACGTGTGTGACATTGCCCCGGCGAAGGGCCGCACCCAGGTTTGGAGCATTGTCGCACACGGCCTTCCCTGGTTGCAGGTCCAGTGGAGACAACCATTCATGAAACTGGGTCTCCAGAACTGACCACAACTCCTCAGCTGTTTGACTCACATTTCCCAGACATTTCAAAGTAAACACCGCCTGATGCTGTTGCACCCTACTGCCAGCATAGTAAGGAGGTGTGCAGGATTCCTTCTGTTAGAAAGCGGGTGGCATTACCAGACAGGCTTTGGGTGCAGGTGGAGGACCGAGAGGAGGTTGAGGAGGCAGAAGCAGTGGAGGAACTTCTAGATAAAGAGGATTGATGTACAACTCGTGGGGACGGCAAGACTTGGGCAGCAGCCCCTTGTCCTGCTGTCACCATAATTACCCAGTGCCCAGTCAGCGACATGTAACGCCCCTGTCCATGCCTACTCGCCCAAGTGTCTGTGGTGACATGCACCCTGTCACACACAGAGCTTCTCAAAGAAGCGGTGATGTTGTGTGCGCAGGCACACCTTTCTTTGAGAAGTAGTGCCGACTGGGCATCTGGTATTGGGGCACTGCGACGGACATAAGGTCTCAAAAATCCTCTGTGTCCACCAGGCGGAAAGGCAGCATTTCTGTAGCCAACAGCTTGCAGATGGTGAAACTAAACCTCTTAGCTTTGTCATGGCTAGGAGGAAATGGTCTTTTACTTGTCCACATCTGAGGGACCGAGGGCTGGCTGTTGTGCTTAGACGGGGTTGAGTAGGGTGTCCCCGGCAAACTGCCGGTCTGTGAGGAAGATGCAGGCGGAAAAGTTAGGTTGCCTTGATCCAAAGGTGGTGCTCTCGATGTCGGAGAGCGCTCAACACCAGCTGGTGTTTCCACTTCCAAATGAAATGATGACCTGCCAATCACACTGGCTGTTGCGGGTAAAGAGGTGGCAGGTCTGCGTCCAAAAACATGTGTGACTGCTGTCCCCCCAGTCACAGAGGATGAAGAGGCCGCGGATGCACAAGATGGGGCAGACGGTGGTTGGCCCGGCCCACTAGGCCGCATTATAGCACAGTGAGCTTCCCACTGCAACTTATGCTTAATATCCATGTGACGGTTCATGCATGAAGTACTCAAACTATGGATTTTTTGGCCTCTACTTAGCTTTTGGTGACAAATATTACAGATAACACGAGTTGGGTCATCCTTATCGATCTGAAAAAATGCCCAGGCTATGCAAGGCTTAGAGCCCATGCGATCTGAAGAGCCACTACGACTTGTGGTCAGAGGCAGAGTTGTGGTTGAGGATGCAGTTGTTGACGTGCTTCCAGTACTCCGTCTCTGTCCAGGAAGGCGCAACCTAACCTCGTCGTCAATAGCATCTGTGACGCCCAGCTGCGCTTGGTATCACAGATCCTAGAAGAGTGCATTGATGGAATCCTCCACAAGAGGCCCCCATAAACATTCACACATCTCCACCTTCCACCTCAGACCAACAGAGGGAGCCCGTTAGGGATATAAATAGGGAAGGTAGAGCTAGGCAGTTCAGTTCCTCTGAAGAGTTCCTGAAGTAGAGAAGCCTAAGAGAGGTCAGTCTGCAGTGGAGCTAAGTCTAGTCTAGAGAACTCAGCTAATAGTACAGCAGTGGAGCACGAGGCTCCTGTTAGCTAGATTCAGGGAGCCCAGTTAGAGCTTAAGGTGTGCCGGCGCCATAAGATTGGTGAAGCGCGGCAAGCTGCCGTTAGTGTGTATAGCCTAGTGAGGGCCCAAGTAGGCTGAAGGCGAGTGGAGAGTTAGTACATAGGGGGCAGAGGAGCTTAACCAGCTCACCCCGAAGCATTTACCGGACACCGGATCCGAGCTTACCGGGATCTCTATGACCCAGTAAGATATAACCAGAATCCCTGGAGAACTACAAGTCCCAGGATCGCTAAGGTGCTGATATGTAACAGAGCCAGGAGACGCTTAGGCCCCACATACTGGGAGCGTGAACTCCAAGACAAGGCCCTACCACAAGGTCAGCCAGCGCCGGACAGAGACAAAGTTAGGCCTAGCTCCAGGCAGGTCAGAAACTTACTACGCAGAGGCAAGAAACCGGAGGCCCTACACCCGATCATTGGGGTGGATCCTGATATGCACCCTTCACCCTACAGTGCTCCGGGATGTGCCTGAATTTCCACCAGTAAAAGGTACTGAAGTGACTACCGTGTCCGTTCCCGTTCTTGCTCTGACCCAGCTGGGTCTCGCCTGTCCTGCATTCCCCCTGCATACGCTTTTCTGAGGCCTAGCTCAACCTGTGGGGAGCAATACCATCGAGCTGCCTTATAACCGGCCTCAGTGGACTGCTGCAGCACTGGTGCTTCTCACCAGATACCACAGTGGCATCACGAACTCTTATAAAATTAACAATTATCCACCCTTTTAAAGAGTGAGCCCAGGGTACGGGCCCAGGAGCCGACCACCGCGACATCCCCAAGGCCAGGCAAAGGCCCGGGTACCGAGTCATCCCCATCCCCTGGGCTAGTCACATCCTCCTCCACCTCCTCTGCTGACCTCATCGACTGGCTGACTGTGGGTTGACAGTAAGTGGGATCTCCAACCTAGTCATCATCACCCTGTGTGTTCTCACACCCGTCGTCCTCAGAGCCAACCTCTTCCTGCCCTGACCGAAAAGTCAAGTTGTTGCTCCAATCAGGTATTTGAGTCTCATCATAGTCTTCATCATTGTCTCCACCAACAGGAGTTACAGTTTGGGAACGAGGGTCTACATTATGCTCAGAACCTTCTTCATCTGGTCCTGGATCCGACTCATAAAGATTCTGGGCATCAGTGCAGATCATTTCCTCATCGGGATTAACAGAAGCTCTGGAGCAGACCTCTATTTCCCAGGCTATAGTATGAGTAAACAGCTGTGCAGACTCAACCATCTGTGTTACCCCATACTCAGACGGGCAGCTGAAGACTTGGGAGCTGTGAGGAAGCAAGTGCGATTGGGGTAACACCTCTGAGGACTGGAGTATTTGTGATATTGAAGTTGAGATGGAGGAGAGCCCACTTAAAGGAGCACTTGATATCTGTTGAAGCACCTGCTGTTTTTGTGCCTCATCTGGAATTTGTAGCGATGGGCGTGTCCATAAGAAAGGGATCGTATCACATTGTCCACGAAAAGAAGTAGACATCTTAGTTTGGCTGGAAGATGGTCTTTCTTCTGCAGATGTTACTCCCCCCCACCGCGGGGGGGGCTCGACCCACCAGCAGACAGGCACCAGTATTGGGAGAGGGGGGCTGGCCTTCAGGGTCCACCGCGGCTCTGGTACAAACCCGGCGACATGGAGGTCGCACGGGCAGGAACGGACTGGTCGTGTCGGCTTTGCACTCCAGCGTAGTCCCTCTGCCCGCTCGCGCCCGTAACCTCAAAGGGATGCGCATGCGGATTTTCTTCCCAGGGCTGTTCCCCGCCCAGCAGGAACATGGGGGAGCTCAGGTCGGCCTTCCACTGTACTCCCTTACCTCCCTCGCCCTCTTTACTTCTTCCGTTCTCTATCTAACCCCTCGGCTCTGTGGTGTCCACTCTCCCTCCAGCTCTCTCCTTCTCACAGGTTGACTACCGCGTGTATTCACACTGTGGCGAATCTTTTGGGCCCAGGCATAAGAAGTTGTCGAGGTAATGGATAATATGTGCCCCCTTAGAAACATCCTTTACAACCCATTCGAGGAAGCAACTAAACGCCTCAATTAGTGAGCAGGATCTGGACCACCACATGGGCAAACAGCAATCTATATAGTATGCTCCTTCCCAGAAGCAGCCCAATAGGTGGATACTATTCGGAGGCACAGGTAGTAAGTAACCGGAACACCGCATCAATGTCTGTTTTGGCCATTAGGGTGACCCTTCCCAACTTCTTGATCCGCCTGATTGCCTTGTCAAAGGATGTACAGTATATACTACTGTACTTGGTTCCGCGTCGATGTTGTCTTTTGCTGACCTGCCCCTTGGATATGACAAATGGTGGATTAGTCCGAATGTATTGGGTTCCGTTTTTGGCACAACTCACAACGGGGATACCACTACGTCTTGTAAGGAAAGTGTTCTGAATGGAACCGCCATTCTACCTAAAGATATTTATTTTTTTAATTTTCTTGTCACGACGTCTGGGTGTTGGTAGGCTGATTTTAGATTTTTACTCCAGCCTTTCTTGATTTTAGAAGGGCATGACATGCCTATATCTGTGTCTCCCCCTCCTTTTACTCCTCCATCTCTTTTCTTTTCACATGACTATATGTACTTGTCACTTTTCCATGTCTTAGTCTTCTGAGCAGTTTGTCAGCTTTTGGACACCTTTGAAGTGTTTTCTATGTGTTTTCTATGTGTTTCTATGTGTTTTTGTTTTCCTGCCATTTGTTTTAACGGTGTTCGAAGGTGTTCGACGAACAGTTCGACGAACAGTTCGACGAACATACGGGTGTTCGACGAACCGAACCGAACTCGAACACTACGGGGGTGGCTCAACACTAGTCTTGAAGTCTGCAAAGGTGAAGCTGGGATGTTGTGCAGCGAGCATGTGGAGTTGGCTCTGCGACAGTTCAGAGAGAGTCCCCTCTATGATGCGGTCTATCAAGATTTCGTCAGAGTCCACACTTTCACGGGGGTCAACCTGTAGAACAGCGGAGAAAGCCTCTTGGAGGGACAGAGCATAGTCCCGTAGGGTCTCACTTGGCTGTTGTCGTCTTGCAAAGAATCTCATCTTGACCTCAGAGATGGATGTAACCTCAAAGGCATCCTTCAGTCTCGCAAGGATTTTCTCAGACGTTTTCTTCTCTGTTGGAAGAAGCACCCTCAAGCTGACCCAGCAGGATCTGCACTTGCTGTTCTGGAGAGAGGGGGTAAAACAGAAAGAGAGCCAGCAACTTGTCACGGAAGTCCCTGAAGGTGTGCGGCTCCCCCTTGTAGCGTGGCAACCAGGGTGTCCCAGGATAAAATGGGACAGGGAACGGCATGTTGCACGCTATGGGCACAGCAGGGCTGTTGGTACCAGCTTGGCTGTTGTTGCTGGGTTCACTCATGATGTAGATGCTGAGGTAACTGTTCACAATCGGACAGAGTCTCTGATACAGGCACACAGATGAATCCTGTTTGTGACACCACAAATTGTGGTGGGCCACTGGGGAGGAGTCAGATGTTGCAGAAGGGGCAGCTGGGGTGTGTAGCCTCACTGGCAGCAGATAATGATGTCAAGGTAGCTGAAGTGGGTCGCTGGACCCCTCAACGCTTCCCTCATGTCCACAACAATTTAAAAAGCGGGAGGTGGCTCTGTGTGGAAAACACACTAAAGTGTGGATGTACTCACAGTTTTTATCCCACCGTTCCCTCTTGCAGGGGGTAGGTTTAAGCAAAGTGGGTGGCGTGGCAGCCATGTGGATCTGGTCCTGGCTAGAAGTGATCAGGATAACCAGATAGCAGGCGAGTCCATGTACAGCTTTCTCTCTCCTGACTAGAAGACACTTCACTCTTTTTGTGAAGGAGATTATGTGAGGAAAAATGTCCCTCTCGGTGTAGACTGGCATTGAAAACACTTCTCTGAGAGAATAATGTTTCTTCTCAATCTTCCTGAGGCAGCAGGAACTGCCCACAACTGGTCTGTACCAGTGTTCAGTCAGAGTGAGAGCCCTGAGGTGGGAGACTCCTCCCAGCCATTGCTATGGCCATCACTTGTTGTGAGGAGAATAATCATTACTTCATATACACACATTGGCCAGCAGATGGCAGGAAAGTACAATTTACAATACAAGAAATTACAATTTACAATGCAATGTATTATATCCCCTAACTCAGTACACACAATAGAACAAATCTAATACAACACTACAACTGTTTCATTTAGCAGTAGTAGAACGGGTACCGGGATGCCACAATATGATCCCCCAACGGTGACCCCCACACAGTCCTCTATACAGTGTAATGGTAATGGTCCTCTGTACAGTATAAAGCACTTACTAGTCCACACAGTATAATGCACCCCATAGTCCTCTGTATATTATAATGCACTCCATAGTCCATACAGTATAATGCACCCCATATTACTCCATAGAGCATAATGCACTCCATAGTCCATACAGTATAATGCATCTGGGATGCCGACACAGTTAAATTTGCAATGATGAGTTGGGGGGCCCGATACTGGGGCTGACACCGCCTTCCCTCCACCAGCTCACAGGCCCCATAGTGCAGGGATATCTTGTCTCCCTTCTCTGCCAGAGTTTAACTCTATCAGCGCAATGCTCACACCGATACAATTAAAAGTAGCGTAGCGCTGGGTGAACCCCTCAAAATATGAAGCCCAGGGTGGCAGCACCCTCTGCATCCATGGTAACTATGCTACTGATGAGGGGGATCATATTTCAGAAACAAAGAGTCACATGAATAAAAATTACAAGAACACGATATTCAGGGGATCTGCCGCATTCAGAACAAGTAAAAAAAATTATCGAAAGTGATGGGTCCTCTTTAGGACGTTATCTGTTTATACTCTGCCGATGACTGTGTGGGCAGTTTTTATGTAAGTCCAAATTAATAAACCTACAGAATGCTTTGCACATTGGACCATTGGTTATCTCTTATTACGGATTGGAATGCCAAATCTTTCTGGTCTTGAAAATTTTACGAGACTTTATAGCATCCATGGTAAAATGAATAGTTTAGCATATAAAGAGAGTGAGCATTACATCTTATTAATTCTTTGTATTTTATCAGATAAAATGATACCAGTAGATATAAGAAAATATCCCTAAACATTCAGAGCTGGAATGACTTTCTATGGAGCACTGATCTTGAGATTACAGGGGGGAACAGTATGTGTACATCTTTTCTTGTATGTGGATGGTATACATGTGAGATCCACATACAGTGGTGGCCAAAAGTATTGGCACCCCTGCAATTCTGTCAGATAATACTCAGTTTCTTCCTGAAAATGATTGCAATCACAAATTCTTTGGTATTATTATCTTCATTTAATTTGTCTTCAATGAAAAAACACAAAAAGAATTGTCCTAAAGCCAAATTGGATATAATTCCACAGCAAACCTAAAAAAGGGGGTGGACAAAAGTATTGCCACTGTTTGAAAAATCATGTGATGCTTCTCTAATTCGTGTAATTAACAGCACCTGTAACTTACCTGTGGCACCTAACAGGTGTTGGCAATAACTAAATCACACTTGCAGCCAGTTAACATTGATTAAAGTTGACTCAACCTCTGTCCTGTGTCCTTGTGTGTACCACATTGAGCATGGAGAAAAGAAAGAAGACCAAAGAACTGTCTGATGACTTGAGAAACCAAATTGTGAGGAAGCATGAGCAATCTCAAGGCTACAAGTCCATCTCCAAAGACCTGAATGTTCCTGTGTCTTCCGTGCGCAGTGTCATCAAGAAGTTTAAAGCCCATGGCACTGTGGCTAACCTCCCTAGATGTGGACGGAAAAGAAAAATTGACGAGAGATTTCAACGCAAGATTGTGCGGATGGTGGATAAAGAACCTCGACTTACATCCAAACAAGTTCAAGCTGCCCTGCAGTCCGAGGGTGCAACAGTGTCAACCCGTACTATCCGTCGGCGTCTGAATGAAAAGGGACTGTATGGTAGGATACCCAGGAAGACCCCACTTCTTACCCAGAGACATAAAAATGCCTGGCTGGAGTTTGCCAAAACTTACCTGAGAAAGCCTAAAACGTTTTGGAAGAATGTTCTCTGGTCAGATGAGACAAAAGTAGAGCTTTTAGTGAAAAAGCATCAACATAGAGTGTACAGGAAAAAAAAAGAGGCATTCAAAGAAAAGAACACGGTCCATAAAAACAGTCAAACATGGCGGAGGTTCCCTCATGTTTTGGGGTTGCTTTGCTGCCTCTGGCACTGGACTGCTTGACCGTGTGCATGGCATTATGAAGTCTGAAGACTACCAACAAATTTTGCAGCATAATGTAGGGCCCAGTGTGAGAAAGCTGGGTCTCCCTCAGAGGTCATGGGTCTTCTAGCAGGACAATGACCCAAAACACACTTCCAAAAGCACTATAAAATGGTTTGAGAGAAAGCACTGGAGACTTCTAAGGTAGCCAGCAATGAGTCCAGACCTGAATCCCATAGAACACCTGTGGAGAGATCTCAAAATGGCAGTTTGGAGAAGGCACCCTTCAAATATCAGGGACCTGGAGCAGTTTGCCAAAAAAGAATGGTCTACAATTCCAGCAGAGCATTGTAAGAAACTCATTGATCGTTACTGGAAGCGGTTGTTCGCAGTTATTTTGGCTAAGGGTTGTGCAACCAAGTATTCGGCTGAGGGTGCCAATACTTTTGTCTGGCCCATTTTTGGAGTTTTGTGTGAAATGATCAATGATTTGATTTTTGCTTCATTCTCTTTTGTGTTTTTTCCTTGCAAGCAAATTAAATGAAATTAAATAATACCAAAGAATTTGCGATTGCAATCATTTTCAGGAAGAAACTGAGTATTATCTGACAGAATTTCAGGGGTGCCAATACTTTTGGTCACCACTGTAGCTCTCTATATTCCAAATCTATTGATGAGCATTAGAGATAAGCGGATCTTTTGAAATTCATATTCATCGACTTTTGCCAAATTTTCAGCAAAAATTTGATTTGAGGCGAATAAATTTATGTGAATCTTAACCCCTCCACGACATTTGACGTATATTCATGTGTCATGTCTCTAAGACGTCATTCAGACATTCCTGATTTTTCATTTAGGCAAAAAAATTGACTGAGTGTCATCAATGTTTTGCATCCGAGTTTCATCAGTGTTTGGTTCATGTGTCAGTTTTAACCATCAGTGATTTTCACGTAAGGAAAAATAATTCATTATATCCAGCATACGGATTGTACACAGATGCCATCCGTGTGTTGTTTGATTTTCACAGACCCATAGACTTGTATGAGTATTTTTCATCCTTGATAACAGTAAAAAATGTTAACCTGTCTCCGAGATTTTTGCATGGGCACATAGTCCACAAAAAACACAGACATATGACAAAGCCTAATACAGTATAATGGGTACATATTCTATCTGTGATATTCACAATTTGGACATTTGAATGAGACCCTGAGAAAACCGCAATCTGTTCAAACAGCTGAAAAACACCATGTAGAAAAAAGAAGTGGATAAAAAAATCGGATATGCGCACAGCCCCATAGAATAAGATGGGTACGAGTGCTATCCGTGAAAACCACAAATAACACTTAACACTCGTCTGATTTAAACAGTCATCACCATGAGCCCTAAGTGGTCTCAATATTCCTACAAGGTCTCAGGAAGTTCCATCTTCTTTTGGCTCCTCATTCAGGTGCATGATAATGCATGCAGCATTGACAGCAGACATGGAACATGAAGATTCTTGGCATAATACTTTAGTATTGCAGTATATAGTATCAGCGATCGATCAATCGCAGATTCAAGTCCCCTAAAAGAATTAAAAAGTAAAGTAAAAAATCATAATAAATATATAACAATTCTAATAGCCCTTCTTTTGTTCTATTAAAAATAAATAAATATCTGGTATCTTGTCCAAAATAGTCCAAGAACAATAAAAAGAATTGAAATGCCAGATTTGCTGCTTTTTAATCACTGCACTTTCCCCAAACTACAATAAAAATCAATCAAAACATCATATGTACCCAGGGTGGTATCAATTAAAACAACTTGGCATCTTTATTTTTATATTTCCAAATTTCAGAATTTAGTTTTTTTACCTCGGAAATAATATTTTTGCTTTTAATAAATATCGCTGTAATAATATTGCCCTGGAGAATCATGATGCCAGGTTATTTTTTACCATACAATGAATGCCGTAAAAAGAAAACCCAAAAATAATTGTGGCATTGTATTTATTTTTTTTTTCAATGTTGCCAGACTTGACATTTTTGCACATTTTTCTGTATAACTTTTCCAGCAAAAAAAAAAAAAAAGCCCCATATGGCTGTGAAGGAAAAAAAACATGACTCTTGGAAGAACATGATGAACAGCTGTTTAACCCCCTAAATGCCACGATCGATATTGATTACAACATTTAGGAGGCTGGGAGAGGAGGGGCCCTCCTGTGACGTCATTGCGAGAGCCTGATCATTGTCATGGCAACCCAAGGTCATCGTGATGACCTCCGGGTCTACCAGCTACGGCAGGCCTGTTAGACTATGCTAGAAGCATGGTCTAAAAGGCTTCTGTCAGTGTAACACTGTGCATTGCAATGCATTATACCAGTGATGAGAATGATAAAAGTTAAAGTCCCATAGAGAGGGACTAAGTGAAAAAGTTTAAAAAAAGTAAAAAAATTAGAAAAATATATAAAAAAAAAATCACAAAATAATAAAAAATATTATACCCATAAATATGTATTTTTATGTAAAAAACATACACATATTTGGTATCACCGCATCTGGAATGACTTTATCTATAAAACTGTCACACTAGTTAATCCCTTCAGCGCAGACTGTTAAAAAATAAAGAAAAAATGAGTAAAAAAAACTATCCTTTTTTATCATACCGCCAAACAAAAAGTGGAATAAAACACACAGGGTACAGCTGAAAACACCATGAAAAACAAGCTGCCATACAACTCCATCAGCAGAGAAATAAAAAAGCTAAAGCTCTCAAAATAGAGCAATGCAAAATCAATTATTTTTTCTATAAAATAGTTTTTATTGTGGAAAAGAAGCAAAACACAAAAAAATATATAAATGTAGTATCGTTGTAACTGTACTGACCTGAAGAATAAAGCTGTCTTATCAATTTTACCACATGCAGAATGGGAAAACCCCCTCACACCCCCCCAAAAAAATCCTGAATTGCTTTTTTCTTTTATTCTGCCTCCCAAAAATTTGGAATAGTAAGCGATCAAAAAACGTCATGTGCCCAAAAATGGTACCAATAAAAACGTCAACCCGTCCAACAAAAAACAAGACCTCACATGACTCTGTCAGCAGATATATAGAAAAATTATAGCTCTCAAAATATAGCAATGCAAAAACTTGCTTTTGCAAAAGAAGCATCTATCTTTTAGTGTGCGATAAAGGCAAAACAAAAAAACAAAATCACTTTAATCACACCGACCCGAAGAAAAAGTTGTCTAATCTCTTATACTGTCTGTCTGCTATTTCATCCTTCTTCTCTGCTAGATTTCTAAAACTTAACATGGACAAAACAGAATTCATCATCTTTCCGCCATCTCATTCAACCCTCCCAACTGACCTATCTATCAACGTCAATGGCTGCCCACTCTCCCCAGTCCCTCAAGCTCGCTGCCTTGGGGTAACCCTGGACTCTGAACTCTCCTTCAAACCACATATCCAAGCCCTTTCCACTTCCTGCCGACTCCAACTCAAAAATATCTCCCGGATCCGCACATTCCTAAACCATGAATCTGCAAAAACACTAGTGCACGCCCTCATCATCTCCCGCCTTGACTACTGCAACCTCCGGCTCTGTGGTCTCCCCTCTAACACTCTCGCACCCCTCCAATCTATCCTAAACTCTGCTGCTCGACTAATCAACCTATCCCCCCGCTATTTCCCGGCCTCTCCTCTCTGTCAATCTCTTCACTGGCTCCCCATTGCTCAGAGACTCCAGTTCAAAACCCTAACCATGACATACAAAGCCATTCACAACCTGTCTCCTCCATATATCTCCGACCTAGTCTCCAATTACATACCTGCACGCAACCTTCGATCCTCACAAGATCTCCTGCTCTACCCCCCTCTTATCTCCTCCTCCCACAACCGTATACAAGATTTCTCCCGTGCTTCCTCCCTACTCTGGAACTCTCTACCCCAATGTATCAGACTCTCACCTACCATAGAAACCTTCAAAAGGAACCTGAAGACACACCTCTTCCGACAAGCCTACAACCTGCAGTAACCACCGCTCCACCATACCGCTGCACGACCAGCTCTACCCTCACCTACTGTATCCTCACTCATCCCTCGTAGATTGTGAGCCCTCGCGGGCAGGGTCCTCGCTCCTCCTGTACCAGTCGCTGTCACATTGTGTTCAAGAATATTGTTATTGTAATTGTTCTTGTATTATACCCCTTTTTCACATGTAAAGCGCCATGGAATAAATGGCGCTATAATAATAAATAATAATAATAATACTGCACAAGGAACAGTGTAAAAAATAGAACAAATTGTTGACCTGCTGTTGATTTGTTCATTGGCCCGGCTCACATTTATCTTGCCCTCTGCGCTGAGCACTTACACTGGGGTTTCCGTGTAAATCTCTGAAATATTTGATTCAGACGGAACTTCTGGTGGAAGACTCCCTATAATGAGGCAGATGGAGATACTGTGGATGCCGTATGGCCTATGGTATCCGTCTTGCTCAGCATGGAGCTGTCACAGGTATGTCACAGGTGACAGGCAGTCGCCCTGCAGTTGGTTGCAGGAGATCTCTACGTTTGGCATTTCAGACAGCTTCTTAGATGAGAGGCTGTCTTTAGGACCTAGCGGCTACCTCCCTCTGCTAATTAGCTCTCTGGCCTGGGTGTATATATACCTGGTGTTTCTGAGAGGGAGTTGCTATACTCATTTCTACCTGTGAGGCTTAGCAGGAGCAGTACTTCCTCCTCTCTGGAGCTTGAGGCCGTGTGCATATTTGGAGTCATCTACAGTAAAGCTAAGCTAATTCCCCCTGTTTTGTCTACCCTTGTTGTCTGTAGTGTTTAGTGGAGGTTGACTAGTGCTCATCTCCTCCCATCCCTAGCAGTAGCCATATGCCAGGGAAAGTAGGGCGAGGCACGCATGTTGCGATTTCTGAAGAGGCAATATGGGGATGGTAGTTGAGACAGGGTGACGCTAGACCAGACTAGGAGGTCTCCACTTCCCCCTTTCCCTAGTGTCTGGGCTCCCTTTCCCTCTTCCCTCTGTGTTGCACTAAGTCTTTCCCACACGTGGCATGACATTATTCTTTGTGTGTTTTTGGGCCTGCACTTTTTTTTCCCTTTCTCTCTTGGTATGGATTCAGTTGCAGAGCTCACAGAGCAGTTTCGCCGTCTGTCTCTGGAGGTGAATGACCTCCGCTGTTAGGTTCAGCAGCAGCATCAGTGGTTACAGGTCACCAATGTGGGGGTCTCTGCAGGTAGGCCTGTCCAGCTTGAACCCAAAGGTTGCCCTCTCAGACAGGTTTTCAGGAGGCAGGGACAAGTTTTTTTGTATTTAAGGAGGCATGCAAATTGTATTTTAAACTTCGTCCTTACTCCTCGGGAAATGAGGAGCAACGGGTTGGTATTGTGATCTCTGTATTGCAGGGAGATCCTCAGTCATGGGCATTTTCGTTACCGCAGGACTTGGTTTGTCTCCAGTCTATGGAGGGGTTTTTCAGAGCTCTGGCTCTCATCTATGATGACCCTGACCGAGTCTCCTTGGCTGAGTCTAGGCTACGTCGCCTTCAGCAGGGGATTCGGTCAGTGGAAATGTACAGTTTGGAATTCCATAGATGGGCAACGGATTCCAAATGGAATGACTCAGCCCTTAGAAGTCAATTTTGTGAGGGGCTTACTGAAAGGTTGAAAGATGCCTTGGCTGTATATGAAACCCCTCAGTCCTTGGAGGCTGTCAAGTCTTTGGCAATACATCTTGATAGACGCCTTTGAGATAGACGGGTGCGACCACCTTCTCCGGGGCCTTCTTGTTGGGGTTGTGTACCTCTGCCAGGGGAGCGGTCTGGGTATAAACCAGTACTGGGGGAGGTGGAGGAACCAATGCAGTTAGGGGGTGTCTTTACATCATACATCTCCCTGGAGATTCGCAAGAGAAAAGAGGTATGTTTTTTTTGTGGGAAAAAGGGACATTTTGTTGGGACCTGTCTTTCAATTCCTAAACAAAAGGAGACTCGATTAACTCTTGGTAGTCAGGAGTTGGATAAACAAGGGTGGCATTTGTGGTCAACCTGCAGGTCCCGCTTTGTCCTGACAGCTGAGGTGGTGCTAGAGAGAAAAAATGAAAAAATTTCTGTGTTTGTTGACAATGGAGCCGGAGTCATCATGGTTGATGCTGAGTTTGTGAAAAATAATGGTCTTGCTTGCTGTGCTTTAGCTGAACCTATTCCCATCTTTGCCACTGACTCGACACCACTTTCTCAGAATGCATTTACTCAGATTGTACATAATGTAAAACTGAGGGTGGGGTCAGTTCATTGTGAAAGCATCCCTTGCTATGTTCTGGACAATCTTCCCACTTCGATTGTCTTGGGTATACCTTGGCTTGTTAAACCTAATCCATTGGTGGATTGGCAAGCTGGGGAGATTATTGAATGGGGTGATTACTGCCATGACAACTTTCTAGATATTTCCATTGCTACTGTCTCTATGGAAATATTACCTGCTTTTCTGTCTGGTCTTGAGGATGTTTTTTCTGAAAAGGGGTGTCAGGATTTGCCTCCTCATCGTGCATATGACTGTCCTGTTAACCTCCGGAGCTAAACTACTGAAGTCCAGACTGTATAATCTTTCTGGCCCTGAGAGACAAGACATGAAGGATTTCATTGCGTAAAGTCTGGAGAAGGGACATATCAGACCCCCATCTTCGCCAGTGGCGGCAGGGTTCTTCTTTGTGAAGAAAAAGGATGGCGGTCTACGTCCCTGTTTAGATTTCCGGGAATTAAATCTAATTACCATCCGTGATCCATACCATCTTCCTGTGATTCCTGATTTGTTCAGCCAGGTTATAGGAGCTAAGGTATTTTCCAAGTTGGATTTAAGGGGAACCTATAATCAGAGAAGGGGACGAATGGAAGACAGCATTCAATACCCCAGAAGGACATTTCGAGAGTCTGGTTATGCCTTTTGGCTTGACCAATGCACATGCTGTATTCCAGCATTTCATAAATTATATTTTCCATCATTTGGTGGGGAGGTTTGTGGTGGTCTATCTGGACGATATTTTGGTTTATTCACTTGATTTTGAGACTCATCGAGGGCATGTTAAGCAGGTGTTCTAGATATTAAGGGATACCAAACTTTATGCTAAACTATAAAAATGTGTTTTCGCTGTTCAGGAGGTGCAGTTTTTGGGGCACTTATCTGGAGAAGATCCGTGCAGTCCTTGATTAGGAACATCCTGAGAACCTGTAGGCTCTACAGCATTTTCTGGGCTTTACTAATTTTTACAGGAAATTCATCCAAAATTACTCTGTTATAGTGAAACCCCTTACTGACATGACTAAGAAGGGGTCTGATTTTTCCAAATGGTCGGCTGCTTCCCTCCAGGCTTTTTATTTCTTAAAGAATCATTTTGCCACTCAGGCAATATAGGGACGGTAGTTGAGACAGGGTGATGCTAGACCAGACTAGGAGGTCTCCACTTCCCCCTTTCCCTATTGTCTGGTCTCCCTTTCCCTCTGTGTTGCACTAAGTCTTTCCCACACCTGGCATGACAAGAGTGCTGGATAAATGTCATCCAAAATGTTATGTAAAATGTTCCCAATAAAATCTTCAACTCAATCCACAAAAAAAATCAAGTCACCACTCAGGTCCGTCATTTGTTAACACACATTATTAGTAACACAAAGGGTTTGGAAAAGTGAAATGGCTCCCCCTAAAAGAAATTCAGCGAGTTCTGCACACCCAAATACAAATGCCCTTCTCCATTCTGAGTACCAGTGTGCCTAAACCACATTTAGAGTCCACATGTTTGGCATTTCTGTAGTAATGAGAGTGCATGTCTCCAGAAGCACAAGCTGGGCACAATGTATAGGCATTGCAACGTATGAGCACTACAATGGCAGACTGGAAATTTTCACTCACCAACATCCACTGTTGCTAGTTTCTGGAAAACACCCAAGTGTCAAATCATCACTACACCTATAGATATATTCCCACAGGGGTATAATTTCCAAAATATTGTCCCATGAGGGGGGATTTTGCTCTTCTAGCACTTACGGGCTAAGCATATGGAGTCTTCAAATTATTTCAGGAAAATCTGTGCTCCAGGAGTGAAATAGCTCTCCGTTCCTCCCGAGTCTCGCCGTGTGGCTGAACAGTACTGTACAGTCACATATGAGGTTTTTCCACATTCAGCAGAAATTGTGTGACAAATTTTGGTGCCATTTTTCCCCATTTCCCCATGTGTAAAAACAACAAAATTGTTGTGGTAAAAATTTAATTATTTTTTCTTCACTGCCCAATGGTATAAAATCCTGTGACACACCTGGGGTGTCAATATTATCACTGCATCCTTAGATTAATTCATTGAGAAGTGTTATTTGTAAAATGGGGTCAATTATGGGGGACTCTCCAGTTCTGGCACCTCAGGGGCTTTTCCAGTGGGTCATGGTACCCACAAACCATAACAGTAAAATTTGCACTATAATATGGCGCTCTTCCCTTCTGAGCTTCGCACTGTTCCTCAAATGTATTTCCTGAATACATGTAGGGTATTGGCGCACTCCGGAGAAATTGCACCACTAACTGTGAGGTCCATTTTTTCCTATTAGCTCTTATAAAAGTTAAAAACTTGGGGCTAAAACAACATTGTAGATGTAAAAATGTAATTATTCTTTCTTCACTGCCCAATGGTATAAAGTTCAGTTAGGCACATGTGGTGTCAATAAGCTCACTGCACACCTAGATGAATTTATTGAGAAGTGTAGTTTGTAAAATGGGGTCACTTATGGGGTGTGTGGTTTTCACGCATTTCAGGGGCTCTACCAATGTGACACGGCACCCTCAAACCATTCCAGCAACATCTAAACTCTAATATGCAGCTTCTTCCCTTCTGAGCTTTTGGCCACGAGTTATTGGTGCACTCTGGAGAATTTGTGTAACATATTGAACCGTTCATTTTCTCCTAATATCCCTTTTGAAAATTAAAAACTTGGGGCCAAAGCAACATTTTAGTGGAAAAATTTGTAATTGTTTATGTTATACAATTTTCTGAATTGCCTGAGGGTTAAAAATGCTCACTATACCCCTAGATAAATTCCTCAAGAGCTGTAGTTTTCAAATTGGGGGCACTTGTGTTTTTATTTGCTGTTTTGGCAGGTCAGGGGCTCTTCAAATGTAACATGGCATCTGCAATCTATTCCAGCCAAAATTGTACTCCAGAATTCATTTAGCATTCCTTCCCTTCTGAGCCCTGTTGTGCACCCAAACAATAGTTTTTCACCACATATGGGCTATCGTTGTACTCAGGAGCAATTGCACATTCTGTTAGAATGGTGAAAATTAAAATTTTGGGTCTTAAGCAACATTTTTTGGAAAAAATGTATTTTTTTTCATTTTCACAGCTCAACATTATAAAATTCTGTAAAGCCCTTGTGGGTTGAAGGTGCTCACCACACATCTTGATAAATCACTTGAAGGGTGTACTTTGCAAAATGGGGTCACTTGTGGGGAGTTTACACTTTTTCATCACATCAGGGGCTCTGCACTCACGACATGGTGTCCGCTATCTATTCCTGTCAATTTTGCACTCCAAAAATCAATTGGTGCTCCTTCCCTTCTAATCCATGCTGAGCGCTCAAACAGTAGTTTTCCACAACATATAAGGTATCTGAGCACTCAGGAGAAATTGCACAACAAATTGTATAGTCCATTTTCTTCTGTTACTGTTGTGAAAATGAAAAATTTGAGGCTGAAGCAACATTGTTATGTGGCTGTGTGGGGTACATGCACGTGTCCACTTAAGCAAAGTGTCATCATTAGTGTTGAGCGAACATGCTCGACACTGCTCGGTACTCGCCCGAGCATCACGCTACTCGGGATGCTCGGCGAGCACCGAGCATTTCCGGGTTACTCGGGCGGGAGCTCGGGTCTCCGCCCAGCATGTTTGGCGCTCTTTACAGAGCCAATGAACATGCAGGGATTGCAAGCCAGTCACTGTAATGCTGCAGCCATGTTGGTTGTGGGCATTACAGTGATTGGCTGGCCGCACAGCGTCACCTCGAGTATTTAAAACGGGGCGCCGCCATCTTGGACACTGTCGCTCTGGATTAGACAGTGTAGGGACAGCGCTGCTGATTTAGGGAGAGATATAAACTGCAAAATAGTTAGTGTAGGGTCTGTAAAGGCTGCCAGAACAAACAAACAGTCCTTTTCAGGACTAAAATCCATCCCAGATACCAGGCAGGCAGGCTGTATAGGAGACACAGTGGTTATACCAGCAAATGCTGCATTACAGTCCTGTGTGTTCCTGTTGCTGAAATTGCTGGACTTAGCACCAGGTGTCGGGGGCCAGGAAAAATCCTTTTTTTGTCATCTAAATCCTCCTTTTTTTTTCCTCCTTCACACTGTACAAATACCCGTCTTATTAACCTTTTGGTGTGTCCACCCCCCCCCCCCCAAAAAAAAGCGTGTCTCTGATTTTTCAGACACAAATATAACTGTTGAAAATAGTCTGGTGTAGGCTAGAGAAACAGAAGTGTTGTTTTGCACTTCCACGGTTCAAACCTCTGTATTATCCATTGTGGGCCATTTGTATCTAAAAAAATAACAGTTTGAGTGTGTCGCTCACTGTTCAGCCGCAAATATCTCTATTTAAAAAAGTGTGGTATACCCCAGTAAACAATAACTGTGGTTTTGCCATCCCACGGTAAAAAATCTCTATTATTCAGCTTTTGGTAGTTTTTTCCGTAAAGAAAAACAGTAGTGTCTCCTGACTGTTGTGACACAAAAATATATCTGTTGAAAATAGTCTTGTGTAGGCCCGACATCCCAGTGTGGTTTCGCAGTTCCACGGGTCAAATCGCTGTACTATCCAGTTTTGGGCCTTTGGTATCTAAAAAAAAAGCAGTTTGAGTGTGTCGCTCACTGTTCAGCCGCAAATATCTCTATTTAAAAAAGTGTGGTATACCCCAGTAAACAATAACTGTGGTTTTGCCATCCCACGGTAAAAAATCTCTATTATTCAGCTTTTGGTAGTTTTTTCCATAAAGAAAAACAGTAGTGTCTCCTGACTGTTGTGACACAAAAATATATCTGTTGAAAATAGTCTTGTGTAGGCCCGACATCCCAGTGTGGTTTCGCAGTTCCACGGGTCAAATCGCTGTACTATCCAGTTTTGGGCCTTTGGTATCTAAAAAAAAAAGCAGTTTGAGTGTGTCGCTCACTGTTCAGCCGCAAATATCTCTATTTAAAAAAGTGTGGTATACCCCAGTAAACAATAACTGTGGTTTTGCCATCCCACGGTAAAAAATCTCTATTATTCAGCTTTTGGTAGTTTTTTCCATAAAGAAAAACAGTAGTGTCTCCTGACTGTTGTGACACAAAAATATATCTGTTGAATATAGTCTTGTGTAGGCCCGACATCCCAGTGTGGTTTCGCAGTTCCACGGGTCAAATCGCTGTACTATCCAGTTTTGGGCCTTTGGTATCTAAAGAAAAAGCAGTTTGAGTGTGTCGCTCACTGTTCAGCCGCAAATATCTCTATTTAAAAAAGTGTGGTATACCCCAGTAAACAATAACTGTGGTTTTGCCATCCCACGGTAAAAAATCTCTATTATTCAGGTTTTGGTAGTTTTTTCCGTAAAGAAAAACAGTAGTGTCTCCTGACTGTTGTGACGCAAAAATATATCTGTTGAAAATAGTCTTGTGTAGGCCCGACATCCCAGTGTGGTTTCGCAGTTCCACGGGTCAAATCGCTGAACTATCCAGTTTTGGGCCTTTGGTATCTAAAAAAAATGCAGTTTGAGTGTGTCGCTCACTGTTCAGCCGCAAATATCTCTATTTAAAAAAGTGTGGTATACCCCAGTAAACAATAACTGTGGTTTTGCCATCCCACGGTAAAAAATCTCTATTATTCAGCTTTTGGTAGTTTTTTCCGTAAAGAAAAACAGTAGTGTCTCCTGACTGTTGTGAAACAAAAATATATCTGTTGAAAATAGTCTTGTGTAGGCCCGACATCCCAGTGTGGTTTCGCAGTTCCACGGGTCAAATCGCTGTACTATCCAGTTTTGGGCCTTTGGTATCTAAAAAAAAAGCAGTTTGAGTGTGTCGCTCACTGTTCAGCCGCAAATATCTCTATTTAAAAAAGTGTGGTATACCCCAGTAAACAATAACTGTGGTTTTGCCATCCCACGGTAAAAAATCTCTATTATTCAGGTTTTGGTAGTTTTTTCCGTAAAGAAAAACAGTAGTGTCTCCTGACTGTTGTGACGCAAAAATATATCTGTTGAAAATAGTCTTGTGTCGGCCCGACATCCCAGTGTGGTTTCGCAGTTCCACGGGTCAAATCGCTGTACTATCCAGTTTTGGGCCTTTGGTATCTAAAAAAAATGCAGTTTGAGTGTGTCGCTCACTGTTCAGCCGCAAATATCTCTATTTAAAAAAGTGTGGTATACCCCAGTAAGCAATAACTGTGGTTTTGCCATCCCATGGTAAAAAATCTCTATTATTCAGCTTTTGGTAGTTTTTTCCGTAAAGAAAAACAGTAGTGTCTCCTGACTGTTGTGACACAAAAATATATCTGTTGAAAATAGTCTTGTGTAGGCCCGACATCCCAGTGTGGTTTCGCAGTTCCACGGGTCAAATCGCTGTACTATCCAGTTTTGGGCCTTTGGTATCTAAAAAAAATGCAGTTTGAGTGTGTCGCTCACTGTTCAGCCGCAAATATCTGTATTTAAAAAAGTGTGGTATACCCCAGTAAACAATAACTGTGGTTTTGCCATCCCATGGTAAAAAAATCTCCATTATTCAGGTTTTGGCAGTTTTTTCCGTAAAGAAAAACAGTAGTGTCTCCTGACTGTTGTGACACAAAAATATATCTGTTGAAAATAGTCTTGTTTAGGCCCAACATCCCAGTGTGGTTTCGCAGTTCCACGGGTCAAATCGCGCTACTATACAGTTTTGGGCCTTTGGTATCTAAAGAAAAAGCAGTTTGAGTGTGTCGCTCACTGTTCAGCCGCAAATATCTCTATTTAAAAAAGTGTGGTATACCCCAGTAAACAATAACTGTGGTTTTGCCATCCCACGGTAAAAAATCTCTATTATTCAGGTTTTGGTAGTTTTTTCCGTAAAGAAAAACAGTAGTGTCTCCTGACTGTTGTGACGCAAAAATATATCTGTTGAAAATAGTCTTGTGTCGGCCCGACATCCCAGTGTGGTTTCGCAGTTCCACGGGTCAAATCGCTGTACTATCCAGTTTTGGGCCTTTGGTATCTAAAAAAAATGCAGTTTGAGTGTGTCGCTCACTGTTCAGCCGCAAATATCTCTATTTAAAAAAGTGTGGTATACCCCAGTAAGCAATAACTGTGGTTTTGCCATCCCATGGTAAAAAATCTCTATTATTCAGCTTTTGGTAGTTTTTTCCGTAAAGAAAAACAGTAGTGTCTCCTGACTGTTGTGACACAAAAATATATCTGTTGAAAATAGTCTTGTGTAGGCCCGACATCCCAGTGTGGTTTCGCAGTTCCACGGGTCAAATCGCTGTACTATCCAGTTTTGGGCCTTTGGTATCTAAAAAAAATGCAGTTTGAGTGTGTCGCTCACTGTTCAGCCGCAAATATCTGTATTTAAAAAAGTGTGGTATACCCCAGTAAACAATAACTGTGGTTTTGCCATCCCATGGTAAAAAAATCTCCATTATTCAGGTTTTGGTAGTTTTTTCCGTAAAGAAAAACAGTAGTGTCTCCTGACTGTTGTGACACAAAAATATATCTGTTGAAAATAGTCTTGTTTAGGCCCAACATCCCAGTGTGGTTTCGCAGTTCCACGGGTCAAATCGCGCTACTATACAGTTTTGGGCCTTTGGTATCTAAAAAAAAAGCAGTTTGAGTGTGTCGCTCACTGTTCAGCCGCAAATATCTCTATTTAAAAAAGTGTGGTATACCCCAGTAAACAATAACTGTGGTTTTCGTCTTCCACGGTTCTAATCTACTCTTTATTACCCTTTTTCCATTGATAGTGCAAGTGTAAGCTATTTTACTTCATTTACAATGGGCAAGGCGCGTGGCAAGGGACGTGGAAGTGGACGTTCTGGTGATGGTTCGTGCAGAGGACGGGGCCGTGGCCAAAGTGAAAATGTGCCACAACCAACAGCCACATCTTCTCGCTCCCACTTCTTGACCGAATTACTAGGGAAGCACAGAACAACACCAGTATTGAGAACTGATCAGTGTGAACAGGTTATTAATTGGATAGCAGATAATACTTACAGTTACCTGGGCACCACCACGTCCGGTCTGTCTTCCACACGGTCAAATCTTAGTAGCCGTGAGTCTCGACCGCATACTCCTCCTCACCCTGGTGCTCCTTCCTCCCAACATGCCGAGTGTCGTCAGACAGCAAGTGATCCCACACTTGGACACTCTGAAGAGCTGTTCACTGGTCCATTTCCATATTTGGGCCCCTCGCCTGATACGCTTGAAGTGGTGGAAGAGGAGATCCCATGTTGCGATGCCCAAATATTTGAACAGCCATGGCCACAGGAAGTCGACGTTGGCAATCTGTCACAAGAGGTGGACGATGACGAGACACAATTGCCAGGAAGTTAGGAGGAGGATCGTGGTGGGCAAGTGGAAGAGGAGGAGGTGGTGGATGATCTAGTAACTGACCCAACGTGGAAGGAAGACATGCAGAGTGAGGCCAGCAGCACACAGGGGGAGGGAGGCAGAGTACCCCAACAGGCAGGAAGAAGCAGTGTGGTGGCCGCAGACAGAAGGCAGGCAACCGTTCCCCGTAACACCAACACGAGGGACGTTGCCAGTACAAGCAGTAGGTCTTCCAGAGTCTGGAATTTTTTAAAGACTCTGCTGATAACCCCAAAAAAGGCCATATGTTTCACCTGCCATGCCAGCATCAGCAGGGGTGACAAAACTACCAGCCTGACCACCACCAGCATGATCAGGCACATGGCAGCAAAGCACCCGACTTTGTGGGGCGAAACCCAGGGTCCACGACCAGTGTTAGCGGGTGTCACCACTGCTTCTTCCACTGTTGTGCGTGCAATAGAGCCCCCTGTTGTGTATGCAAGGCAATCCCCTGTCCATACTGCATGTAAAGATGCCCCCTCCTCTCAGTCTTCACTTGTTATGGCAGTTTCTCAAGAAACAGCATCAACGTCCACGTCCACGTCCCACCGCAGCGTTCAATTGTCCATATCCCAGACCTTTGAACGAAAGCGGAAATTCGCAGCTAACGCCCCACAGGCCACAGTCCTAAATTCGCACATTTCACGACTGCTTGCATTGGAAATGCTGCCTTTTAGGCTGGTGGAGACGGAATCCTTCCACAATCTTATGGCGGTGGCCGTCCCTCGGTACTCGGTCCCCAGCCGACACTATTTTGCCCGGTGTGCCATCCCCGCACTACACAAGCAAGTGTCCCAAAGCATCTGCCGTGCCCTCAACAACGCAGTTACTGGGAGAGTCCACCTGACAACGGACACGTGGACAAGTGCTTGTGGCCAGGGATGGTACATCTCTCTGACGGCACACTGGGTAAACATAGTGGAAGCCGGGACCCAGTCGGACCTTGGGACGGAACACATCCTCCCCACACCGAGGATTGCGGGCCCTATGTCAGTCAGAGTTGCCCCCACAGTGTACAGCTCCTGCACATCCTCCTCCTCCTCCTCATGTTCAGCCTCCATCTCAGATATCACCACATCAGTAACAAGCTGGAAGCATTGCAGTACTGCCTCCGCCAAGCGGCAACAGGCTGTGCTGAAACTCATAAGCTTAGATGATAAACCTCACACTGCTTGTGAGTTGTGGACAGCTGTGAAAGAGCAGGCAGATCTGTGTCTGAGACCACTGAACCTACATCCCGGCATGGTCGTGTGTGACAATGGCCGTAACCTGGTGGCGGCTCTGAGGCGAGGTGAGATCACACACGTACCATACCTGGCTCATGTGCTTAACTTCATGGTTCAGCGGTTTCTTAAATCGTACCCCGAGTTGTCAGATCTGCTCATGAAAGTACGCCGCCTGTCTGCTCATTTTCGCAAGTCGGCTACAGCTTCCGCCGCCCTTGCTGTGTTGCAGTAGCGCTTGCAGCTTCCGGCACACCGACTGGTGTGTGATGTCCCCACACGTTGGAACTCTACCCTCCACATGTTGCAAAGGATTTGTGAGCAGAAGAGAGCAGTTGTGGAGTACCAGCTGCAACAAGGCAGTCGATATTCAGGTCAGACTCCACACATAAGACCTCAGGAGTGGACCTGGATGTCTGACATATGTACCATCCTGACAAACTTTGAGGAGGCTACCAAGATGGTGAGTGGCGATGACGCCATCATTATTGTCAGCATCCCACTTGTCTGTCTTTTGCAACGCTCTCTGCAGAGAATTAAAGAGGAGGCATTGCAGCCAGAGTATGATGAGATGGATCAAGAAGCCGTAGCGGGCGATTACACACAGCCCAGCCTTATCTCATCCCAACGTGCATTGGGGGACAATGAGGGAGAGGAGGAGGAGGAGGAGGAAGAACAGGAGCTGCTATCATGCGTTGTAGACGGTAGTACCTGTACAAGTGTCATACCGTCGGTTCAGCGTGGGTGGCCTGAGGACAGGGGGGAGGAGGAAGAGGAGGAGGAGGAGGAGAGCATGGTCAGTCGTCATCTTGGTGAGGACACGGAAATCTTGCCCGTTACCAGTCTGACACGCATGGCTGACTTTATGTTACGCTGCCTTAACCGTGACCCTCGCGTTGTCAAAATGTTGGGTGACAGTCATTACTGGTTGGTGACACTTGTAGACCCCCGCTACAAGGAGAACTTTCACTCTCTTATTCCTGAGGTGGAGAGGTCTACAAAAATGGGGCAATACCAGAAGGCCCTTGCGGCAGAACTCTTAAAAAAATTCCCATCTGAACACGCTAGCAGCAAAGGTCACAGTTCGTTGCCCAACCAAGGCGCACAGGCGAGAGAGATGCAACTCCAATCCAGCAGAGGCAGGGGAACACTGTCAACGTTCTGGGACAGTTTTCTGACACCCGCCCAGCTTACAGGCCCTGAGGCGCGGGGTACTCTCACAAGGAGTGGAAAGTTTCAAAAGATGGTGAGGGAGTACCTTGCCGATCGTACCAGCGTCCTCCGTGATTCCTCTGTGCCTTTTAATTATTGGGTATCCAAGCTGGACACTTGGAATGAACTCGCTCTGTACGCCTTGGAGGTCCTGGCCTGCCCTGCCGCTAGCGTGTTATCGGAGCGTGTTTTTAGTGCCGCTGGGGGAATTATAACGGATAAGCGCACTCGCCTGTCAACTGACAATGCTGACAAGCTGACCCTTATCAAAATGAACAAGGGCTGGATTGGGCCAGACTTCTCATCACCACCAAATGACAGAAGGAACATAAAGTCAAATCCACAGTGTTATTTCGGGAGGTGTATTCACATGCACCGCTTCACACCCACACATGGGTATATGCTTCCTCGTTTCGGCTGTTTAATCTTCTTCTCCTTATCCTCAGCCTCCACCACCACTATACCACCAGGGTGCCAGCATTGCAAGTTCCTCCGTCCTTATTTTTGGCAGCTTTTGCTTGCAAGGCATAAGCAAATACTATGGGACACCCACTCCCCAATAATGGGACTTAGGTTTGTAATATGCTGTACTGCATGGCTCTTGTAAGGGGCATTGCAAGTTGCTCCGTCCTAATTTTTGGCAGCTTTTGCTGGGAAAGCATAAGCAAATACTATGGGACACCCACTCCCCAATAATGGAACTTATGTTTGTAATATGCTGTACTGCATGGCTCTTGTAAGGGGCATTGCAAGTTGCTCCGTCCTAATTTTTGGCAGCTTTTGCTGGGAAAGCATAAGCAAATACTATGGGACACCCACTCCCCAATAATGGGACTTATGTTTGTAATATGCTGTACTGCATGGCTCTTGTAAGGGGCATTACAAGTTGCTCTGTCCTAATTTTTGGCAGCTTTTGCTTGGAAAGCATAAGCAAATACCATGGGACACCCACTCCCCAATAATGGGACTTATGTTTGTAATATGCTGTACTGCATGTGACGCGCTCCCTGGGCCGTGTGTACACGTGTGTGGGATACCCGGTGCCGGGTCTCTGGGGTCTGTAGTCTCCGTGGCGGTGACCCGGTCCCGTGGCTCAGGCTGGTCAAACCAGTGGCAGTCTTTCTTAGGTTTTGAGGTTAATTGTCCGACTGCGCCACCCGTGGATTGCGGTCAGGGAGTACCACCGCTGCGAGGCAGACTGCTGAGGCTGGTGTTGCGTGCGCAGCATAGATTGGGATAACTCCCCTCGGGAGGAGTATAGCCTCAGGGCAGTGAGTGTGGATGATGGGGGTGATGGTGCACGAGCGCAGCAGGAATGACTCAGAGTCTTTGCAGTGCAGTTCAGGGTCTTTACTGATGATTATAAGGTAGACCCTCCCG
This sequence comes from Phyllobates terribilis, assembly GCF_046119375.1. Classification (NCBI taxonomy): domain Eukaryota; kingdom Metazoa; phylum Chordata; class Amphibia; order Anura; family Dendrobatidae; genus Phyllobates; species Phyllobates terribilis. Next base: position 52,573,624 of record NW_027362768.1, on the reverse strand, counting down.
GGAGTACTGGCTAGCATAAGAGGCCTGGTCAGTCTGTGAGCAAGCAGGAGTTCCCCTGGCCAGGTGGAGTTGTAGGCCTCCCCGTCTGTCTGCACTCTTCCTGGCTACCTTGCTGTAAGCGGGTAGAAGTAGCCCACGTCCCTGAGTGTACCGTCTAGTGCTCACCCGTATGGCTGGTGACTTGGGGCCTTCTGTTAGCCTCCGCTCCACGACGGCGGTGCTGGTCCCTTGATTGTGACTGAGCCTCCGGGCTTCTATGGCCAGAGGACCTGAAATCCCCTGCCGGCTGGTTTCTGCTGCTGGATATATAAGTCCTCACAGCTTCGGACTCCTGTGTCCGGTTCCTATTATCTTCTGCCAGGGCGAGCTCTGCTCAGCTTCCAGCCCCTGGTCTTTAGCTCCTAGCTCCTACAGAGCTCCTTGCTGTTACTTTCCCTTGCTCTCACTCTGACTCTGACTGTTCTCTGACTCACTCAACCCCGCCCCAGATCCAGTTTATAAGGGCAGAATTCTCCCCTCCCAGGATTGGGGCAGGAGGATGTTGCATGTTTAAGGGATCCTGACCAGGAAACCTCCCACTTGCTCTCCGACGTAATATCTCTATTACTGTGGTGACCAGACCCCTGGGGTGCCACACATGGCTCTTGTAAGGGGCATTGCAGTTCCTCATAATTTTTGGAAAGCCTTCCATTCACTGCTTAGGCCAACAGTGCACGGGAGACCCAGTTGCTATAAATGGAAAAAAATGTTTAGTTAACGCCCTCTGACCTCCATGTCATTTCCAAGGGGCATTGGAGTGGCTCGAAATTTTTGGTAGGCATTACACTCACTGTATGCCCTATAACTGTGTAGCCGAACCACTCCTTTTGTTACAGAAACATATCCTACAAGACATATCTGGTTGACTGGCCTGATATTGATGTGAATGGTCCCTGTTCCTCCTGCTCCTTCTCCTTTGCCACTACCTCATCCATCATTTATCACCTGAAGCTTTGTTTTAACGGGAGTCATAGAACTTGGATAGTAGCAGGAAAACATCGAGCAATCCTCAGAGGAGGTAGGATATGCGCCAAAACGCTGACCACCTCAGGCCTAGCCGCTACTACATACATGCGCTTGCATTACAACAAAACAAAGCAGATGCTAACTTCTATCATCCTCATCATGCTCCTCACCTTGGCACTCTCAACTACCCTGATGGAGAAGCCAGGGCCCACCGGAGGAGTCTGATAGTCCGGTGGGCTCGGCCAATGCTGCCCTAAAGCAGGCCAGGCTAAGAAAAGTGTGGGAAAGGTTACCGGGACAAATAGGGGTGACTGGGGACCGAGTATGGACACCCGGCCACCCCCTGGAGGCTGGGGAGCAAGCGGGGACACCCGGCCAACAGGCGGCTGGGGACTGAGTATGGATACCAGGCCGCCGACACAGCCATGGCGTGGTGGCCAGATTCCGCCTCCACATGTCTAAAAGGCCCAATTTAAAGTGCAAGCAAGCAGTATGGTATTGCAGCCTGGGGGTGGGTGGGTGGCAGGCTGCATACTTGCGCTTGCATTGCAAGGAAAGGGAGAGGTACAATTGAACACTGCCCTGGGACAAGGACTTGAATGGGGATAGTTGCAAGTCTGCAACGACAGTTGCAAGGTGGGAGGCATCTTCGCATGTACCATGTACAGGGGTTTGGCATGCACACACTACAGCGGAATAGGCTCTCCTTCCCACTAAATGCACTGGGAAGGGCACAGGTAATGTTTTGGTATACGCGCTTACTCTTATGTATAAGGCACACCAGGACAAATATGGGCGGCTGGGGACTGAGTATGGATAGTGGCCAGCTTCGGCCTCCTCCAAACTAAAAGGCCCCATTTCAAGTGCAAGCTAGCAGTATGGAATTGCAGTCTGGGGGTGGCTGGGTGGCAGGCTGCATACTTACACTTGCATTAAAAGAAAACATAGCAGATGCTAACTTCTGTCATCATCATCATGCTCCTCACCTTGGCACTCTCAACTCCACCGATGGAGAAGTCAGGGCCCACCGGAGGAGTCTGGTTCTCTGGTGGGCTCGTCCAATGCTGCCTAACGCAGGCCGGGCTAAGAAAAGTGTGTGGGGGGATGTTCCAAGGAGAAATAGGGGCGGCTGAGGACCGTTTATGGACACCCGGCTGCCCCCAGGCGGCTGGGGACCGTGTGTGGACACCCGGCCGCGGGGCGGCTGGGGACCGAGTATGGACACCCGGCCACCGGGCGGCTGGGGACTGAGTATGGATTCCAGGCCGCCAACACAGCCATGACATGGTGGCCAGATTCCGCCTCCACATGCCTAAAAGGCGCAATTTCAAGTTCAAGCAAGCAAGCAGTATGGTATTGCAGCCTGGGGGTGGGTGGGTGGCAGGCTGCATACTTGAGCTTGTATTGCAAGGAATGGGGGAGGTACAATTGAACACTGCCCTGGGACTAGAACTTGCATGGGGATAGTTGCAAGTCTGCATCTTCTGATGCGGTAAGGATTACTTATGATGGGCACACTTTTAGACAGTGACCTGGGAGTCAGAGATGCTTCCAGGGGTCTTCCCCATGCTGTTCCCTTGTCTTTTCAGCACTTTATGCATGTGTCACACAGCACATGGCCAGATAAGGTTGTAAAATGTTAAAATGACATTTCACGGTGAATGCATTTGTCATAGTTGAAAGCAATACAAAAGTGCAAAAACGCATAAAAAATGCTACTTGTGAACATAGCCGAAGGTGTGGAGGAGTATTTTTGTTTTTGGTCATTTATTTTAACTTATACACAAGTCTTTACCCTGGAAAGGATGTTCCTTAACATATTTCACAGGAAAAAAGTTTCACTTTCGTTTTTGAACGTTTTATTGTGAGCCTGTAAAAGTGGCTTAATACCTCTGACCACATTGTTGACAGCAGTGACCGGGGGGTCAGAAATGCTTCCTGGGGCGATCCCCATGCTGTCCCCATGTCATTTGAGCACTGTCACTATCGTTTTGGGCACTTGTTAGGCTTTTAAAAGACTGCCGGGGGTGCCACCGCAAAAATGCTCGAGTCTCCCATAGACTAACATTGGGCTCGTTGCTCGGGTCGAGCACCCGAGTATCACGGCGAGCTCGGCCCGAGCTTCGAGCACCCGAGCATTTTAGTGCTCGCTCAACACTAGTCATCATTGCAAAGTGTCTGCAGTCATCAGCAGTTGATTAACATCCATCTCTCCTCTTGACACAGGTATAATATCTCTGCTTGCTGTATCTGTTATCTGCTGTTATATCCTCCTGAAACAATTTAATGGTATAATATCACAGCTTGATGAATCTCTGCTACACCAAAATTTGAAAAAAAATTCTTTCCAAATCAGACGTGATTTTCAGGATTTGTTTTCTCATTTTGTCTCTCATAGTTGAGGTCTACCTATGATGTAAATTACAGGCCTCTCTCATCTTTTTAAGTGGGAGAACTTGCACAATTGGTGGCTGACTAAATGCTTTTTTTCCCCACTGATGCTATAGTCTGCCCTATAAATCTAGATGCATCATAAGGGGTGCATGTTAGTGATGAGCAAGCACTAAAATGCTCGGGTGCTCGACCCGAGTAACAAGCCCAATTTAAGTCAATGGGAAACTTTTTTTCGGCGGCCCCCCCACTGGAAGTCTGGAGGGGGCATAAAAATTGGTCAAATCGATGGAAACAGTGCTCAAATTACATGGGAACAGCATGGGGAAGACCCTTGGAAGCATCTCCGACTCCCAGGTCACTACTGTGAACAATGTTGTCAGAGTATTACACCACTTTTACGGACTGACAATAAAATATACAAAAACAAAGCAAAAATGGATTTTCCTGGAAAAAATGTTAAGAAACATTCTTTCCACGGTATTGACTTATATACAGTACAGACCAAAAGTTTGGACACACCATCTCATTTAAAGATTTTTCTGTATTTTCATGACTTTGAAAATTGTACATTCACACTGAAGGCATCAAAACTATGAATTAACACATGTGGAATTATATACTTAACAAAAAAGTGTGAAACAACTGAAAATATGTCTTATATTCTAGGTTCTTCAAAGTAGCCACCTTTTGCTTTGATGACTGCTTTGCACGCTCTTGGCATTCTCTTGATGAGCTTCAAGAGATAGTCGCCGGAAATGGTTTTCACTTCACAGGTGTGCCCTGTCAGTTTTAATAAGTGGGATTTCTTGCCTTATAAATGGGGTTGGGACCATCAGTTGTGTTGTGCAGAAGTCAGGTGGATACACAGCTGATAGTGCTACTGAACAGACTGATAGAATTTGTATTATGGCAAGAAAAAAGTAGCTAAGTAAAGAAAAACGAGTGCCCATCATTACTTTAAGAAATGAAGGTCAATCAGTCCGAAAAATTGGGCAAACTTTGAATGTGTCCCCAAGTGCAGTTGCAAAAACCATCAAGCGCTACAAAGAAACTGGCTCACATGAGGACCGCCCCAGGAAAGGAAGACCAAGAGTCACCTCTGCTTCTGAGGATAAGTTTATCCGAGTCACCAGCCTCAGAAATCGCAGGTTAACAGCAGCTCAGATTATAGACCAGGTCAATGCCACACAGAGTTCTAGCAGCAGACACATCTCTTCAACAACTGTTAAAAGGAGACTTTGTACAACAGGCAATTGCAGTAAAATAGCTGCTAGGAAACCACTGCTAAGGACAGGCAACAAGCAGAAGAGACTTGTTTGGGCTAAAAAACACAAGAAATGGACATTAGACCAGTGGAAATCTGTGCTTTGGTCTGATGAGTCCAAATTTGAGATCTTTGGTTCCAACCACCATGTCTTTGTGCGACTCAGAAAAGGTGAACGGATGGACTCTACATGCCTGGTTCCCACCGTGAAGCATGGAGGAGGAGGTGTGATGGTGTGGGGGTGCTTTGCTGGTGACGCTGTTGGGGATTTATTCAAAATTGAAGGCATACTGAACTAGTATGGCTATCACAGCATCTTGCAGGGGCATGCTATTCCATCTGGTTTGCGTTTAGTTGGACCATCATTTATTTTTCAACAGGACAATGACCCCAAACACACCTCTAGGCTGTGTAAGGGCTATTTGTCCAAGAAGGAGAGTGATGGGGTGCTACGCCAGATGACCTGGCCTCCACAGTCACCAGACCTGAACCTAATCGAGATGGTTTGGGGTGAGCTGGACCGCAGAGTGAAGGCAAAAGGGCCAACAAGTGCTAAGCATCTCTGGGAACTCCTTCAAGATTGTTGGAAGACCATTTCCGATGACTACCTCTTGAAGCTCATCAAGAGAATGCCAAGAGTGTGCAAAGCAGTCATCAAAGCAAAAGGTGGCTACTTTGAAGAACCTAGAATATAAGACATATTTTCAGTTGTTTCACACTTTTTTGTTAAGTATATAATTCCACATGTGTTAATTCATAGTTTTGATGCCTTCAGTGTGAATGTACAATTTTCATAGTCATGAAAATACAGAAAAATCTTTAAATGAGAAGGTGTGTCCAAACTTTTGGTCTGTACTGTATAAGGCAAAATAATTAACCAAAAACAAAAATGCTCCTCCACACTCTGGGCTATGTTCACACGTAGAGTTTTTGATGCATTTTTGCACTTTTGCATTTCTTTCAATGGTGAAAAATACATTTATCAGTAAATGTAATTTTAACATTTTACTACCTTATCTGGCCATGTGGTGTGTGAGACATGATCAGACACATCTAAAATGAACACTCATTTCCAGCTGAAAATACCATCTAGCACCTGTCCCTATTTTAAAAGCAGCTAACAGCGTTATCAATAGGGATTTTTTTTTTCAGCACGAAGTATAATACAATAATCCCTGACTAGATGCCTGTAAGATGCTATCCCAACTGCTATAGTTCACCCTTATACGAAACTCAGATAAGAGAGGTAACATAGTACAATAGAAAATAGATTTAACCGGCTCCAAAGAGGTTTTTTGGTACGTTGCACCACCAAACTGAAGGAACGCAAGCAACCCTGTCTTCTTTCATCAATTTCTAATTAAAGTTCACCATTAAAAATTATGAATCAGTCAACGAGTGCATGGAAAATAACCAGTAATGCACTGTGAAAGAGATGTATTCGACGACAATGAACAACACTCTCCAGCTGATAATACCTTGCACCGGTCCCTACTGTAAATGCAGCTAACAGCAGGGTCAGTAGGGAATAGAATAGATTTTTAATTTTTGTTTTGCAGCAGTACAGAGTGTAAGGCAATAATACTTGGCTGGATTGGTGTAACATGCTATCCATATTGCAATAGCTCACCCGTAAACGAATTTCAGATAAGAGATGTAATATTGTAGAGTATAGAATCAATTTGAATTGGCCTTCCCATTATTAAGGAATGGGTCTCCCATACTGTTATTTGCGTATATGTTATATGTGCCACTAAAAACCACCTCTGACAAAAAGCTTGTGGCCATGACTTCCAAGGCATAGAGAGACAGTTCATGCCACGTGTCCAGCTTGGATACATAATAGCTATAAGGCACAGAGGAATCACAGAGGACGCTGGTACGGTCGCCAAGGTAGTCTTTCAGCATCTTCCAAAACGTTTCCCTTCTAGTCAGAGTAACCTGCGCATCAGGGCCTGGGCACTGGCAGAGTCTGAGAAACCGGTACCAGACCTTTGACAGTGTTCCCCTGCCTCTGCTGCATCTGCTTTGTTTCTCCCTCGCCCATAATCCTTGGTTGTCCAAGAAACTGTGACCTCTGCCGCCAGCTTTGTGATGTGATTTTTTTTAGTAATTATTCAACATAGGACATCTGGTACTGCAACATACCACATAGGAGTGGGTCTCCTATGCTGTTATTGCCAGGTGGATATGGACACTTGAAACTGTTTGCCCCCTGGGTCTTAACGAGAATCTCCGTTTTGTTCCATTCCTATAAACCGACCGTGTCCATAGTACCAGTATAGTGATTATGCGTTGTTGTAAATGATTTTAAATTGTCACAATTTTTTTATTTTTATCAGTACTTACCGTTTGGTGTTAGGTGTTGTCTTCTGCGGTTGATGGCTCAGGCTGTGTTCTATGGGTGCTGGTGATTCCGTTTCATGGACTGTTGACCGATGGATGGATCCATGGGATGAAGCCTACTGGAGGAAGATACAGACATATATATATATATATATATATATATATATATATGTCTATATAAAGAACAAATATATGTTGTATATATAACATACCAGCAGAAAGGTAACCTGAGAATGTGTGTCCTGAGTCTGCCTCCGGGAGAGTCGAGCAAGTCGTCTTGCCACAATAAATATATATCAGTACTTACCGTTTGGTGTTGGGTGTTGTCTTCTGCGATTGATGGCTCTGGCTGTGTTCTGTGGATGCTGGTGATTCCGTTTCATGGACTGTTGACCGATGGATGGATCCATGGGATGAAGCCTACTGGAGGAAGATGCAGACACATATACAGTACAGACCAAAAGTTTGGACACACCTTCTCATTTAGAGATTTTTCTGTATTTTATGACTATGAAAATTGTACATTCACACTGAAGGCATCAAAACTATGAATTAACACATGTGGAATTATATACTTAACAAAAAAGTGTGAAACAACTGAAAATATGTCTTATATTCTAGGTTCTTCAAAGTAGATACCTTTTCCTTTGATGACTGCTTTGCACACTCTTGGCATTCTCTTGATAAGCTTCAAGAGGTAGTCACCGGAAATGGTCTTTCAACAATCTTGAAGGAGTTCCCAGAGATGCTTAGCACTTGTTGGCCCTTTTGCCTTCACTCTGCGGTCCAGCTCACCCCAAACCATCTCAATTGGGTTCAGGTCTGGTGACTGTGGAGGCCAGGTCATCTGGCGTAGCACCCCATCACTCTCCTTCTTGGTCAAATAGCCCTTACACAGCCTGGAGGTGTGTTTGGGGTCATTGTCCTGTTGAAAAATAAATGATGGTCCAACTAAACGCAAACCAGATGGAATAGCATGCCGCTGCAAGATGCTGTGGTTTAGTATGCCTTCAATTTTGAATAAATCCCCAACAGTGTCGCCAGCAAAGCACCCCCACACCATCACACTTCCTCCTCCATGCTTCACGGTGGGAACCAGGCATGTAGAGTCCATCCGTTCACCTTTTCTGCGTTGCACAAAGACACGGTGGTTTGAACCAAACATCTCAAATTTGGACTCATCAGACCAAAGCACAGATTTCCACTGGTCTAATGTCCATTCCTTGTGTTCTTTAGCCAAAACACGTCTCTTCTGCTTGTTGCCTGTCCTTAGCAGTGGTATCCTAGCAGCTATTTTACCATGAAGGCCTGCTGCACAAAGTCTCCTCTTAACCGTTGTTGAAGAGATGTGTCTGCTGCTAGAACTCTGTGTGGCATTGACCTGGTCTCTAATCTGAGCTGCTGTTAACCTGTGATTTCTGAGGCTGGTGACTCGGATAAACTTATCCTCAGAAGCAGAGATGACTCTTGGTCTTCCTTTTCTGGGGCGATCCTCATGTGAGCCAATTTCTTTGCAGTGCTTGATGGTTTTTGCAACTGCACTTGGGGACACTTTCAAAGTTTTCCCAATTTTTCGCACTGACTGACCTTCATTTCTTAAAGTAATGATGGCCACTCGTTTTTCTTTACTTAGAATTTGTATTATGGCAAGAAAAAAGCAGCTAACAGTATATTCAGTAGGACTATCAGCTGTGTATCCACCAGACTTCTGCACAATACAACTGATGGTCCCAACTCCATTTATAAGGCAAGAAATCCCACTTATTAAACCTGACAGGGCACACCTGTGAAGTGAAAACCATTTCCGGTGACTACCTCTTGAAGCTCATCAAGAGAATGCCAAGAGTGTGCAAAGCAGTCATCAAATGAAAAGGTAACTACTTTGAAGAACCTAGGTGTGTTCAAACTTTTGGTCTGTACTGTATATATATGTGTCTGTATCTTCCTCTAGTAGGCTTCATCCCATGGATCCATCCATCGGTCAACAGTCCATGAAACAGAATCACCAGCATCCACAGAACACAGCCAGAGCCATCAACTGCAGAAGACAACACCCAACACAAAAAGGTAAGTACTGATATACATATATTGTGGCAAGACGACTTGCTCGACTCTCCCGGAGGCAGACTCAGGACACACGTTCTCAAGCTACTTTTCTGCTGGTTTATTATATGGCATAAACTCATGCAGGGTTCCACAGGAAAAATAAACAAGACCCCTCTGAGTTAAACAGGAAAACAAAACAAAATATATCTCAGTCCATAGGTGAGCGGGTTCCGCCCACTCTCGGTAGCACAACTGCACAGGCAAAGTCCTTGTAAAAAGCTCTGCAGCTTCCACAACACTGTCTGGAGACTTCACTCTCCAGACCACACTCCAGAGGAAAAAAAAAAGGACTGAGATTTTACACATTGCTCAGCCACACCCTGAGGGGAGGTAGGGGGAATGGCGTCCCGCCTCTTTGCCATTCCCATAAAACCACACACCCTTTAACAGAGTAAACCCACCAGCATATAACATGCTGGCAGAAATAAAGTAGGTCTTAGTTCACGCAGGACAGCATCCCGAGTGACACATACCTCCCCTCACATATAAAACCAGTGATCTCTGTCACATATTCCCCCCCTCTGACCAAAGCCGAGGGTTTGGGCACCTTCTGACACCAGGCAGGGAATCCTAGAGAGGACATTTGCATTCCCATGTAACTTCCTGGGCCTATGCTCCACATGAAAGTTAAAATCTTGGAGCCCTAGGAACCATCTAGTTACCCTGGCATTTTTATCCCTCTTCTCCCTCAATCATCTCAACGGGGCATGGTCTGATACTAATTTAAACTTCCGGCCTAGTAGGTAATATTTCAGTGTGTCCACGGCCCATTTTATGGCTAAACACTCTTTCTCTACTATGGCATAGTTCTTTTCGCAGGACAGCTGTCGGCTCAGATAGAGAATGGAATGTTCTTCCCCATTTATCTCTTGAGAGAGTACAGCCCCTAGACCAACCTCTGAAGCGTCTGTCTGGACCACAAATTATTTCTTAAAGTCCGGTGACTAGCGCAGTCTGGACTAAAGACCACAATGTCATCAAGGTAGGCTGCGGCATACTTCTTATGTGGGGCTAGGATCCAATCCATAGCCCTCTGGAACGAGGCTGGGGCCCCCTGTAGTCCGAACGGCATCCGCGTGTATTGAAAACACCCATCAGGTGTTGAGAAAGCCTTGGCCATTTGGGATATGGGGATCTGCCAGTAGCCCTTCGTCAGGTCAGAGTGGTGAGGTACCTCGCCGGTCCAAGCCTCTCGATGAGTTTGTCGACTCGGGGCATCGGGTACGCGTCACATTTGGATTCCTCATTCAGCCGGCGGTGGTCATTACAAAACCTACATTCTCCATTGGGTTTCGGCACGAGGACGATTGGGCTCGACCACCCACACTTTGACTCCTCTATTACCCCGAGGTCTAACATCCTCTTCACCTCAGCCGAGATCACCCCCCGGCATGCTTCCGGAATCCGGTACGGCTTCAGATTCACTCGTACGTGCGGCTCTGTTAGCACGTCATGCTCTACCACATGAGTATGCCCCGGCAACTTTGAGAACAGCTCCCGATTCTGCTGTAGTAATTCTCAACACTGTTGCTTCTGAGCCAGTGATAGAGTCTCTGCAATGACCTCCTACACCTTGCCTTCTGGTGTGGCTCCCAGGCAAGGAGTTTCCACAGGTTCCTGGTCCCGCCATGGTTTGAGCAAGTTCACATGATATATTTGGTGCGGCTTTCTTCGGCCAGGTTGGTGGACTTTATAATTAACCTCACTGACTTTCTCCACCACCTCCTATGGATCTTGCCAATTGGTGAGGAACTTGCTCTCGATGGTAGGGATTAGAACCAAAACACGGTCCCCGGGCTGGAACTGTCTTAGTCTCGCCGACGGGTTATATGCCCTCGCCTGGGCTTCCTGCATCTGGAGGAGATGTTCCTTCACGATGGGCATCAACTTTGACATTCTCTCCTGTAACTGGACGACATGTTGATGTGGCATGAATTCGGCCTCCCAGGTTTCCTTGGAAATGTCTAGGAGACCTCTTGGATGCTGCCCATATATGCGCTCAAACAGAGAGAGGCCAGTGGAGGCTTGAGGAACTTCTCTGACAGAGAAAAGCAGAAATGGGAGCAGGTAGTCCCAGTCTCGCTCATACTTTTCAACGACCTTCCTGAGCATCACCTTTAAGGTCTTGTTGAAGCGTTCCACTAGGCCGTCCGTCTGTGGATGATAAACCAAAGTCAGAATCTGAGTTATCTGAAGGACTCTGCAAAGCTCCTTCATCACCTTGCTCATGAATGGGGTTCCTTGGTCTGTCAGAATCTCTTTTGGCAGACCTGTTCGAGCAAAAATATGGACCAGCTCTCGGGCTATACTTTTACTGGACGAGTTCCTTAGGGGAACCGCTTTGGGGTACCGGGTCGCATACTCCATGATGACCGGGATATATTGGTGGCCACGAGCTGATTTAACTAACGGGCCCACGAGGTCCATGGAAATCCTCTCAAAGGGAACCTCTGTCACAGGTAGTGGGACTAAGGGGCTATGGAAGTGGGAAGAGGGAGCGGTTATTTGGCAGGTGGGGCAGGACCTACAATAGTTTTGAACTTCTCGGTAACACCCTGGCCAATAAAACCTTCTCAGTATCCTCTCCTGAGTTTTGTTGACTCCTAGGTGTCCGCCCAGAACATGTGAATGGGCCATATCTACTACCCTCCGTCTGTATGGCCCCGGCACTAACAGCTGTTCCACTATCTCACCGCCCCTTAGTTTGGCCACCCTATATAGCAAATCCCCCTGCACGGCAAAGTGGGGGAATCTGGTGTCGGCCCCCGGCTCTTGGGCAACCCCACTACATACAGTAACATGGTCGAACGCCCCCTTTAAGATCAGGTCTTGAACTTGAGCAATCTCAAAGTTCTCTTCGGACATATCTAAGTCAGGGAGGTCGGCCTCCTCGGTCACCGTCTCACTCTCGTCCCCGACAAGGATGCACAGTGGGAACTCCTCCACCTGAGTCTTCGTCGGGGGTTCTTCTCCAAGGACCCCATACTATTTAGTCCAGATCCCTTCCCCCACAAGTCCCAAAATAAAGAAAAATCATGACCCAATATGACGGGGTGTATCAGGTCCTTAACTACCCCGACTTTGTGGGACTGTGCACCACAGTCTGTCCCAACTGTCACTCGGGATAGTCCTTGGCGTCGCCATGGATGCACTAAATGCCCACAGTTTTGGAAGGGATTAGCTTGTGGGGAAGGGTAGCTCTGATCAAGGTCACCAGACTCCCGGAGTCCAACAGCCCAAGCACTTTTGCTCCATTAATGGACACTGCATACATCTGCGGCCCCTCGCCGGGTCGACAGTCCACGCTACAGGCTGGATAGGCATAATAGGAGATCCGTCTGCCTAGGCTGCAGTCCATAGGCTCAGGGGATATTTGACACCTGGCGGCTACGTGTCCAGGGTTGTGACACCGCCAACAGACTATATCTTTACCAACAGTCCTATCGGTACCTTCAGTGAGAGTGGGACATCCCCCAGTGGTGGCTCTAGACCCCTTCTGTGCTGAACCCGACCCCTTTTGGGTATCCCAGTACGGAGAAATGACTGCATCCAGTTTCCTGAGGGAGCTCTCAACTACCTGGTACCTCTCTACCAGGCTGATGAAGTCAACAGCGTTCTGGGGATCACCCTGGGCAGCCCAGGTCTGTACTGGCTTGGGAAGGGAATGTATGAATCTGTCAATCACCACCAGCTCAGCCATCTGGGCCGGAGTGGAGGACTCTGGTTGTAGCCACTTCTGAACAAGATGCAGTAGGTCAAACATCTGCGAGCGAGGTTTTTTTTCGCTAGCATACGCCCAGTGATGAACTTGTTGGGTTCTCACCGCCATATTTACTCCCAGGCATGCTAAGATCTCTGCCTTTAGCTTGGGATACTCCTTAGCATGTTGCAGCGCCAAGTCAAAATATGCGTTTTGGGGTTCATTCGATAAATATGGTGCCAGAACCTCTGCCCACTGTCCTGGTGGAAGTCTCTCCCGATCAGCCACCCTCTCAAAAACAGTCAGAAATACTTCTACATCATCCCCAGGGGTCATCTTCTGCATGGCCTGCCTTACCGCCTTCCTGACGTGAGAATCATCTGTCAGCTCTGGGGGTGGGGCGGCTGCCCTGCTCTGGATGGCATCCGCCAGAAGCTGTAATTGCTGTTGCGCCTCCTGCTGATGTTGCTGCTGCGACTTTTGCTGCAACTATATTTGCTGAAGCAACAGTTTGGTTGTCTCCTGGTGCTGCTGCTGCATGCTCTGCTGCATGCTCTGCTGGGCCTGCTGCATGCTCTGCTGGGCCTGCTGCATGCTCTGCTGGCTCTGCAGGTGTTACTGCTGCATGCACTGCTGGCTCTGGACCAGGTGCTTAATGAGCTCCTCCATGCTGTCGAAATTCTCTGGCTGCCGGTCTTCACCCAGGACATCCACCAGTCTTTGTGGCAGGTACACGTGTTCCTGGAATCCTGCACGCACTCTCACACTAACTGTGGCAAGACGACTTGCTCGGCTCTCCGAGAGGCAGACTCAGGACACACGTTCTCAAGCTACCTTTCTGCTGGTTTATTATATGGCATAAACTCATGCAGGGTTCCACAGGAAAAATAAACAAGACCCCTCTGGGTTAAACAGGAAAACAAAACAAAATATATCTCAGTCCATAGGTGAGCGGGTTCCGCCCGCTCTTGGTAACACAACTGTACAGGCAAAGTCCTTGTAAAAAGCTCTGCAGCTTCCACAACACTGTCTGGAGACTTCACTCTCCAGACCACACTCCAGAGAAAAAAAAAAAGGACTGAGCTTTTACACATTGCATACCAGGATGAAAGGTATCACACATACCAGGATTGGGGGGTGAGGGGACCATGCTTACCAGGATTGGGGGTGAGGGGACCATGCATACCAGGATTGGGGGGTGAGGGGACCATGCATACCAGGATTGGGGGGGTGAGGGGTACCATGCATACCAGCAATGGGGATAAGGGGTGCTATGCATACCAGAATAGGGATGAGGGGTACCATGCATACCAGGATAGGAATGTGGGGTACCATGCATACCAGGATGAGGGATGGGGTGCCATGCATACCAAGATGAGGGGTACCATGCATAACAGAATATGGATAAGGGGTACCATGCATACCAGGATAAAGGATGGGGTGCCATGCCTAACAGGATTGGGGGATGAGGGAGCCATGCATATCAGGATGAGGGATTGGGTGCCATGCATACCAGGTTTCTGGGATGAGGAGGCCATACATACCAAAATTGGGATGAGGGGTGCCATGTATACCAGGATGAGGGGTACCATACATACCAGAATAGGGATGCGGGGTACCATGCATACCAGGATGAGGGATGGGGTGCCATGTATACCAGGATGAGGGGTACCATACATGTCAGGATAGGAATGTGGGGTACATGCATACCAGGATTGAGGGATGAGGAGGTCATACATACCAGGATTGGGGGATGAGGGGTGCCATACATACCAGAATAGGGATGAGGGGTACCATGCATACCAGGATGAGGAATGGGGTGCCATGCATACCAGGGTGAGGAGTACCATACATACTAGGATAGGGATGAGGGGTACCATACATACTAGGATGAGGGATGTGGTGCCATGCATAACAGGATTGGGGGATGAGTGGTGCCATGCATACCAGGATGAGGGATTGGGTACCATACATACCAGGATTGGGGGATGGGGGTGCCATACATACCAGAATTGGGATGAGGGGTGCCATGTATACCAAATTTGGGATAAGGGGGCCATACATACCAGGATGAGAGATGGGTGCCATGCATACCAGGATTGGGATGAGGGGTGCAATGCATACCAAGATTGGGGGTGAGGGGTGCCATGCATACCAGGATTGGGGATGAGGGGTGCCATGCATACCAGGATTGGGGATGAGGTGTGCCATGCATTCCAGGATTGGGAATGAGGGGTGCCATGCATACCAGGATTGGGGATGAGGGGGCCATGCATACCAGGATAGGGATGAGGGGAGCCATGCATACCAGGATAGGAATGAGGGGTACGATGCATACCAGGATAGGGATGTGGGGGGGGCCATGCATACCAGGATTCGGATGAGGGGCCATGCATACCAGGATAGGGATGAGGGGCATCATGCATACCAGGATGAGGGATCGGGTGCTTTGCATACCAGAATATGAATAAGGGGTATCATGCATACCAGGATGAGGGGTACCATCCATACCAGGATAAGGGGTGCCATACATACCAGGATAGGGATGAGGGATGGGGTACCATGCATACCAGGATAGGGATGAGGGGTACCATACATACTAGGATGAGGGATGGGGTGCCATGCATAACAGGATTGGGGGATGAGTGGTTCCATGCATACCAGGATGAGGGATTGGGTACCATACATACCAGGATTGGGGGATGGGGGTGCCAAGCATACCAAAATTGGGATGAGGGGTGCCATGTATACCAAATTTGGGATGAGAGGGCCATACATACCAGGATGAGAGATGGGGTGCCATGCATACCAGGATTGGGATGAAGGGTGCAATGTATTCCAAGATTGGGGGTGAGGGGTGCCATGCATACCAGGATTGGGGATGAGGGGTGCCATGCATACCAGGATTGGGGGTGAGGGGTGCCATGCTTACCAGGATTGGGGATGAGGTGTGCCATGCATTCCAGGATTGGGAATGAGGGGTGCCATGCATACCAGGATTGGGATGAGGGGTGCAATGTATACTAAATTTGGGATGAGGGGGCCATACATACCAGGATGAGAAATGGGGTGCCATGCATACCAGGATTGGGATGAGGGGTGCAATGTATACCAAGATTGGGGGTGAGGGGTGCCATGAATACCAGGATTGGGGATGAGGGGTGCCATGCATACCAGGATTGGGAATGAGGGGTGCCATGCATACCACGATTGGGGATGAGGGGTGCCATGCACGCCAGGATTGGGGATGAGGGGGCCATGCATACCAGGATAGGGATGAGGGGTGCCATGCATACCAGGATAGGAATGAGGGGTACGATGCATACCAGGGTAGGGATGTGGGGGGGGCCATGCATACCAGGATTCGGATGAGGGGCCATGCATACCAGGATAGGGATGAGGGGTATCATGCATACCAGGATGAGGGATCGGGTGCTTTGCATACCAGAATATGAATAAGGGGTACCATGCATACCAGGATGAGGGGTACCATCCATACCAGGATGAGGGGTGCCATACATACCAGGATAGGGATGAGGGATGGGGTAACATGAAAACCAGGATAGGGATGAGGTGTACCATACATACTAGGATGAGGGATGGGGTGCCATGCATAACAGGATTGGGGGATGAGTGGTTCCATGCATACCAGGATGAGGGATTGGGTACCATACATACCAGGATTGGGGGATGGTGGTGCCATACATACCAGAATTGGGATGAGGGGTGCCATGTATACCAAATTTGGGATGAGGGGGCCAAACATACCAGGATGAGAGATGGGGTGCCATGCATACCAGGATTGGGATGAGGGGTGCAATGTATACCAAGATTAGGGGTGAGGGGCGCCATGCATACCAGGATTGGGGATGAGGGGTGCCATGCATACCAGGATTGGGGATGAGGGGTGCCATGCTTACCAGGATTGGGGATGAGGTGTGCCATGCATTCCAGGATTGGGAATAAGGGGTGCCATGCATACCAGGATTGGGATGAGGGGTGCAATGTATACCAAGATTGGGGGTGAGGGGTGCCATGCATACCAGGATTGGGGATGAGGGGTGCCATGCATACCAGGATTATGGATGAGGGGTGCCATGCTTACCAGGATTGGGGATGAGGTGTGCCATGCATTCCAGGATTGGGAATGAGGGGTGCCATGCATACCAGGATTGGGGATGAATGGTGCCATGCATACCAGGATTGGGGATGAGGGGGCCATGCATACCAGGATAGGGATGAGGGGTGCCATGCATACCAGGATAGGAATGAGGGGTATGATGCACACCACGATAGGGATGTGGGGGGGGCATGCATACTAGGATTCAGATGAGGGGCCATGCATACCAGGATAGGGATGAGGGGTACCATCCATACCAGGATGAGGGGTACCATGCATACCAGAATAGGGATGAGGAGTGCCATGCATACCAAGATGGGGGTGAGGGGCCCATGCATACCAGGATAAAGCTGAGGGGGCCATGCATATCAGGATTGGGTATGAGGGAGCCATGTATACCAGGATGAGGGATGAGGGGTGCCATGCATACCAGGATTGGGGGTGAGGGGTGCCATGCATACCAGGATTAGGGGTGAGGGGTGCCATGCATACCAGGATTGGGGGTGAAGGGTGCCATGCATACCAGGATTGGCGGTGAGGGGTGCCATGCATTCCAGGATTGGGGGTGAAGGGTGCAATGCATACCAGGATTGGGGGTGGTGGTGCCATGCATACAAGGATTGGGGGTGAGGGGTGCCATGCATACCAGGATTGGGGGTGAGGGGTGCCATGCATGCAAGGATTGGTGGTGAGGGGTGCCATGAATACCAGGATTGGGGTGAAGGGTGCCATGCATACCAGGATTGGGGGTGGTGGTGCCATGCATACCAGGATTGGGGGTGAGGGGTGCCATGCATACCAGGATTGGGGGTGAAGGGTCCCATGCATACCAGGATTTGGGGTGAAGGGTGCCATGCATACCAGGATTGGGGGTGAAGGGTGCCATGCATACCAGAATTGGGGATGTGGGGTGCCATGCATACAATGATTGGGGATGAGGGGTGCTATGCATACCAGGATAAGGATGAGGGGTGTCATGCATACCAGGATAGGATGGTGGGAACAGGATGGGGCAGCACAAATACCAGGAGGGGGACAGCACATACCAGCATGGGAGACCATATACCAATAAAAATGCTCGCCACTCGGGCGTAGAACGGGTTCAATAGCTAGTATATATTTTATATATATATATATATATATATATATATATATATATATACTGTATATACACTGCTCAAAACAATAAAGGGAACACTTAAACAACAGAATATAACTCCAAGTAAATTAAATTTATGTGAAATCAAACTGTCCACTTAGGAAGCAACACTGACAATCAATTTCACATGCTGTTGTGCAAATGGAATAGAAAATAGATGGAAATTATTGGCAATTATCAAGACACCCTCAATAAAGGAGCGGTTCTGCAGGTGGGGACCACAGGCCACATCTCAGCACCAATGCTTTCTGGCTGATGTTTTGGTCACTTTTGAATGTTGGTTGTGCTTTCACACTCGTGGTAGCATGAGACGGACTCTACAACCCTCAGAATTTGCTCAGGTAGTGCAGCTCTTCCAGGATGGCACATCAATGCGAGCTGTGGCAAGAAGGTTTGCTGTGTCTGTCATTGTAGTGTCCAGAGGCTGGAGGTGCTACCATTAGACAGGCCAGTACACCAGGAGACGTGGAGGGGGCCATAGGAGGGCAACAACCCAGCAGCAGGACGGCTACCTCCGCCTTTGTGCAAGGAGGAACAGGAGGAGCACTGCCAGAGCCCTGCAAAATGACCACAAATGTGCATGTGTCTGCACAAACGGTTAGAAACCGACTCCATGAAGGTGGTATGAGAGCCCGACGTCCACAGATGGGGGTTGTGCTCACAGCTCAACACCGTGCAGGACACTTTGCATTTGCCACAGAACACCAGGATTGGGAAAGTCGCCACTAGTGCCCTCTGCTCTTCACAGATGAAAGCAGGTTCACACTGAGCACATGTGAAAGACGTGACAGAGTCTGGAGACGCCGTGGAGAGCGATCTGCTGCCTACAACATCCTTCAGTATGACCGGTTTGGCAGTGGGTCAGTAATGGTGTGGGGTGACATTTCTTTGGAGGGCCGCACAGCCCTCCATGTGCTCTCCAGAGGTAGCCTGACTGCCATTAGATCCTCAGACCTCTTGTGAGACCACATGCTGGTGCGGTGGGCCCTGGGTTCCTCCTAATGCAGGACAATGTCAGACCTCATGTGGCTGGAGTGTGTGAGCAGTTCCTGCAAGATGAAGGCAT
Source organism: Phyllobates terribilis (assembly GCF_046119375.1). Classification (NCBI taxonomy): domain Eukaryota; kingdom Metazoa; phylum Chordata; class Amphibia; order Anura; family Dendrobatidae; genus Phyllobates; species Phyllobates terribilis. The sequence goes on along the minus strand of NW_027362768.1, from coordinate 52,554,464 downwards.
GGAAGCTATGGACTGGCCCGCCCATTCCCCAGACCTGAATCCGATTGAGCACATCTGGAACAGATAGTAGGGAGGTCATACAGGCAAGTGGAGGCTACACACAATACTGAGCCTCATTTTGACTTGTTTTAAGGACATTACATCAAAGTTGGATCAGCCAGTAGTGTGTTTTTCCACTTTCATTTTGGGGGTGACTCCAAATCCAGGCCTCCATTGGTTAATAAATTTGATTTCCATTGATGATTTTGTTGTCAGCATATTCAACTTTGTACAGAACAAAGTATTCAATGAGAATATGACTCGCTCAGGGGGATATGGGGGGAACTCGGTACCCGGGCCTTTACCTTCTTTGTAGGATGTCACAGCAGGCGGCTCCCGGGCCCGTATTCTGGGTTACTCTTTAAAAAGGAGGTTTTTGTTAACAGTTTGTCTCGTGACGCCACCTGTGGTCCCTGGTAATGAGTACCGGCGCTGCTGCAGACCTCCGGGGGTGATGGGATGGCAGCTGGGATGTCTCTGCTCCCCACAGGCGGAGAGGGCCCCCGGGGCAGGGTTGATGGAAGGGATGCAGGTGAGAGGTGGCCCGGTCGGGTCAGGGGGAATGACGGACACGCACACAGGGGATTCGCTTCAGTACCTTTACTGGTGTAACGGCAGGTGTGGTCTTCAGGACTCTCCCCAGTGAGCGGGTTGTAGGCCTCCTGGTCCGTGTCTTCCTCTCTCTAAGCTTCTGGCCAGCCTGGAACTTGGCCTAGCTTCTATGTTGTTTTGCTCTCTCACCTGACTGCTTGGTAGTCGGACTTTTCTCTGGCAACCATTATCCCTGGACGCCGGGGCCTTCGTGGTTCCTAGTCCTGTAATTGATGGTAGCTTCAGGATGACCCTGGGTCTGGAAGCCTCCTGTTATGCCGGTTGTCCCTACTGGGTGTAGAGAACCCTGTAGGCGTGGACACGGTGTCCGGATTGTGTCTTGGGGTGAGCCTGAGATGCTCCTCTGACCCCTTAACTCCTCTCTTCTCTCTCCTTGCCTCGGCCACACTCGGGGCCCTCAGAACAGCAGCAGACGTACTGCGTCTTCACTGCTCTCAGCGTCAGCACGCTCTCTGACTGACTACTCTCTGACTAACTAACTCCACCCTCCAGTTTATATATCCCTAACAGGGCTCCCTCTGGTGGTATGAGGTGGAAGGGTGGAGGTGTCTTTTATGTAATGAGGGCCTCTTGTGGAGAAGTCCATCGATGCACCCTTTTGGGTCCTGTGGTACCTGTTGTAGTAGGGTGTCACATTCCCCCCTAGTGCAATTCAGTACTCCTGGACTGAAGCATTTTAGACAGGTAACAAAAAGTAACAATAGTAATAACAATAACATGTTACAGTAATTCCCGTCACCAGGTGTCCATTTCACTGATGAAGGTGTAACATAAGCAGCATGAGGGACCCGTCTGAAAACCCTCAACGTAGGCCCTGGGCGTGGCTACAGGGCATAAGTGATCCAGGTGTTGGACCACGTCTTCGGCCACGCCAAACGGGTTTTTGTTCAGTGGTCTTTTTATATGCAAATAAGAGGGGCACTTTGATAAGTGCAACTATTTACAAGGAACGTTTTTGGCTGTTCACAGTCCTCAGCCTACAAGTCTCTATACCCTTACGGGCAACTAAATGAACACATATTATTGACAGTTCACATAATAAACAGCAGTAGGCAATACCCAACTGGATAACTATTTACAATGTAGGAATTCTGTATTTATTCCTTATACCTGGCAGGGATTTGGCCTTGTGTGCTGCGTGTGGACCTTCGTAGCACTGGGGTGTTACTGGTGTCTGTGCATCCACTCTCTGTTAACCTATCAGGTGTACATGCTGGTAGATTATAAAACTGCCTCAATCTCTCTATGGGACTGGCAAGTATACTGATTACTGGGCCTTCAGGCTCTGTTTTAACAGGTGATCCTCCTCTTACTGGGGACTCTTCCTGTTCCTGAGCAGGTTCTTCTAGGGCGCTTACAGGTTCTACTGGTGGTGGAGGTTCTTCTGGTTGCTGATAGAAGTGTATCACTGGTATAATAACTGCTCCATCAAGTTGAGGCCAGTCCGCAGGGAAATCTCCTAGAACTGTATGAATTACATCTTCCTTGGGCTCTTCCGATGGTACTTCTACCTCCTGTGTCTTCAGTAGACCTGGACACACTTTCAAGTGGTCTCTTGAGACTTTTGCGGTTGTCTTACCTCCATCCTTGCTGATCAGGCAGGTTTTGCTGTTGTCAAATCTGGAGTTTAACATGGTGTAGGGCTCTCTTTCCCACTGGTCATCAAGCTTGTGATCTCTTCTTTTCCGCTTTAGCACTATTTCTCCAGGTGCCAAGGGTTCTGCAGGTGCATGCTTATTGTACTGTTCTTCTTGCCTTTCCCTCACCTTGTTTAGACTGTCTTCGACAAAGGCCTGTACTTTCCTGTACTGCTCTTGCCGACTTGTGTCCCAATCTTCAGTGGACATATATGCAGCAGGGTCTACCACTCCGAGCTCCAGGTCCATGGGCAATTTTCCAGGTCTTGCTGGGGTACAATTTGTAGAACGCACGGGTATGTGGTTATACAGGTCCACTAGGTCAGGTAGCTTTTCTGGCCACTGGCTCCTCTCTTCCAAAGGTAGGGTTTTCAACAGGTCTATAACGATGTTGTTCATTTTCTCGCACATACCGTTGGTTTGCGGATGATATGGCGTAGTCCGGATCTTCTTGCATCCATACAGGTGACAGAATTTTTTGAATAGCTCAGCTTCAAAAGCAGGGCCTTGATCTGTTAGCACCTTGTCCGGATATCCATGGGGTCTGCAGAAGTAGGCTTGGAACGTTCTTGCTACAGTTTCTGCTGTCAGATCCTTGACAGGGGCTACCACCAGGAACCGGGAATAGTGGTCCACCATGGTCAGGGCATAGGAATAGTCTGATCTGCTGGGCGACAGTTTGACGTGATCCAGAGTGACAATCTCCAGGGGTTGGGTTGTTTTGATGGACTGCAAGGGTGCTTTCTGGCTGCCGTAGTCTTTCCTTCTGAGGCTGCAGGGCCCACAATTCCGGCACCACCTTTCTATGGAACTCCGCATTCCAACCCAATAGAATCTGTCCTTCAGCAGGGTTTCCAGCTTCTTCCAGCCAAAATGACCTGCTTGTTCATGGTAGGCCTCCAACACTATCTGGATATCCGTCCTGGGTACAACAATCTGCCACACCATTTCATGGGTTCTGGGGTTGACATACCTTCTGCACAGCTTTTCTCTGTAGATGAACAGCCGGCTTCTCTCATTCCACAGGTGTTTGGCTTGTGGAGGAGCATCCTTCTCCAGGTGAGAACCTTCTTAGGTTATCAGTCCTTTGATGAGGCTGACAACCGCGTCACTGTCCTGGGTCTCCTTCCAACTGTGATGAGGTAAAGGATTCAGCGTCCTACCATGACGTCTTCTGGGGGCGTGTTGCTCGTGGACCACTCCGCTTCTGTGGAAAGCAGGTAATTCAATTTCTTCTAGGTCATCCACTTCATCCTCGGTGTCCGACTGATGGGGCATTCTTGACAGAGCATCAGCATTGGTGTTCTTGTGACCTGCCCGGTACTTGATTATGAACTGATAATTCGACAACCTGGCTACCCAACGCTGTTCCATGGCTCCCAACCTGGCTGCCTCCAGGTGTGTCAAGGGGTTATTGTCGGTAAAGGCTGTGAATTTAGTTGAGGCTAGGTAATGCTTGAATCTTTCAGTGATAGCCCAGACCAAGGCCAGGAACTCCAGCTTGAAGGAACTGTAATTCTCCGGTTTCCTCTCAGTGGGGCGAAGCTTCCTGCTGGCATAGGCAATTACTTTTTCTCTGCCGTTTTGCTTCTGGGACAACACAGCTCCCAGCCCCTCATTGCTGGCATCGGTGTACAACAGGAAAGGTTGGCTGTAGTCGGGGTAAGCCAGGATTTCCTCACCGGTTAGGACTTCCTTCATTGATGCTAAGGATTCAGCCTGTTCCTTACCCCACTGGAATGGGGGATTTTTACTTCTCTTGAACTGTCCTACCAGGAGATCTTGTAAAGGTGCTGCCTTTTTGGTGTAATCCTTTATGAACCTCCTGTAGTACCCGACCAGTCCCAGAAACTGACGTACTTCCTTAATGTTTCTCGGTTCAGGCCACTTCTGGATGGCAGTGACCTTCTCCGAGTCTGGTGCTACTCCCTCTGAGCTGACCACGTGTACCAGGTACTGAAACTTCTGATTGAGCAGGTGGCACTTAGAAGGCTTTAGTTTCATCCCATACCGGGACAATGCCTCAAATACCTCCGCCAGGTGCTTTAGATGGTTTTCATACGTCCTCGAGTACACGATAACATCATCCACGTATAGCAGCACAGTCTCAAAGTTCCGGTGTCCCAAGCAACACTCCATCAACCTCTGGAACGTTCTGGGTGCGTTGCAGAGTCCAAACGGCATGCTGTTAAATTCGCACAATCCCATCGGGGTGGTGAAGGCTGTCTTCTCCCGGTCTTCCTCAGCAACAGAGACTTGCCATTACCCGCTAGTGAGATCCAATGTAGAGAAATAATTGGCAGATTTTAGTGCAGCCAGGGATTCCTTTATACGGGGCAAAGGGTATGCATCTTTATGTGTTATTCGATTAATTTGTCTATAATCTACACACATCCTCATGCTACCGTCCTTTTTCCTGACCAGGACCAGGGGAGCTGCCCAGGGGCTACAGCTATCCCTTACTACCCCCGCCTTTTTCATGTCATGCAACATTTCTTTGGCTTTTTTGGTAATGTGCTGTAGGTACGGGTCTGTAACGCTCCTTACTGGGTGGATGGTTACCTGTGGGTATGTGGTGTTGTACCCCTTTAACCCTTCCAAAATCAAGTGGATGTTTACTAAACGCCTGTTCATATTCCTGAACCACTCTGTAAACACCGTGTTTCTGATGGACAGGAGTGGCGTCAGTCCCAACATGGAGCTGTTGACACCATTCCTCCAGCTGAGCTTCGGAGTCATTGTCCTCCACTGTATTCAGTGGGGTCAAGGACTCCACTGTGTGTATAGCATCATTATTTACAATATACAGTCTGGCAACAGTGGCGTATCGTGGCAATTTAACTTCCTTCTCCCCACAATTTAGTAGGCGTACGGGTACCCTTCCATTGCATACATCAACTACCCCTCTAGAAGTTAGGAGTGTAGGTCTGTGTGTAGGTTCTGAACTGATGGGCTCCACTACCGCCTGGTAGTTCTGTCCCTTGAGACCGATTGCTGCCCTACACCAAATCAGCATTTCACTCATTGGGGGAATCACAATGGGTATCGAGTCTGTCACCCGTACATTACCAATCTCACCACCTGTTAGTTTTACCTGTTGCTGGTACAGGAGGGTGCGAATTTCCTTCTGGAGCACCTTCCTCTGCCCCGGTTTGGCAGTGTCAGCCATCTGTTGGAGTAAGAACAACACTTCTCCCAAACAGTTACCAACTACATTTGTACCAAGTATTATATACAAGTCTGTATCACCACGGTTAGACTCCACTACAACCAGCCCTTGTTCCTTTAGTTCCGCTCTCCCCACCTTCACTGTCACGTCCTTAACCCCTACTAGGTTAAGAGGAAGGCCATTGGATGCATACACAGAGAGATTTGGGGCTGGCGGATGGAGTTCATCTAGGGACCAGTACCTTTTGTAGAGGATGTCAGGTTACCTGCGACCCGGTGTCCAGTAGTGCAGGTGTTGCTATACCGTCCAGCACGATGGACAGGAAAGGCCTTCCTCCTACAAACCGGTGGTACCAGCTTGATGGGCCTGGTTGGTCTACTCCTGGGTGTCGACTCCTCTCTTCTCTCTCCTTGCCTCGGCCACACTCGGGGCCCTCAGAACAGCAGCAGACGTACTGCGTCTTCACTGATCTCAGCGTCAGCACGCTCTCTGACCGACTACTCTGTGACTAACTAACTCCACCCTCCAGTTTATATATCCCTAACAGGGCTCCCTTTGGTGGTATGAGGTGGAAGGGTGGAGGTGTCTGTTATGTAATGAGGGCCTCTTGTGAAGAAGTCCATCCATGCACCCTTTTGGGCCCTGTGGTACCTGTTGTAGCAGGGTGCCACAAATATTTCATTCATTCAGATCTAGGATGTGTTATTTGAGTGTTCCCTTTATTTTTTTGAGCAGTGTATAATCTCTATCTATAATATAACCAGGGATGTGTCCTTCTGTCCGAAGCCTCTATAGACCGAGCATGCGCAGTGTGGCGCCCTGACGACAATATGTCCAGGACAAGAGAGAGAGAAAGAGAGAAACAAATTTGTGAGGACACCTCCATATTATGAGTACATTAAATATACAGCAGTCAGCATAAGTGAGTACACCCCCCTTTATTCTCAGTACGTTATACATACAGCGCTCAGCGTGAGTACACCCCCATGTATTCTCAGTACGTTATACAAACAGCGCTCAGCGTAAGTGAGTACACCCCCCTGTATTCTCAGTACGTTGTATATACAGCGCTCAACGTAAGTACACCCCCATGTATTCTCAGTACATTATACACACAGCGATCAGTGTAAGTGAGTACACCCCCCTTTATTCTCAGTACGTTATATATACAGCGCTCAGTGTGAGTACAACCCCTGTATTCTCAGTACGTTATATATACAGCGCTCAGCTTGAGTACACCCCCCTTTAGTCTCAGTACGTTATACAAACAGCGCTCAGCGTGAGTACACCCCACTGTATTCTCAGTACGTTATATATACAGCGCTCAGCGTGAGTACACCCCACTGTATTCTCAGTAAGTTATATTTACAGCGCTCAGTGAAAGTGAGTACAACCCCCTGTATTCTCAGTACGTTATATATACAATGCTCAGCGTAAGTGAGTACAACCCCTGTATTCTCAGTACGTTATATATACAACGCTCAGCGTAAGTGAGTACAACCCTTGTATTCTCAGTACGTTATATATACAGCTCTCAGAGTGGGTACACCCCACTGTATTCTCAGTACGTTATACATACAGCGCTCAGTGTGAGTACACCCTCCTGTAATCTCAGTACATTATATATACAGCGCTCAGCGTGAGTACACCCCCATGTATTCTCAGTACATTATACAAACAGCGCTCAGCGTAAGTGAGTACACCCCCCTGTATTCTCAGTACGATATACATACTGCGCTCAGCGTAAGTACACCCCCATGTATTCTCAGTACATTATACAAACAGCGTTCAGCGTAAGTGAGTACACCCCCCTGTATTTTCAGTACGTTATATATACAGCGCTCAGCGTAAATACACCCCCATGTATTCTCAGTACATTATACACACAGCGATCAGTGTGAGTACACCCCCTTTATTCTCAGTACGTTATATATACAGCGCTCAGTGTGAGTACAACCACTGTATTCTCAGTACGTTATATATACAGCGCTCAGCTTGAGTACACCCCCCTTTATTCTCAGTACGTTATACATACAGCGCTCAGCGTGAGTACACCCCACTATATTCTCAGTACATTATACACACAGAAATCAGTGTGAGTACACCCCCCTTTATTCTAGTACGTTATATATACAGTGCTCTGTGTGAGTACAACCCCTGTATTTTCAGTACGTTTTATATACAGCGCTCAGCGTGAGTACACCCCACTGTATTCTCAGTAGGTTATATATACAGCCTCAGTTAAAGTATACCCCCATGTATTCTCAGTACTTTATACACACAGCGCTCAGCGTAAGTGAGTACACCCCCCTGTATTCTCAGTACGTTATACATACAGCGCTCAGCGTAAGTACACCCCCATGTATTCTCAGTACATTATACACACAGCGATCAGTGTGAGTACACCCCCCTTTATTCTAGTACGTTATATATACAGTGCTCAGTGTGAGTACAACCCCTGTATTTTCAGTACGTTTTATATACAGCGCTCAGCGTGAGTACACCCCACTGTATTCTCAGTACGTTATATATACAGCGCTCAGCCTAAGTGAGTACAACCCCTGTATTCTCAGTACGTTATATATACAGCACTCAGCGTGAGTACACCCCCCTTTATTCTCAGTACTTTATACATACAGCGCTCAGCGTGAGTACACCCCACTGTATTCTCAGTACGTTATATATACAGCGCTCAGCGTGAGTACACCCCACTGCATTCTCAGTATGTTATACATACAGCGCTCAGCGTGAGTACACCCCACTGTATTCTCAGTACATTATACACACAGCGCTCAGCGTAAGTGAGTACACCCCCCTGTATTCTCAGTACGTTATACATACAGCGCTCAGCGTGAGTACTCCCCTCTGTATTCTCAGTATGTTATATATACAGCGTGAGTACACCCCCCTGCATTCTCAGTACCTCATATATGCAGCGCTCAGCGTGAGTACACCCCCTGTATTCTCAATACTTTATACATACAGCGCTCAGCGTGAGTACACCCACCTGTATTCTCAGTAGGCTATACATACAGCGCTCAGTTAAGTGAGTACACCCTTCTGTATTCTCAGTATGTTATATATACAGCGTTCAGCATGAGTACACCCTCTTTATTCTCAATACTTTATACATACAGCGCTCAGTGTGAGTACACCCCCCTGTATTCTCAATACTTTATACATACAGCGCTCAGCGTGAGTATACCCCACTGTATTCTCAGTTTGTCATATATACAGCGCTCAGCGTGAGTACAACCCCCTGTATTCTCAATACTTTATACATACAGTGCTCAGCGTGAGTACACCCCCCAGTATTCTCAGTACATTATACATACAGCGCTCAGCGTGGGTACACCCCCGTTTTCTCAGTATGTTATATATACAGCGTTCAGCGTGAGAACACCCCCCTGTATTTTCAATACTTTATACATACAGTGTTCAACGTGAGTACACCCCCCTGTATTCTCAGTACATTATACATACAGCGCTCAGCGTGGGTACACCCCCGTTTTCTCAGTATGTTATATATACAGCGTTCAGCGTGAGTACACCCCCCTGTATTCTCAGTTCGTCATATATACAGCGCTCAGCGTGAGTACACCCCCTGTATTCTCAATACTTTATACATACAGAGCTCAGCGTAAGTGAGTAAAACCCCTGTATTCTCAGTACGTTATATATACAGCACTCAGCGTGAGTACACCCCCCTTTATTCTCAGTACTTTATACATACAGCGCTCAGCGTGAGTACACCCCACTGTATTCTCAGTACGTTATATATACAGCGCTCAGCGTGAGTACACCCCCCTGTATTCTCAGTACGTTATACATACAGCGCTCCGCGTAAGTACACCCCCATGTATTCTCAGTACATTATACACATAGCACTCAGCGTAAGTGAGTACACCCCCTGTATTCTCAGTATGTTATACATACAGCGCTCAGCGTGAGTACTCCCCTCTGTATTCTCAGTATGTTATATATACAGCGTGAGTACACCCCCCTGCATTCTCAGTACCTCATATATGCAGCGCTCAGCGTGAGTACACCCCCTGTATTCTCAATACTTTATACATACAGCGCTCAGCGTGAGTACACCCCCCTGTATTCTCAGTACGTTATACATACAGCGCTCAGTTAAGTGAGTACACCCTTCTGTATTCTCAGTATGTTACATATACAACGTTCAGCATGAGTACACCCTCTTTATTCTCAATATTTTATACATACAGCGCTGTGTGAGTACACCCCCCTGTATTCTCAGTACATTATACATACAGCGCTCAGCGTGGGTACACCCCCGTTTTCTCAGTATGTTATATATACAGCGTTCAGCGTGAGTACACCCCCCTGTATTCTCAATACTTTAAACATACAGCGTTCAGCGTGAGTACACCCCCCTGTATTCTCAGTACATTATACATACAGCGCTCAGCGTGGGTACACCCCCGTTTTCTCAGTATGTTATACATACAGCGTTCAGCGTGAGTACACCCCCCTGTATTCTCAGTTCGTCATATATACAGCGCTCAAAGTGAGTACACCCCCTGTATTCTCAATACTTTATACATACAGCGCTCAGCGTAAGTGAGTACAACCCCTGTATTCTCAGTACGTTATATATACAGCACTCAGCGTGAGTACAACCCCTTTATTCTCAGTACTTTATATATACAGCGCTCAGCGTGAGTACACCCCACTGTATTCTCAGTACATTATATATACAGCGCTCAGCGTGAGTACACCCCACTGCATTCTCAGTACGTTATACATACAACGCTCAGCGTGAGTACACCCCACTGTATTCTCAGTACATTATACACACAGCGCTCAGCGTAAGTGAGTACACCCCCCTTTATTCTCAGTACGTTATACATACAGCGCTCTGCGTAAGTACACCCCCATGTATTCTCAGTACATTATACACATAGCACTCAGCGTAAGTGAGTACACCCCCCTGTATTCTCAGTATGTTATACATACAGCGCTCAGCATGAGTACTCCCCTCTGTATTCTCAGTATGTTATATATACAGCATGAGTACACCCCCCTGCATTCTCAGTACGTCATATATGCAGCGCTCAGCGTGAGTACACCCCCTGTATTCTCAACACTTTATACATACAGCGCTCAGCGTGAGTACACCCCCCTGTATTCTCAGTACGTTATACATACAGCGCTCAGTTAAGTGAGTACACCCTTCTGTATTCTCAGTATGTTATATATACAGCGTTCAGCATGAGAACACCCTCTTTATTCTCAATACTTTATACATACAGTGCTGTGTGAGTACACCCCCCTGTATTCTCAATACTTTATACATACAGCGCTCAGCGTGAGTACACCCCACTGTATTCTCAGTTTGTCATATATACAGCGCTCAGCGTGAGTACACCCCCTGTATTCTCAATACTTTATACATACAGCGCTCAGCGTGAGTACACCCCCCTGTATTCTCAGTACATTATACATAAAGCGCTCAGTGTGGGTACACCCCCGTTTTCTCAGTATGTTATATATACAGCGTTCAGCGTGAGTACACCTCCCTGTATCCTCAATACTTTATACATACAGCGTTCAGCGCGAGTACACCTCCCTGTATTCTCAGTACATTATACATACAGCGCTCAGCGTGGGTACACCCCCGTTTTCTCAGTATGTTATATATACAGCGTTCAGCGTGAGTACACCCCCCTGTATTCTCAGTTTGTCATATATACAGCGCTCAGCGTGAGTACACCCCCTGTATTCTCAATACTTTATACATACAGCGCTCAGCTTAAGTGAGTACACCCCTCTGTATTCTCAGTATGTTATATATACAGTGCTCAGCGTGAGTACGCCCCCGGTATTATCAATACTTTATACATACAGCGCTCAGCGTGAGTACACACCCCTGTATTCTCAGTACATTATTCATACAGCACTCAGCGTGGGTACACCCCCCTGTATTCTCAGTACATTATACATACAGCGCTCAGCGTGGGTACACCCCCGTTTTCTCAGTATGCTATATATACAGAGTTCAACGTGAGTACACCCCCTTGTATTCTCAGTTAGTCATATATACAGCGCTCAGCGTGAGTACACCCCCTGTATTCTCAATACTTTATACATACAGCGCTCAGCGTGAGTATACCCCCCTGTATTCTCAGTACGTTATACATACAGCGCTCAGCTTAAGTGAGTACACCCCTCTGTATTCTCAGTATGTTATATATACAGCGCTCAGTGTGAGTACGCCCCCGGTATTCTCAATACTTTATACATACAGCGCTCAGCGAGAGTACACACCCCTGTATTCTCAGTACATTATTCATACAGAGCTCAGCGTGGGTACACCCCCGTTTTCTCAGAATGTTATATACACAGCGTTCAGCGTGAGTACACCCCCTTGTATTCTTAGTAAGTTATATATACAGTGCTCAGTGTAAGTGAGTACACCCCTGTATTCTCAGTATGTTATATATACAGCGTCCAGCATGAGTACGCCCCCTGTATTCTCAGTACTTTATACATACAGCGCTCAGCGTGAGTACACACCCCTGTATTCTCAGTACATCTTTTATATGCTGGACGCGTCCTTTTGTCCGAAGCCAGAATGGGTGACGCCTGCGCAGTGAGGCGCCGGAGTCAGCACGTGTGCATACCACACTACGGCTCCCTTTTATTGAAGACACTGTATATGCGAATTCGCAGACAATGTCTTTAAAAAAAATGGCGCAGGATAGCACGGTATGCACATGTGCTGACTCTGGCGCCATTAATAAAATTAAAAATGTACCAATAAAAATGCTCGCCACCCGGGCGTAGAACGGGTTCAATAGCTAGTGTGTGCATGTATTATGTATATATATATATATATATATATATATATATATATATATATATAGTGGTATTATTGGTTATTTACCCATATTGTAATTAGGCATGTATTAGCTATTCTCAGTTGGGCATATACCCTAGATCTATACGATATGGATGGGTACCCCTTAGGTTCAAGGTTGTATACAACTATACATTGGCTAGTACTTCCTAGTGTTATTTCACCCCACCATTTTACCGTTCCCCTGTCTTTACTCTCCCCCCCCTCCTCCACTTTACACTGTCACTTTTGCATTTTTTTCTTTGTTGTGGCACTTACCTCCATCCTGTGTGGTCACACACATAGGTTTTATATTAGTTTTATGGTCATATATTATCTTTTTCACACATGTCCCACATCAATCACATTCACATCCTTCTTGCCACACATCCTCACTTTCATTCCTGTTCCCCACATGGTTACACTACTCTCATTTACATTTTATAATTTTAGTTGTATATTATGCTCACTCTTACTTACAAATAGTATCTTGAGCACATTTACATATATTTTACACTTACACTTTGATGCTCTTTTTCACAGTGCACATTGTATACTATGTACACGCTTATGTGCACATTAGTATAACAGTGGGTTTAGTTACACTTCATGTTCACCCACAAGAGCTTATTGAGAGTTAATTGATGCACTTTTGCCTTCATTACAGCACCTTTTCTTATTAGCACTAATTATTAGCTATTTATTAATGCTTTTATTACTATTTTTCTAACTTTTATGCCATTTTTTTCATAACTTTGATGAAAAAAATGACTATCCCATTGTAGTCATTCAGTTTTGTATGCATATATACATGTATGGATCGGATGCTATATAGTGTGGTGTCTGGTACTATTATGCCCATGGGCCATGACCAGTCATGCACGCATGCGCCGCCTGCGCTCCGGATGGTCGCTGTCCCTGTATCTCACAGTATCTGCTGACTCGGATCTTTGTTTCCAATGTTTTATTTATTAAAGAAATAGACATAACAGATAAATAACATACACACATTTTTCAATCAGAATCAAATCGGATAAAGAAACGTGTGCAACAAATTTTAAATATTTGAAATGTAGGTACACAGATTTGTCATGAAGATTGCAGCAAAACAGTAATACAGATGATACAGCAGCAAAACAGCAAAACAGTAATACAGACAATGCAATTTGAATATAAGATCAATGTATAACATAAAAGAGAGACGTAATTGTCTCTATATATAAGTAATGACAATATAAGAAAAACAAGGATAAGGATGCGTAAAAAAGAAATAAGAGAATCAAAAAATCAACTGGGTAATGAGGAGAGAGAAAACTTGGATATAAAAGGGGGGACAGACAAGGTAGGAGGAAGAGAATGAGAGGGGAATGTGAAGAGGGGGGAGGGGTGGGGTAGGTGGGGGGAAAAGGTCCAGTCACTGTATGAAGAGGTTAAAAATAAAAATAGCATATATTAAAATGTTGAGAAGGTTTCTGTGATAGAGGGTAGGTAGGAGGCGGAGTTTCTAAATTTCTGCCAAGGAGTCCAAACCCGATAAAAGGAGGTGAGATTTTGCATTGACAAGGCTGCCAGTTGTTCAGTTTGGAATAATTGATCGATTTTTAGAAGCAATTGCTTCTTGCTTGGTAAATCAGGTGTATGCCAAAGAGGTGGTATGAGCAGCTTACCTGCCGAAAGAACAAAAGAGACTAATTTAGATGGAAACTTGCTGATTCGGATCTTTTATCCAATGTCATCATTCACCTGACATGGGGCTTGCAACCTCCGGTCGCTCCTGACCGCGTGTCGTCCATTCTGGCTTGTTCATATCGGCTTACTATAGACTCCACCTGAATATCACGTGACATTCCATGTATGCCCCTTCCAACTAATGGAACAAAGGCTTCCGGTGGCTAACCTGCAGACTTCTGCCCGCAAGCTAGTAATGTGACGGCACCACTCTCTCTGTCTTTTCTTATTGGTGACACCAACCTTTTTAAACTTCCCAGTTTTTATGGATGCTACCCCCTGACAAAGGACTGTTGTTCGAAATGCTCGTCGGGGTGTGTTCGCACAGCTGCAGACAATACAGGTAAACACACTTGCTATCTAGCGTGACCCCCTTCAGTACAGGTTACACTATAGGTCTTAATGATTGATAAATGATGTCAGCCAAACCTATGGGCACTGTGATATATCAGGTTTAACATTTGATCACTTTGCGATATACTATTTGTCAGCATAGTTATTTACTTTTACTTCATGTGGTCTTACTTTATATAATATATATACAGTACAGACCAAAAGTTTGGACACACCTTCTCATTTAAAGATTTTTCTGTATTTTCAGAACTATGAAAATTGTACATTCACACTGAAGGCATCAAAACTATGAATTAACACATGTGGAATTATACACTTAACAAAAAAGTGTGAAACAACTGAAAATATGTCTTATATTCTAGGTTCTTCAAAGTAGCGACCTTTTGCTTTTATGACTGCTTTGCACACTCTTGGCATTCTCTTGATGAGCTTCAAGAGGTAGTCACCGGAAATGGTTTTCACTTCACAGGTGTGCCCTGTCAGGTTTAATAAGTGGGGTTGGGACCATCAGTTGTGTTGTGCAGAAGTCTGGTGGATACACAGCTGATAGTCCTACTGAATAGACTGTTAGAATTTGTATTATGGCAAGAAAAAAAGCAGCTAAGTAAAGAAAAATGAGTGGCCATCATTACTTTAAGAAATGAAGGTCAGTCAGTCCGAAAAATTGGGCAAACTTTGAATGTGTCCCCAAGTACAGTTGCAAAAACCATCAAGCGCTACAAAGAAACTGGCTCACATGAGGACCGCCCACGGAAAGGAAGACCAAGAGTCACCTCTGCTTCTGAGGATAAGTTTATCCGAGTCACCAGCCTCAGAAATCGCAGGTTAACAGCAGCTCAGATTAGAGACCAGGTCAATGCCACACAGAGTTCTAGCAGCAGACACATCTCTACAACGACTGTTAAGAGGAGACTTTGTGCAGCAGGCCTTCATTGTAAAATAGCTGCTAGGAAACCACTGCTAAGGACAGGCAACAAGCAGAAGAGACTTGTTTGGGCTAAAGAACACAAGGAATGGACATTAGACCAGTGGAAATCTGTGCTTTGGTCTGATGAGTCCAAATTTGAGATCTTTGGTTCCAACCACTGTGTCTTTGTGCGACGCAGAAAAGGTGAATGGATGGACTCTACATGCCTTGTTCCCACCGTGAAGCATGGGGGAGGAAGTGTGATGGTGTGGGGGTGCTTTGCTGGTGACACTGTTGGGGATTTATTCAAAATTGAAGGCATACTGAACCAGCATGGCTACCACAGCATCTTGCAGCAGAATGCTATTCCATCCAGTTTTCATTTAGTTGGACCATCATTTATTTTTCAACAGGACAATGACCCCAAACACACCTCCAGGCTGTGTAAGGGCTATTTGACCAAGAAGGAGAGTGATGGGGTGCTAAAAACAGATGACCTGGCCTCCACAGTCACCAGACCTGAACCCAATCAAGATGTTGTGGTGTGAGCTGGACCGCAGAGTGAAGGCAAAAGGGCCAACAAGTGCTAAGCATCTCTGGAAACTCCTTCAAGATTGTTGGAAGACCATTTCCTGTTACTACCTCTTGAAGCTCATCAAGAGAATGCCAAGAGTGTGCAAAGCAGTCATCAAAGCAAAAGGTGGCTACTTTGAAGAACCTAGAATATAAGACATATTTTCAGTTGTTTCACATTTTTTTGTTAAGTATATAATTCCACATGTGTTAATTCATACTTTTGATGCCTTCAGTGTGAATGTACAATTTTCATAGTCATGAAAATACAGAAAAATCTTTAAATGAGAAGGTGTGTCCAAACTTTTGGTCTGTACTGTACATATATATATATATATATATATATATATATATATATATATATATATACAGTACAGACCAAAAGTTTGGAGACACCTTCTCATTTAAAGATTTTTCTGTATTATATATATATATATATATATACAGTACAGACCAAAAGTTTGGAGACACCTTCTCATTTAAAGATTTTTCTGTATTTTCATGACTATGAAAATTGTACATTCACACTGAAGGCATCAAAACTATGAATTACCACATGTGGAATTATATACTTAACAAAAAAGTGTGAAACAACTGAAAATATGTCTTATATTCTAGGTTCTTCAAAGTAGCCACCTTTTGCTTTGATGACTGCTTTGCACACTCTTGGCATTCTCTTGATGAGCTTCAAGAGGTAGTCACCGGAAATGGTCTTCCAACAATCTTGAAGGAGTTCCCAGAGATGCTTAGCACTTGTTGGCCCTTTTGCCTTCACTCTGCGGTCCAGCTCACACCACAACATCTTGATTGGGTTCAGGTCTGGTGACTGTGGAGGTCAGGTCATCTGGCGTAGCATCCCATCACTCTGCTTCTTGGTTAAATAGCCCTTACACAGCCTGGAGGTGTGTTTGAGGTCATTGTCCTGTTGAAAAATAAATGATGGTCCAACTAAACGCAAACCGGATGGAATAGCATGCCCCTGCAAGATGCTGTGGTAGCCATGCTGGTTCAGTATGCCTTCAATTTTGAATAAATCCCCAAGAGTGCCACCAGCAAAGCACCCCCACACCATCACACCTCCTCCTTCATGCTTCACGGTGGGAACCAGGCATGTAGAGTCCATCCGTTCACCTTTTCTGCGTCGCACAAAGACACGGTGGTTGGAACCAAAGATCTCAAATTTGGACTCATCAGACCAAAGCACAGATTTCCACTAGTCTAATGTCCATTCCTTGTGTTCTTTAGCCCAAACAAGTCTCTTCTGCTTGTTGCCTGTCCTTAGCAGTGGTTTCCTAGCAGCTATTTTACCATGAAGGCCTGCTGCACAAAGTCTCCTCTTAACAGTTGTTGTAGAGATGTGTCTGCTGCTAGAAGTCTGTGTGGCATTGACCTGGTCTCTAATGTGAGCTGCTGTTAACCTGCTATTTCTGAGGCTGGTGACTCGGATAAACTTATCCTCAGAAGCAGAGGTGACTCTTGGTCTTCCCTTCCTGGGGCGGTCCTCATGTGAGCCAGTTTCTTTGGAGCGCTTGATGGTTTTTGCAACTGCACTTGGGGACACTTTCAAAGTTTGCCCAATATTTCGCACTGACTGACCTTCGTTTCTTAAAGTAATGATGGCCACTCGTTTTTCTTTACTTAGTTGCTTTTTTCTTGTAATAATACAAATTCTAACAGTCTATTCAGTAGGACTATCAGCTGTGTATCCACCAGACTTCTGCACAACACAACTGATGGTCCCAACCCCATTTATAAGGCAAGAAATCCCACTTATTAAACCTGACAGGGCACACCTGTGAAGTGAAAACCATTTCCGGTGACTACCTCTTGAAGCTCATCAAGAGAATGCCAAGAGTGTGCAAAGCAGTCATCAAAGCAAAAGGTGGCTACTTTGACGAACCTAGAATATAAGAAATATTTTCAGTTGTTTCACACTTTTTTGTTAAGTATATAATTCCACATGTGTTAATTCATAGTTTTGATGCCTTCAGTGTGAATGTACAATTTCCATAGTCATGAAAATACAGAAAAATCTTTAAATGAGAAGGTATCTCCAAACTTTTGGTCTGTACTGTATATATATATATATATATATACACAATGCTGTTGGCAAAGGGACCATGCTATTCTATCTATATCTATATGTGAGAAACTGGACTATTTCTAGGGTTGATATATGACTTACTTAGTCCAGCACATATAGATTTTTATACCATACTAATTACATGGTGATTGCCACATGTGATTCAGTCCTATTCTGTATTTTTACCTGTTCTATGTTGGTTCTGCTATGTTTCCAATTGTTTATTGTATTTAACTGAGCCATGATTATATGTGCAAGCACTTATTTGTCTGTAGCACCACTTCAACCTAGTATCTAATAAAGATTTTTTACCTATTATTTTATCAGTTTCTTGGGACCTCAGGTTCGATCTTCTCTTCTCTATTTACACTCATCAACCCTTATGCGCAGAGGCTGAACTGAATACCGACGGGCGTGTTGAAGCTGGTATTCAACAACTGCCCTCTGCTGCTCACAAATCCTTCCCAACATATGCAATTTTGAGTTCCAATGCATGGTGACATCGTACACCAGTGGGTGATCAGGAAGCAGCAAATACTGACCATTGTCACACACGACCATGCCTGGCTGTAGGTTTAGCGGTGACAGCCACAGATCTGCCTGTTCTGTTACAGCTTTCAACAACTCTGCAGCAGTGTGCGGTTTGTCACCTAAACATATTAGCTTTAGAACAGCCTGTTGCCGCTTGGCCGAGGTAGTGCTGCAGTGCTTTCAGCTTCCGACTGATGTGGTCATTTCGCAGATGGTGGCTGAGGAGGAGGTGCAGGAGCTGTAGAATGTGGGGGCAACCCTGATTGACCCAGAGCATGCAATCGTCAGCGTCAGGAGGACGTGTTCCATCCCAGAATCCGACAGGGTCCCAGCATCCACAATATTAACCCAGTGTGCCGTCAGTGAAATGTACCGTCCCTGGCCACAAGCACTCATCCACATGTCCATGGTTAGGTGGACATTCCCATTAACTGCGTTGGTGAGGGCACAGCTAATGCCGCCGCCATGAGGTTGCGGAAAGCTTCTGTCTCCAGGAGCCTAAAAGGCAATATTTCCAGTGCAAGCAGTCAAGAAATCTGGCAGTTTAGTATTGTGGACTGTGCGTGGTTAGCTGTGTATTTGTGCTTGAATTCAAAGGACTGGGGTAGGGACAACTGAATGCTGCGCTGGGACAAGGATGTGGTTGTTGATGGTGGTGGTTGCGACTGTGCAATGACAGGTGTAAGGCAGGAGGCATCTTTGCCTGTGCCATGGACAGGGGATTGGCGTGCATGTACAACCGCGGAACAGGCAGTGGTGTCACCCGCAGACACTGTTCCTGGACCCTGGCGCTCGGCTCAACTAGTTGGATGCTTTGCTGTCATGTGCTTGAGCATGCTAATGGTGGTCAGGCTGTTAGTTTTTCTGCCCCTGCTGATGCTGGCATGGCAGATATTGCAAATGGCCTTTTTGGTGTTAACTGGACAGTCTTTAAAAAAGAGCCAGACTCTGGAACGCCTAACAGTTGGACTAGAAACTTCCCTTGTGCTGGTATTATGGGGAACAGTTGCCCGCTTTTTGTCTTTGGCCACCCCACTGCTTGTTCCTGCCTGTTGTGGTGCTACGCCTCCCTCCCCCTCTACACTGCTGTCCCCGCTATGCATGATACATTCCCAGGTTGGGTCAGTGACTTCATCATCCACCACTTCGTCTTCCATGTCTGCACCCTGGTCCTCCTCCTGACTTGCAGGCAATTGTGTCTCATCATCGTCCACCTCTTGCGACAGTAATTGCACTGTCACCTTCATGTGACCATGGCTGCTCAAATATTTGGGCATCGCTACATGCAATCTCCTCATGTCCCACTTGAAGCAGGTCGAGCGAGAGGCCAGAATCTATAAATGGAAATGTGAACAGCTCTTCAGAGTGTCCAAGTGTGGGATCACTTGTTTCTAGGCACTCAGCATGGTAGGAGGAAGGAGGATCAGGGTGAGGAATATGTGGTCCAGACTCATGGCTACTGAGACTGGACCAGGTGGAAGATAGGGTGGTGGTGGTAAACTGACTAGCAGCATTATCTGCTATCCAACCAACAACCTTTTCACTGCTCCGGCTTTAAGAGTGGTGTTCTGCGACCCCCTAGAAAGTGGAACAGGAAGGGAGGGCGACATGATGTGGGTGCTTGTTGTGCTCTCTCAGCAGGCACAATTTCAGCTTGCCCATGGCATCGGCCTCTGCGTGCACCATCACCATCATTTCCACTTCCCTGTCCCTGGCCATGCGCCTTGCCAATTTTAAATGGAGTAGAATATTTGTCACGTTCACAAAAATTTCAGGATTATTACAGCAGTAATATAGGATCATGTCTGATGACCACGGTTTTAGGCAGGGGCCTTATAGATATAGTATTGGTCAGTGACCAAGTGTGAATAGGTTTAAACACACAACTGTAAGACTTAAAATGGAGTAGAATATTTGTCACGTTCCCAAAAATGTCAGGATTATTACTGCAGTAATATAGGATCATGTCTGATGACCACAGTTTTAGGCAGTGGTCTTATAGATATGGTTGGTCAGCAACCAAGTGTGAATAGGGTTAAACACACAACTGGCAGACTTTAAATGGAGCAGAATATTTGTCACGTTCGCATCGGCCTCTGTGTGCACCATCACCATTACGTCCACTTCCCCGTCCCCGGCCATGCGCCTTGCCAATTTTAAATGGAGTAGAATATTTGTCACGTTCACAAAAATGTCAAGATTATTACTGCAGTAATATAGGATCACGTCTGATGACCACGGTTTTAGGCAGTGGTCTTACAGATATTGTATTCGTCAGCAACCAAGTGTGAATAGTAGTGTTGAGCCACCCCCGTAGTGTTCGAGTTCGGTTCGGTTCGTCGAACACCCGTGTGTTCGTCGAACTGTTCGTCGAACACCTTCGAACACCGTTAAAACCAATGGCAGGCAAACAAAAACACATAGAAACACATAGAAAACACCTTCAAAGGTGTCCAAAAGCTGACAAACTCCTCAGAAGACATAACTAACACATGGAAAAGTGACAAGTACATATAGTCATGCGAAAAGAAAAGAGGTGGAGGAGTAAAAGGAGGGGGAGACACAGATATAGGCATGTCATGCCCTTCTAAAATCCAAAAAGTGAGAAGCCGACACGGCCAGTCCGTTCTTGCCCGTGCCACCTCCGTGTCGCCGGGTTTGTGCCAGAGCCGCGGTGGTCCCTGACGGCCAGCCCCCCTCTCCCAATACTGGTGCCTGTCCGCTGGTGGGTCGAGCGAGCCCCCCTGTGGTGGAGGCAGCTCTAAGCTTTTTAATTTAAATTGTCTCTCTAATTTGAATGAATACACTTTAAATCCTTTTACAAGGATCTATTGGAGGGCAAGTCTCATGCCAGCAGCCGCGTAATTCCAGCTCCAGTAGCGTCCACTAAAGCTGCTGCAGTTAAAAAGCTTTTATAAGGATCGAGCTCGGCTGTCCACCGCAAGGCATCTTACCGCCATTCCCAGCCCCTATGCCTTGGGGTGCCTCCTGATGCTCTTCACTGAGTATCCCGTGGTCCCGAAGCATTTCCTTTGAAAAAATTAAGTGTCCAAACTACAGGTGGTGTAGCTTGCTTAACAGCCGGGATAATCCGCTGACTAGCAGACACTGCTACTAGGCACAAAGTATTTCCTGGGCTAGATGCAGTTAAAAATTTGTAATTAGATACTCTCGTTGGATGCTGAGAAAGCATTCCATAGAGTCTCCTGGCACGCCATATATTATTCTCTTAAAAAGCTTGGGGTAGGGGTCTAGGGGACCCTTTTATAGCCAAAATCACGGCCCTGTATCGCAATACATCACCTAGGCTGAAGATAAATGGAACTGTAGCACCCTGAGGGCTCGGTTGCTACAGAGGTATTGCACCTCACCCAGAGGTGTGATATCTCACTCTCAGGTAAGGATGGAGTGTGGATCAGGACCCGACACCTGCATGCATTACACCACATTGCCGTGGGGCAGGGCGACCAATATGCCCCTGAGATGGGCACGACAGTCCCTGTCCCTGGCTGGAGTGGGGGGAGGGAACACTGAGGAAGGGGAACCCTATAGTGCAGGAGCAGGGAGGAAGCAGTTCCTGGGTGCATTGAGAAGGGAGTATAAAAGGTGGGCACCATCTTAGTTCAGTGCAGAGAAGTCTGAGCAGAAGTGACAGGGAGCAGGGGCTCTGCATGAGCTCTGCTCCGGAGGCGGGCCTAGTAACAGAGGCCCAGGCCTGGAAGAGGGAGAAGGAAGGAAGAGGAGCGGAGAAGGCTCCAGGAACGAGGAACGAAGGGATCCCAGGGGTGCGGACGGGCGAGTCGCCACAGCACGCCCGAATCCACCTGCGTGGAGGGGTCAGGCCAAAGGGGGAGACCGGTCCCCGAAACTAGTGGAGGCGGGAAACGACCCTCAGCTAGAAACCGGAGGCTGTGACATTTTATGTGGCGCAGACCCTCGCTACACCCGCTAGGAAGGCACCACATAGGGTCAGGGAAACTGGCGCCAAGTTTACCAAGAGGAGGCCCGAGGCAGCCGGACAGAAGGGTTGGTAAGAAAGGCCAGACACAGGACACACAAAGGGGGTCCTGTGAAGCGCTCCAAAGATATCTGGGAGTTGTCTGAGCCCCTCACCTGGTGAGCACAGTACGACGTGGGCAGCCGTTACCTGCAGAAGTGGTCTGGATAATAAGAACTGTGAGTAAAGGCCCTGGACTGCATCACTGACTCCGTGTCGTTACTGCTGCTGCCCTGCACCATCACCCCCATCCTCCGCATATACTGCCCTGAGGCTATACTCCTCCCGTGGGGAGTTATGCTACGCTCTGCTGCACGTAAAACACCAGCCTCAGCGGTTTGCCCTGCAGCGGCGGTTCACTCTGACCGCAATCCACGGGTGGCGTAGTCGGACATTTAAACATCAAAACCACATAAATAGTTCCGCCACTGGTTTGACCGCCCTGAGCCACGGAACCGGGTCGCCGCCACGGAGACTACAACCACCAGCATCCACCAAAAAGGGTCCGGCTTCGGGTGTCCAAAGGCCCAGGGGGCGCATCAGAACATTTTCATCACCTTTCATAATCACCAATGGAACAAGGCAGGGATGTCCTCTGTCCCCTCTCTTATACATCCTAGTGACGGAGCACCTGCTCTCATCAATTCGCCATAACCCCAATATTAGGTGGATTGAGGTGGGAGGCACCGAGTACAAGTGCTCTCTATTTGCTGATGATGTCCTAGTATATATCACTCAATCACATATATCCATCTCTGATGTTATGGCTGAAATAGATCACTTTGTTACATGGTCAAATTTTAAAATCAATGCAGCGAAGTCTGAGGCCCTCGATGTCTCCCTTCCCAAATCCATACAGGATTCCATCCAGTCCAACTTTCCCTTTGCCTGGCCCTCACAGGGTATCAAATACTTAGGAATTCCTATTCATAGAGACCTCTCCCGTCTATGTTATCTTAATTTTGGGCCCTTTATTGAACAACTCCATACAGACCACGGTTGGCAAGTTAGAACTGTAAGATTCACTACGTGAACCACTGGTGTTTTGTGGAAAAGCACATGTAGACTGTGTTCCAAATTATTATGCAAAAAGTGTTTAGGAGTGATAAGGGAAGAATTTGTTTGTTTGTCAGTTAAACTCATTGATGGTGATGTGTGTCAGGGCTCTTTATATCACTGTAAGCAATTGCAGACACCTGTGCTAATTAGTTTGGCAGGTGTGTCCAATGAAAGGCAAGACTACTTAAGAAGGCTGTCCCACATTATTAAGCAGCCTACATTTTCTGCCAAAATGGGAAAGAAAAAGGATGTGTCGGCTGCTGAGAAGCAACAAATTGTGGAGTGTTTAGGTCAAGGCATGACTACAATCAACACTGTGCGATGATCAGGATGAAGTGTCTTGGCAATCAAGAAGTATGTAGCTGATTCACAGTACACACGTGTGCGTGCTGATAAGGGCAAATTGAGGACTCTTTCCTACAGGCAATTACGTCAGGCTAAAAGAGCAGCGGCAAAAAAGCCTTGTCATTGCAGCAGACAAGTTTTTGAAGCTGCTGGTGCCTCCAACGTCCCCCGAACAACAAGATGCAGGGTCCTTCAGAGGTTTGCAGCTGTGCGTACGCCATCCTGTCGACCTCCTCTATCCACTTCACACAAGCAGAAACGGCTCCAGTGGGCCTAACATTACATGAAGACTGATTTCAAAACTGTTTTGTTCACGGATGAGTGCCGTGCAACGCTCGATGGTCCAGATGGATGGAGTGGAGGATGGCTGGTTGATGGACACCCCACGCAAACACGGCTACAGCGCCAACAAGGAGGAGGTGGAGTAATGTTTTTGGCTGGAATCATGGGGAGAGAGATTGTCGGCCCCTTTAGGATCCCTGAAGGGGTAAAGGTGAACTCCATAATGTATGTGGAGTTTCTCAAACAGCACTTCCTGCCATGGTTCAAGAAGAAGAACCGTGTATTCCACAGCAAGATCATTTTTATGCATGATAATGCACCATCTCATGCTGCACATAACACATCTGCATCTCTGGCTGATATGGGCATAAAAGGGGACAAACTTATGGTGTGACCCCCATGCTCCCCTGACCTCTACCCCATTCAGAACCTCTGGAGCATCATCAAAAGGAGTGTCTATGATGGCGGGAGGCAGTTCACATCTAAGCAACAGCTCTGGGAGGGTATTCTGTCCTCATGCAAAACAATTGAAGAAGAAACCATCCAAAACCTGACAAATTCAATGGATGAGAGAGTTCAGAAGCTCCTTTCGAACAAGGGGTCCTATGTGCAAATGTAACATCACCTAGAATAAAGTTTTGAGTTGAAAACTGTTTGATTTCAGTTTCTAATAACCTGCTAATGCTTATAATTTCAAAAATGACCATTTTTTTGGTCTTTATTAAAATGAAAAGGTTGATCGAAGAGTGTGGGGGATCTAAGAGTGTGGCAACCCAGTAGTCAGGATTACTTCGAATTCTGACAATCTGAGGGTCATGTTGCAGGTAGTGCAGCAAGAAGGCACTTATGTGTCTTGCGCATCTCGGAGCCCCAAAATTATTTTCCGGGCTAGATGCAGCTAAAAATTATTATTAATTTTAAATCTGGTGGAGCTTAGTATAGATGGCCTAATAGAATCAGTACTGCACACTGCTACAAAGCCCAAATTATTTTCTAGCCAAGATACAGATAACCATGATTAGTAATTTTAAATCTGGTGGAGCTTAGTATGGATGGCCTATTAGAATCAGTGCTGCACACTGCTACAAAGCCCAAATTATTTTCCAGCCAAGATGCAGATAAACAGGATTAGTAATTTGAAAGCTTAAAACGGTTGGTGAGGTGATTTTAACCAATCATCAAGCTTTTACTCTCCCCAGGATGACACAGGGGTAGAAAAGTCGTTTCGGATCCATGATTTGTTCATCTTTATGAACGTGAGTCTATCTACATTATCAGTGGAGAGCCGCGTGCGCTTATCTGTCAGCACACCACCAGCAGCGCTGAACACACGTTCAGACAGAACGCTGGCTGCGGGGCATGACAAGATCTCCAAGGCGTAAGTGGCTAGCTCCGGCCATTTATCCAGATTGGAAGCCCAAAAAGAGCAAGGGTCCAGTGACACAGTCATGGCTTCAATGTTTACTTGGAGATACTCCTGTACCATCGTCTCTAGGCGTTGACTATGTGTCAGACTTCTTGTCTCCTGTGGCCTTGCAAAGGATGAGCTAAAAAAGTGGTGAAATGATTCCGCAAAATTGATGTTACCAGCAGATACTGTGTTTCTGTTACGGTTTGAGTGCTGAACACTCGACGGTCCCACGGTTGGCAAGTTGGAACTGTGAGATTCACTACGTGCACCACTGGTGTTTTGTGGAAAAGCACATGTAAGATTCTGCAACAGCCTCTGTTGATACTCCTGCATGCGTGCATCCCTTTCTATGGCAGGAATAATTTCTGCAAATTTACTTTTGTACCGGGGATCTAACAGTGTGGCAACCCAGTAGTCAGGATTATTTCTAATTCTCACAATTCGAGGGTCATGTTGCAGGTAGTGCAGCAAGAAGGCACTCATGTGTCTTGCGCATCCAGGAGCACAAAGTCCCTGTTGTGTTCGTGGCGAGGTAACAATCATGCTTCCTTCCTCTGTCCTCTCCCCCCAACCTCACACAACAGAAATGTGATCAAGGTCTCCCTCATCTGATGAGTCTTCCATCAGTTCGTCCTCCACTTCTTCCTGGGCTCCTGCACCTTCCTCACTAGTTTGGCTGCTACCATGCGCCCTGGTAAAACCATCTCCCCCACCCTCACATGCCTGCCGCCTTGGTGCTTCCGACCGTCTGGACCTTGCAGATGTTAGCCCTTCCACATACAACTCCTCCTCCTCTACTTCCTCCACCTCCTCTTGTGCCACCACCTGACACCGAATTCTGTTTAACATGTGCTCCAGCATGTAAATCACCGGAATAGTCATGCTGATAATGGCATCGTCAGCACTAAACATCTTCGTCGCCATTTCAAAACTGTGCAGAAGGGTGCATAGGTCCCTGATCTGAGACCACTCCTCCAGCGTGATTTGCCCCACCTCTGGATCTCGTTGGCCCAGGCTATACGTCAGAACGTATTGCACCAGGGCTTGTCGGTGCTGCCACAGTCGCTGCAACATGTGCAGAGTTGAATTCCACTGGGTAGGCACATCGCATTTTAGCCGGTGAAGTGGCAGGCTCAACAACTTCTGTAGAGATGTAAGTCGCTGAGCTGCGGGATGCGTACGGCGGAAGTGAGCACACAGCGACCGTGCCCTCTGCAGAAGGCCATCTAGTCCGGGATAGTGGGCTAAAAATTGCTGGACAACCAGGTTCAACACGTGAGCCATACAAGGCACGTGTGTGACATTGCCCCGGTGAAGGGCCGCACCCAGGTTTGCAGCATTGTCGCACATGGCCTTCCCTGGTTTCAGGTCCAGTGGAGACAACCATTCATGAAATTGGTTCTCCAGAGCTGACCACAACTCCTCAGCTGTGTGACTCACATTTCCCAGACATTTCAAAGTAAAACAGCCTGATGACGTTGAGCCCTACTGCCAGCATAGTAAGGAGGTGTGCAGGATCCCTTCTGCGCAGTTAGAAAGCTTGTGGCATGACCAGACAGGCTTTGGGTGCAGGTGGAGGACCGAGAGGAGGTTGAGGAGGCAGAAGCAGTGGAGGAACTTTGAGATAAAGAGGATTGACGCACAACTCGTGGGGACGGCAAGACTTGGGACAGCAGCCCCTTGTCCTGCTGTCACCATTGTTACCCAGTGCCCAGTCAGCGACATGTAACGCCCCTGTCCATGCCTACTCGTCCAAGTGTCTGTGGTGAAATGCACACTGTCACACACAGAGTTTCTCAAAGAAGCAAAGAAGCGGTGATGTTGTGTGCGACATGCTGGTGGAGCGCAGGCACACCTTTCTTTGAGAAGTAGTGCCGACTGGGCATCTGGTACTGGGGCACTGCGACGGACATAACGTCTCGAAAATCCTCTGTGTCCACCAGGCGGAAAGGCAGCATTTCTGTAGCCAAGAGCTTGCAGATGGTGAAATTCAACCTCTTAGCTTTCTCATGGCTAGGAGGAAATGGTCTTTTACTTGTCCACATCTGAGGGACCGAAGGCTGGCTATTGTGCTTAGACGGGGTTGATAAGGGTGTCCCCGGCAAACTGCCGGTCTGTGAGGAAGATGCAGGCGGACATGTTAGGTTGCCTTGATCCAAAGGTGGTGCTATCGATGTCGGACAGCGCTCAACACCAGCTGGTGTTACCACCTCCAAAGAAAATGATGACTTGCCAATCACGCTGGCTGTTGCGGGTAAAGAGGTGGCAGGTCTGCATCCCAAAACAGGTGTGACTGCTGTCCCCCCAGTCACAGAGGATGAAGAGGCCACGGATGCACAAGATATGGCAGACGGTGGTTGGCCCGGCCGGCTAGGCCGCATTGTAGCACAGTGAGCTTCCCACTGCAACTTATGCTTCATGTCCATGTGCCGGTTCATGCATGAAGTACTCAAACTATGTATTTTTTGGCCTCTACTTAGCTTTTGCTGACAAATGTTACAGATAACACGAGTTGGGTCATCTTTATCGATCTGAAAAAATGCCCAGGCTATGCAAGGCTTAGCACCCATGCGACCTGAAGAGCCACCACGACTTGTGCTGAGAGGCAGAGTTGTGTTTGAGGATGCAGTTCTTGACGTGCTTCCAGTACTACGTCTCTGTCCAGGAAGGCGCAACCTGACCTCGTCGTCACTAGCATTCTCCTCCACCTCCTCTGCTGACCTCATCTCTTGGCTGACTGTGGGTTGACAGTAAGTGGGATCTCCAACCTCATCATCATCACCCTGTGCATTATCACACCCGTCGTCCTCAGGGCGTCCTCAGCCCAAATATTTTTTCAGAGCTAGATGCAGAAAAAAATTATATTCAATTTGCAACCTGATGGAGGTCAGTATAGATGGACTAATAGAACAAGTCCCACACACTGCTAGAAGCCCAAATATTTTTTCAGAGCTAGATACAGAAAAAAATTATATTGAATTTGCAACTTGATGGAGGTCAGTATAGATGGACTAATAGAATGATGCTATGCCCAAAAGGTTTTACTTCACTAGGTGCAGTAAAAAAATTGGTATTCTATACAGAGGTGGTGTAGCTTGCAACACAGATAGGCTACTCCACTGACTAACACACTCTGCAATAGGCCAAAAAGGATTAGCTTTGCTAGATTTAGCCAAATGCTGTGAAAAAAACTTGCACAGCACTGGCACAGACCTGCCTGGCAAAAACTGATAGGAACTGATGTAACTTAGTCCTGAAAAGGACTGCAATTACAATTAGTCTTTAATCCCAACCTATGTATTTAAGAGCACAGACCTGCCTGATAAAAGTCGTAGGAAATGCTGTAACCTAGTCCTTAAAAGGACTGCAATCACAACTATTCCCTACTCCCAAGCTATCAGTAGATTTGTGCAAAAATTGGCTTGAAATTAATAAGGTATAGCGCACACAGCAACAGCAGTGCTGTCTAACACGCAGCTGCAGCAGTGAGAAAATGGTGGCGACGGGGAAAATGGCTGGGTCTTATAGGGCATGGACATGTGACATACACTGCCAATGACACATGCCCTTGCTTGTGTGAAAAAAAGCACTTCGCTCCGTGTGTGCGCTGCTGATAGGCTGACAGATTGCACCTCCCCACTGTAAATGCGGGGAAGAGAAAAAAAAATGGAGATCTTCAGTATTCTTGCAGAGATCCATCCCCTGCCCCTCACCCCGCCCCGCTGTACACTCAAACTGCGTATTAACATTAATTTTCATCATTACTGAGAAAAAATCCAGTTATGATTTTGGTGCATGAACAGTTATCGAACATAACCTCGAACAGCCGAATTTTTTTCAAATCGTTCGTGTTCGCCGAACGGCTCGAACACCGCCCAAAACAGCTCGAATTTGAGATTGGCGAACAGTTCGAGTCGAACAACGCTCATCTCTAGTGAATAGGTTTAAATGGTATTTGTCAGCAACCAAGTGGAAATAGGTTTTAACACAGAACTGGCAGATTTGAAATTGAGCAGAATATTTGTCATGTTCGCATTGGCCTCTGCATGCACCATCACCATTACGTTCACTTCCCCGTCCCTGGCCGTGCGCCTTGCCAATTTTAAATGGAGTAGAATATTTGTCACGTTCCCAAAAATGTCAGGATTATTACCGCAGTAATATAGGATCACGTCTGATGACCACGGTTTTAGGCAGTGGTCTTATAGATATGGTATTCGTCAGCAACCAAGTGTGAATAGGTTTAAACACACAACTGGCAGACTTTAAATGGAGCAGAATGTTTGTCATGTTGACAAAAATGTCAAGATTATTACCGCAGTAATATAAGATCGCGTCTGATAACCACTGTTTTCGGAAGTGGCCTTATAGATATGTTATTGGTCAGCGACCAAGTGTGAATAGGTTTAAACACACAACTGTAAGACTTTAAATGGAATAGAATATTTGTCACATTCCCAAAAATGTCAGGATTATTACTGCAGTAATATTTGACCACCTGAGATGATGGACAGTTTTCTCTGCTTTCACAATACAGCAATGCTATTAAAATCAACAAAATCTGGCTGTATGCTGATAACAAGCAAATGGAGCAGTAAAAATGGTGTATTATATTGCTTTTCATCAAAATAATCAGGATTAAAAGCAAAAAGATTATTAGCCCTCATATCTCGGGCTATGGATAGTAGTAACAGCAGCAGAAAGAACATGCAATGGACCCCATTCTGTTGTATATGCTCTCCACAAACTCTGCTTTCCTAACTCCTGCTATCACCAGGATTGATATACATCAGAATTAGTCCTTAGAAGGACTGTTAGAGTAGATTTCTAGTAGTGGTGTGGAATCTCTGTTTAAAATAACCGCCAATTCTCTAACTCGCTCAGCCGCAGCTCTCCCTACTCTGCGTCTTTGACCGGTAGACTTTGAAGAGTCTTATATAGACTTGATGACGCTATGCGGCCAGCCAATCACTGTGCTCACGCCCAAGCATTTCAAAATTACTCACCGAGCATCTCGAGCACTGAGATGCTCGGACGAGTACCAAATAGTGGCTTGCATGCTCGCTCACCACTAGTGCACGTGTGTAGGGTGCATGCACGTGTCCACTTAAGCAAAGTGTCATTATTGCTAAGTGTCTGCAGTTATTTTATTGGCAGTAGATTTACATCCATTTAGCCTCTTCACACAGGTATAATATCTCTGCTTGCTGTATCTGTCATCCGCTGCTATATCATCCTGAAACAATTAAAAGGTATAATATCTCTGCTTGATGTATCTATCATCTGCTTCTATATCCTCCTGAAACCATTTAATGGTATAATATCTCTGTTTGCTGTATCTGTCATCTGCTATTATAGCCTCCTGAAATAATTTAATGCTATAATATCTCTGCTTGATTTATCTCTGCTATGTTACCTATTGGATTTCTGTATTTTCATGACTATGAAAATTGTACATTCACACTGAAGGCATCAAAACTATGAATTAACACATGTGGAATGATATACTTAACAAAAAAGTGTGAAACAACTGAAAATATGTTTTATATTCCAGGTTATTCAAAGTATCCACCTTTTGAAGACTGCTTTGTAGTGTTGAGCGAGCACTAAAATGCTCGGGTGCTTGTAGCTCGGGCCGAGCTCACTGTGATACTCGGGTGCTCGACCCGAGCAACGAGCCCAATGTTAGTCTATGGGAGACCCGAGCATTTTTGCGGCGGCACCTCCGGCAGTCTGTAGAAAGCCTAAAAAGTGCCCAAAACGATAGTGACAGTGCTCAAAAGACATGGAGACACCATGGGCATCGCCCCAGGAAGCATTTCTGACCCCCAGGTCACTGCTGTCAACGTGGTCAGAGGTATTAAGCCACTTTAACGGGCTCACAATAAAACGTTCAAAAACTAAATTGAAACGGTTTTCCTGTGAAACATGTTAAGGAACTTCATTTCCAGGGTAAAGACTTGTGTATAAGGTAAAATAAATAACCAAAAACAAAAATACTCCTCCACACCTTGGGCTGTGTGACACATGCATACAGTGCTGAAAAGACATGCGAACAGCATGGGGAAGACCCCTGGAAGCATCCCTGACACCCAGGTCACTGCCTAAAAGTGTGCCCATCAGAAGTGATCCTTTCCGCATCAGAAGATGCAGATTTGTAACTATCCCCGTGCAAGTCCTTGTCCCAGGGCAGTGTTCAATTGTACCTCCCCCATTCCTTGCAATGCAAGCGCAAGTATGCAGCCTGCCACCCACCCTCCCCCAGGCTGCAATATCATACTGCTAGCTTGCTTGCACTTGAAATGGGGCCTTTTAGTTTGGAGGAGGCCGAAGCTGGCCACTACCTCATGGCTGTTTCGGCAGCGAGGCATCCATACTCAGTCCCCAGCCGCCCGGCGTCCACGCTCTGTCCCCAGACGCCAGGGGGTGGCCGGGTGTCCATACTCAGTCCCAAGCCGCCATGCGGCCGGGTGTCCACACACGGTCCCCAGTCGCCCCTATTTCTCCTTGAAACTTCCCCCACACTTTTCTTAGCCTAGCCTGCTTTAGGGCAGCATTGGACGAGCCCACCAGAGAACCAGACTCCTCCGGTGGGCCCTGGCTTCTCCATCAGGGGAGTTGAGAGTGCCAAGGTGAGGAGTATGATGATGATAATAGAAGTTAGCATCTGCTTTGTTTTCTTGGAATGCAAGCGTAAGTGTGCAACCTGCCACCCACCCACCTTCAGGCTGCAATACCATACTGCTAGCTTGCACTTGAAATGGGGCCTTTTAGTTTGGAGGAGGCCGAAGCTGGCCACTACCTCATGGCTGCTTTGGCAGCGAGGTATCCATACTCAGTCCCCAGCCGCCCGGCGGCCGGGCGTCCACGCTAGGTCCCCAGCCGCCAGGGGGCGGCCGGGTGTCCATACTCGGTCCCCATCCGCCCCGCGGCCGGGTGTCCACACACGGTCCCCAGCCGCCTGGGGGCAGCCGGGTGTCCATAAACGGTCCCCAGCCGCCCCTATTTCTCCTTGAAACTTCCCCACACTTTTCTTAGCCTGGCCTGCTTTAGGGCAGCATTGGACGAGCCCACCAGAGAACCAGACTCCTCCGGTTGAGAGTGCTAAGATGAGGAGCATGATGATGATGATAGAAGTTAGCGTCTGCTTTGTTTTCTTGGAATGCAAGTGCATGTATGTAGTAGCGGCTAGGCCTGAGGTGGTCAGCGTTTTGGTGCATATCCTACCTCCTCCGAGGATTGCTGGATGTTTTCCTGCTACTATCCCAGTTCTATGACTCCAGTTAAAACAAAGCTTCAGGTGATGAATGATGGATGAGGTGGTGGCAAAGGAGAAAGAGCAGGAGGAACAGGGACCATTCACATCAATATCAGGCCAGTAAACCACACATGTCTTGTAGGATATGTTTCTGTACCAAAAGGAGCGGTTCGGCTACACAGTTAAAGGGCATGCAGTGAGTGCAATGCCTAACAAAAATTTCGAGGCACTCCAATGCTCCTTGGAAGTGACATGGAGGTCAGAGGGCCTTAACTAAACCACTTTTTCCATTTATAGCAACTGGGTCTCCTGTGTACTGTTGGCCTGAGCAGTGAAAGGAAGGCTTTCCAAAAATTATGAGGAAGTGCAATGCCCCTTGAAACAGACGTGGATTACAGCATACTAAAAGCCTTCTACCCATTATTGGGGAGTGAGTCTCCCTTAGTGTTCGCCTATGCATTGAAAAGCAAAAGCTGACTAAAATTAGGAGAAAATGCAATGCCCGTCGGAAGAATGGTGGAAGTCGCAGTGGAATAAAAAGACAATATCAATGCCCCTTGGAAAAGTGGTGGAGGTCACAGTAGCTTAACAAGACGGTTTTAATGCCCCTTGGAAGAATGGTGGAGGTCGCAGTAGCTTAACAAGATGGTTTTAATGCCCCTGGGGAACGTGGTGGAGGTCGCAGTAGCTTAACAAGATGGTTTTAATGCCCCTTGGAAGAATGGTGGAGGTCGCAGTCGAATAAAAAGACGGTTTTAATGCCCCTTGGAAGAATGGTGGAGGTCGCAATGGAATAAAAAGACAATAACAATGCCCCTGGAAAAAGTGGTGGAGGTCGCAGTAGCTTAACAAGACGGTTTTAATGCCCCTTGGAAGAGACGTGGAGGTCGCAGTAGCTTAACAAGACTGTTTTAATGCCCCTTGGAAGAGACGTGGAGGTTGCAGTAGCTTAACAAGATGGTTTTAATGCCCCCTGGAAGAGAAGTGGAGGTCGCAATGGAATAAAAAGACAATATCAATGCCCCTTGGAAAAGTGGTGGAGGTTGCAGTAGCTTAACAAGACGGTTTTAATGCCCCTTGGAAGAATGGTGGAGGTCGCAGTGGAATAAAAAGACAATTTCAATGCCCCTGGGAAAAGTGGTGGATGTCGCAGTAGCTTAACAAGACGGTTTTAATGCCCCTTGGAAGAGACGTGGAGGTCGCAGTAGCTTAACAAGACTGTTTTAATGCCCCTTGGAAGAGACGTGGAGGTTGCAGTAGCTTAACAAGATGGTTTTAATGCCCCCTGGAAGAGAAGTGGAGGTCGCAATGGAATAAAAAGACAATATCAATGCCCCTTGGAAAAGTGGTGGAGGTTGCAGTAGCTTAACAAGACGGTTTTAATGCCCCTTGGAAGAAAGGTGGAGGTCGCAGTGGAATAAAAAGACAATTTCAATGCCCCTGGGAAAAGTGGTGGAGGTCGCAGTAGCTTAACAAGTCGGTTTTAATGCCCCGTTGAAGAATGGTGGAGGTCGCAGTAGCTTAACAAGATGGTTTTAATGCCCTGGGGAAAGTGGTGGGGGTCGCAGCAGCTTAACAAGATGGTTTTAATGCCCCTTGGAAGAGACGTGGAGATTGCAGTAGCTTAACAAGATGGTTTTAATGCCCCTTGCAAGAATGGTGGAGGTCGCAGTAGCTTAACAAGACGGTTTTAATGCCCCTGGGGAAAGTGGTGGAGGTCGCAGTAGCTTAACAAGATGGTTTTAATGCCCTTTGGAAGAGACGTGGAGGTTGCAGTAGCTTAACAAGACGGTTTTAATGCCCCTTGGAAGAGACGTGGAGGTTGCAGTAGCTTAACAAGACGGTTTTAATGCCCCTTGGAAGAGATGTGGAGGTTGCAGTATCTTAACAAGACGGTTTTAATGCCCCTTGGAAGAGACATGGAAGTTGCAGTAGCTTAACAAGACGGTTTTAATGCCCCTTGGAAGAGAAGTGGAGGTTGCAGTAGCTTAACAAGACTGTTTAATGTCCCTTGAAAGAGACATGGAGGTTGCAGTAGCTTATCAAGACGGTTTTAATGCCCCTTGGAAAAATGGTGGAGGTCGCAGTAGCTTAACAAGACGGTTTTAATACCCCTGGGGAAAGTGGTGGAGGTCGCAATAGCTTAACAAGATGGTTTTAATGCCCCTTGGAAGAGACGTGGAGGCTGGAGTAGCTTAACAAGACGGTTTTAATGCCCCTTGGAAAAATGGTGGAGATCGCAGTAGCTTAACAAGACGGTTTTAATGCCCCTGGGGAAAGTGGTGGAGGTTGCAGTAGCTTAACAAGACGGTTTTAATGCCCCTTGGAAGAGACATGGAGGTTGCAGTAGCTTAAAAAGACGGTTTTAATGCCCCTTGGAAAAATTGTGGAGGTCGCAGTAGCTTAACAAGACGGTTTTAATGCCCCTGGGGAAAGTGGTGGAGGTCGCAGTAGCTTAACAAGATGGTTTTAATGCCCCTTGGAAGAGACATGGAGGCTGCAGTAGCTTAACAAGACGGCTTTAATGCCCCTTGGAAAAATGGTGGAGGTCGCAGTAGCTTAACAAGACGGTTTTAATGCCCCTGGGGAAAGTGGTGGAGGTCGCAGTAGCTTAACAAAATGGTTTTAATGCCCCTTGGAAGAGACGTGGAGGCTGCAGTAGCTTAACAAGACGGTTTTAATGCCCCTTGGAAGAGACATGGAGTTTGCAGTAGCTTAACAAGACGGTTTTAATGCCCCTTGGAAGAGACGTGGAGTTCGCAGTAGCTTAACAAGATGGTTTTAATGCCCCTTGGAAGAGATGAGGAGGTCGCAGTGGAATAAAAAGACAATATCAATGCCCCTGGGAAAAGTGGTGGAGGTCGCAGTAGCTTAACAAGACAGTTTTAATGCCCCTTGGAAGAATGGTGGAGGTCACAGTGGAATAAAAAGACAATATCAATGCCCCTGGGAAAAGTGGTGGAGGTCGCAGTAGCTTAACAAGACAGTTTTAATGCCCCTTGGAAGAATGGTGGAGGTCGCAGTGGAATAAAAAGACAATATCAATGCCCCTGGGAAAAGTGGTGGAGGTTGCAGTAGCTTAACAAGATGGTTTTAATGCCCCTTGGAAGAATGGTGGAAGTCGCAGTGAAATATAAAAACAATATCAATGCCCCTGGGAAAGGTGGTGGAGGTTGCAGTAGCTTAACAAGACAGTTTTAATGCCCCTTGGAAGAGACGTGGAGGTCGCAGTAGCTTAACAAGACTGTTTTAATGCCCCTTGGAAGAGACGTGGAGGTTGCAGTAGCTTAACAAGACGGTTTTAATGCCCCTTGGAAGAGACGTGGAGGTCGCAGTAGCTTAACAAGACGGTTTTAATGCCCCTTGGAAGAGATGTGGAGGTTTCAGTATCTTAACAAGACAGTTTGAATGCCCCTAGTAAGAGGTGTGGAGGTCGCAGTGGAATAAAAAGACAATATCAATTCCCCTGGGAAAAGTGGTGGAGGTCGCAGTTGCTTAACAAGACGGTTTTAATGCCCCTTGGAAGAATGGTGGAGGTCGCAGTGGAATAAAAAGACAATATCAATACCCCTGGGAAGAGTGGTGGAGGTCGCAGTAGCTTAAGAAGACGGTTTTAATGCCCCTTGGAAGAGAAGTGGAGGTTGCAGTAGCTTAACAAGACCATTTTAATGCCCCTTGGAAGAGACATGGAGGTTGCAGTAGCTTAACAAGATGGTTTTAATGTCCATTGGAAGAATGTTGGAGGTCGCAGTAGCTTAACAAGATGGTTTTAATGCCCCTTGGAAGAGATGTGGAGGTTGCAGTAGCTTAACAAGACGGTTTTAATGCCCCTTGGAAGAATGGTGTAGGTCGCAGTGGAATAAAAAGACAATATCAATACCCCTGGGAAAAGTGGTGGAGGTCGCAGTAGCTTAACAAGGCAGTTTAAATGCCCCTTGGAAGAGCCATGCAGTACAGCATCTTAAAAACATTATTCCCATTATTGGGGAGTGGGTCTCCCATAGTCTTTGCCTATGCTTCCAAGCAAAAGCTGCCAAAAATTAGGAGGGAGGAACTTTCAATGCTGGCAACACAGACCAAGGTCACCCTGGTGATATAGTGGTGGTGGAGGCTGAGGATAAGGAGAAGAGCAAAATACAGCCGAAATGATGAAGCGTATACCCATGTGTAGGTGGGAAGCTGTGCATGGGAATACACCTCCCAAAATAACACACTGGATTTGACTTTATGTTACTCTGCTGTCATTTGATGGTGAAGAGAAGTCTGGCCCAATCCAGCCCTTGTTTATTTTGATAAGGGTCAGCTTGTCAGCATTGTCAGTTGACAGGCGAGTGTGCTTATCAGTTATAATTCCCCCAGCGGCACTAAAAACAAGCTCCGATAACACGCTAGAAGCAGGGCAGGCCAGGACCTCCAAGGCGTACAGAGCG
Source organism: Phyllobates terribilis (assembly GCF_046119375.1). Lineage (NCBI taxonomy): Eukaryota > Metazoa > Chordata > Amphibia > Anura > Dendrobatidae > Phyllobates > Phyllobates terribilis. Next base: position 52,517,184 of record NW_027362768.1, on the reverse strand, counting down.
AGATAATTCCAAGTGTCCAGCTTGGATACCCAATAATTAAAAGACACAGAGGAATCACAGAGGACGCTGGTACGGTCGGCAAGGTACTCCCTCACCATCTTTTGAAACTTTCCACTCCTTGTGAGAGTACCCCGCGCCTCAGAGCCTGTAAGCTGGGTGGGTCTCAGAAAACTGTCTCAGAATGTTGACAGTGTTCCCCTGCCTCTGCTGGATTGGAGTTGCGTCTCTCTCGCCTGTACGCCTTGGTTGGTCAACGAACTGTGACCTCTGCCGCTAGCGTGTTCAGATGGGAATTTTTTTAACAGTTCTGCAGCAAGGGTCTTCTGGTACTGCCCCATTTTTGTAGACCTCTCCACCTCAGGAATAAGAGAGTGAAAGTTCTCCTTGTAGCGGGGGTCTAAAAGTGTCACCAACCAGTAATGACTGTCACCCAACATTTTGAAAATGCGAGGGTCACGGTTAAGGCAGCGTAACATAAAGTCAGCCATGCGTGCCAGACTGGTAACGGGCAAGACTTCCGTGTCCTCACCAAGATGACGACTGACCATGCTCTCCTCCTCCTCCTACTCCCCTCTGTCCTCAGGCCACCCACGCTGAACCGACGGTATGACAGTTGTACAGGTACAACCATATACAGCGCATGATACCAGCTCCTGTTCTTCCTCCTCCTCCTCCTCCTCTCCCTCATTGTCCCCCAATGCACGTTGGGATGAGTGGAGGCTGGGCTGTGTGTAATCGCCCGCTACGGCATCTTGATCCATCTCATCATACTCTGGCTGCAATGCCTCCTCTTTAATTCTTTGCAAAAGACAGACAAGTGGGATGCTGATGCTAATGATGGCGTCATTGAAACTCACCATCTTGGTGGACTCCTCAAAGTTTGTCAGGATGGTACATATGTCAGACATCCAGGTACATTCCTGAGGTCTTATGTGTAGAGTCTGACATGAATATCGACGGCCTTGTTGCAGCTGGTATGCCACAACTGCTCTCTTCTGCTCACAAATCCTTTGCAACATGTGGAGGGTAGAGTTCCAACGTGTGGGGATATCACACACCAGTCGGTGTGCCGGAAGCAGCAATCGCTGCTGCAACACAGCAAGGGCGGCGGAAGCTGTAGCTGACTTGCAAAAATGAGCTGACAGGCGGCGTACTTTGACGAGCAGATCTGGCAACTCGGGGTACAATTTAAGAAACCGCTGAACCACGAGGTTAAGCACATGAGCCAGGAATGGTACATGTTTGATCTCGCCTCGCCTCAGAGCCGCCACCAGGTTACGGCCATGGTCACACACGACCATGCCTGGATGTAGGTTCAGCGGTCTCAGCCACAGATCTGCCTGCTCTTTCACAGCTGTCCACAACTCACAAGCAGTGTGAGGTTTATCACCTAAGCTTATGAGTTTCAGCACAGCCTGTTGCCGCTTGGCTGAGGAAGTACTGCAGTGCTTCCAGCTTGTAACTGATGTAATGATATCTGAGATGGAGGCTGAACATGAGGAGGATGAGGTGCAGGAGCTGTACACTGTGGGGGCAACTCTGACTGACATAGGGCCAGCAATCCTCGGTGTGGGGAGGATGTGTTCCGTCCCAAGGTCCGACTGGGTCCCGGCTTCCACTATGTTTACCCAGTGTGCCGTCAGGGAGATGTACCGTCCCTGGCCACAAGCACTTGTCCACATGTCCGTTGTCAGGTGGACTCTCCCAGTAACTGCGTTGTTGAGGGCACGGCAGATGTTTTGGGACACGTGCTTGTGTAGTGCGGGGATGGCACACCGGGCAAAATAGTGTCGACTGGGGACCGAGTACCGAGGGACGGCCACCGCCATAAGGTTGCAGAAGGATTCCGTCTCCACCAGCATAAAAGGAAGCATTTCCAACGCAAGCAGTCGTGAAATGTGCGAATTTAGGACTGTGGCCTGTGGAGCGTTGGCTGCGAATTTGCGCTTTCGTTCAAAGCTCTGGGATATGGACAATTGAACACTGCGGTGGGACGTGGACGTTGATGCTGTTTCTTGAGAAACTGCCATAACAAGTGAAGACTGAGAGGAGGGGGCATCTTTGCATGCAGTATGGACAGGGGATTGCCTTGCACACACAACAGGGGGTTCTATTGCACGCACAATAGCGGAAGAAGCAGCGATGACACCCGCTGACACTGGTCGCGGACCCTGGGGTTCACCCCACAAAGTCGGGTGCTTTGCTGCCATGTGCCTGATCACGCTGGTGGGACAGGCTGGTAGTTTTGTCACCCCTGCTGATGCTGGCATGGCAGGTGGTACAAATGGCCCTTTTGGGGTTATCAGCAGAGTCTTTAAAAAAATTCCAGACTCTGGAAGACCTACAGGTTGTACTGGCAACGTCCCTCGTGTTGGTGTTACGGGGAACTGTTGCCTGCCTTCTGTGTGTGGCCACCACACTGCTTCTTCCTGCCTGTTGGGGTACTCAGCCTCCCTCACCCTATGTGCTGCTGGCCTCGCTCTGCATGTCCTCCTGCCACATTGGGTCAGTTACTAGATCATCCACCACCTCCTCCTCTTCCACTTGCGGAGGTCCTCCTCCTCACTTCCTGGCAATTGTGTCTCGTCATCGTCCACCTCTTGTGACAAATTGCCAGCGTTGACTTCCTGTGGCCGTGGCTGTTCAAATATTTGGGCATCGCTACATGGGATCTCCTCTTCCACCACTTCAAGCGGAGCAGGCGAGGGGCACAAATCTGGAAATGGACCAGTGAACAGTTCTTCAGAGTGTCCAAGTGTGGGATCAGTTGCTGTCTGACGACACTCGGCATGGTGGGAGGAAGGAGCATCAGGGTGAGGAGGAGTATGCGGTCGAGACTCACGGCTACTAAAACTTGACCGTGTGGAAGACAGACCAGAGGTGGTGGTGCCCAGGTAACTGGAAGTATTATCTGCTATCCAATTAATAACCTGTTCACACTGATCAGTTCGCAATACTGGTGTTGTAGTGTGCTTCCCTAGTAATTCAGTCAAGAAGTGGGAGCGAGAAGATGTGGCTATTGGTTTTGGCACATTTTCACCTGGGCCACGGCCCCGTCCTCTACATGCACCATCACCAGAACGTCCAGTTCCATGTCCCTTGCCACGCGCCTTGCCACGCGCCTTGCCCAATGTAAATGAAGTAAAATAGCTTACACTTGCACTATCAATGGAAAAAGGGTAATAGAAAGGAGATTAGAACTGTGGAAGAGGAAAACCACAGTTCTATTTGTCTGGACTACACCAGAATCTTTTAAACATATATATTTGTGACTGAACAGACAGGGAGACACTTTTTACGTAAAACAGGCCAAAGCTGGATAATACAGAGATTTGAACCGTGGAACTGCAAAACCACAGTTCTAATTTACAGCCGTATACCAGACTTTTTTAAATAGATATATTGGTGTCTGAACAGTCAGGGAGACAGTATTACTGTTTTTTTTACGGCAAAAAAATGCCCAAAACAGGATAATACAGAGATTTGACCTGTGGAACTGCAAAACCACAGTTACAGTTATGTGGCGTACACCAGACTCTTTTAAACAGATATATTGGTGTCTGACCAGTCAGGGAGACACTATTAGTTTTTTTTTTTACGGCAAAAAATGCCAAAAACAAGATAATACAGAGATTTGACCCGTGGAACTGCAAAACCACAGTTCTATTTTTCTGGCCTACACCAGACTCTTTTAAACAGATATATTGGTGTCTGAACAGTCACAGACACACTCAATTTTTTTTTTGGGGGGGGGATACCAAAAAAGGTTAATAAGACGCGTATTTGGACAGTCTGACTGAGGAAAAAAAAAATACAGGATTTAGATGAAAAAAAAAACATTTTTCCTGGCACCTGAGACCGGGGTGATAAGTCTAGCAATTTGACCAACAGGAGCACACAGGACTGTAATGCAGCATTTGCTGGTGTAACCACTGTGTCTCCTATACAGCCTGCCTGCCTGATATCTGGGATGGATATTAGTCCTGAGAAGGACGTTTGTTTGATTTGGCAGGCTTTAGAGACCCTACACTATTTCGCACTATATATCTCTCCCTAACTCAGCAGCACTGACCCTACACTGGCTGATCCGGAGCGACTGTGTTCAAGATGGCGGCGCCTGGTTTTAAATACTCGAGGTGACGCTGTGCTGCCAGCCAATCACTGTAATGCCCACAACCAACATGGCTGCGGCATTACAGTGACTGGCTGGCAATCCCTGCATGTTCATTGGCTCTGTAAAGAGCGCCAAATGTGCAGGGCGGAGACCCGAGCTCCCGCCCGAGTAACCCGGAAATGCTCGGTGCTCGCCGAACATCCCAAGTAGCGTGATGCTCGGGCGAGTAACAAGCAGTGTCGAGCATGCTTGCTCAACACTACTGCTTTGCACACTCTTGGCATTCTCTTGATGAGCTTCAAGAGGTAGTCACCGGAAATGGTTTTCACTTCACAGGTGTGCCCTGTCAGGTTTAATAAGTGGGATTTCTTGCCTTATAAATGGGGTTGGCACCATCAGTTGTGTTGTGCAGAAGTCTGGTGGATACACAGCTGATAGTCCTACTGAATAGACTGTTAGAATTTGTATTATGGCAAGAAAAAAGCAGCTAAGTAAAGAAAAATGAGTGCCCATCATTACTTTAAGAAATGAAGGTCAGTCAGTGCTAAAAATTGGGAAAACTTTGAAAGTGTCTCCAAGTGCAGTTGCAAAAACCATCAAGCGCTACAAAGAAACTGGCTCACATGAGGACCTCCCCAGAAATGGAAGACCAAGAGTCACCTCTGCTTCTGAGGATAAGTTTATCCGAGTCACCAGCCTCAGAAATCGCAGGTTAACAGCAGCTCAGATTAGAGACCAGGTCAATGCCACACAGTGTTCTAGCAGCAGACACATCTCTTCAACAACTGTTAAGTGGAGACTTTGTGCAGCAGGCCTTCATGGTAAAATAGCTGCTAGGAAACCACTGTTAGGGACAGGCAACAAGTAGAAGAGACTTGTTTGCGCTAAAGAACACAAGGAATGGACATTAGACCAGTGAAAATCTGTGCTTTGGTCTGATGAGTCCAAATTTGAGATCTTTGGTTCCAACCACCGTGTCTTTTTGCGACGCAGAAAAGGTGAACGGATGGACTCTACATGCCTGGTTCCCACCGTGAAGCATGGAGGAGGGGTGATGGTGTGGGGGTGCTTTGCTGGTGACATTGTTGGGGATTTATTCAAAATTGAAGGCATACTGAACAAGCATGGCTACCACAGCATCTTGCAGCGGCATGCTATTCCATTCGGTTTGCGTTTAGTTGAACCATCATTTATTTTTCAACAGGACAATGACCCCAAACACACCTCCAGGCTGTGTAAGGGCTATTTGACCAAGAAGTAGAGTGATGGAGTGCTACGCCAGATGACCTGGTCTCCGCAGTCACCAGACCTGAACCCAATCGAGATGGTTTGGGGTGAGCTGGACCACAGAGTGAAGGCAAAAGGGCCAACAGGTGCTAAGGATCTCTGGGAACTCCTTTAAGATTGTTGGAAGACCATTTCCGGAGACTATCTCTTGAAGCTCATCAAGAGAATGCCAATAGTGTACAAAGCAGTCATCAAAGCAAAAGGTGGCTACTTTAAAGAACCTAGAATATAAGACATATTTTCAGTTGTTTCACTCTTTTGTGTTAAGCATAAAATTCCACGTGTTAATTCATAGTTTTGACGCCTTCAGTGTGAATGTACAATTTTCATAGTCATGAAAATACAGAAAAATCTTTAAATGAGGTGTGTCCAAACTTTTGGTCTGTACTGTATGCCTGTCCTTCCCTCATTGTAGACGTTATCTGATGGTGTATGGTGTCATACTGTGTAGCCAGGCATAGTGTTAGTTCTGTCTTTGATCAGCTAGGCATCCCCTGGTGTGTTGATCAGCTGCTAATTTATCCTAAAGCATTTCCCACAATCCCTCTCACCTGATGCTACAGTCAGTCCTATACATCTAGATGCATCATAAGGGGTGCACGTGTGTGTGGTGCATGCACGTGTCCACTAAGTGTCTGCAGTTATTTAATTGGCAGTTAGTCAGGGCAGGAGTCAGGTAACCCACACTTTGTACTCTGTTCTAACTATGTACTTTATTTCTGCGCCCATCTTCCTGTGTGCATTTGTCATCCCTATTCACCACCCTACCCCCTCCATCATCACTCATCCACATCTGCCCCTCTCTCTATCCATCTCCCATGTATAGCTACCATGCTCTTTTCAACTTCCTCCAAAATCTCAGCTCATCTTGTCCAAAGACAGTGCATAAGAAACCATGTCACAAATCCAAAACTATTTGCTCTTTTCCTTTTTACTGCTTCTACTTATTTCAGGGGATATCTCACCTAACTCCGGTCCATCCGCCGACAACTTCAACCCCTTCCCCACCTCACATTGTAACCCCGCTAACCTTATTAACATCAGTTGTACTCCTTCATCTCCCTCTTTTATTTATGCACTCTGCAATCCACGGTCTGTATGCAACAAGCTTCCTTTCCTGAATAACTACTTTCTGACTAACTCTCTCAATCTGCTGGCCCCCATTAAAACCTGGATTCAGGATTCTGACACAGTTTCCTCTGCCCCTATTTCTCATGGCGGCTTAAATTTTTCCCATTCCCCGAGATCTGCAAACAGACGTGTTGGTGGAGTTGTCTTACTCCTGTCCCCACAATACACTTTCCAGGTCATGCTCCCCAGTTCCATCACTCTCATTCCCTTCCTTTGAGATCCACACCAGCAGACTCTTCCATTCCCTCACCCTCAGAGTAGAGTAGTGGTTATATACCGTCCCCCAGGCTCAACTACCCAGTTCCTTGATCACTTTTCTGCCTGGCTGCCGCACTTCATGTCCTTAGAATTAACTACCCTTATTTTGGGAGACTTCAACATCCCCATAAACAGCCCCACCTACCCATCTGCATTCAAACTTCTGTCTCTAACCACTTCTCTTGGCCTCTCACAGCTCTCAACCTTTGAGACACACAAAGACGGTAACACCCTTGATCTCATTTTTGTCCAGGTCTGTTGAATCCCCTACCTAGATAACTCACCTCTTCCCCTTTCTGACCACAACATTTTCTCCTTCACGTTCACAAATTCTCGCCCACCTCACACATTCAGTAATCTACAAGCCATTAACCCTCATACACTTACAGACTCCTTACACTCTTCACTGTCCCCAATCTCCTCTTTTTTTCCTGTCCTGATCTGGCTGTATATCACTACAATGGCACTCTCAGAAGCACCCTGGGCCAAGTAGTGCCCCACACCCTCAGAACCTCCAAAACACAGAGTAAAACAGCCCTGGCTCACACCGCAAACTCGATTTCTCCAGTGATGCTCTAGGAGTGCCGAGCGCCTATGGAGGAAAACTCGCACACCAGAAAACGTTATCCACTATAAATTTATGTTAAGAACCTATAACTCTGCCCTTCACCTCACCAAACAGACCTACTTCACCACCCTGATCTCCACTCTATTTAACAACCCCAAAAAACTCTTCGACATCTTTTACTCTCTCCTCAGTCCTAAAGTGCAGGCCCCTATCACGGACATTCGTGCTGAGGATCTGGACTCCTAATTTACCGAGAAAAAACTAAATATCCGTAAAGATATCAGCTCCCAGACACCAAGTGCCATGACTCCCATGCTTCCCCACATCTCCTCTGGCTCACTCTCCACATTTGACCCAGTCACCGAAGAAGCAGTCTCCAGGCTCGTCTCTTCTTCTCGTCCTACTACATGAACTACTTGTCACGGGAGTGTCAGATGTAGCAGACAATTGCTCTGCAGCTGGTTGCAGAAGGTCGCTTCATTTGGCATTACAGACACCTTCTTAAATCTGTCTTACTTTAGGACCCAGCGGCTACCTCCCTCTTGCTCTGATTGACACCCTGGCCTGGGTGTTTAAATACTTTCAGTTTGCTGCAGGGTGGGCCCGGTGATATTCACATGTTCCTTTGTGAAGGCTTGGAGCTATTGCAGTCTGCTTACTTCTTCTCTGGTGCTTGGAGGACGTTTGGTGTACTCTCTCTGAAGTCGGCTCAAGCTAAGTTTCTTCCCCCTGTGTTTGTCTCCCTTTTTGTCTTTAGCTTATAGTGGGGACTGACCAGTGCCCATCCTCCCCTTCACTATCCAGGGCCTAGCTTTAGGGATTTAGAGGGATTAGGATTCCTGTTTGGCGATTGATGAGGAACCAATATAGGGATGGTAGGGGAGACAGGGTGATATAGATCAGCCTAGAAGGTCTCCTCTCCCCCTTTCCCTAGTGTCTGGGCTCTCTTCCCCTCATCCCTTCGTGTTGCATTTTGTCTTTCCTACACTGTGTGTGACACTACTGACCCCATTCCCTCACACCTATTGCAGTCTGTCTCTCCAGTCGTCACTACTCACCTAACTAAAATCCTCAATCTCTCCCTTTCTTCTGGTATCTTCCCCTCCTCCTTTAAACACTCTATCATTATTCCATTATTAAAAAAAATCACTCTTGACCCACAAATAACTACAGACTAGTCTCCAATCTCCCCTTCATCTCTAAACTCTTGGAGCCCCTGGTCTACTCCCGCCTTACCCGTTACCTTTCCACTCACTTTTTTCTAGATCCATCACAGTCTGGCTTCCGCCCCCTACATTCGACAGAAACTGCACTCATCAAAGTGACCAATGACCTTTTGACAGCAAAACGTAGCAGTGACTACTCTCTGCTCAGTCTTCTTGACCTCTCTGCAGCTTTCAACACTGCTGACCACCATCTCCTACTGCTCTTTCCGGTTCTCCTCTTATCTTTCTGACTGCTCTTTCAGTGTATCGTTCACTGGCTCCACTTCTTCTCCTCTTCCTCTCTCTATTGGGTTCCCTCAGGGTTCAGTCCTTGGCCCTCTTCTATTCTCTCTCTACACAGTCCCAATTGGACAGACCATTAGGAAATTTGGCTTTCAGTACCATCTTTATGCTGCTGACACACAACTATACACTTCATCCCTTGACCTCACCCCTGCAGTATTACATAACACCAGTGACTGTCTGTCCGCAGTTTGCAACATAATGTCAGCTTTCTGTCGAAAACTCAACCTTTACAAAACTGAACTTCTCTACTCCTGTAGCACCCCGAGGGTTCGGTCGCTACAGAGGTATTGCACCTCAACCAGGGTGTGATATCCCACTCCCGGGTAAGGATGGTGTGTGGACCGGGACTCAGTTATCTGCATGCATCACACACACCCCATATCCGGGGGACAGCTCAACGGTGCTCCCATTAGTACAGTAATGCAGGCACGACAGAACATGTCCCTGGCTGGAGTGGGGAGGGGGGAGGAAAACCCAGTGATGTAGGAGCAGGAGGGGACGGTTTCTGGGCATAGGTAGGAGCCCATTGGTTGCAAGTCACCTGGGCTCATACACTAGGGGAGGTATATAAGGTGGGCACCATCTTAGTTCAGGGTTGAGTTCAGTGAGAGAAGGAGTTCAGCCAGAGAGGGCTGACAGGGAGCTGTGGCTCAGTCTGGGCCCAGCTCCACGAGGCAGGCCTAGGAGGAAGGCCAGAGCCAGCAGAAAGGAACAGAAACAGAAAGGAACAGAAACAGAAAGGAACAGCAAAGAAAGAGAAGTACCCAAAGTGTAGAAGGGCCCAGAGACACGAGGGCAGAAGGAACCCTGGGGACCCAGGAGATTGTGGGTGACGGGTTGGCAGAACAGGGTACCGGATCCCAAGTTGGTGGAGGCGACTAATCCTTAACCAAGGACCGGCGGTCGTGACCATTTACTGGTGCGACCCCTCACTACACCTACTAGAAAGGCACACCACATAGGGTCAGGGAAGTGGACACCCAGTCCTCCCAGGAGAAGACCCGAGGCAGCTGGACAGAAGTAGTGTCACTGGTGGGGCACGGCTGACGAAAGGATGGAATGGAGTCCTGTGCCGCGCTCCGGAGTTGCCTGGGGGGTTGATCGAGCCCCCTGCCTGGTGGGCGCAGCACGGCTCGGGCGGTCCTATCTGTGCACAAGTGACCTGGATGAGAACTGTGAGTAAAGAACCTGAACTGCAACATCTTGTCTCTGTGCTTTCTCACCGCGTCAGCACTACTAGTACCGGGACGCCCGTGCACCATCATTCCCATCATCGCACTCTACACTGCCCTGAGGCTATACTCCTCCTGTGGGGAGTTGTACTACACTCTGCTGCACCCACAACACCAGCCTCAGCAGTCTGCCCTGCAGCGGCGGTTCATCCTGACCGCAATCCACGGGTGGCGTAGTCGGACATTAAACCATAAAAACCCCATAAATAGACTGCCACTGGTTTGACCACCCTGAACCACGGGACCGGGTCGCCGCCACGGAGACTACAAACCCCAGCATCCCACAAAAGGGCCCGGTTCCGGGTTCCCCACGTGGCGCGTCACTCCCACCGTCTACTTACCTCCATAAATCTGACAACTCCCTCTCCGTGTGTGGCACGACATTAACGCCAAGCCAGCAGGCTCTCTGTCTGGGTGTTATGTTTGATACCAATCTTTCCTTCACCTCCCATATACAATTTCTTGCCCGCTCTTGTCGCTTATACATGAAGAACATTTCTAGAATCAATCCCTTTCTCACCATGGAAACAACAAAAACCCTCAATGTTGCCCTGATCCACTCCTGCCTTGACTACTGTAACTCTCTATTAATTGGCTTCTCCCTCACTCGACTTTCCCCTCCCCAGTCCATCCTTAATGAAGCAGCCAGGGTCATCTATCTGGCTAATTGTTACTCGGATGCTTGCGCTCTGTGCTAGTCATTGCACTGGCTGCCCATACATTGTAGGATCCAATTTAAATTGCTTGTTCTCACCCACAAAGCTCTCCACAGTGCGGCACCCATTCTCTACGCTCCTCAAACAATCTTCGACTAACATCCACTCTAATATGTACCTCCCACTCCCTGCTCCAAGACTTCTCCCGAGATGCACCTATTCTTTGGAATGCTCTACCCCAAGAAATTAGGACGAACCACAACTTACACAGTTTTAGGCGCTCCCTAAAAACACATCTTTTTAGGGTGACCTATCACGTTAAGTAATCAAAGTCGCTTTATATATAGCCCATTCACTAGTTCTCTAAACACAATTCTCCATCAAACTCCACTGTACCCAAAGGCACTACAAATATTGGCTGGTGATTAGCTCATACAGCCTTTATCTATCCCCCATTCCCTCAAGATGGCTGGACCATCATTGTAAATAAGCACCTGTACTTTGTGTCACCCCCACCTCATTGTAAATTGTATGCTCTTACGAGCAGGGTCATCACTATTTTTGCTTTAATTATTGTATTATCTTTAACTGTTACTTATGACTGTTGTATATGAAGCTCTGAATTGTCAAGAGCTCTGGAATATGTTGGCGCTATATAAATAAAGATTATTACTATTACTGAAAGAAATATGCATTTTTTCATTTTCACGGCTCAATGTTATAAAATTTATCAGGGGCTCTGCAAACACGCCATAGAGTCTTCTATCGATTCCAGCAAAGTTTGCACTCCAAAAATCGTCGAATGGTGCTCCTTCCTTGCACAACAAACTGTATGTTCATTTTATCCTATTAATTCATAAGCAAGGTAGTTAAATATAACGTTTCTTAGATATATATTAAAATTTCTTTATATAAAAAAAACCCCAAAGAGCCATATAATGAACCCTGTGTCTTCTGAATTATCATCAACAGCTTATAGCTGTATATACATGCAAACCACACCTCAAAATGCCAAGTACCAAGTATATAGGGTTTAGAAGAGTCAGCCTCAGTTCATCCAGAACATAGAGGATCATAAAATTAAATATTACTGTTATTAGTGTTGGTTGACATTTTTAGTAACAATCATATAGAGATACCATGCATGTGCTCAAAAAGGTGTATAATAGGTCAAGATAATATTCACCAACCTAGCACATATATAAATCCTGCGACTCATCTCACAGGAGTGTGCAATACATTATCAATAACCTTAGGTATACAATGAAATCCCACATGCCCTTTAACAAAAAGGTACCATGGACTATACAGTGAAATCCCACATGCTCTTTATTCAAAAAAGGTACCGTGGACCATGTCAGGGAAAATCAACAAAGCCTCACTAAAAAAATCCTTCGAGTTATTGTTGTACAAAGCATAATGAAACAATCTCACCCAATCCTATAGTTCATCATGGCTTGATTCATCCTGGTATAATGTCATCCTATTATTCAAGACCAAGGAGTATTGGAGGTATCCTGCTCCCAACGCGTTTCCTCCCAAATAGATTCATCAGGGGAGACTGAAAACAGGGCTGAGGGTCTCCACCATTACAATCAGCCCTTATCCTCCTCCCAGAAGACCCAAGGTTCCACCTCTCACTTCCTACATGATGTCTCCTTTAAACGGCCGCGCTAACAACACGCCGCTACGTCACATCCGGTCACGTGGGCTGGTATTTACGGTATTTGGAACGCATCCACCATCAAGGTGGAACGCATACAGAATCTCACTGACATCACATCCGGTGACGTCCTCCCTATTTCCGGTTACTGGAACGCATGTATGCATTAATGAAGTGCATCCTGAACACTACACTGGCGCTTCATAGAAACAAAAACCGCCGATCCTAATCTGGATTTTACAGAGCGGTGGTTGGGGAGGGAGGAAAAAAGCAATCCACTACCAAAGTCAAAAAACTGGGGGATATAGTACATCTCCATTCAGATATATTCATCACTCTTATCACGCAGCAAAATATGAAATAATGGGACCAACTTATTTATAGCAAATCGACTTTTAAGAAAAAGGAAGCATCCGTCGTTCCACCCCTTAAGGGTTAAGCATGGCCTCCCACCACAGGGCTATCTTCACCAGACAACTTAGCAGGCATAAATAGAAGGCTAAAACCCACATATATTTGTCCACAACGAACAATTTGGAACATTACCCAAAAGGTTAAACCAAAGGTCAGCATCTGAAGTACGGGGTAGAGAAAAAAACACACACAATAGGGCAGGCAAATGAATGGTATATTTCTAAAAAATAAAGGAAACCCTGGCGAAATAAAAACCTCATATAAGAGGCTTAAATGGATAAAGAATGGCACACCAGATCTTTTCTACACTGACCCTAGGTCCTCATCCCTACCTAACAGCGGAGGTTGGCACCCTAGACCTGCGCAGTGGCGCCCCCCCTCAACGGCGGCTGTCCCTACACTCCTTTCCCTAGATTGTTCCTCAACCTATAGGAAACATTTATATGAGATTTGTTCATTAAGTCCACTAGGTGCCAGCGTACGTAGATAATGTATCCATTTGGCCTCTCTTTGAAGTAGAGCCTTATCCCAATCCCCACCTCTCTGTGGAAACTTGACCTTATCAATACCCATGAACCTGACCGAATCAACTTCGCCCTCATGCATGGTGTTAACATGTTTAGCTAAGGGTGTGTCCTTTTTATTAACAATATCACGCAAATGTTCACCTATATGCCTCCTTAGTTCTCTTTTCGTTTTACCCACATATTCGATATTACACTGACATGTGGCTTTGTAAATAATCCCTTTAGATCTGCAATTTATGAAGGAATTAATATAGTGTATTTCTCCAGTCACCTTACTCTCAAAAGTTTTACTCTGTGTGATCACCTTACATGCTACACATCCACTACATTTAAAGCACCCCTTGCCAGTTGATCTAAGCCATTGGGTACCCGCTCTACCAACGTAGTGGCTGTGTACAAGCCTATCTCGAAGGGATCTACCCCTACGGTATGTAATCTGTGGGGTGGACTTGACATAGCTCCCTATATCTTCATCCATCTTAAGGATCTTCCAGTGTTTCTGGAGAATTTTTCTGACCTCATGTGCCTTATTTGAATAGGTAATAATCACTCTACATGTGTCATTTACTTCCTGATCCTGTGAGGATGGATAAAGAAGAGTCGTACGATCCTTCGCCAGGGTTACTTCATAGGCCTTAGCTAGAACTTTTTTGGGGTATCCTCTTTCAATGAATCTATCCCGTAATTCAGAGGACTGCAGATCAAAAACCGCATTATCTGAACAATTTCTACGGACCCTCAGATACTGGCCCTTTGGGATCCCTTTCTTCAAGGGCAAGGGGTGATTGCTCTCCCATTTCAATAGTGAATTTGCAGCTGTTTTTTTACGGTATGTAGAGGTAGAGATACTACCGTCCTCCTTCTTACACAGCAAAATGTCCAGAAAAGGTAAGGTATTGATGCCTATTTCACATGTAAACCGCAAATTAAGACTATTTTTGTTGAGCGCCCTCACAAAAGTATCAAATTGTACGGAGTCCCCCTTCCAAAAAATTAGGATATCATCGATATACCGTATCCATAGGGATATCCTCTCACTACCTTCCACAGGACATTCCCCAAACACAATTGTTTCCTCCCACCAGCCCAGGTAAAGATTGGCATACGATGGGGCACAGGGACTCCCCATCGCCGTCCCCCTGAGCTGGTGGAAGTACTGGTTGTCAAATAGAAAAACGTTTCTGTTCAGGAAAAACTCGATAGGCTTTTTAATAAACTCATTGTGGTCGGCGAATTGACATCCTCTGCTACGCAAGAAGTATTCCACCGCCTCCAGGCCTTTTTCATGGGGAATTGATGAATAAAGGGATTCCACGTCAATACAAGCCAGCATTACATCAGGATCCACAGATATGCCATCCAATTTTCTCAATAGGTCACTGGTATCTCTAATGTGTGAATTAAGGCCAATAACAAAGATTTTATCAAGATACACACCCAAATTTTGGGTAAAACTGTCCACCCCTGCCACTATAGGACGTCCTTTCAAAGGACTCGTCCCCTTATGCACCTTGGGTAGGCTATAAAAAGTGGCCATTATAGGGAATTTAGGGCAGATAAAATCAAATTCTTTCTTACTGATAACCCCACTTGTCAGGCCCTCAGATGCCAACAATTTCAGATCATCCATATATTCACCAGTAGGATTACCCTTCAGGACCCTATAGCAATCTTTATCACACAAAATATTCAGGCACATCTGATGGTAATTTTTGGAATCCATAACCACAACATTGCCCCCTTTATCTGAGGGCTTAATAGTAATTGACTGATCCCCTTCCAGATTACATAAAGCCTGCATCTCGAGTTTTGTCAGATTATATTTGTATCTAGTTTTTTTCTTTTTCAAGGCGGTCAGGTCTTCTGTGATAATGTCCAGAAACACAGCAATGGGGCCAACATCAACCTGTGGTGGCGGCATATTGGTACTTTTCTAATGTAGATCAGTGTAGGGACCCCTGCCCTCCAAATTAGGGTCTGGTAAACCCAAATCAAAAAGAGTTCTAGTGTCAACCAGTAAATCATCTGATACCCCTAGATCGGAACAAGTGAGTTTGTTCATCCGAACAAAATGTTTCCTCCATTAAACCTTACGAACAAATAGGTTCACATCTTTCACTGCATCAAATGATTTAAAGTCAGTTGTTAGTACAAAAGTAAGCCCCTTACTCAGAACCCCCATCTCAGGTACATTGAGGGTCCTGGAGGAGAGATTAATAACCTGGAAATTATTTACAGACCCTGTGGGTTGGACAAATTGAAACGACTCCTGAGTGGATACTCCTCTTCTAAAAAATGCCCTCTAACTGGGGACCTCCTGTTATTATTCCTATTCCTATTGCCTCTGCCCCTTTGTCTTCCCCTCTGTGATTTATACCTAGTCTCGGGGTCGGAGGCTTCTGTGTCTGTAGACGAACTATCAGTCTCTTTATATCTAGAACCCCTTAGTAAAGATTTTTTCAGATGAAAAAAATGGACATGCAGAACAATTGCCGCAGGGAAAAGAGCCTTTGAGCCTATTACCACCAGAGGTATTGTACAACGGACGTAAGTAATGGCTATGAACTCATCTGAAAAAATCTTTACTAACCCGACTGACAATCGTCAATTTCCTTTGAGGGACTACATTAACTGCAGGTCCACTAATGTTATTTATGCTTTGACCTGTCCCTGTCCCAAGGTCTATGTTGGTCAAATATCGCAGGAACTTCGGAGGCGGGTACAGCAACACGCTTCGAATATCCATCTTGCTGAAAGGATTTGAGAAAGGGCAGGACCATCTCCACGGTGGCCCTGCACTTTCTTCAATTCCATTCCAGCAGCACTAATAAATTGCGAGTTACAGGCCTCCAAAAAATGAAGCCTAACCCACGCAATTCAGATCATACTAGGGACCTTTTGAGGACAGAATCCAGGTGGATCTTTACACTTGACACAGTGGCCCCAAAGGGCATAAATGAGGATCTCTCATTTACTGGTTACTTGGCTTAAATTTCCATGGTGTCCTTATAAGCAGTACTCTGTTTATTTTGGGGGTGCATGTGCACCTCCTTTAAATTCCATTCCAGCCGCTTTAATATCAATATTTTTTAGATTCTACCCAGTTCCCCGGGGTTAGTTACTTATTGGACCCTAATGTTTGATGTAGTGGCTATGAGGGGCACGAATGAGTATTTTCCAGTTCTGACTTTTTCAGACTCCCATGGTGTTCTTATATGTGGAATCTTGCCCACTATTGGGGTTTTGAATCACCTTTTTTTTTTTTCCCTCCCATGGGGCCAACTTGTGCAGTTCCATTAGTTTATTGCTTATTTCTTGTATTTGTGATTGTTTAGCTGTGTGCATCTTTTCACATACTTGCACACAGTCTCATATGCATTTATATGTCTTGTCTTTTATCTTAATAAAGGAAGGGGAGGGAAGGAGAGGGGAGGATGGAAAGGGGAAGGAAAAGAAGGGGAAGGGAAAGGAGAAGGAAGGGAAGGGAGAAAGAAAGGAAGAGAAAAAAGGAAAGAGAGGGAAAGGAGAGAGTTTTATTTTAAATGGGATTTTTTTTTTTTTTTTTTGTTTTATGTCTGTCTGGTTAGTGAGTCTTATATGTCCAGGTCTGTATTCTGTTATGTGATGCATCTTTGTATCTATCTTTGTATCTATGCATGTTTGGTGATTGTCCTCAGATCATATACTGACTTCTCAGTATTCCTGGTTTGGACTGCAATTCTTTCTTTTTTTTTTTTTTTTTTTTTTTTTAATGCTAGCACTTTCTTGTGTGATCACTATCATTCTCTGCAGCGGACGCGCTGCTCCTGGAGTTTTTGCGTTCCATCGTGGAACGCAAGCCTCTTCTTTATTATGACTACGTGCATAGTTCATTGCTCTGCGTGTTTACCCTTCTGACTGGATATGACGTTTACTTTACTTCCACCCCCGTTCCACCGTATGGTACGGGTGGGACGCACCTTTGACAATAATAGCTTCAGGGCTGTATTTGGCGCCCTCTGCTTTTGACCGGATATGACGTTTAACCCATTTCCATTTGCGTTCCACGTGGACTGGGTGGAACACATTCTGATGAGAACAGGCCTGTCTACACACCATAGGGAGACAAACACTCACCTGAAACTAGTCACACCATTTGGGATCAACTATATAACACACACATATGTGCTCTTAGACAACATACCCCTGACGAAGCTGCGTCTGAGCAGCGTAACGCGTAGGGTCTCTGGTGCCAGCAGGTAATTATTCTTCCATATATTTTTTATTTACTTATTTTCTTGACTTGACCACTCAGGAATGCCTGGCTTGTTATTTATATGTGGATCAACTGTGCCACGTCATATATGACTTTGGTGACACAATCTGGCCAATACCTCTAAAATATGGGCCCCCATTGCCAATAGACCATCTCTCCTACTCATTCCTTGATTCACTTATATTATTTAGGGGGGTTTGCTTTGTCATAAACACATATTTTGACTGGTTGTGCTGTGCTATTTATAGCCAGGATTGCTTAGTTGGTCTACATTAATCGAATGTTATATAAGTGATGTAAAATATACCTGTGGCACATAACATAGTGGGGTTTATTGCTATTTTTATGCATATTATCATGAATTCCCCCATATGAAGATTGCACATGTTTTTGTCTGTTTTAAATGTTTTTAAAAATTTTTTCTTTTGTTGTCTAAATGTAATCATGTAATAAAGATTTTTTTTCACTTTTCCAACATTGGGTGTGCATGGTTATATATCCTGTTTTTTATATCTAAAGGGGGGTTGGAGCGAAATTCTCAGATGTCTGGGAACAATCCCTGCCTTCAGATAACTTTCTAAAGTTTGTACCTCCCACCATGACGTGGTTTGATCTTTAAATGATTTAGTAAGATCTTTAAAAGTCGCAGTGAAAGATGGAGTATATATCTCTTTTGGACAAATATATGATCGGAAAAAACCTCCTTAGCCTCTGTAGCCCAGCTGCTAGTATCCACACCCGTGGTTAGGAAACCTGCCATCCCCAAAATCAATTAGTAACAAGCTATTGGGGTAACCACCAGATCAGTCAAATCATAAGCAAGGTAGTTAAAATATAACGTTTATTAGATATATATTAAAATATAGCATTCCCCGTACTTCTGATGCTGACCTTTGGTTTAACCTCTTGGGTAATGTTCTAAATTGTTCGCTGTGGACAAATATATGTGAGTTTTAGCCATCTATTTATGCCTGCTTAGCTGTCTGTTGAAGATAGCCCTATGGTGGGAGGCCATGCTTAACCCTTAAGGGGTGGGACGACGGATGCTTCCTTTTTCTTAAAAGTCGATTTGCTATGAATAAGTTGGTCCCATTATTTGATATTTTCCTGCGTGATAAGAGTGGCGAATATATCTGAATGGAGGTGAGGAGGTGTACTATATCCCCCAGTTTTTTGACTTTGGTAGTGGATTGCTTTTTTCCTCCTTCCCCAACCACCGCTCTGTAAAATCCAGATTAGGATCGGTGGTTTTTGTTTCTATGAAGCGCCAGTGTAGTGTTCAGGATGAGCTTCATTAATGCATACATGCGTTCCAGTAACCGGAAATAGGGAGGACGTCATCCGGATGTGATGTCAGTGAGATGCTGTGTGCGCTCCACCTTGATGGTGGATGCGTTCCAAATACCGGATATACCAGCCCACGTGACCGGATGTGACGTAGCGGCGTGTTGTTAGCGCGGCTGTTTAAAGGAGACATCGTGTAGGAAGTGAGAGGTGGAACCTTGGGTCTTCTGAGAGGAGGATAAGGGCTGATTGTAATGGTGGAGACCCTCAGCCCTGTTTTCAGTCTCCCCTTATGAATCTATTTGGGAGGAAACGCGTTGGGAGCCCCTGACGAAGGCAGTAATAGCCGAAACGCGCGTAGGGTAGAGCAGGAGCGAGGTGCGGTGACGCAACCACAGCGGTTGTAAGTATGGAACTTTTTCATATTACATAATTGATTGTCACCTTGACTATATTGCCTTTCATGACATTTATTTCTATTCATGTACCGAATGTCATACTTGCATCCACCTATTATTTTTTGGGCAAATGCTTCTATATTAGAACCTGCACTAAACACAGTCTCTCACTGTGCGACCTTTCCTTGGGATAGACACGTGAGCTACTTTTTTGTGACCTGTTTCTGCAGTGACCTTATTGTGCCTTCAGACAATTGATTTATATGGGGCAGTACATTTAACCTGTTCCTCGTCTCAATGCTCCTCCATTGTTTTTAATTTCATGCCTCTGAGTGTTTTCCATTGTTTTCATTCAATAAAGATTTTGTATTTTCATAATCTGGGACGTTTTTAAGAAGTTCTTTTGTGCTCCCTTGTTCTCTATTTTCTGTATTACTTCGTTAGTCCCTAATATATGGATTAATAAGTCATATCATGGGGTGTTACTAATTTTAGTTATAACTACCATTCACCCCACCTTTCCATGTTGTATATGACGCGCCCCCTGGGACATATTCCTTTTTGAGGGGAATACCCGGCACCGGATCAGATGGGGGGTTGTAGTCTCCGAGCGGCTGTGACCCGGTCCCGTGCCCAGGGCGTCAAGCTAAGTGTTATGTGGCAGCTTTACAGATGTTACTAAAGTTCTTTTGTGTCGACTACGCCACCCGTTGTGATGCGGTCACTGTGGCCGCCGCTGCAGCAGGGTCCGCTGAGGCTGATGGTGGATGTGCAGCTTGGTGGGATAACCCCCAACGGGAGGGGTATAGCCTCAGAGGGGACAGGCGCAGAGGATGGGGGTTGTGGTGGTGCAGTGCAGCCGGCAATGAAGACAGACTCGGGTTGTGCAGTTAAGGGTGTTTACTTACTGCTGATGTTGTACTGGTCACTCCAGCTGCTAGTGACCACCCGAGCCGTGCTGCGTCCACCAGGTCCTGGATCCGGTCAACCCCCAAACAAGTCCAGAGCGTGGCCCTGAGCTCTCCCTCTGTCCTTTCTTCAGCCGTCCCCACCAGTGATTCACCTAGGTCCAGCTCCCTCGGGCCTTCTTTTGGGACACCCTTGGCCCTGGGTTCCCTGACCCTTCACGTGGTGTGCCTTCGGGGTGAATGTGGTAGGTGACCGTGACAGACACTGCCCACGGTCTCCGGTCTCTGGCTGGGGATTGTTTTTGCCCCCACCAGCTTGGGTTCCGGTACCCTCTTGCTGACTCCTCACCCGGTGCTCTAATTTGGGTTCTTGGGTCCCTTCAGTCTTCCCCCTCTGGGTCTTTCTCTTTCTTTCTCCTCTCTCTCTCTCCAGGGCTGCTGTTTCCTTCTCTCTCTCCAACTGACTTGTTCTCAGCGTCTGACCCTGATCTAAGTTGGTGCCCTCCTTATATATCCCTCTATGTGTGAGCTCAGGTGACCAGCACCCAATGAGCTCCTATCACTACCCAGACTGCTCCCCCTATCTGCCCCTACACTACATGGGATGTACCACCCCCCTCCCACTCCAGCCAGGAACAGGCTCGGTTGTACCTGCACATTTCTAAGTGGGAGTACCGTCGGCCTGCTCCTCTGGAATGGGATGTATGTAGTGCATGCAGTCTATCTGAGCTCAGTTCCACACTCCTTCCTTACCCGGGAGTGGAATATCACACCTCTGGGTTGAGGTGCAATACCCCTGTAGCAGCCGAATCCTCAGGGTGCTACATATACTTTTGTACAACAATAACTCGAAGGATTCTTTTAGTGAGGCTTTGTTGATTTTCCCTGACATGGTCCATGGTATCTTTTTTGAATAAAGGGCATGTGGGATTTCACTGTATAGTCCATGGTACCTTTTTGTTAAAGGGCATGTGGGATTTCATTGTATACCTAAGGTTATTGATAATGTATTGCACACTCCTGTGAGATGAGTCGCAGGATTTATATATGTGCTAGGTTGGTGAATATTATCTTGACCTATTATACACCTTTTTGAGCACATGCATGGTATCTCTATATGATTAATAGAAAAAAGAGAGGGGTCGCTCACTGGTCTATTCGGGTGCTCTGAAGAAAGAAGTAATCTCAATTGCAAAAAGAACTTCGGCACTCCATACATGAATATACAGTGCCTACAAGTAGTATTCAACCCCCTGCAGATTTAGCTGGTTTGATAAGATGCAAATAAGTTAGAGCCTTCAAACTGCAAACGAGAGTAGGTTTTATGAACAGAAGCATAAATCTTACAAACCAAAAAGTTATGTTGCTCAGTTGAATTTTATTCAATTTTAAACATAAAAGTGTGGGTCAATTATTATACAACCCATATGTTTAATATTTTGTGGAATAACCCTTGTTTGCAATTACAGCTAATAATCGTCTTTTATAAGACCTGATCAGGCCGGCACAGGTCTGTGGAGTTATCTTGGCGCACTCCTCCATGCAGATCTTCTCCAAGTTATCTAGGTTCTTTGGGTGTCTCATGTGGACTTTATTCTTGAGCTCCTTCCACAAGTTTTCAATTGGGTTAAGGTCAGGAGACTGACTAGGCCACTCCAACACCTTGACTTTTTCCCTCTTGAACCAGGCCTTGGTTTTCTTGGCTGTGTGCTTTGGGTCGTTGTCTTGTTGGAAGATGAAATTACGACCCATCTTAAGATCCTTGATGGAGGAGCGGAGGTTCTTGGCCAAAATCTCCAGGTAGGCCGTGCTATCCATCTTCCAATGGATGCGGACCAGATGGCCAGGCCCCTTGGCTGAGAAACAGCCCCACAGCATGATGCTGCCACCACCATGCTTGACTGTAGGTATGGTATTCTTGGGGTCGTATGCAGTGCCATCCAGTCTCCAAACGTCACGTGTGTGGTTGGCACCAAAGATCTCGATCTTGGTCTCATCAGACCATAGAACCTTGAACCAGTCTGTCTCAGAGTCCTCCAAGTGATCATGAGCAAACTGTAGACGAGCCTTGACATGACGCTTTGAAAGTAAAGGTACCATACAGGCTCGTCTGGAAAGGAGACCATTGCGGTGGAGTACGTTACTTATGGTATTGACTGAAACCAATGTCCCCACTGCCATGAGATCTTCCCGGAGCTCCTTCCTTGTTGTCCTTGGGTTAGCCTTGACTCTTCGGACAAGCCTGGCCTCGGCACGGGAGGACACTTTCAAAGGCTGTCCAGGCTAACAGTAGTTCCATAAGCCTTCCACTTACGGATGATGCTCCCAACAGTGGAGACAGGTAGGCCCAACTCCTTGGAAAGGGTTTTGTACCCCTTGCCAGCCTTGTGACCCTCCACGATCTTGTCTCTGATGGCCTTGGAATGCTCCTTTGTCTTTCCCATGTTGACCATGTCTGAGTGCTGTTCACAAGTTTGGGGTGGGTCTTAAATAGTCAGAAAAGGCTGGCAAAAGAGATCTTTAATCCACACATGTGAAGCTCATTATTCTTGGTGCCTGAACTACTTCTTAATACTTTAGGGGGACCAAACAGAATTCTTGTGGTTTGAGGGGTTGAATAATAAATGACACTCTGAATTAACTTTTAACGTTTTAAAAAAAAAATAATAATTTCTGCAGTGCATTTCCCACTTCCAGGCTGATCTACAGTACAAATGTCACAATGCCAAGTTAATTCCGCATGTGTCAACCAGCTAAATCTGCAGGGGGTTGAATACTACTTGTAGGCACTGTATAAGAAATATTGTATCTAGACAAATGTCACTTTGAAAAATGAAGGTTTTTTGCGCATAATTTGGCCAATTTATGTGTGCCCATCAACCACGACAAGGTCACCTTCGTATGATGGGAAACTACGCTACGCTACCACTGGATATGCCACTCTTGGGCTGTAAGCCTGTATGAACAATATGTCTCTGCTTGGGCTTTTAACCTACAATGTATGGGCTGGTAGAGCTAGTTAAAACCACCTGTGACTGAATGGGAGGGACACATGGTCAGAAAAAAGGCTGTCAAACTTCTAATAGTGTGAACACGTACCTGCTGCAATGTTCCAGGAGCGTGATCCCAAAAATGAACCTTGTCGTGGTTGATGGGCACACATAAATTGGCCAAATTATGCGCAAAAAACCTTCATTTTTCAATGTGACATTTGTCTAGATACAATATTTCTTATATATTCATGTATGGAGTGCCGAAGTTCTTTTTGCAATTGAGATTCTCTATATGATTGTTACTAAAAATGCCAACCAACACTAGTAAGGGTAATATTTAATTATATGATCCTCTATGTTCTGGATGAACTAAGGCTGACTCTTCTAAACCCTATATACTTGGTACTTGGCATTTTGAGGTGTGGTTTGCATGTATATACAGCTATAAGCTGTTGATGGTAATTCAGAAGATCCAGGGTTCATTATATAAAAAAAAAAACCAAAGAGCCATATAAAGAAATTTTAATATATATCTAATAAACGTTATATTTTAACTACCTTGCTTATGATTTGACTGATCTGGTGGTTACCCCGATAGCTTGTTACCATTTTATCCTATTACCCTAGTGAAAATGCCAAATTTGGGGCTAAAGTAACATTTTTGAGGGAAAAAGTAACATTTTCATTTTTTTTCTTCCGCATTACTTTAATTCCTGTGAAGCACCTGAAGGGTTAATCACCTTCTTGAATGTTGTTTTGAGCACTTTGAGGGGTGCAGTTTATAAAATGGTGTCACTTTTGGGTATTTTCTGTCACATAGGTCCCTTAAAGTCACTTCAAATGTGATGTGGTCCCAAGAAAAATTGGTTTTGTAAATTTTGTTGGAAAAATAAGAAATTGCTGGTCAACTTTTAAAGCTTCTAACTTCCTAACAAAGAAAAATGATGCTTCCAAAATGACGCTGCTATGAAGTAGACCTGTCGGAAATGTGATTAACTATTAATGGTAAATTTAGTTCAATATTTTTTGTGTTTATTTGCGTTTACTTTTAATGCCAAAAGTTTGAAAATTGCGAAAGTTTCAAAATTGTCGCCAAAATTTTGATATATTCACAAATAAACGCAAAAAATATTGAACTAAATTTATCATCAACATAAAGTACAATGTTTCAAGAAAAAACATTCTCAGAATCAGTGGAAGCGTTCCAGAGTTATTACCTCATAAAGTGACACTGGTCAGAATTGTAAAATTGGCCTGGTCAGGAAGGTGAAGCCATGCTCTGGGGTGAAGGGGTTGATGTGCCATTTGGACTCCCTCATGCACCAGGGCCTTTGTACCACTACATCCATGCTGGGATTGACCCACAGGGAAACAGGTGAATTGCGGGGTGGGCCCTGTGCAGGCGTGGGCCCATGAGCAGTAGCTGGCAGGATACACTTCAGTCACCTTGGTTTTTTTGGTCCAAAGAGACCTTTTGTGCCCCCCCCCTGGACCCCAGAGCCTGGGTACACTACAAGTCCTGCCCCCACTAGCTCCTGGGCTTAGCTCTTCTGTCCACTATAGCTGTCAGATTTTTTTTCTTTCGGTTTCATATGGGAATAAACTGTATGTCTCCTATGGACTGAAAGGTGAGCAGAGCATTCCCTTCTGTGGTGTGTGCCCTCACAGCCCGAGCTGGGGCCCCATCTGTGGCTGCCTGACAGGGCTGAGCCGCACAGAATGCCGCACCCTGTTACCTCTGTAGCAGCCTATGACACATGATGGATCCTCCATATTCCCAACACTCTGGCGCTAATGTGCTCACCTCTACCTGCGCCCCTCACGCCCCAGGGGAGGAGGGGCAGGACGTGCCACAAGCCGCGATGCCCGCCAGTGTCAAGCTATGTAGGCTAGCTGCTGGCGCGACGGGTGTGTACACAGCTGTATGGAAAGCCGCCGGGCACAGCTCCCGAGCACATGGATGGCACCGGGAGTGGTTAGAAGACGGAATGAGGGGGGAGGCAGGGAGGTGAAGCAGACGCCTCCGCTCGTCCTGGCAGCTGCGGGTGAGTGGCACTGTCAGGGAAACATTCCGGAGGAGGGCCGGGCACTGCCATCTCCCGGGCGGGTGACGAGCCTGTGCTGGCCGCTGCATTGCTGCTCGGGAGAAAACTTCTCCAACACAAGTACGAAGCCTCTGTGGCCCCGGGTGAGTGGCTCCTGCCATGGCGGCATGTACACAGGGAAATACTTTCTCTTACAAGCTTTAGAAATCTGATGTAGAAGTCTCATCATCTGCAGGAAGTACCTGGCAGGGTCGTAGTCCCCACTGCAGTACATAGGATTGATCCCCTGTGTACAGGACATGGTGCTCTTCCATTCTCTCCATCACCAGGTTCTTGTCTTATTGCTATAATCTGACTTTCTGTTGTCATACAATGTTGGGAAAGTTACCCCCTAATTTCCCATTTTAGGCTAAGCTCCCATCATGAGGATTTGCTGAGTTCTTGATGTTGCAGATTTTCTGCAGGTTTTCCGCACATATTCAGTAAACTAGGTTACTTGCTTTTTCCATTGTGTTTTTATGTGCGTTTTGTACTTGCATTTTTATCATGTTTTTTTCTCTTCTTGATATGGTATGGTTTTAATAAAGCTGTTTTATTTTTGATACTTTCTGGTATTTGGCTTTGACTAAATTTTATTAATAAAGTCATGTGCTGATTACATGTATTTTTAGTGCGTTTCCACTGCAGAAACTCACTACAAAATGCACATGTGTTTTTACCTGTATTTCTCGCACCTAATGCAAGTCTATGGGGAAAATCCACACATGAAACTCAGCGTACCCGCAAGAGAGATTGACATGTTGCGGACTTCAAACTCTCACCACAGGTCAGTTTCCACAGTGTACGAACAGCACAGGGGCATGAGATTCCTAGAAGTTCCATCCACTTTGCTGGAACTGTAAGGCTATGTTCCTACAGTGAGCTTTTGGTGCATTATTGACGTATTTTTGTGCTTCAAAAACGCAACGTCTTAGGCTATGTGCCCACAGTGCAGAAATGCTCTGGATTTTTCCTGAGCTTTTCTCCATCTCCCTGGCAGAAAAAACGCATGCGGATTTTACACGCGTTTTTCCTGCCAGAGACAAGCGGATGTAAAGCGTTATTCACTGGTATTTCCGCATGCTGGTTGACAAGCGCTTTCCAAGCGATTTTAGCATCACTTGGAAAGTGCTTGACAACTTGGTTACACTATACAAATCCATGCGACTGGCATAGTGTGACCGAAAGAATGGTAAAAAATAAGTACAGTGCCTACAAGTAGTATTCAACCCCCTGCAGATTTAGCTGGTTGACACATGCGGAATTAACTTGGCATTGTGACATTTGTACTGTAGATCAGCCTGGAAGTGGGAAATGCACTGCAGCAAATTTTTTTTTTTTTTTTTTTTTTTTTTAAACGTTAAAAGTTAATTCAGAGTGTCATTTATTATTCAACCCCTCAAACCACAAGAATTCTGTTTGGTCCCCCTAAAGTATTAAGAAGTAGTTCAGGCACCAAGAATAATGAGCTTCACATGTGTGGATTAAAGATCTCTTTTGCCAGCCTTTTCTGACTATTTAAGACCCTCCCCAAACTTGTGAACAGCACTCAGACATGGTCAACATGGGAAAGACAAAGGAGCATTCCAAGGCCATCAGAGACAAGATCGTGGAGGGTCACAAGGCTGGCAAGGGGTACAAAACCCTTTCCAAGGAGTTGGGCCTACCTGTCTCCACTGTTGGGAGCATCATCCGTAAGTGGAAGGCTTATGGAACTACTGTTAGCCTTCCACGGCCTGGACAGCCTTTGAAAGTGTCCTCCCGTGCCGAGGCCAGGCTTGTCCGAATAGTCAAGGCTAACCCAAGGACAACAAGGAAGGAGCTCGGGGAAGATCTCATGGCAGTGGGGACATTGGTTTCAGTCAATACCATAAGTAACGTACTCCACCGCAATGGTCTCCGTTCCAGACGAGCCTGTATGGTACCTTTACTTTCAAAGCGTCATGTCAAGGCTCATCTACAGTTTGCTCATGATCACTTGGAGGACTCTGAGACAGACTGGTTCAAGGTTCTATGGTCTGATGAGACCAAGATAGAGATCTTTGGTGCCAACCACACACGTGACGTTTGGAGACTGGATGGCACTGCATACGACCCCAAGGATACCATCCCTACAGTCAAGCATGGTGGTGGCAACATCATGCTGTGGGGCTGTTTCTCAGCCAAGGGGCCTGGCCATCTGGTCCGCATCCATGGGAAGATGGATAGCACGGCCTACCTGGAGATTTTGGCCAAGAACCTCCGCTCCTCCATCAAGGATCTTAAGATGGGTCGTAATTTCATCTTCCAACAAGACAACGACCCAAAGCACACAGTCAAGAAAACGAAGGCCTGGTTCAAGAGGGAAAAAGTCAAGGTGTTGGAGTGGCCTAGTCAGTCTCCTGACCTTAACCCAATTGAAAACTTGTGGAAGGAGCTCAAGAATAAAGTCCACATGAGACACCCAAAGAACCTAGATAACTTGGAGAAGATCTGCATGGAGGAGTGGGCCAAGATAACTCCACAGACCTGTGCCGGCCTGATCAGGTCTTATAAAAGACGATTATCAGCTGTAATTGCAAACAAGGGTTATTCCACAAAATATTAAACATAGGGGTTGTATAATAATTGACCCACACTTATATGTTTAAAATTTAATAAAATTCAACTGAGCAACATAACTTTTTGGTTTGTAAGATTTATGCTTCTGTTCATAAAACCTACTCTCGTTTGCAGTTTGAAGGCTCTAACTTATTTGCATCTTATCAAACCAGCTAAATCTGCAGGGGGTTGAATACTACTTGTAGGCACTGTATATACTTACCTTCTGATGGCCCCCGGAGTCTTTATCCGATGCGTCTCAGCTTGCCGGCAGCTCGCGGTAGATTTAAGGACCTGCCGACGTCAGCAGTCGCGTGACCCGTGACATGACTAAATGACGTCAGCGCAGGTCCTTTAGTCTACCGCGAGTTGCCGGCAAGCCGAGACAAGGACTCCGGGGGCCATCAGAAGGTAAATATAATATTTATTTTTTATTTTATTCTTTTTTTTACAGGTTCTGGTACCCAAGTCCGGAGGAGAGTCTCCTCTCCTCCAGACAGGGGTCAATCCGCACATTGAAACGCATGGATTCCGCATGTACAGATGAAGTGATGCGGATTCCATGCGTTCCAATGCAAGTCAATGGCGGTGAAAACGCTGCGCTTCCGCAAAATTAATGGTAGTGCTGCGGATTTTTCCGCAATGATAATCCGCCGCGGAAATTTCCGCAGCATGTGCACAGCACATGCAGATTATCATTGGGGAACATGGCAGGCCTTCTACTAAGCGGTTTTTAAGTGTTTCTGCAGCGGAATTGCCACTGCGGAAACTCTTAAAAAAACGCATAGTGGGCACACAGCCTTAGGCCACATTCACACATTCAGTATTTTACATCAGTATTTGTAAGCCAAAACCAGGAGTGGAACAATCAGAGGAAAAGTATAATAGAAACACGTCACCACTTCTGCATTTATCACCCACTCCTGGCTTTGGCTTCCAAATACTGATGTAAAATACTGACCAAATACTGATAGTGTGAACGTGGCCTTACAGTTCCAGCAAAGTGAATGGGATTTATAGAAACTATATGCCCACTGTGCTTTTTTTTTCAGCATTAACTGACCTGCGGTGCGTGTTTCAAATCTGCAACATGTCAATTTCTCTTGCGGGTACGCTGAGTTTTATATGTGGAATTTCCTCATAGACTTGCATTAGGTGCGGAAATTCTGCGGGTCAAAAACGCACATGCATTTTTAATGTGTTTCCACAGTGGAATTGCATCAAAAAAGCATGTAATCTGCGCCTATGTATATCAATAAAGTTTTGTCAAAGCCAAATACCAGGAAGTATCAAAAACAAAGCAGCTTTATTTGAAGCTTGACACCCACAAGAGACGAAAAACTGTAGTGTCAAAAACACTATAAAAATGCACACAAAAACGAAATGAAAAACCACAGGAAACCTAATTTAAATAGCAGGTGCAGAAAATCTGCAACCTCAAAAAGGTAGCTTAACATGCTGCCATTTTTTTGTACTGTGAAAATATGCAGCTTCAAAAACTCACCAAAAACCTACTGTGGGCCCTCAGCCTAAGTGGTTTCCATGCATAGGTTTTTGATGACAAACTGATAAAACTGGCATACTGACCAAACATTGATGGAACTCAAATCCAAAACACAGATGAACAAAAGTGCATGTTTTTACCTACGATGACAATCACACATGTCTGCATGAGGCCTTACTGTGGCAGTAATGTACATAGAATAATAAAAAAATCTGTTGAAAATTTACGTGGCATAAATTACCCGGTGCTTTGGATTTGAAATCCAGAGCATGTCATTCATACCTCAACTTTTGAAGAACAGAAAGAGGGACAAATCATGCTGCAAATTTTGTTTAAGCCCCTGGCCACACACCAATCCACGCCCATTTACCATTTCTTTCTCCCCTGGCAGGAGGAGTTGTCAGAGGGGCAGTGGTAGTGAGAGAAATTCAGAAGACTGCAGGATGTAGACCCAAATCTGGGACTGTTCTCTGTATCTGGGACAGTTAGGACTAGAGATGAGCAGATGGATTCTTGGGTCTCTGGTCCAGCATGCAGGTCAGAGGCACCTGGTGGCTGGAGGGAGGCCGCGAATCTTTAACCATCTGGTTTCCCGGCGCTGCTTTTGATTAGTCCGGGCATCATCTATGAATCCTGCTCATCTCTAGCTGGGACCTTTAATTTTTGTTCGTTCATTCACAGTTGGAGCCGCGAGAACTTTCTCATCTTTATGTAGCTTCACCATACAACATCTGGCATCTGGTGTCTGATAGGCAGTGTTCACATGTTGCAGAAATACTATGTTTTTTGTTTTCTGCAGATATCTGCACAAAACTACTCAATAACAATCTTCTCCTCTTGATTTGATGCGTTTCTGGTGCAGCCACGTTTTTATTGCTTTTTATTGTACAGAAAAGCTTTGATTCTGCACTGAATAAAGTATCTGCAGTTTTTTACCTGTTTTTTTTTAGGCTCTACATAGAAGCATCTGGAGAAAAAAAAAGCACCAAAACTGCACAGATCAGCAGCGTCCTTGAGCGAATAGGGGTGCAGTTTTCATGAAATCACATCCACTTTGCTCGGATAGTTAAACACAGAAAAATTTTTGTGCAAAAAAAAAAAAAAGCTGCAGAAAATATGCAACATTTACGCTACATGTTAACAAGGTCTAAATTTTGAAGCAAAGTGGATGTGATTCCATGAAATCTCCGCCCCTTGTGGTCTGAAGACTCTTCTGAACTCTGCAGTTTTGGTGTACTTTCTCTCTATAGGCTTTTTCTGGAAAGAAAAACAAAACGCATGAATAAAAACGCTGTTCCTTTTTCAAGTGCAGAATCAAACCTTTTCTGTATTATTAAAAAATCATTAAAAACTCTGCTTCAGATCTGCACCAAAATTGAATCAAATAAGTGGGAAAACACATAAAAGAAATGCAGCCAACACGCAATAATCGGAGATTATTATTGCGCCGTGTGGTGCGGACACCTGCAGAAAAAAGCAGCAGAAAGAACGCAGCATTTATGCTTCGTGTGAACTCGGCCTCAGCATTAAAGTTTAATTACATTTTTATGAGTTTAATAGAGAAAAAATTATCAATCACGCCATTTTTTTTCCATAATTTACAGATCCCCTTAAATAATCTGTTTACTGTATTGTGCGGGTCGTTACAAATACAGGGACAACAATTATATCAGTGTTATTTGCTGATTTGTGATGTTTATTATTTTTTAAAAACTGCATTAAAAATGAAAAAAAATTTTTCATTATCAAGTTTTTTTCGTTATTGTTTTTTAGTAATTTTATAGGATGAAAAAATCTCTTATTGTGCCTCTAGAATACAAATACATACATTGCACACAGCAGTGTATTTCTATCAGTATAAACTGCCTGTGGAGTCAGTCTGCAATACAGATCAAGTATCCTAAATTCTCCCCATTACATCACTAGAGCTTGTGGTTCAGCAGCTTAGGCCCCTGCCTGTAAAGTTAAGGTTGTGGGTTTGCAAAAAAAATTCACAGAAAAAAAAATAATTGTAATTGCTTATTTTTTTCATAGGAACAAGGGACCATATAAATACATTATGTATTTCCATGGACATGTATAACCTGCTTCTGTGTTCATTGCCTGCAATAGAGTTCAAGATTACCAAATTCTCCCATGTGTATCAGTATAAGCTGTGGCTCATTGGTAGAGCTGCAGCTTGCAAACATGAAGATGTGAGTTTGAGTTCTGGGGAGACCTGATCAGAGGAAAAGCAGTGAATATATAATTTAAATTATGCACTGAGCAGAGATTAACCCGTCCCCAAGGAGGAGGAGCTGTGGAGCAATTGGAGAGGTGAGTATAGAAGTCAGGACAAAAGCTGTGACAGGAAGCGAGATTGAGCCTTCAAATCGGGACAGTGTATACCTTAAATTTACTATTGCAGCCGGCACGGTCATACAGGTTATATTTGTTGCATAATTGTCCGCAATTATACTAGTTCTAAATGAATTTGTAAATATCAGTATTTTACATCAGTATTTGTAAGCCAAAATTAGGAGTGGAACAATCAGAATAAAAGTATAGTGATAGAAATAGTATATAAAGTAATACAAACATGTGCACCACTACTGAATGTGAAAAAAACTGGATGTTTGAATGAGCCCTCAAGTATGAGAAAAATAGATGAAAATCACTGATGAAATTTTGCCTGAGTTTTATCAGAGTTTGGGTACGTTCACATCTGCGTATAAAATCGGCAAATGCAATGTGAGAAAAAAATCGCATTGCACTCGTAACAATGTTATTCAATTAGGCAGTGTTCATCTGCAAGTTTTTCCTCACCTGGAATTGGGGTGAGGAAAGAAATCACAGCATGCTGCGTATGGCCGCGTAAAACGGCCAAGACTCACCAATACAAGTCAATGGGTGCGAGAAAAAATTGCACGGCACACGAACCATGCGTGTGCCGTCCGATTTTTGCGCACCCATCTCATAGGAAACCCAACATTTCATCAGCCAAATACAGTAAATTCACAGCGTGAACCATCAGAGTAGAATAGATAGAATAGATATATAGATAGAATAGATACAGTGACGAGCAAAAGGGTAACAATGTTTAAAACTTTTCACTTTCAGGCTCCATATCTCATATCTACTGCTTCGTACTTGAGACTACCATATTTTATAGACAATAATCTTGGCTATCTCATACATAAATTTGACTTGAAACTATTTAGCATATGATTAGTTATGTAGATTCTTGTCATGTCACTGCATTGTTACTGTACAAAAAAAAACCTGTTCTCACATTCCCTAATAGCTCAGTGTGGTATTAAGTTAATTCCCAGGTGAAAGGTCACTGGTTCAAATCGAGGAGCAGTCATGAAGACGATTTCCCAAAAAAAGAGAAACAGCATCATCCAGCTCATTGATAGCAGTCTCTCTGCCAAGAAAATTGCCAAACTGCAGCATGTGAGTGCCATGACAGTTGGAAGAATATGAAATTAAATCTGTCCATCCATTCAAAAGCCAAGAGGTGGATGTCCAGGCAAAATATCGGAGTCAACAAGTCAGCTCATCACAAGGTCTATCTGTTCTGGCGTGACAAACACGGCAGCGGAGGTAGCTCGTATGCTTCTTAATAGTGAGATCACAGATGTCCATGCAAGCACCATGCGATGCACGTTACTCGGGTCGTTACACAGGTCTGGAATGGTGGCTCTAAAAAAGGTGAAGAAGCCTCGACTCCAGTATCGTCATAGGAAGCGTTGGCTCAAGTTTGCAGAAAAGTGGACTGTAGAAGATTGGAAATGGGTGAGCGATGAAATGAGAGTCAATAGACTAGGCTTTAATGGGTGCAAATGGGTATGGAAGAAACAAGAGAAAGGTAGGCTAACAGCTTGAGAAATTGAAGGATCTGTCAAGTTCTGTGGAGGAAACCTGATGCTATGGGGTTGTTTTACAGCCAAAGGCATTGGATACCTGACCAGGATCAATGGTGGTCTCTGTGCTGAGCTATATTTGAGTATCCTACAAGACGAGTTACTTTGTTCACCCTAGTAGTATGTGTATGAAAAGGACGACCTAGTGTTCCAGCAGGACAGCGACCTGAAGCATACTTTGAGATTGGTGAAGAAATGGGTAAATGACAATGAAGTAAAAGGAGCTGGATTGGCCCCCAGTCCCCAGACCTCAACCCAATTGAACACTTGTGGGTAGAGTTGAAGAAAAAACTGTATACAGGACAGACCAAAAGTTTGGAAACACCTTCTCATTTAAAGATTTTTCTGTATTTTCATGACTATGAAAATTGTACATTCACACTGAAGGCATCAAAACTATGAATTACCACATGTGGAATTATATACTTAACAAAAAAGTGTGAAACAACTGAAAATATGTCTTATATTCTAGGTTCTTCAAAGTAGCCACCTTTTGCATTGATGACTGCTTTGCACACTCTTGGCATTCTCTTGATGAGCTTCAAGAGGTAGTCACCGGAAATGGTTTTCACTTCACAGGTGTGCCCTGTCAGGTTTAATAAGTGGGATTTCTTGCCTTATAAATGGGGTTGGGACCATCAGTTGTGTTATGCAGAAGTCAGGTGGATACACAGCTGATAGTCCTACTGAATAGACTGTTAGAATTTGTATTATGGCAAGAAAAAATCAGCTAAGTAAAGAAAAACGAGTGGCCATCATTACTTTAAGAAATGAAGGTCAGTCAGTCCAAAAAATTGGGCAAACTTTGAAAGTGTCCCCAAGTGCAGTTGCAAAAACCATCAAATGCTGCAAAGAAACTGGCTCACATGAGGACCGCCCCAGGAAAGGAAGACCGAGAGTCACCTCTGCTTCTGAGGATAAGTTTATCCGAGTCACCAGCCTCAGAAATCGCAGGTTAACAGCAGCTCAGATTAGAGACCAGGTCAATGCCACACAGAGTTCTAGCAGCAGACACATCTCTACATCAACTGTTAAGAGGAGACTTTGTGCAGCAGGCCTTCATGGTAAAATAGCTGCTAGGAAACCACTGCTAAGGACAGGCAACAAGCAGAAGAGACTTGTTTGGGCTAAAGAACACAAAGAATGGACATTAGATAGACCAGTGGAAATCTGTCCTTTGGTCTGATGAGTCCAAATTTGAGATCTTTGGTTCCAACCACCGTGTCTTTGTGCGACGCAGAAAAGGTGAACAGATGGACTCTACATGCCAGGTTCCCACCGTGAAGCATGGAGGAGGAAGTGTGATGGTGTGCTAGTGCTTTGCTGGTGACTGTAACGGGTCTGGGAGGCAGAACCTCTGAGCTACTATACAAGGGGCGGTCCTTGTAAGGGAGCGGGTGGCGACCAGGGTAGACGGGCAGGCAGTCACAGCAGGTGACTGGGACAGTCTCTGAATGAACGGACAGGAGGTCACGGCAAGTGACCGGGGCAGTCTCTGGATGAACGGGCAGGAGGTCACGGCAAGTGACCGGGGCAGTCTCTGGATGAACGGGCAGGAGGTCACGGCAAGTGACCGGGGCAGTCTCTGGATGAACGGGCAGGAGGTCACGGCAAGTGACCGGGGCAGTCTCTGGGTAAAGGATTGGTACGACCTGTGGCGGCAGATGATAGACGTGAGCTCCCAGGTGAGCAGGCGAGAGTCTCTGGATAATCGGGTGGTCACAGCATGTGACGGCGGAGCTTCCAGGAAGACCAACAGACAGGTAGCAGATGAGCGCTCCCAGGTGAGCGGGCAGGAGTCTCTGGACAGGCGGGTGGTCACAGCACGTGACGGCAGAGCCTCCTGGTAGGCTAGCAGACAGGCAGCAGATGAGCGCTCCCAGGTGAGCGGGCAAGCTGGTCCTTAGACAGACTGACAGAAGTTGGAAGGCAGACCGTCGGACCTCAGGCTAGCAGGCAGGTAGCAGGATATCAGGCAGGAATTAGACAGCAGACTGGCAGGAATCTGGCAGGTATCTGGCAGGTAACTGGCAACGGGACCTGAGGGCTGAAGCAGAATAGTGAACAGTGCTACAACATTGCTCTGGCACCTCCATTTTGGAGGAGGTGCCTTTCATATGGGAGGTCCTCCGGCAATTGGCCGGGGACTCCTTAGGACGGCGCGCGCGGTCCCTTCAAGAGAGGGGGAGCGCGCGCGCCCTAAGCACACTGCCGGGGAAGGAGCGCGTGCCGGAAGCAGCGGGGAGAGAAGCGCTGGAGGATGCCGCGCCAGGAGCGGGGAGGTGAGAGGGACGGCGTCTCTGCCTAGAACGGGGCAGAGACGCCGATGCTACAGTGACATTGTTGCGGATTTATTCAAAATTGAAGGCATACTGAACCAGCATGGCTACCACAGCATCTTGCAGTGGCATGCTATTCCATCCGGTTTGCGTTTAGTTGGACCATCATTTATTTTTCAACAGGACATTGACCCCAAACACACCTTCAGGCTGTGTAAGGGCTATTTGACCAAGAAGGAGAGTGATGGGGTGCTACACCAGATGACCTGGCCTCCACAGTCACCAGACCTGAACCCAATCGAGATGGTTTGGGGTGAGATGGACCGCAGAATGAAGGCAAAAGGGCCAACAAGTGCTAAGCATCTCTCGGAACTCCTTCAAGATTGTTGTAAGACCATTTCCAGTCTTGAAGCTCATCAAGAGAATGCCAATAGTGTGCAAAGCAGTCATCAAAGCAAAAGGTGGCTACTTTGAAGAACCTAGAATATAAGACATATTTTCAGTTGTTTCACACTTTTTGTAAAGTATATAATTCCACTTGTGTTAATTCATAGTTTTGATGCCTTCAGTGTGAATGTACAATATTCATAGTCATGAAAATACAGAAAAATCTTTAAATGAGAAGGTGTGTCCAAACTTTTGGTCTGTACTGTACATACCCAAGTGAGTCGACCAGCTGCAACAAGTTTGGGAACATGTAGAAAAGACCTGGGATCAGCTTTTGGTCAAGACGTGATTGAATCTGATCACAAGCATGCCCAGAAGGATTCAGGCAGTGTTGAAAGCCAAAGGTGGATTTATAAAATGCTAACAAAATAATAAAAATAAAATTTAGATTTTTAGGAGGAAAACAGTAACAATGCAGTGACATGACAATAATCTGCATAACTAATCATTTGCTAAATAGTTCCAAGTCAAATTTATATATGAGATAGCCAAGGTGATTGTATATAAAATGATGGTAGTCTAATGTTCAAAGCAGTAGTGGATGGTGAGGTATGGAGCCTGAAAGTCAAAAGTTCAAAATATTGTTACCCTTTTGCTCATCACTGTAGATAGAAATATGTCAGTGAGATATATAATTACTTCACTGCGTGTGTAGTTTACTATACATACTGTATATTTAACTTATAAAGTGAAAAAAAATGTCGTTGGGTCCCCATTATTTTTAATACCCAGCTGAGGGAAAGCTGACAGCTGGACGCTGGTGTTATTATTCTGGGAAGAGGCCAATATCCATGAAGCTTCCCAAGCTGTTAAGACCAGCTCTCAACTGTCTGCTTAGCCTCAACTGGTTAATAAAAATAAGGGTTTCTGGTTATTAAAAATAGGTGGGACCCCACATAATTTTTTTTGGGACCCCCCTTGTTAGTAACCAGTAAAGGCTAAGTAGACAGCTGTGAGCTGATATTAATAGCCTGGGAAGATCCATGTGTATTGCCACCTTCCCAGACTATTAAGTCCAGCTCTCAGCTGACTGCTTTCCCTCAACTGGTTAATAAAAATAAGGGGAACTCCACTCCATTTTTTTCTTTTATTTATTAGCTAAATACAAGCACACAAACCTAAACACACACTGCACTAATTATATATCTCACTGACATATTTTTATCTCTCTATCTGTATCTGTACATAAGATTGTTTTATGAGTTAGAAAACTAGCATGAAATGACAGAGAATAACTGTATGTAAAAGCTGATGTTAAAAACGCATTGCATATGCATGTCATATGGATGATAGATGAGAAAAAAAATGCGCACTTGCATAGCACTCACGTGACATATTGATGGTAGTGAGAAAAATAATGAATGACACTCGCCTGACACTCTCCAACTTCTCTGGCCAAGAATCTCAGCTACTTTACATCCGCAGATGTGAGCGAACCCTTTGGGCTCGCTCTCACTTGCGATTAAATCGGACGAATGCAATCAGATAAAAAATCGGATTGCATTCGGACCAATTTAATCCTATGATGGTGTGCTCAGTGGCGTTTTTTTTTTTCAGCTACGATCGGATTAGTAACTGCAAGGCCTGCCCAAAATTTGGACGCTACCCACTACCCCTTTGAAGAGACATAGAGGGCCCGATTTAAAAAAAAATATTCCCATTATTAAGGAGCGGGTTTCGTATTCTGATATAGTGTATGCAGTAACTGTAAGGCTTTGCCAAAATTTGGAAAAAACCCAATACACCTTTGAAGACACATACAGGGCCTGATTTAAAAGAAGAAAAATTCCCATTATTATCGAGCGGGTCTCCTATAGTGGTAATGCCCATGCAGTGACTGCAAGGGCTGCCAAAAATTAGAACGCACTCCAATACCCCTTTGAAGAGACATAGAGGAGGGCCTCAGTAAAAAAAATGTTTCCATTATAAAGGAGCGGGTCTCCTATACTGTTATTGCGTATGCAGTGACTGCAAGGGCTGCCAACAATTTGGATGCACTCCAATACCCCTTTGAAGAGACGTAGAAGAGGTCCTCATTAAAAAAATGTCCTCATTGTTAAGGAATGGGTCTCCTATACTGGTTATGCCCATGCAGTGACTGTGAGGGCTGACAAAAAATTGGAAACACTCCAATACCCCTTTGAAGAGACGTAAGGGTGATCCTCATTAAAAAAATTGTTACCATTGTTAAGGAATGGGTCTCCTATACTGGTAATGCCCATGCACTAAGTGCATGGGCTCAAAAACATTTACCACTGGGGGGTATACATGAACAGAACATACTATATAACATACAAAATGTTAGAGGTAGGCCTCTAAAAAAAGTTCCTAAGGGCATCATAAACACCCTTACAAAAAAATTATGTGGATGTTGCATCAAGTTCACGCTGGTGATGTGGTGGAGGATGAGAAGGAGGACAACAGAAAATTTAATAAATAGGGAAGCGGATACCCATGTCTGGGTGTGAAGAGGTACATGGGAATAGACCCCCTCAAAAAAAGGCACTGGATCTGACCTTATGTTCCGCTGCTATCATCCGGTGGTGTTGAGAAGTCTGGCCCAATCCAGCCCTTGTTCATTTTTATAAGAGTCAGCCTGTCGGCATTTTCAGTTGACAGGCGGATGCACCTGTCAGTTATATTTCCCCCGGCGGCACTAAAAACCCGCTCTGACAAAACGCTAGCGGCAGGGCAGGCCAGGACCTCTAAGGTGTAGAGAGCCAGTTTTTGCCACGTGTCCAGGTTGGATACCCAATAATTATAAGGCACAGAGGAATTACGGAGGACGTTGGTACGGTAGGCAAGGTACTCCTTCAGCATCTTCCAAAACTTTGCCGTCCTTGTCAGAGTACCCCGTGCATCATGGCCTGGGCGCTGGGAGGATCTGAGAAAACTGTCCCACACCTTTGACAGTGTTCCCCTGCCTCTGGTTTGTCTTATTTTTGTCTCCCTCACCTGTACTCCTTAGTTGTCCAAGGAACTGTGACCTCTGCCGCCAGCGTTTTCAGATGGGAATTTTTTTAGTAATTCCGCAAAAAGGGCCTTCTGGTACTGCAACATTTTACTAGACCTGCGCCACTGGAAGGATAGAAAGTTCTCCTTGTAGCGTGGGTCTAGAAGTGTGACCAACCAGTAATTATTGTCTATCAAAATGCGTACAACGCGAGGGTCATGGGAAAGGCAGAGGAACATAAAGTCAGCCATGTGTGCCATACTGCCACCGGCCAATTCTTCCGTGTCCTGACCAAGAGGACGACTGTCCATGCTCTTATACTCCTTCTCCTCATTCTGCCTTTCCTCAGGCCATCCACGCTGAACAGACTGTATGAATGTGGTGTGGGTAGTACCATTTGTAGCGCAGGAAATCAACTCCTGTTCCTCCTCATCCTCATTATTATTATTATTATAGCGCCATTAATTCCATGACGCTTTACATGTTTAAAAGGGGTATACATAGGAAACAACAAGTACAATAATGTGAACAAACACGAGTCAGCGACTGGTACAGGAGGAGAGGACCCTGCCCGCGAGGGCTCACAATCTACAAGGGATGGGTGAGGATGCTGTAGGTGAGGGTAGAGCTGGTCATGCAGCGGTAAGGTGGAGCGAGGGTTACTGCAGGTTGTAGGCTTGTCGGAAGAGGTGGGTCTTCAGGTGCCTTTTGAAGGTTTCCACGGTAGGCGAGAGTCTGATGTGTTGGGGTAGAAAGTTCCAGAGTAGGTGGGATGCACGGGAGAAACCTTGTATTCGATTGTTGGAAGAGGAGATAAGAGGGGAGTAGAGAAGGAGATCTTGTGAGGATCGCAGGTAAGTACAGGGAGACTAGGTCACAGATGTATGGAGGAAACAGGTTGTAGATGGCTTTATATGCCATGGTTAGGGTTTTGAACTGGAGTCTCTGGGCAATGGGGAGCCAGTGCAAGGATTGTCAGAGGGAAGAGGCCGGGGAATAGTGGGAGGACAGGTGGATTAGTCGGGCAGCAGAGTTTAGGATAGATTGGAGGGTCACGAGAGTGGTAGAAAGGAGGCCACAGAGCAGGAGATTGCAGTAGTCAAGGCAGGAGATGATGAGGGCATGCACTAGTGTTTTTGCAGATTTGTGGTTGAGGAATGTGCGGATCCGGGAGATATTTTTGAGCTGGAGTCGGCAGGAAGTGGAAAGGGCTTGGATATGAGGTTTGAAGGAGAGATCAGAGTCAAGGGTTACCCCGAGGCAGCGAGCTTGCGGGACTGGCGAGAGTGGACAACCATTGACTTTGATAGGTCAGATGAGGGGATTGAGCGAGATGGTGGAAAGATGATAAATTCAGTTTTATCCATATTAAGTTTTAGGAATCTAGCAGAGAAGAAAGAAATAGCAGACAGGAAGTGTGGGATTCTGGTTAGTAAGGAGGTGATATCAGGTCCAGAGAGGTAGATCTGTGTGTCATCAGCATAGAGGTGATACTGAAAGCCGTGAGACTCGGAGCTGTCCTAAGCTGAAGGTGTAGATGGAGAAGAGCAGGGGTCCTAGAACTGAGCCTTGGGGGAACACCGACAGATAGTGGGCGAGGTGAGGAGGTGGTGTGTGAGTGGGAGACGCCGAATGTCCGGTCTGTTATTTATGAGGAGATCCAAGATAGGGCCAAGTCTGTGATGTTGAGAGATGAGAGAGTCTGTAGTAGGAGGGAATGGTCTACTGTGTCAAAGACAGATGACAGGTCCAGAAGGAGAAGGACAAAGTATTGTCGCTTGGATTTGACGGTCAGTAGGTCGTTGGTGATTTTAGTCAGGGCAGATTCAGTAGAATGGTGCGGTCGAAAGCCAGATTGGAGGCGGTCAAAGAGGGATCAGGAGGAGAGGTGGGAGGACAGCTCAAGATGGACGTGTTGAAGAAGTTGGAGAAGTGATATGGGGTGATAGTAAGACAGAGGATGGGTCAAGGGATGGCTTTTTGAGGATGGGTGTGATTGAGGCATGTTTGAATCATGAGG
Source organism: Phyllobates terribilis (assembly GCF_046119375.1). Lineage (NCBI taxonomy): Eukaryota > Metazoa > Chordata > Amphibia > Anura > Dendrobatidae > Phyllobates > Phyllobates terribilis. The sequence goes on along the minus strand of NW_027362768.1, from coordinate 52,476,213 downwards.
GGAAGACAACAGTTGCTAGTGACAGGTTGAAGAGGTGGGTTAGGGTTGGGATGAAGACTGCGGTAAGGTTTGGGATGAGGTGGGATGGGTTGGGTTAAGTTTGCAGGTTGTGAGATGTGACTTGGAGAGTAAAGAGAAAAGTTGATCTTCCGTGATGGCGGAGAAGATGGTTTTGGAGGAGGAGAGTTGAGTAGATATGAGAAGGGACTGTGGGGACTTATGGCAAAAGCTTTGTCTGATGGTGTCAATCTCCTGTTTGAAGAATGAGGCAAAGTCTTCAGCTGAGATGAGTGGAGAGGGAGGAGGTGCTGGGGACGGAAGAGAGAATTGAAAGTACTGAATAGCTGTTTAGGGTTGTGAGACAGGGAGAATATGAGAGATGAGAAGTATGTTTGTTTTGCTTCAGTGAGTGTGGACCTGAAAGTAGTGAGGGCTTGTTTGAATACGATGAAGTGCTTGTTGGAGTGTTACCTTTTCCATCTCTGCTCAGCAACCCTGGAAGCCCTCCTCAGTTCTTTAGTCAGGTTGGTGTGCCAGGGTTGCCTGTTGATTGTGCGTGCTTTGGTATGTATGAGGGGGGAGACCAATTCAAGAGCTGTAGCTGTTGTGATGTTATTTAAGGCGGCAGCAGCATCTACATAAATTCCTTACACTATGTCTGTAAGAGGGAGGAGGGATTTGGAGAGTGAGTGTAAGTTGAGGTGTTTGAGATTTCTGCGAGGGTGTGCAAGTTTCTGAATGGGGGATTGTGGACCTGGAGAGGAGAGAGTGGAGAGAATGTAAGTTGTGGTCAGAAAGAGGGAGAGGAGAGTTAGAGAGGTTGGATAGGGAACAGAAGCAGGTGAAGATGAGGTCCAGAGTGTGGCCATCTTTGTGAGTGGGGGCTGAAGACCATTGAGCAAGGCCAAAGCAGGAAGTGAGAGATAGAAGCTTAGAGACAGATGAGTGGGAATTATCAATGGGGATGTTGAAATCACCTATGATGATAGTGGGGATGTCAGCAGAAAGGAAGTGAAGTAGCCAGGTGGTGAAGTGGTCTAAGAAGGTGGTGGCTGGCCCTGAGGGGGAAGTAGAAGATTAGCACCCAATCTGTGTTAGGATGAGATAAAGCTGGGCTGTGTGGCATCACCCTGTATGTGTTAGAACCCTCCTGTTTGTTTTTTCCATCTTGTGTTTTGCGGTCATGTGACCATCTGCCTTTATATTCCAGCTCCGCCCTCCTGGCTGTGCTGGACTTCAGTGTTTGACTGTCTCTCTAGCCAGGTGCTTCTGTGCCTTTCTCTGTCAGTTCGCTTGGTCCTTCTGGGACCTCTAGTACCTTTTTGTCAGTTTGTCTTTTTGTGTTCTGCAACAACTTCTCTGTTTAGGAGGTGTCCCATTTTTGTCCCAGTCCTTAGTTCTTTTAGGGACCCCTCCCTTAATGCTATAGGTCTTTGTTCAGACTAGCCGAGGACTAAGGCGGGTCTGTTTGCTAGGAACAGGCAGCCCGCTACATCGTAGGGATTCAGCTTAGTCTTACTGTAGGGACAGCTTTCCCCTATCTTTCCTTAGTACATGTTGCAGATCATAACAGTAAGTCCAGCCCAAAAAACTAAAAGGAAAGAAATTTGGGGATCAGTATGGTTTCCGTCCAGGATTTGGCTCAACACCTGCAGGGATGGTCTCTGGAGGTGGCCGAGCTTCAGTAACACGTGAGTAGCTGTTCTGGAGCGCATTTTTTCGAACCCAAGGTAGGACTGCCTGATGTTTTTTATGGTAAACAGCAAGATTTTTTTTTTCCTTTAAAAATGCTTGTTTGTTATATTTTCGTTTGAGACCAAGGTCCTCTGGGAATGAATCACAGTGCATTGGTTTTATTATGTCACTTTTGCGCAATGAACCACAGGGGTGGGCCTTTTCTATCCAACCTAATGATCCGTGTTTAAGGTCTGTTGAAGAATTTTTTTCTGCTATGGGGCTATTATATGATGATCCTGATCGAATCTCATCTGCTGAAGCAGAACTCAGGCGTTTGAATCAGGGGTCAGGTGATGTTGAAAATTATTGCACACACTTCAGGAGATAGGCCTCAGAAGTCAAATGGAATGATCCTGCGCTGAGATGTTTTTCTTGCTGGTCTGAGTGAAAGGGTTAAGGATCAGCTAATTACATTCCCTGCACCTGAGACTCTGCAGGATGCCATGCAGTTAGCTGTTCGTGTGGACAGGAGACTGAGGTGCAGGCTTAATGAGGTAAAAACTCCTGTAATGTCAGTTCCTAGTCCCCAGAAAATCTGCTCAGACGGCGGAGAACCGATGGAGCTTGGGGCGATGTCCCTCCGCTTTCAGGAAAGAGACCAGAGGGTCACTGAGGGATTGTGTCTTTATTGTGGTAAAGCTGACCATTTGATTAAGTATTGTGAGCGACGTTTAAGTAAAGAAAAAAAAAAAGGTCAGTTACGCCCGTATAGCTTGTTTACGCTCTGCAGGAGTATTTCTTTCTGGGAGTACTACTTTGCAGGGAGATTTGATTGAATTTCAGGTATTTGTGAATTGTGGTTCAACATTTAATGTGACTGATAAAGGGTTTTTGGAAAACCTTAAATTGAAATCCAAACCTTTGTCATCACCTATTACTGTGATTGCAATTGATAACACTCCCTTGAAATGTATTACTCACAAGGTTGCTGCATTTCCCCTCACTATCAATGGAGTTCACCAAGAAATTTTGGACTTGGTTGTTTTAGATAATTTACCCACTCCAGTTGTTCTAGGATTGCCTTGGTTAAAACTGCACAATCCTTTACTGGACTGGTCTACTAATGTGATTAAGTCTTGGAGTCCGAAGTGCTATGATAAATGTTGTAATGGTCACATTGCGGCTGTGGAAAAAGGGGAATTACCTGTACCTATTCAAGATTTTTGGAGGGTTTTTTTAGAGGAGGAGTCGCAAGTTTTACCTCCTCATAGGGATTATGATTGCGCCATTGAGTTTGTTCCGGGAGCTACTCTTCCCAAGAGTAGCTTGTTTAATCTGACTATCCCTGAAATAAAGGCCTTGGAGGAATACATACAGACTAGCCTGGCTGCTGATCACATTAGACCTTCTAAGTCGCCTGTGGCAGTTGGATTTTTCTTTGTTAAAAAAAAAAGGACAGGGGTTTACGTCCATGTCTGGATTTTCGTGAAATTAATAAGATTACCGAACGCAATTCCTACCCATTGCCGTTAATTCCTGACTTGTTTAACCAGTTAGTGGGGGCCAAGTGGTTCTCGAAAATTGATCTCCGGGGGGCATTCAATTTGTTACGAGTGAAGGAGGGTGATGAATGGAAAACTGCTGTTAACACTCCGGTAGGTAATTTTGAGAATCTGGTGATGCCTTTTGGTCTTACCAATGCACCTGCATTTTTTCAGAACCTTATTAATGACATCCTGAGACCTCTGATTGGTAAGAATGTGGTTGTGTATTTGGATGACATTTTGATTTATTCACCAGATCTAGAGTCCCATTGGCAGAGTGTACGTGAAGTTTTGTAGTTATTGAGTGATAATTCACTCTTTGCTAAGCTGGAGAAATGTGAGTTCGCTGTGCAGAAAATTTGTTTTTTGGGCTACATTGTCTCCAGCGAGGGCTTTGAGATGGACCCTGTGAAGTTTCAGGCTGTGCAGGAATGGCCTCGGCCTATTGGTTTGAAATCTATACAGAGAATTTTTGGTTTTGCCAATTATTACAGGAAATTCATTAAGAATTTTTCTGTAATTGTTAAACCTCTAACCGATCTCACCAGAAAAGGTGCGAATACTCCCCAGTGGACTACTGAGGCCATTGAAGCATTTGAGTATCTCAAAGAGAGGTTCAATTCTGCCCCTATCCTTATGCAGCCTGATGATACCAAGCCTTTTTTGGTCGAGGTCGATGCAGTTTTATCTCAGAGAACAAGGGTGGAGTACATCCTTGTGCCTTCTTTTCGAGAAAATTTTCGGAAACCGAACTGAATTATGATGTTGGAAATCGGGAGTTGCTGGCTATTAAACTTGCGTTTGAACTTTGGCGTCATTTTTTGGAAATTCCTATTCGGGTTTTCACAGATCATAAGAATTTGATCTATCTGGATGCTGCCAAGCGCTTGAATGCCCGTCAAGCTAGATGGGCACTTTTTTTTTCTCGGTTTCATTTTACGGTTACCTATATCCCTGGTAATAAGAATGTTAAAGCCGATGCTTTATCTCGCAGCTTTATCTCGCAGCTTCTCTCCTACGGTCGGTGCCGAGGAGGAGTAGAGCATTTTACAGAAAGGAGTTGTGGTGGTGGCATTGGACTCCGTTTTGGAGAATGGGATTCTGAAAGCTCAAGCTGATGCTCCATCTAAACACTCCCCATGGGAGGTTGTTCGTGCCTAGAGCCTTTAGGAGAGATTTGTTTGTGGAGTGTCATGAGTCTCGGTTGGCAGGTCATCCAGGAATTTCGGAGACTAAGAGACTTATCACTCGCAGTTTTTGGTGGCTTGGATGGCAGAAGGAAGTCATCAAGTGGGTGCGTCAGTGTACTGTGTGTGCTAGGTCCAAGGCTTCTTAAAGCTTTCCACAGGAGGTTTCCGGATAGGCCTGGGCCTGGAGGATCCGGAGGATCCTCATAAAAGAGGGGGTACTGTTAGAACCCTCCTGTTTGTTTTTTCCATCTTGTGTTTTGCAGTCATGTGACCATCTGCCTTTATATTCCAGCTCCACCCTCCTGGCTGTGCTGGACTTCGGTGTTTGACTGTCTCTCTAGCCAGGTGCTTCGATTCCTTTCTCTGTCAGTTCGCTTGGTCCTTCTGGGACCTCTAGTACCTTTTTGTCAGTTTGTCTTTTTGTGTTCTGCAACAACTTCTGTGTTTAGGAGGTGTCCCATTTTTGTCCCAGTCCTTAGTTCTTTTAGGGACCCCTCCCTTAATGCTATAGGTCTTCGTTCAGACTAGCCGAGGACTAAGGCGGGTCTTTTCGTTAGGAACAGGCAGCCCGCTACATCATAGGGATTCAGCTTAGTCTTACTGTAGGGACAGCTTTCCCCTATCTTTCCTTAGTACATGTTGCAGATCTTAACAGTTTGGTTCCTTGCTCCATCTTATTGTGCTGCACCTGCAATGCCTCCTCTTTAATTGTGAGCAGCGAAGACAGAGAAGCGGGATGTTGTTGCTAATTATGACGTCGTCGCCGCTCACCATCTTGGTGGAGTCCTCAAAATTTTGGAGGATGACACAGATGTCTGACATCCATGCCCACTCCTCAGTTATTATGTGCGGAGGCTTACCTGAATGCCGACTGGCATGTTGAAGCTGGTACTCAACAACTGCCCTCTGCTGCTCACAAATCTTCCCAATAACTTCAACAGTGAGTTGCAACGCGTGGTGACATCGCACACCAGTCGGTGAGCTGGAAGCTGCAAATGCTGCTGAAGCACGATAAGGGCGGCAGAAGCTGTAGGTGACTTTCGAAAATGGGCATACACGCAGCATACTTTAACAAGCAGATCCGGGTAGGTTTTGAGAAACCACTGAACCACTAGGTTGAGCTCATGGGCCAGGCATGGTATGTGTGTGAGGTTGCCTAGTTTCAGAGTCGCCACCATGTTCCGGACATTGTCACACACAACCATGTCTGGCGATAGGTTCAGCGGTGACAGCCTGCCTTCTCTGTTACAGCTGTCAACAACTCTTCAGAGGTGTGCGGTTTGTCCCCTAAGCATATTAGCTTCAGCAGTGCCTGTTGCCGCTTGGCTAAGGCAGTGCTTCCAGCTTCCGACTGATGTGGTAATTTTGGAGATGGAGGAGGAGGTGCAGGAGCTGTAGGATGTAGGGGCAACCCTGATTGACTCAGGGCCTGCAATCCTCAGTGTCGGGAGGATGTGTTTCGCCACAAGGTCCGACAGGGTTCTGGCTTTCACTATATTAACCCAGTGTGCCGTCAGGGAGATGTATAGTCCCTGGCCACAAGCACTTCCGTGGTTAGGTGGACCTTCCCAGTAACTGTTGTTGTGGGCACTGCTAATGTTCTGGTACACGTGCATGTGTAATGCGGGGACGGCACACCGGGAGAAATGGTGGCAGCTGGGGACTGAGTACCGAGGGACGGCCACCGCCATTAGGTCGTGGAAAGATTCCATCTCCACGAGCCTAAAAGGCAACATTTTAAGCGCAAGCTTTCGAGAAATGTGTAAGTTTAGTAGTGTGGTCTGTGGGGCGTTGGTTACGTATTTGCACTTGCATTCGAAGGACTGGGGTAGGGACAACTGAACACTTTGCTGGTACAAGGACATGGATGGTGACAGTGATTGTTGCAAGTGTGCAAGGACAAGTGTAGGGCGGGAGGCATCTTCGCCTGCGCCATGGACAGGGGATTGGCGTGTACTCACAACAGTGGAGCAGGCAGTTGTGTCACCCGCAGACACTGTTTCTGCACCCTGGCGTTCGGCCCACCTAGTCGGGTGCTTTGCTGTCATGTGCCTGAGCATGCTGGTAGTGGTCAGGCTGTTCGTTTTGCTGCTCCTTCTGATGCTGGCCTGGCAGATGTTGCAAATGGCCTTTTTGGGGCTATCTGGACTGTCTTTAAAAAAGAGCCAGACTCTGGATGACCTAACAGTTGGATTGCCAACTTCCGTCTTGTTGGTGTTTCGGGGAACAGTTGCCCGCCTTATGTCTGTGGCCAACACACTGCTTGTTCCTACCTGTTGTGGTGCTACCCCTCCCTCGCCCTGTGTGCTGCTGTCCTCGCTCTGCATGTCACCTTGCCAGATTGGGTCAGTGACTTCATCGTCCACCACCTCGTCTTCCACGCACGCACCCTGGTCCTCCTCCTGACTTGGTGGCAATTGTGTCTCATCATCATCATCCTCCACTTCTTGCGACAGTTTCCCATCGTGGCTGCTCAAATTTTTGGGCATCGCTACATGCGATCTCCTGTAGCCCCGAATCTATAAATGGAAAAATGAACAGCTCTTTAGAGTGTTCAAGTGTGGGATCAGTTGTCTCCGGGCACTCGGTATAGTGGGAGGAAGGAGGATCAGGATGAGGAATATATGGTCCAGACTTACTTGACCGTATGTAAGACAGGGTGGTGGTGGTGCTGGCAAACTGACTGGAAGCATTATCTGCTTTCCAACCAACACCCTTTTGCCGCTGCTCTGGGTTCAATAGTGGCGTTCCACGGCCCCTTAGTAATTGGGACAGGAAGATAGTTCAACATGATGTAGGTGTTTGTTCTGCTCCCTCAGCAGGCACAGTTTCATCTTGCCCACGGCCTCGGCCTCTGCGTGCACCATCATGTCTGCTTCCCTGTCCCTTGCCCCGTTCCCTTCCCATTTTAAATGGAGTATAATATTTGGTCCGCTCCACAAAATGTCTATATTATTACCGCAGTATTATGCGATCACGTGTGACGACCACAGTTTTAGGCTTTGGCCTTGTAGTATAGTATTTGTCAGCGACCAAGTGTGAATAAGTTTAACAACACACAGCTGCTGACTTTAAATGGATTATATTTGGCACACTCCACAAAATGTCTATATTGTTACCACAATAATATGCAATAACATGTGACGACCACGGTTTTGGGCTGTGGCCTTGTAGTATAGTATTGGTCAGCGACAGTGTGAATAGGTTCAGCAACACATAGCTGGCTGACTTTAAATGGAGTATATTTGGCACGCTCCACAAAATGTGTGTATTATTACTTCAGTAATAAGTGATCACGTGTGACGACCACAGTTTTAGGCTGTGTCCTTCTGGTATAGTATTGGTCAGCGACCTAGTGTGAATAGGTTCAACAAAACGCAGCTGGCTGACTTTAAATGGAGTGGAATATTTGGCACGCGCAAAAAAATGACAAGATGATTACCGCAGTAATATGGAATCACGTGTGATGATGGAAAAGTTTCTCTGCTTACACAATACAGCAATGTGAATAAAATCAAAAAAATCTGCCTCTATTCTGCTAACATGCAAATGGAGCAGAAAAATGGAGTACTGTATTGCTTTTTAAGCAAATAATCAGGATTAAGAGCAAAAAAAAATAACCCTGATATGTAGGGCTATGGATATCTGTAACAGCAGCAGACAGAACTTGCAATGGATCCTATTGTGCTGTATATAGTGTCCACAAACCCTGCCTGACTAACTCCTATCACCCTCACCAGTAATATATGCAGCTAGATTAGTCCTCAGAAGGACTGTTACTTTAGATGTGTGTGATCCTCGGTGAGATGGTTCTTCTCCTTCATTGAAGTCCAGCTGTGTTTAATTAAAATGATAGGACTTGATTTGGAAAGGCACACACCTGTCTATATAAGACCTCACAGCTCACAGTGCATGTCAGACCAAATGAGAATCATGAGCTCAAAAGGAACTGCCCAAGGAGCTCAGAGACAGAATTGTGGCAAGTCACATATCTGGCCAAGATTACAAAAGAATTACTGCATTACTCAAGGTTCCTAAGAGCACAGTGACCTCCATAATCCTTAAATGGAAGAAGTCCAGCCAAACTGAGCAATCGTGGGAGAAGGGCCTTGGTGAGAGAGGTAAAGAAGAACCCCAAGATCACTGTGGCTGAGCTACAGCGATGCAGTAGGGAGCTGGGAAGAAATTCCACAAAGTCAGTTATCACTGCAGCCCTCCCATCAGTCGGGCCTTTATGGCAGAGTGGCCTGACGAAAGCCTCTCCTCAGTGCAAGACATATGAAAGCCTGCATAGAGTTTGCTCAAAAACACAAGACTCCCCGACTATAAGAAATATGATTCTCTGGTCTGATGAGACGAAGATAAAACTTTTTGGTGATAATTCTAAGCGGTATGTGTGGAGAAAACCAGACATTGCTCATCACCTGCCCAATACAATCCCAACAGTGAAACATGGTGGTGGCAGCATCATGCTATGGGGGTGTTTTTCAGCTGCAGGGACA